>NW_006408519.1:51466818-51470623 GCF_000296735.1 Chrysochloris asiatica
ACATCTCATGTCCGTGTGTGCCTGTCACCGTGTCCTCATCACTCTGTGTCCCCGACATCTCGTGTCCGTGTGTGCCTGTCACCATGTCCTCATCACTCTGTGTCCCCAACATCTCATGTCTGTGTGTGCCTGTCACCAGGTCCTCATGTCCCTGACATCTCATGTCCGTGTGTGCCTGTCACCATGTCCTCATCACTCTGTGTCCCCGACATCTCATGTCTGTGTGTTCCTGTCACCATGTCCTCATGTCCCCGACATCTCATGTCTGTGTGTGCCTGTCACCCCATATCTGTGCGCCCCCATCATAGTGTGCCCATCACCCATGCCTGTGTGTCCACCATCCTGTGCCTCTGTGGCTCTCTCACCCCATGTTTCTGTACTCTGGGGGCTCGGTGTCCCTCCCTGGGTGTTGAAGTCCTTGGGGTGCTATGTCTCTGGGCTAGTATCTCAATGATCCCTGACCCCCCGTGTTTGCTTCCGGGTCTCCTTGTCTGCGCCTGTGCTCACAGTGGATGGGAAGTGGCAGGCCTGGGCATCCTGGGGCAGCTGCAGCACCACATGCGGGGGTGGCTCTCAGCGCCGGGAGCGTGCCTGCTTGGGACCCTTCTTCGGGGGAGCAGCCTGCCAGGGTCCGCAGGAGGAGTACCGGCAGTGCAGTGCCCAGCGGTGTCCTGGTGAGTCCCCTCTCTGCCAGGGGTGGGACACCTGGGGGGCTTGCTTCTGTGATAGCCCCAATACCCCCCGGGAAGAAGGCTCCTGGAAGGACTCCAGCTCTTGTTCTGGAGTTCCCCCATTCTTAGTGCCCCATCCCGAGCCCCCAGCCCTGCTCACCGTGTCTGGCCCTTGGCAGAACCTCATGAGATCTGTGACGAGGACACCTTTGGCACTATAATGTGGAAGGAGACGCCAGCAGGGGAGGTGGCTACTGTTCGATGTCCTCGAAACGCCACAGGTGAGGTCATGGTGAAGGTGAGGCATGAGGGCTCCTCACCCTCCCTACAGCTCCTACCGGCTCGAGGGGCTGAGCCCAGCCAACCTCTGGGGATCACAGTAGTCACCGTGATCTGAGCAGTCACCTGGAACCAGCACCCCCATGTCCCCGACAAGGGGCACCATCACTGCTCAGTGTCAGAGGGGAGGTCAAGGCAGAGAATGTTCTCACAGTACCCCTGGGTTTGTCCAGTCATTATGGGAAGTTGTTTCACCCCCGTGGTCCTGACCTGTCAGCCCCTGTGTGGTGGAGCAGAGTCGGGGATGGGGAAAGTGGGCCTCCTATCAGGAGGTGGCGGTGGGGGGAGGCTGGGAGTCTGGCTGGACCAGGTACCTGGGTTCCGACCCTGGATCCTCCCTGTTGTGCTATATCATCCACACTCTATGAGTGTGCTCTCTGCTATAAATCAAGGGCTGTTGAGGGGTCCTCAGAGGCCGGACAGCAGGGCTTGGCCAGTGTGTGAAGCTCTGATTTCCCAGGTACCTGTTCCCTCTGTTGTTTGTAAAATACTATCTGGAGTCCTGGTGTGGCTCTGTAGGATAAACTGCTAACCACAGGGTCGGTGGTTCAAAGCCATCAGTCGTTCTTTAGAAACCCTATACAGGATCACTGGGAGTCGGAACTGACTCGATGGCACTGGACAACAACAGCAACAATCTGATTGTGGCAGCCCACTCCCAATTCCAAAACTCAAACTGAAAACCAAAGCCCCCGAAGCCGCCACTGCCCTGGCTGCTGGCCCCTGTGTGTGGCACCTGTTGCTTGTGGGGTTTCTTCATCCATTCATGCCCATGCTGCATCATCCCCAGCCTTCTGCTGTAATGTTTAAACTGGGAGCATTCCCTGGGCCCCGACACCTAAACCAACCCAAACCCACTGTCTGCAAGCTGACTCTGACCGTAGCAGCCACGTAGGAGAGCAGAGCTGCCCCACAAAGTTCCCAAGTCTGTAAACTTTCACAGAAGCACTCTCCTGGTTTCCTGTGGAGTGGCTGGTGGGTTCAAACTGCTGACCTTTAGGTTGGCAGCTGAGAGCTTAACCACTGCACCACTTAGGGCCCTTCCCTAATATCTACCTATTATCATTGAGCCAGATCTGACTCTGACACCCCATCTAGGGTTCCCGAGAATGTAAGTCTTTACAGGAGCAGGACGCCTTATCTTTCTCCCAAGGAGTGCCTGCTGGATTTGAACCACCAGACTTGCAGTTGGTAGTCCAGTACTTATCCTCCTGCGCCACCAGGGCCCCAGGCCTTTCTGCCCATACTTCCTGTCGGGTGCTAGGGTTGTGGCAGTCTCCTATTGCTTGAACGTCTGGTTCCTGGGAGTGAGATTCCAGCATTGCTTCCCCCAAAGCCATCCGGGGAACCCCACAGGTCACCTGCAGCTGGGCGGAGCCTGGCGTCATCTCTCTGCTCTGAGTGGAAGAGCTGGGAAGAGTCCAGGCTGAAGTCTCCACTTGGTACTTGGGTTGGTTCCTGCCAGACCCCTGTACCTGGCCTAGGCTGGCAGTAGCCAATCAGAAACATGTGGAATGAAGAGCAATGTGGAGACCTGACAGTCAGGAGGCTTTTCCGGTCTGGAGAGCCACCCAGATGGGGGAGGAGGAAGTGGACAAGCTGACCGGCTGTCCCTCTGCCCACCAGGCCTCATCCTGCGGCGCTGTGAGCTGGATGAGGAAGGCATTGCCTACTGGGAGCCCCCTACCTACATCCGCTGTGTCTCCATTGACTATCGCAACATCCAGATGATGGTGAGATGATGGAGGCCTCCCTCACTACCAGCAGCCCTGCGCTCCTGGACATGAGTGGCCCTGGCCTCATTGGGGCTGCAGAGGCTGTGATGTGTCCTGTGGGGCTGATGGCCCCTGATCTTTTATCTCCCCAGACCCGGGAGCACTTGGCAAAGGCTCAGCGTGGACTACCAGGGGAGGGGGTCTCAGAGGTCATCCAGACGCTGGTGGAGATCTCCCAGGATGGGGCCAGCTACAGCGGGGACCTGCTGTCCACTATCGATGTCCTGAGAAACATGACAGAGATCTTCCGGAGGGCCTATTACAGCCCCACCCCTGGGGATGTGCAGGTAGGCTTCCATGGGGTGGGTGATCCTCTACCCCACCTGATACTGAAACCTGACCCTGGTCACCTGCTGGACCCTGACTCTAACTGGGTCTGATCCCTGATTCTGCTCACACGCTGGGATCTGTTCCTGTTCATACACTAAGCCCTGAACATTCCCCTGATCCTGGTTACACACTGAACCCGGATTCTGCTCACATGCTGGGATCTGACCCTGTTCACACACTAAGCCCCGAACATTCCCCTGATCCTGGTTATACACTGAACCCTGATTCTGCTCACATGCTGAGACCTAGTTCTAGTCACACGCTCAGCCCTGATGCTGGTCACATGCTGAACCCTGATCCTAATTACAGGCTGACCCCTGACTGCAGTCACATACTGAATCCTAATCCTAGTCATATACTGAGCAACCCTGACCCTGGCTATATACTGAGCCCAGACTTGGTCATACAGTATCTCCCTGATATTGGTTACAGATTTCCCTGAAATGAGCCACATGCTAAACCATGACCCTGCTCACACATTGAGCTCTGATCCTGGTCGCACTCTGAGCCCTGATCCTGGTCACACACTGAGCCCTGATCCTCATCACACGCTGAGCTCTGATTGTGGTCGCACTCTGAGCCCTGATGCTGAGCCCTGATCCTGGTCACACTCTTAAGCCCTGATCCTGGTCACATGCTGAGCCCTAATCCTGGTCACATGCTGAGCCCTGATCCTGGTCACATGCTGAG
>NW_006408519.1:51470768-51487981 GCF_000296735.1 Chrysochloris asiatica
CCTGATCCTGGTCACATGCTGAGCCCTGATCCTGGTCACATGCTGAGTCCTGATCCTGGTCACATGCTGAGTCCTAATCCTGGTCACATACAGCCCTAACCCTAGTCACATGCTAAGCCCTGAGCCAGAGCCTTATTCTCTCTTTACTGGCCCTTCTTCCTTTTCTTTCCAGAACTTTGTCCAGATCATCAGCAACCTGCTGGTGGAGGAGAATCGGGACAAGTGGGAGGAGGCCCAGCTGGTATGGACAGACCATAGTCAGGGGCCTTCAGGGTCATCAGGGGTTGGGTGTGAGCAGGTGCTAGCCCAGGGGGGCCTACTACGCCCTCTGTGTGACCTCAAGGAAGCCACTTAGCTGTTGAACTAGGGCTTCGTCTTCCCTCAATGATAGTTGCTTAGCTCATGGACACTGGTGGGGATTGCACACTGACACTGTTGTGTATGTGAGAGACCAGCACATGGTGGGTGACCTTTCTGATTGGGAAGAACTGTTTGCCTTCTGCCTCTCAGTCTGATTTTATACCCGCCACCACATGGCCCTGGCAGCTCCGTGGTGTCGGAGCTATTGTCTTCAGAGTGCTGAACATTCCCTCTTCCCCCTGTCCATAGAATAGTGGTGGACACTCAGAGATCACCAGCCCTGATCCCCACATCAGGCCTAGGGCTGGAGTGTGGGGAAGTGACCCGCAGGGTCCAGTAAAGACAGGAAGTCCAAGGGGCAGGGGAAGGACAGGTGTAGTCCTAATCAAACTTAAGTGGTCTTGACAATGATGCCTCCCTGACCACAACACTGCTCCCCAGGTGGGCCCCAATGCCAAAGGGCTGTTCCGGCTGGTGGAAGATTTTGTGGATGTCATTGGCTTCCGTATGAAGGACCTTCGAGACGCGTACCAGGTGACAGACAATCTGGGTAAGCCCGGTCCTCTCTCTGTTGACACCTCTCCCTGCCTGGATTGTGCTCTGCTTGCCTCAGTTTCCCCATAAATACAGAGGCAGGATCAGAGACCTTCCGGAGCCTCCCGGGGCAGTTTCCACAATCTGCTCTGTGTTTAAAACTACCTTGTCTGAGTCTGCCGATGGTGGTCCTGGGGAGAGGTCAGAGGGGACATCTCAGACCCCAGTCAGGCACTGAGACCTCACTTAGGCTCAGACCCAGGAACCCACAACCAGTTCTCTGGTATTCTAGAGACGGGAGTCTCACTCCTCCCCATCACCCTTGGAGATTTGAAAACAGTTAACTGAGCCTTTGTTCCATGTCTGTCTTCAAAGCTTGGGTCCTAGACATCAGCATGCCCAGCCCTCACCTCACAGGTGGGGAGACCCAGGCCCAGAGAGGGGCAAGCGCTATCTGGAGGTCATGCAGCTAGGGAGGTCAGCACCCTGGTCTCTGGGTGTGCCCTTTCCTGCCCTCCCTCACACACCTGACCTGACTCGTTACTGTGGGCTGCAGGAAGACAGGAGGGTTGTACAGTTGCATGGCATGTTCAGCAAGTCCCACAGTGCTGGGTCCCGGGGACACAGGTGGGCTGGCTCTTCTGGTCCCTCCACCCTCCACATTCTGTACCTGCCTCATCTGCTGTTCAGCCCTTCCTGGGCCCTCTTCCTGGTCTGTCCGCTGAGACCCTCCCTTGTATGCCAGACATCAGAAGCCCATCAGTGAAGCCTCCCATGGCCTTCTCCTCTCCTGCCTGTTCTCTTTCCTCAGACCCCTGCCTAGTGCAGCCAACTTGGGAGAGCGGTCTGGCTCTATCCTGAAGTCCTGTGACCCCTGCCTGGGGGTGATGTCATGGGGAGGTGTGACGGTGAAGCTGGCCCCTCCCAGGGTGGCCAGGATCTTCTCTCTAAGGAGGGACGATGAGAGACAGCCCATTTCAAGGGCAGAGCCTAACCGGGGGCATCTCAGGGGCCAGGCCCAGGAACAGGGTCCCTCTCCAAGGCCCCCTCCCCAGACCAGACATCTTCTCAGGACCATGGCTTGGGGTGGGTCTTGGCACCTTCTGATCAAGCTAGTGCCCAGCTCTAGGGTCTCTGCCTGGACTCTGACTAACCCACGCCTGCTGTCCTCATCCTTGACCTCCACGGCTCAGGGACACGATGTGGGAAGGGGAAGTTAAACCAGGGATCAAGGCCAGACTGCCAGCAGAGACTGGGGATACACTGGGACTCTGGCTCATCAGCAGAGCTGACACCAGCCCCAAACGCCCCTGTGTAACCCTTCTCCATCCCCCCATCTCTTCATCCTCTCTCTTTGTCTATCCATCTTCTCCTCCTTACCTGCCCCAGTCCTCAGCATCCACAAGCTGCCAGCTAGCAGGGCCACAGACATTAGCTTCCCCATGAAGGGCTGGCGGGCCACAGGTGACTGGGCCAAGGTGCCTGAAGACAGGGTCACTGTCTCCAAGAGTGTCTTCTCCACAGGGCTGGCAGGTAGGGACTCCAGCTATGGTGAGGCGGGGAGTAGGGCTGGCATGTGGGGGTATCAGCTGTGAAAGACAAGACTGACGGGGGTGGGGGTAGGGCTCCAGCCCCTCTAGAGCCAGCCTTATTTCTCTTCCATGTGCCCGAGGTCCCCGATCCCTCAAGGAGCAGGGCCTTTTGAGGAGACTCACAGGCTGTCTTTGCTGATGGGCAAAGGGGCCACCTTGTTACAGGGAGGAGAGGGATTTGCCCAGAGCCACAGCCAAGGAACCTGCATCACTTCTCTGGTGGAGGGTGACCCTCCAATGCTCTCTAGACCCTCACCTTACACAGGGGCCATGTGACTGGCCAGGGCAGACTGGCCTGGCCTGTGCAGGTCAGAGGGGATCCAGGTGGGCAGTGGGGAGGACCTGATGGCATCTCCCTTCCAGAGGCTGATGACTCGTCCGTTTTTGTGGTGGGGACAGTGCTCTACCGGAACCTGGGTAGCTTCCTGGCCCTGCAGAGGTGGGTGCCCGGGGTGCTGGGACTGGCGGAGGGAGGGGCAGCTGAGGGTTGGAAAGTGGCAGCCCTAACCATGGGGAGTGGGTGACAGGTGAGGTTCCCCTCGTGTGGGGATCCAGAGTTTCAGGTGGGCTTCCAGGAAGTACCTGGAGGAGGGGACCCCTGACAGACTCTGCCGCCCCCCACAGGAACACGACTGTCCTCAATTCCAAAGTCATCTCGGTGACGGTGAAGCCCCCGCCTCGCTCCCTGCTCACGCCCTTGGAGATTGAGTTCGCACACATGTACAATGTGAGTGTCCCATCTGCACACAGACCTGTCTGCACCCAGCACACGTGCACACGCGCACACATGCACACGCATGAACCTGCTCTGTCAGCCCGCGTGTGCTCACCCTGCTCTCACAGCAGCCCTAGGCAGGAAGGGAAACTGAGGCCTCGAGAGGCACGTGACTGCCTGGGGTCACACAGAGTCAGTGTGGGAACTGAGATCCAATCCACCCTGCTGAACTTTGAGCCCCATTCCCAGCCTGCAGACCCTCCCTGTCTCCCAGCCCGAGCCCTACCTCTCCCCTGTCCTTGGGGACCCCCGAGACTGGGAGGTGATGGGACGGCCTGACCAGACAGGGCTCCCGGGGTCCTAGTATTGAGGACATAGTTCCAGGCTACCCTTACACACACCCTAAACAACCCTACCTCCCTGGGTCGAGTTTGCACGTGTCCCCAAGTGGTTCCAAGGCAGCCACTAGAACTCAGGGGGTACATGTTTGGCATTCTTGCTCCCCAAGACCAGTTCCAACTGCCCCCTCCCCACCACACACCCCCTGCTCCAGGGGGCTGCCCACTAGGTAACTGTGGGAGAGCCCAGCTCAGTCTTTTCTGCTGTGTGACCCTGGGGGCTGGGCTCACCTCTGCCTGGCTCAGGTGGGGGCAGGGTGAGTATTCAGGCTTTTCACCCCGTGCTCAAAGCAGGTGCCCCAAAGGCCTAGCTGCTGGTGCTCTTGTCCCATGTGGGGCACAGGGACAGTGCCACCAAAGTCCCCCCACTCTCCATGGGGCCATCCTCTCAAAGACAGCTCATAGAACCAGAGGGTGTCTGAACCAGACAAGGGTGCTTCCTGCCACCTCAGGACTCCCTGGGGATCCTCCCCCATTGCCCGCTGATGCCCTGCCACCCTGTGGGAAAAGTTGGTTCAGAGAGGGGACAGGACTGCACCAGCCACTGGCAGCTGGAAAAGGGGCTGTCAAGCTAAGTCTGGGCCCCTTGCTCACTCTGAGGCATAGTACCCTTCTTGTCAAGCTTAGTAGCCTGAGATGGGACCCACAGGTCTCCTGGACTTAAGTGAGGTGACTCTGGGCCACTTCAGCCATGGTGGGGGACTGACAGGTGGGGGCTCCAGCCATGGGGGAGAGCTGGCAGGTGGGGGCTTCAGCCATAGTGGGGACTAGCAGATGGGGGCTTCAACCATAGGGGAAGAGCTGGCATTTGGTGGCTTCAGCCATAGTGGGGGACTGGTAGATGGGGGCTCCAGCCATGGGGGAAGGGCTGGCAGGTGAGACCTTGGTGGCTCTGACCTCTGCCCTCCTCTTTCCTAGGGCACTACCAACCAGACCTGCATCCTATGGGATGAGACAGACATGTAAGTTCACTGGTTTTGGGTTTGGGGAAGCTGACCCACAGGAGGGGGTTCAGGTTTTGGGCACCACCTCCCACACATCATCCTTTGCTCACATCTGCCTCCGTGGTTGCCTGGAATACACCAGCCTCGGCCCCACTCCGACCCATGGATGCTCACAGTTCAGGGCAGGAGATGGAGGACAGGAGATGGAGGACCTCCCCAGCCTGCCCCCAACCTGAGCAGAGAGGCAGTATCTGATGTTTGAAGGGAGATGGTCTGACCACAGTGAGCGGGCAGTTGTGGGGCCCACCATCTAGCACAGCTTGGACAAGCTGGGTGGGATCCTTGGCTCTGGAGATCCCGTGGTGTTTGAACAGAGGCCTGACAAGCTGAGCCTTGAGCATGTCGTGTCTGGGACAAGCATCTTGTCAGAGGGAACAGCCAGTGCAAAGGCCCTGAGGTGGCAGCGTTCAGGATCACGCCCCTGGACAGCAGATCCCCTTAACTGTTAATGCCTGGTCTTGAGTGTGTGGGCAGGGTCAGGACTGGGTACTGGACTGGGGATTGAGGAGGTAGACCCGTGGCAGGGAAATGGACACTCAGGCTTGGGTCATGCTGACTGTTTTGCTCTGGGTTTTTAAGTGGCACAAAATCTTTGTACAAATGTGAAAATGAAAAGAACCGGGAGAGAAAAGCAAGATGAAACTCCCAGCTCCAGCTGCTGGCCACAGCCCAGGCCAGCCCTCGGGACACATGGGACATCTTAATGCTTTGCACTTTCAGGGTGGTCAAAGTGTGGACTGCAGGTTAACTAGTTTCACCCATGTTATCACCACACAAAGAGTCCCTGCCCGGGCTGTTTAAAGGCTGCCTGCAGCTCCCAGGAGGCAGTCCCAGAAGGTGACACTTGCCCCCTAGAGTGGCCATCGTCCAGCTGAAAGCTCCAGATGGTGGTGCCTATGGTTGACCCCAACCAGGCAGCCTGAGGTCTGAGAGCAGGGTCAGAGGCCGACAGACAGAAAACTCATGACGTCCCATGCAGGTCTTCCTACAACTATGCTCCATAGGGTCTCCAATGACTGATTTTGGGGAAGATGTCGCCAGTCCTTTCTTCTGATGAACCTCCAGTAGACTGAGGCCTCCTGCCTTTTGGTTAGCAGACAAGTGCATTCAGTGTTGGCACCAGCATGGATCAACTCTGACTGGCCAATTCCATCTGTTCCACTTAACTCAGTGTTTGGTGCCGGGGCAGTGCCAGGGGTCAGTTTCCATCAGTGAATGAGGGAGTAGTCTATGCTGTCCTGGACATCCCAGAAGCCCACATGTCTGTGGAGGGATTGCATATACCTGGGAGAAGATTTGAGAGTGAGAACCATCGGTGACCATCAACTGAGAAATAGTGACCTCTTGGTTCCCTGACTGATCCAAAACTGGACTTGGACTTTACTCTCATCCTGCTCACACACTGAGTCCCAATCCTGAGCTTACACTGAGCCCTGATCATAGTCACAAACTGAGTTCCAATCCTATGCACATACTGAGTCCTAATCCTGGTAACACACTGAGACCCTATCTTGGTCACACACCAAGCCCCGACCCTGGTCACACTCTCAGCCCTGATCCTGTGTCTCAACTTGGATAACTTGCACATGTTCACACGTCATTACTCATGACATATGCTTGTAGGGCTGCCTCCTCCCTAAGCCACATGCGACACTCTACCCCATGACTCAGCCAATCTTGGAAAAAATGAGTCAGAAGCTTCCACCCACCACTGCAGACCCTTCAGCCTTTCCCATTGTGCACACACTTGCATGCATAGACTCACCTCCCACACTCGAGGTCTCTGCTAATGCTGTAAGCACTAGGAACTTCCTTCAGTGCCCCTTGCCCCAGACACCAAATCCCACCCTCTCTGGCCCAAATACCTCATCCCTCACCAGTCCAGCATCATGACTCAAGGACCCTTGTCCCCTGGACCAACCTGGCCAGGGGCAAAAAGTTTCCAGATGTTCCCAGCAGGAGGGCTTGCAAACACCTTAGAACATTCTGTGGGGAGGGAGCCATGGTGGTCTGTCAGTCAGGTCTGCACCCTAGAACCCAGCATTGCCCAGGGGTGGGCAGCCATGGCTGTATGTGAGGGAATGTTCACTGGCTACAGGATGGATTCATGGAGGGTGGTGCTGGATGAGTGGATGGATGTGTGGGTGATAGGCAATTGGTAGGTAGGGGATAGATGAACAAGTAATATGTGTAGTGGTTTCAGGATGGAGTATTCAACTGCCAGGGTGCAGAAGATACCACACAGTAGGTGGATTTGAACAACAGAAATGTATCTTCACAGTTATGGAGACTAGAAGTCTGAATTCAGGGTGTTGACCAGGCCCTGCTCTCTCTGAAGGCTCTAGGGAAACAACCTTCCTTGTCAATGTCTACCCTTGGCTTGGATGCATCACTTGTGTCTCTGCTGCTACTGTCCCATGCCATTCCCTTCCCTCTGTGTCTCTTCTCCTCTTCATACAGGAGCAGAGACCACCCTATTCTATTGTGACCTCATAATAAGGAAAAATACCCTGTTTCCAAACAAGGTCACATTAATTCACAAGTACCAGGGTTGGAACTTAAATGCATATTGTGGAAGGTCATAATATACCCTGCAACACATTTATAGATGGATACATGGGTGTGTTGGTAGATTGTGCATAGGTGGGTGAGTGGATGGCTAGAGATGAGTGGATAGATAGATGAATGATCAGGTGAAAAGAGGGAAGAGGTGAGAGACTGGTTGGACCAATGGAAGAAGAGACAGATGAGTCAGTGGGTGGATAGATGGATGGAAATAAATGTACAGGTAGATGTAGATGAATGATGGATGGAGAGAAGATGGATGGATAGATGGATGATGGAGGGAAGGGGGAGTGGTGGATGGTGGATAGATGGGTGAGTGGATGGACAGATGGAGATGGATAGGTGGATGGATAGATGGAGATGAATGGAGGGAGGAGGAGTGTATGGATAGGGATAGGTGGATGGATGGAGATGAATATATGGGTAGATATAGATGGATGATGGAGGGAGGATGGATGGATGAGTCTATCGATAAAAGGATAGTGGCTGGGTGGATGGATGGCTGGATGGCTGGCTGGCTGGCTGGCTGGCTGGCTGGATGGATGGATGGATGGATGGAAGGGTGCGAGGATGGATGGATGAATAGGTTGATGAATGGATGGCAGATGAATGGATGGATGGACGGGTGTGAGGATGGATGGATGAATAGGTGGATGAATGGATGGTAGATGGATGGATAGATGGATGGACGGGTGTGAGGATGGATGGATGGATGAATAGATGGATGGTGGATGGGTGGATGGATGGTGGACGGATGAAATATAGATGGACGGCTAGATGGATGGATGATAGGGTTGCTGGAAAGCCAGGAACACAAGCCTGGAGTTAAGCTCCATGGTACTGATAGGACAGCTCCTTGTGTCTTTCATTCTTGTTGAGTGCCGTCGAGGCGGTTCCGACCCATAGCGACCCTATATAGGGTTCCCGAGGAGTGACTGGTAAACTTGAACTGCCAACATTGCAGTTCGAATTGGGAGGTTGCAAAATGTACCTCTTGTTTCCTTGATTATTTTAAATAAGTAATAGGGATTTCCTAGAGTATGAAAGACATAGCAGTGTCCCCACGGGTCATCTGCTCTACCCTCATTTGAAAAGTGGTATTGCTAGGCTAAGTGAGCAAGTGGTCCCCGTAAGGCCTCCCAGCTTCCCCAAGGGCGCTGGTCCTAGAGTGTGTGACCTAGCCCCAGCCCCACAAGGGCACAGGGACAGCATTCTGTGCTCCCAGTCTGTGTTCGCTGTAAGGACCCTGAGAAGTCCTGCAGTGGACTCCTATTCCACCAGGTGAGGCGTCCTGTCCCCAAGCCCGTAGGGTCCTCTCCTGAACCTTCATTGTTGTTAAGTGCCATTGAGTTGTTTCTGACTCATAGCGACCCTGTATGGGTTTCCAAGGAGTGGCTAGTGAGCTTGAACTGCCGACCTTGTGGTTCACAGCCCAGTGCTTATCCACAGCATCACACCCGGAGTCCAGAACAGAAAGGCTGTATGACCAGGGTATGGGTGTGACATTCCTCACACTCGCTCACTACAAAGCTGTTCCACGTGGTCACCTTTATCAGCTTATTCTACTTGGGGAGCAGCTGAGGCACAGGGTCCCCCAGTCTGAGCTGGACCTTCTCTCCCCACCCCCCAGCTCAGAGCCCAGGCAGGTGAGAGGGACGCTTAGGATCCAGGTTTGTTCTCCACTCTCACATCCTGGTCCGAGTCAGTTCTGGTCCCTTTAAGAGCCTCCCCCCTGTCCCCACTGCACAGTTTCCTAGGAGAGAGCATCAAGGAGCGAGGCTGAAGGGGGCCAGCGGAAGCCAGACTTGGCAGGGTCCCCAGGTCGCTGCCAGCGGCCGGTTCCCAGCTCAGTTTCTCCCACGCCAGCCAGCCTTCCTGATGGGGGAAGAGGGGGTGTGGCAGGGGAACACCGGGGGTGGGGGGGAGGTGGGGGGGGCTAAAAAGGCAAGAAGTGACTGGCTTACAAGCTTTCAAGAGAGAACCTAGGAGAAGAGGGCCTGGATGGGGGGGAGGTGGGGGAAGGGAAGGGGAGGAGGTGGGGACCTGTCCCACACAGAAGCCTCTTTGGTGCCTGGAAAGACCTTGGGACCCACACCAGTGAGTGAGCCTGTGAGGGGAAGGAAATCTGAGGACCTAGCTGGGGCTGGGGGAGGGGTGGAGCAGTCCCCCATCCTAGCTTCTGTTCTCGGCAGCCTTGGATGCAGCCCCCTCTCACTGTCCCTCTTCTTTTCTCCTGCTGGGCCCTGGGGGATGGGTAGCCAGGGTGCAGGGCCCCTGTGGACCTCCTCCTGCGGTTTCCTCATCCCAGAATGACTTTGGGGGAGGGCTGGAGGGATGAGGTCTTAAGGTCAGGGTGCTCTGAATGGGGATGGCAGGACATCTTCCTGCAGCCCCTGAGTCCCATGGTCCCCTAGCTGCCCCCAGCACTCAGCCCCACCTGCTCCTGGTCCAGCTCCAGCGTCCACTCTGGCCTCTCACCACCACCTGCTTCTTCCCAGCTCTGTCCCCATCCTGCAGCCAGCCCTGCCTGGCCCCTGTGGAATGCAGGCCCCCTCAAGGGCATACTGGGTCTTGACAGCTCAGTTCCAAGGTCAGAAGCTGTTCAGAGAATGAGTAAAAGCCGTTCGAATGTGGTGCATCTTAGGGGCCACCCATTCATTCTTCTCCTCAACTCCTTCATTCATTCCCTGAGTACATCCTTCCTGTCTAACCAGGATGACAAGATCTGCCCTCAGGGACCCCTCCACCTCCGCCATCTAGAACTTTCTGCCCTACTTAGATTGACACTCTGCAGAGGGTAGGTCCCATGTGTCTGGGCGAGTCATCCCCTACTGGGGTGCTTGCTTAGGTTCCAACTTGCTGAGAGCAGGGCTCTGCAAGTGGCCCTTCCCTTCAGCTCAGGGGTCTCTTGTCTGTACAAGGACAGGGACAGCACCTGTGGCCATGTTGTCAGCAGACACAGTGTCTGCCCTCATCCTGGTCCTGGAGGGGCGACCAGCCCTGCCAGGTGCCACCCCAGCCACTGCAGACGTGGCCTGGAGATGTCTCCTACCTCTGTGGGGTGGGGCAGGGTACATATGGAGCACAGGATTGGCCTTGAGCTGACTGCACAGAACTGCCTTGTACCTGCTCTCTGCCTGTCTATTCTGTACCTGTGCCTGTCACACCTTGGTCTGCAGGTGTGTGCTGGGGATCCTGCATGGACCCACACCCCTGAGGTCCAAAATCCAGCACAGAGAGGGCTGTGGGGGAGGGGATGAGTGGTCTAGTGAGAGGCAGGGTCAGGGTGGAGAACAGAAAAACAGATGGTAACACACCCCTCACTTGAACCCCTACTCATTTCTAAGAGCAGAGGGGTGAGCTCTCTGGCCTGGGGGTGACCTAGCAGAGGTGGGGCTGGAGTGGGTTGTGGGACAGAACCTGCAGGGTGCTCAATCTGCTCTTAGTTGGTGGTCTTGATGGCATTGGTGCTCTTCTGCAGTTGGTGGTCTTGATGGTAATGATGATGGTAGTGGTGGTGATGATGTTGATGGTGATGATAGTAATAATGATGGTGGTGGTGATGCCGATGGTAGTGTGTTGAGGAAGGTGGTATGGTGAGGATGGTGGTATGTTGAGGATGCTGGTGTGTCAAAGATGGTGGTGTTGGTGGTATTGATAGTAATGATGATGATGGTGGTGTGTTCCTGGTGATGATGGCAATGGTAATGATGATGGTGATATTGTTGATGATGATAGTGGTGGTGGGATTGATGGTGTTGATGGTGGTGATAGTAATGATGACGGTAGTGGTGTTGAGGGTGGTAGTGTTGCTGGTATTGATGATGGTGGTGGTGGTGAATGGTGGTGGTGGTGATGGTGATGACCATGTTGATGATATTAATGACGATGATGATGTGGATGGTATTGATGGTGGTGGTGGTGGTGGTGATGGTGGTGATGATGGTGATGGTGGTGATGGTGATGACCATGTTGATGATATTAATGATGATGATAATGTGGATGGTATTGATGGTGGTGGTGGTGGTAGTGAATGGTGGTGGTGGTAGTGGTGTTGGTGTTGGTTGTGGTGATGACTGTGTTAATGGTATTAATGATGATGATAATGTGGATGGTATTGATGGTGATGGTGGTGGTGTTGAGGATGGTGGTGGTGTTGGTGTTGGTGATGACCATGTTGATGGTATTAATGATGATGATAATGTGGATGGTATTGATGGTAGTGGTGGTGAATGATGGTGGTGTTGAGGATGGTGGTGGTAGTGATGGTGATGGTGATGACCATGTTGATGGTATTAATGACGATGATGATGTGGATGGTATTGATGGTGGTGGTGTTGAGGATGGTGGTGGTAGTGGTGATGACCATGTTGATGATATTAATGATGATGATGATGTGGATGGTATTGATGGTGGTGGTGGTGTTGAGGATGGTGGTGGTGATGGTGGTGGTGGTGAATGGTGGTGGTGGTAGTGGTGTTGGTGTTGGTTGTGGTGATGACTGTGTTGATGATATTAATGACGATGATGATGTGGATAGTATTGATGGTGGTGGTGGTGTTGAGGATGGTGGTGGTAGTGGTGGTGGTGGTGGTGATGACCATGTTGATGATATTAATGGCAATGATGATGTGGGCGGTGGTATTGAGGGGGTTGTTGGTGGTGGAAGGGGTGGTGGTAATTCTGTTGGTGGTGGTGATGTTATTGAGGTTGTTGGTGGTATAGTTTCAGTGATAGTTATGAGAGTGTAAGTTGCGTTGACAGTTAAAATGGTGTTGGTGATAGATGCAGCTCTTAGGGAAATTTGCAGCCCACTCCTCACTCCAGGGTATCAGGACCCATATCCTTGGTATATTAAGAAGCTAAAGATCAGATGCTAACCAGGGTGGTAGGAGAGGTGGGTTGGCAAGCAGAGGAAAGAGGCCCTGCAGTCTGGAGGAGTCAGGCTGGGCTGACCTTAAAGGGTGGTGAGAATTTGGATCTGCTGGAGCCAGGTAGATGCCCCTCAGAGGGCTGGAGGTACCCCTGGAGTACCCCCTACCTAGTATAGGGCCCCTTGCCCTCCAACAGGTGCAAGTGGCTGGAGCACAAGGGACAGGGAGAGGCCAGGTTGACCCAGCTGAGTAGGTCAAAGGAACCGTGGACCCTCCAGGTATCAGCAGGACGCCCCACTCCAGACATCACTGCCTTATAGGACAGTGCCCTCTCCAGGAACCCTTGTTCACCCTACAGGAGAAGAGCCCTTAGGCCCTGGGGAAGGCAGATTTCCAACAGGCTCAGTCCTGCTCTGGAAGCTTGCCTCAGGGCTAGTGGCGCCGGCGGGCAGGAGCCGGAAGATAGGCATCGTGATGTTGGGGGAACTTGAGCTACCCTGGCCCTCAATGCTGAGAGAGACTCCAGCATCATCCCACAGACAGGACACAGGCCCAAGGAGACAGGTCTCACTGGGAGCCAGAACTCAGCATGACCCCAGCCAGGCAGCTGTCCACGGTCCACGGTCCTTGGGTCATTGAAACCAAGGCTCTTGCTGGGCCACAGGCATTGTTCCCTGGCCCTGGGAGAGGTGGCTGTGAAGAGGAAGATCTGTGGGCTGGATGAAGGCTGGGAGCGGTGCGGGTCTTTCTGGAGGAGGCAGTGAGCAAGGGGAGCCCTGAAGAGCAAGGCTGAATCAGCCAGGGAACAGGAGGGCATCTGGTCAGAGGGACTGGTAAGAGCAGGCCTAGAGGCAGGAGGGACAGGATGTGAGGTCTGGCCACCAGTGTGCCAGGAGAAGACTGAGCAGGTGACTGATGGTTAGCTAACATGTCCGTCGGTGGAGTAGGAGGCAGGCACTTCTGATGGGAAGGGGGTGCTGTAAACAAACTCATGGGCGTGTGCTCAGTGGAACTTGCACCTGGAACAGTCGAAGGGGCAGGGATTGGAGCAGGAAAGAAGGATCTTGGAGGCCAGGCCACAATATTTTGAGGGGCTCTCCAGAGCCCACTCCCTGCCCAGCACCTGAGTTCCCCCACTGTGCACACTGGAGGCTTGGCTTTCTGCAGTGTGGGCGGAATCTGGTGAGTCATTCACACTAGAGTACAAATTAGTCCATCACCTCCCAGGGGCCCCTGACAGTCTCAGAATAGCACTGCTTCCCAGACCGGCAGGAGGCCTCATGGTAGCAGAGGTAGCCTGGCTCTGTGAGGGGTATGGCGGGCACCCACTGTGCGACTGCGTCTCTGGAGACTGGTCCCCAGTGCCTTCTTGAACAGCCTGAAGAGCGAGGGTTGGTCCCAGCTGCCCAGAGCAGGTGTTGAAGCTCGAAGGGGACCAGGGCAGGCTTTGGCTGGTATAGAGGTCCAACAGTAGGGATAGGAAATTGTCCTTTAGATTTGGTGACATGGAGGCCATTGGTGACCTTGATTGCAAAGATCATCCCCATTGTGGGAATGGCTGATGACCTGCACAGGGTGGGGATGGTTGGACCCTTTGAGGAGCCATTGGGGGAGGCATAGTCCCAACCCTGGGAGCTCCTGTCTTATGGGGAGCCCCTGTCTAATTTGGGAGCCTCAGTGCTGCTCTGGGAGCCCCTTTCTGATGGGGGAGCCCTCTCTTGGGAGCCCCTGTCTTATGAGGAGCCCCTGTCTAACTTGGGAGCCTCAGTGCTGCTCTGGGAGCCCCTTTCTGATGGGGGAACCCCCTCTTGGGACCCTCTGTCTGATGAGGAGCCCCTGTCTAATTTGGGAGTCTCAGTCCTGCTCTGGGAGCCCCTTTCTGATGGGAGAGCCCCCTCTTAGGATCCCCTGTTTGATGGAGAGCCCCTGTCTAATTTGGGAGTCTCGGTCCTGCTCTGGAAGCCCCTTTCTGATCGGGGAGCCCCCTCTTGAGGGCCCGGTACAGCATGCTTAGGCAGGGTCACTGTCCCAGCTCCATGAAGGAGCAGGTGTTGCTGGCCTAGATTTCCCAGGGACCAGGAGAGGTTGGCTCTGTGACCCAGATAGTCCAATTCTAGCTCAGATGAGAGGCGACAAGCAGCTTCCCATGTGTGGGAGCAGTGCTGTGCTGCCAAGATGGGAGCAGCTGCAGCAGGAAGGGCTTCAGCTAGACGTGCAGAAGGACCTCCAGCTTGTGAGTCTGGGTCTTTGTGTAGAGATGCTTCCTGCAGGTCTCATTGAAAGGGGGAGGGCTTCTGTTCCCTGCCCCAGGCGAGGTGCGCCTGAGACGCACACTGGAGCCACTCATTGCCCTGCTCTGCCAGAGGTCAGGCTTGAGGGATGGTCAGTACACTAGTGAGACACTCAGATGACAGCCACCTGAGTTCTCCCCAAGTCATGGGATGGGGTCTCAGGCACGTCCCCCGGGTTTTGAAGGTGCCTTTTCAGATCCGTTCTTCATCTGCTGTAGGCTGGGTGGGGTTTGGGTAGGGGTGGCCAGATGGACAAAAACTGGAAATACGGTTCTACTACTGTTTTGCTGTGTGGCTGGGAACATTGTACTACCCCTCTGAGCCTTAGTTTCTTTATCTACAAGGTGGATTGGAAAGTTGTTCTGAAGGCTAAAGACAGAATGCGCAGAAAAACCTATGTACACCATGGAACTCCCACTAGTGAGGGGCAGGACACCCAGTGGGGCTGCTTGGCCTGCTGGAGTCAGGAGGACAGGTTCCAGGCTGGGAGGGTGCTCCTCCCTGCAGGCTCTGGAGGAAGCCCAGGCCCAGCTTATAGACGAGTCAGGAGCTGCCGGCCTTCTAGGCTGATCTGTGCCCTCCATGGTCTAGCACAGCCGGAGGTGACAAGAACAGGCCCTGGGTGGCCCCTCAGCAGAGTGGGCAATGTATCTTTGCCCTCCCCTGCCTCCCCTCCAGGAGATATTAAGCTACTTAGTGTCCAGGGCAAGGCCAGGACCTTTCTACCCAGCTGGCGTGTTCCCAGGAGGGGCCGGCAGCAGTCGGGCTGGCGCCCTGCAGACCGGCCTGTGGGCCTGGGAACATGCCAGGCTGCTGGCCCCAGCCAGCCTGGCTCCCCCACTTTAGGCCCAGAGAGTGACTGCCCCTCCCGTCTTCCCAGCAACCTTTGGGCCAGAAGGAGGCCTGGACTGGAGGCAGAGCTAGGGTTTGAACCCAGAGCCGACTGAACACTGAGACCCACTGGGGAGCATTGCACAGCTAAGCTCTTTGGTGCCAGGTACCCACAGGGAGGGTGCTCTGGACTGGCAGCACCCTCCTCAGAGGCCTCCTTCACTGGCTGCAGCTGTTGGGTGTCTGGTGTGGGGTGTAGCCATCCATTCTGCACTCTGGTGTGAGGGTAAGCATGGCAGGGGAGCACTAGTGGAGAGAGTGATGGACCCTCTACCTTCTATCACATAAGGGCCTTTGTACCTGGCCGGTCGCTGGGCCTGTGGTTTCAACCCGGTAAGCATCCAGGAGACAGAAGCAAGGGGTCGTGCCCTGGCCTCCATTCTAGGGGTTGAAGCAATGCTGTCGGCTGCCCCCTGGGAACAAGAGCTCTGTCATTTGTGGGGCCCAGTACAGCCCTGACCCTCAGCTCCCTTCTGGGGATGGGGGGGGGGTGACCAGGAAGCCCTGGGGGTCCCGGGAGAGGCAGGGAGGTTCAGGTAGACAGGGATCCAAAGCTCTGGGACCCCTTCCGTGGTTCTATCTATTTCTGTTTCCTTTCTGATGGAGGATGAACCTCAGGGTCTCCGACCATGGCCTCCTAGGACTCAGGACTCAGGGATGCCCCCTGGCCTGCACTTCATAGGTGACTGTCTGTTCAGAGAAGGGAGGGCCATGCCCCACAGAGCCTGATGAGCCTTTATCCAGCTCTGCCCCAACTGTGACTTAGGCCAAGCCTTTGCTGCGGAGGGCCTCAGTTTTCCTCCTCTGCAAAATGGGCAAATTCTTCCTGGTAGAGTAGACTCAGGAGAGAAAAGCAGATGGGAGGGATTCCTGGGCTGGGGCTGGGGGTGGGGGTGGGGGTATCCTAGGCCTGCCTGAGCGCAGCTCTTCTACTGGGTGGTAGGCGGGAGCTTAGAAAGTTCTGCTTCTGTTGGCTGCTGAGAAACTGGGAGGGAGGGGGGATGTCCCATAACACTTCAAACTTAATAACTGTGGGGTTATCAGATACCTACGGGGCTGGAGCGCCCTGTCCACCAGCCCAGTTCCTCTGGACACCCTTCACCATTTAGCCATTTAGAGAGGAGGAAGCTGAAAGGGGTGGCAGCGTCACACAGCTTGGACCGTGAGAGGTGCTGTCTGGTCAAAGGCAGTGTGGACGCCTGGTGAAGCCCTGGACAGGGAGTCAGCTCGGTCCCCACCCCAGCTTGCAACTGGGGCTGAGTCTCCTGGCATGGAGAGGATAAACTGAAAGTTCTCAAAGGCACTATCCTGGGCTGGGAACCCTTGAGCCGACATGTGGAGGCTGGAGGAGGTGTGAGTACTCTCAGAGTGGATGGGAGGAGATGGGGTCAGAGTTGCTGGACAGGGGTGAGGCCTTATTCAGTCCCACGTTCTGAGTGAGACTGAAATGCAAGACTCTCTTTGAGTGTCCAGGAGCAGAGCTGAGGACTGGGTGCCTCTGAGACAGGTTGATGGATTGTGAGGGCTAGAGACCCCACGCCCTCGCGATGAGGGAACTGCCCTTGGAGAGTGGGCGGATTCGGATTGGAGAGGCCAATGAGCAAGCAGTGAAGGGGGCTGCCGCAGAACCTAACAAATCTATAGTTAAAGCAGGCGCATGCATCCAGGGCCTCTACACAGCAGGTGGGCACGGGACAGACCCGCAGTGGAACTTTCTGGTTGCTGGCAGAAAACAGCCTGAGCTGGCCGCCTCCAGAGAAGCCAGTTTCTGTCCCCAGAGATGCGCAGGCGGAGACGGGGCGACGTAGACTGGGGGCGGGGTGGGGGATGGGCTGTCCCAAGGTCACCGAAACCTGCGGCCCGGTGAGGGGGTCGAGTGGGCGCCAAGCGGCCCCTCATCCCCTGCACTGGCACCCAGGCCACCGGCCGTCCCGGGTCCGCACCCTTCCTGCTGCAGGTGCACCGACGCGCCCGCGCTCCGGGCCGCCC
>NW_006408519.1:51488362-51501655 GCF_000296735.1 Chrysochloris asiatica
CCCCTCCCCCTCCGCCCCCCCGCAGCTCGGGCCCTGGTCGTGGCGCGGCTGCCGCACGGTGCCCCTCGACGCCCTCCGGACGCGCTGCCTCTGTGACCGGCTCTCCACCTTCGCCATCTTAGCCCAGCTCAGCGCCGACGCGGTGAGACACCGCGCGGGCGGTCGCGACAGGGGCCCGCCGGCGGGAGGGCGCAAGGTCGGGCGGGCGGCGGGGGCGGCAGGAACGATCGCCTGCGGTCACCGGTACGAGGAGGGGTCTGGGCCGCCGAGTGGACCCTTCTTGAATCGGAGGGGTCGGTGAGCTTGGCAGCTTCCCAGGACCGGCCGCAGGGACCGGAATCCCAGACCTCCGGAGAGGGTGGGTGGGAGCCGGTTGAACGATGTGGAGTTAGGGGACGGGCTTGGGACCCCGCGGAGTGACTGCCGGTTGTGTCCTGGCTCCCCGCCACCAGCCAGCCTCACTCCCCTCGCGCCTGTGACCATTGGAGAGACTTGGTCCGCGGGGGCAGTGAGGCTGGGCTCTGGGACCTGGACGACAGCATGTTGGGCCACCGTCCTGTCACTTGCTCTGTGACCCCTCAGCTGGCCGTGGCTTAGTCTCTGCCGGGTCCACTGGGGGGAAGGAGTTGAGAAGGTGACAGCTTTCCCCGGAGCTGGACTGGGGAGGGCCCGTGTCCCCAGGTAGGGGCCCCTTGAGGCCCAGGCTGCTGGGCCTGGCTTAGGTCCACCCTCCCCAGAAAGGCCCCATCGTCTCAGGGGCCTCGTTTCTGTTCCCGTGATTCTTGTGGGGGCTGTCGGTTTCTATGGCAATGGCACCGTGGGCCAGCAAACTGCCTGGGGCTCTAGATGTCGGACTTGACCCACTGGGGCTGTAGGCTCCCTTGTCCATGGCTCCAGGAAAACCTGGGGCTGGGGAGGCTCCCATGGACCCACGAAGGAGGGAAGAGCCAGAGCTCTTCTCTCACCGAGTCCCTCGGCCCTCGGCTCAGAGCTGAAGTGGGGTCTACACAGGCAGCAGGTAGGGACGACAGACTGAGGAGCTGTAGCCACTGGACCTGCAAACACACTAGTGTGTTTTGGGGGTGCTTGGCCCTGGTTTTGCAGAGGCTGGGGAACTCTGCTCTGCCCCCTGGGGCCGGTGGGACACTGCTCCAGGCCTCTGCAGACACTCAGAGGAACCTCACTGGAGTACAGTCCTGGGCTTGTCCCACCTGGCTGAGCCCCCAGAGGCCTAACTAGGGTTCTCCCAATAAGAAGAGCAGGCCTTAGCCAGGTGCAGCTGACGTTGGGAAGTAGCAGGGCATAGATGTTGTATCTGTGAAGGGTTTGCTTGGCTGGGGAAGTCGGGGCTTGCCACACCTGCCGCACCCTCAAAGGCAGGAGAAGACTGAGCTGAGGCTGTGGGCTTCCCTGTCTGCAAGGGAGGTGGTAATCATGGTAACTGGTCTTGTCTGCCCCTCCCCCAAGGGAGTGGGGGTGGGGTGGGCTCAGCGCAGGGTCCGGAAGAAGGCTGGCTGGCAGCAGCGATTGTGTGGCCTCTGGCAGAAGAACCTTGCTCTTAGAGCACATCTAGGGCACGCACCCTTAGCCCTCTCCCCTCCTGGGGATAACTTGCAGACAAGTTCTCTGGGAGATTTGGAGTGGGGCTCTGAGGGGCTGGAGCTCACTGGGAGAAGTTTTCCCAGAAGAGTGGAGGAAAGAAGCTGGAGGGCCTGCGGGGTAAGAGAGGGGATCAGGAAAAGGTAAGGTCCAGGGGCTGCCCGCTAGGCTTGGCTTAGGGCCAGAGCTTGGTGTTCATCCCAAGGGCAGTGGGGGGCCATGGTGGAGACTGGAGTGAGGGCTAGCAGTGGGCAAGCGAGATGGGGTTCTGCAGAGGTCCCAGGTGTGAAGGCCAGAGTGGCCAGCAGGCATGGAGGAGGGCAGAGGCCAGCAGGGCTGGGCACAAGGAACACTGTGTGTTTCTGCCCCGTGGGGGCCAGATGAGTGCATTGGGGCCACAGTGCGGGTGTGGATTAGAATAACTGCAGGGTGCCCTGCAGGTATGGAGTGAACCTCAAGGACCTAGAATTCAGACAAGGGCCCAGGAGAGGATGCTATCTAGGGTGAGGGGTGTAGAGCGAGGGAGAGAGACCCAGACAGGTGGGGTGCTGATCCGCTGGGCTGTTGCCAAGATCTCGGGAAGCTTGTATGACCTCTAGGTCACACCAGTCTTGGGGACATGGTGGAGGCGAAACTGGTGGTATGTTTCACAGTGGTGTGTTTACCCTCCTGTAAGAACAGTTGTTACTGTTTCTGTGCAGTGCTGAAACTATTCCCAGTTTGACCAAGGTCAGGACTCCGTGAGTGATGGATCTGGGCTCAGCCTGGGACCAGGATCTGGGCTCAGGTGTAACCAGGGCCTGGGCTCAGAAAGTTATTGGGATAAGGGTTCAGTGTGTAACCAAGGTTAAGACTCAGTGTGTGACCAGGATCAGGGTTCAGCATGTGATTAGGATCTGGGCTCAGGGTGTAAATAAGGTCAGGGCTTCAAATATTACTAGGGTCAGGACTTACAGAGTATTTTGGGGATCAAGGCTCATTGTGTGATCTAGGCCAGGGCTCAGTGTGTGAAAAGGATCAAGGCTCAGCATGTGACCAGGATCTGGACTCAGGGTGTGACCAGGGCCAGGGCTCAGATAGTTACTGGGATCAAGGCTCAGTGTGTGACCAGGATCAGGGCTCAACCTATGACCAGAGTCAGGACTCAGCTCGTGACTAAGATCTAGGCTCTGTGTGGCCAGGATCTGGGCACAGGTTGTAACCAGGTCCAGGGCTCAGAGTGTTGTTGGGATTAGGGCTCAGTGTGTGACCTGGCTCAGGGCTCAGTCTTGCACATTTGGGAGTCTAGATAGTGTTGAAGTAGTGATGGGGTTGTAGTTGGCACTTAAGGAAAGAGTTAGGCTTTTGGGGTGGGGGGGCTTAGGGTGTGTCGAGGGCCCGGGAGAAGACTGGAGACTCATGCAGTGAAAGCAGACCGACAGTAACTAGGCAACAAGCAAGGGTTGGCATGGGGGCTGGGTGGAGTGCTCTAGAGTGGATCAGGAGAGGCTGGGGCAGAGAGATGAGGAGCTGGTTCAGATTGGGTGGTCGGGCATCTAACCTGAAAGAAGAGTCACCTCCACCCCTTGTGAAGGTCAGGGAAGAGCATCGAGCAAGGAGAGCCAGCTTGTGCAAAGGCCCAGGGTGGCTCAGGCTGGCCTGGTGCTGTCTGTACTCACCCTTACCCCGGAGGTCTCCAGTCCAGCCTGGCATCCCTGACACCTTGCCTTTCTGCCAGCTCGGACTGCCAGGAGTAACGGATGAGCCAGGTGGAGGAGGAGGGAGCAGGCAGGCAGGCCGTGGCTAGACTGCCAGACCTAATGAGTACAGACGGAGGCAGATGGCACGAGGTCAGGGCAGGAACCGCCCGGAGCAGGTGTGAGCCACTTGCCCAGCCGTCTGTGACCCGGGTACTTGACTGGCTGTGGACTGGGGTCAGTGTCCTGGAGATGGTTGCTGGGGTCCTCCTCATCTCCTCCGTCAGTCCTGGGTCAGTTTCTCTGTTGGTAAAACTGTGAATTGATAGGTTCTGGGACTCCAGTTCCCTCCCCTCCTCAGAGCCTCATACCCTTCGAGGACACGGTGGGATGGCCCCACTTGACATGCATTGGCAGGGCTAACAAAGCATGGTGTGGACAGCTGGGGCAGCGTTTGCAGGCAAGGCCACCCTGTCTACAAAGCCCCAACAGCTTCGGCTAGTCTAGGGCCTCCTGGGAGGACATGGGGTCCTTGTCATAGGGACCAGCCATAGGTCAGGAGGGCGGTTCGAGTAAAAGCCTATGACCTCATGTCTCATCTTGACCTGGGGTGGGGATGGAAGAGCTCAGAGGGGGAAGGAAGAGGAGAGCCGGAGGGGACAGACAGGTAGAAGATGGTGGGTGGGCCGAGTGAGGCCCTCACGTGGCATGGACCCTTGTCAGTGGGTACTCAGCGACCACTCTGATCTGGGAACAGAGGTGGTCAGACCCTTGGTGAGACCGGAGCCCAGGGTGCTGGTGGCCAGTGAGGGAGGAGATGTCATGAGGGTGCAGAACTGGGAAAGTGTGACTGTCCCCAGGTACCCCTCCCCTGGGGGGTAATATAGCAGCCCTGATGACTCCACTTCACCCATGGGATCTGGGGCCCAGGGTTAGTAACCATGTCTGAGGTCACCTCATGAAGTTAGGGTCAAGCCAGTCCTCAGATGGGGACTCGGTATTTGAACTGGACTCTCTGGTCAATACCAGACCTGGCAGCATCACAGGACACTGAGCAGCATTGCAGCTGCAGGACCAGGTGGTCACTCCAGCAGTAACACGCAGAGAGGCCTGGGAGTCAGGGAGGGCTTCCTGGAGGAGGAGGGGCAGGAACAGATGCATGTGGATGGGAGCCCAGTGCAGGTACATGATGCTGTTGAAGGGATACAAGCAGCGGTGTCAGGGAGAGCTGACCCTGAGGGCCAAGCTCAGAGCAGGGATGGGGATGGAGGCATTGAGGGGGTGAGCTGCCCCACCTGAGGAGTCAGCTAGCATCTGCAGGACTGGTCCATGGAGTGTCAGGCGGGGCCAGCCCCTAAAAAGCCTCTCCAGACTTCCCCAGAGCCGCTGGCTGGAGACGAGGCTCAGGGCAGTCTCCCCATGATCCTGCCTGCATGTGCAGCGACACAGTGTGGGCCGGTGACATGGGGCATGATTCTGTCTGTGGGTGAGAGTCCCATCAGCAAGCACTCATCGGTGCTCCAAATGGAGGTGGGGTGAGGGAAGAGGGTTTGGAGGGACAGTGCAAAGGCCCCAAAGTGGGACAGGGAGGGCAACTTTGCATAAGGGCCTGGCCCGGGGAAGGGGTGCCGAAGCCGACTGGGGGTGCAGGTGCGAGAGGCTCTGAGGGGTGGGAGGAAGTGCAGAACTACTGGGCACGAGGTTGGGTGCACCGTGTTGGGAGACTGGGGGTAGCAGATGGGGGTGGCCTGAGTGGGTTGGCCCCTGACCTGCACTCTCCCTGTCCGCGGTGGGACCTGCAGACCATGGAGAAGGTGGCTGTGCCGTCGGTGGCCCTCATCGTGGGCTGTGGAGTATCTTCACTCACCCTTCTCATGCTCATCATCATCTATGTCTCCGTGTGGAGGTGGGTGCCGGGACACGGGTCCCTTCTTCCTTATCACCTGTCCTACTCCTGCCCGGTGCTGACTACCTCTCCCACAACCACCTGGCAGTCACATGATGCTGACGAGTGGGGGCATACAGATACAGGGGCAGGGTGAACACGGGCCCCTGCCCAATGAGCAAGTGTTCCCCGTGGGTGCCAGCTCATAGTCTTTGCCCCAAAAGCTGAACTCACTACAGTGTGCCCTCTGGCGGCCACACAAGGAGGTGCAGTGGAGTGGGACACTGTGACACACAGCACTTCCTGAGCCCTGGGTCTCGGCCCATGCACCCTTAACCCCAAGGCTGCCCACGAAGGAGCTCCCTGTCCCTCTAACTGGGCTCCGGAAGGTGACTGACGGGGTGGGGAGGTGGGGAGGCAGGCGGGCAGAGCCCTGTCTGAGCCAGTGGGTGTGTGTTTGTGTGTCAGAATGAGTGCCCAGCCTCATGGGACAGCATGTGTTCCTGCGTGTGAGATTGTGCACATGTGACTGTGGTGTGTCCCATCTCCCTACCGCTTGTGCCCAGTTCAGTGGCCCCTGGGACACAGCTTGGGACAGCAAGGGCAAATTCAAGGTCACCCTGTCAGGGCACTGATCTGCCAGGACCAAGCCCAGACTCCTGGTGTACCTGAATGGACTTGCTACCATCACTTGCTGCCCGGCTGCCCGGATGATCAGAATTGACGACTTGCTGCTCCCAGCGCTTGGGCGAGAGGTCGATGATCCTGGCTGGGGGAGGTGTGGTTTCCCATGCCCAGGAACACATTCACCCTCTTGTCTTTCCTGATGGCAGAGGCACCAGAAGGCAGTGGTTCAAGCTCCGAAATTCCAGGATCAGTGCCCAACTGCCAAAACAGACAGGGGTACCACTGCTGGGTGAAAGCCAAGAGTGGGCAGAAAGTGGAACCCGGGAGCAAGCTGTGTCCAAAGGGTGTAGTGAGAGGGAGTGGGCATGCACGATGAAGATGCCCTCTCTAAGGATGACCCATCCCAACAGGAGGGGACAACTGTACTCAGTGAACCCTTCCCCCCACCCCCCGTGCTCTCCTGGTACCCGAATGTATGCCCCCGACTGTATGCCGTGATTTGGTATGTGGTAGAGGAGAGGTGATGGTGGTGGTTGTGATGGTGATGGTGGTGGTGATGGGAGTGTAGATGTTCGTGGGGACAGTGGTGAAGGTGATTGTGATGATGCCAAGAGGTGATAGAGGTGGTGACAGTAGTGGTGATGAAGATGGTGGTCGTGATGACAGTGATGTTGCTGATGGTGGTGGATGTGATAGTGCTGAAGGTGGTGATAGAGGTATTGGTGGTGGTGGTGATGATAGAGGTGTTGAAGATATGATAGAGGTGTTGGAGGGGATGATAGAGATGTTGGTGTTGGAGGTGGTGCTGATGAGAGAGATGTTGGAGGTGACAATGGTGATGATAGAGGTGTTGGAGGTGATGATGGTGATGATAGAGGTGTTGGTGATGGTGGTGGTGATAGAGTTGTTGGAATTATGATAGAGGTGTTGGAGGTGATGATAGAGGTGTTGGTGGTGATGGTGATGATGATAGAGGTGTTGGTGTTGGTGGTGGTGATGATAGAGGTGTTGAAGATATGATAGAGGTGTTGGAGGTGGTGATGGAGGTGTTGGAGGTGGTGATGGAGGTGTTAGAGGTGGTGATGGAGGTGTTGGAGGTGATGATAGAGGTGTTAGTGGTGGTGGTGGTGGTGATAGAGGTGTTGGTGTTGGTGGTGGTGATGATGTTGGTGTTGGTGGTGGTGATGATAGAGGTGTTGAAGATATGATAGAGGTGTTGGAGGTGTTGGAGGTGGTGATAGAGGTGTTGGTGTTGGTGGTGATGATAGAGGTGTTGGTGGTGGTGATGATACAGGTGTTGAAGATATGATAGAGGTGTTGGAGGTGGTGATGATGGTGGTGATAGAGATGTTGGAGGTGGTGGAGGTGATGACAGAGATGTTGGAGGTGGTGGTGGTGATAGGGGTGTTGGAATTATGATAGAGGTGTTGGTGTTGGACGTGGTGATACAGGTGATGATAGAGGTGTTGGAGGCGGTGCTGTGCTGGTGAATGAGGCATTGCAGGTGGTGATGGAGTGATGATGGTAGTGGTGATGATGACCATGAGTGACGTCATGGAGGGTTTGGGGCACAGGTCTTGGTGCTGTGACCGCAGGCTCTTGGTTCCTTCGAAGACGAAGTCCAAGGAGTGCTAACCACGAGCCACCATCCTCACACAGGTACATCCGCTCGGAGCGCTCTGTCATCCTCATCAACTTCTGCCTGTCCATCATCTCCTCCAATGCCCTCATCCTCATTGGGCAGACCCAGACCCGCAACAAGGTAGTCGATTTATTGGCCTCCATGGGTGCCCAATGTCCCTGTGGGCTGGGGTGGATCCTTGACAGGGACTCGGTACTGATGGGGGACTCTGGTCAGGAGGAGGCTGACCCTTCCCCCTCAGGCTGTTGCAGACCCTGGCTCAGTGGGACAAGGGGACTTGGAGTCCCCAAGTCTCTGAATGAGTGGCCTGTAAAGTCAGCCTGCACCAGCTCCTTTGGCCCCCATGGAGGGGGACAGGAGCCCACCATCCTGAGACTGCCTATGCTGTGCAGGGATTTTTCTCCTGAGCTCTGGTGCCCTGCTGCCCAGACTCCCATGCCCACCTATCCCTGCCTCCCCACTCCCACCCCACCAGCCTTTGAATGTGGCAGGATGTGACATGGCCCCAGGCCAGTGTTCCTTGAGGTGCCCATATCGTGTCCCCACTCCGGCTGCCCTGTCCCCCCAGCCTCCATGACATGGGGCTGAAGGAGGGCAGAGGATGACAGCTGGGGACAGGGCCTTCCCTGGGTGTGTGGGGTGGGGGGCAGGGTGGGAGTGTGGCCTGGAGCTGGGCTTGCCCTCTCTTGGCCCAGGCTTACTGCCTGGATGGATTTCCCCTGTTGGGTGGGCTCCTCAGCCTGGCGTCTGAGGATGGTGGGGTAAGGTGTCTGTCTCTGGCAGTCATGGCCAGGGCCCTGGTCACTTCCGGCTGGGCTCCTGGGGTGGGCGTGGGGCCAGGAATACGTGTCCAGCCCTCACCCGCTGCCTGTCCAGGTGGCGTGCACACTGGTGGCTGCCTTTCTGCACTTCTTCTTCCTGTCCTCATTTTGCTGGGTACTCACGGAAGCCTGGCAGTCCTACATGGCCGTGACCGGCCGCCTCCGGCACCGCCTCGTCCGCAAGCGTTTCCTGTGCCTGGGCTGGGGTGAGCAGCGGGCTGGCGGGGCAGCTTGTCCCAGCCACTTGCAATCCCTTCCCCACCCTGTCCTTGCCCCACCTCCTGCCCCCAGCCATGGCACATCCCTCTGGCCTCCCCCTCTGCATGGTTGGGCACAAGAAAAATCACAGGACGCTTGTCACATGGGGAAGACAGGGGAACAGCGAATCTGCCTTAGTGAATGTGCTGCTGTGATGCTGGAAACGATACCACAGTGGGCAGGCCTCTGAGGAGCTTCCAGACATAGAGAGACTAGGAAGAAATGCCTGGCAATCGCCTGAAAGTCAGGCAGTGAAAGGAAGCCTTATGGGTCACAGTGGACCACTGGTCAGTGGAGTGCTGAAAGAGGAGCCCACTGGCTGGAGGGCAGTCAGGATACACAGTGGCCACAGCCTTAGGCTCAGATTCTGAACAAGGCATGAGCACCTCACCCTCACGTTACATTATCCATGAGGTCACCACGTCAGAGCCCAGTCGAGAGCATGCCCGTGTCGTGTCTGGGAGGCACTTCTGCCAAAGAACAAACCCTTGTCACCTGACTTTCCTATCTGGCTGGCGTCTACTGGTCTCACTTGCCCAATCTGCAGTGACCCCTCCGGTCCTCTTCTTGTCCAAGCCCTCCCTCCCTCATCCACGTCTCTCATACTCGGGACCTCCCTGTCCTCGGGGGTGCTGGGGGACTGATACCATTTTTTCTGACCCTCCGGCAGGCCTCCCTGCGTTGGTTGTGGCCATCTCTGTGGGATTCACCAAGGCCAGAGGGTACAGCACGATGAACTAGTGAGTGCCCCGCCCCGCCCCACCCCACACAGCCTCCCTCACCCCCACCTCACAGCTGGGGCAGCTGGGGCTCCGTAGCTCCTGGTATTGGAACCATCCGAGCTTCTGGCTTGTCCACAAAGCCATGATGGGCCTCTGAGCTTCCCCACCATGATCCGGCTCAATCCCCAGTGGACAGTAGGTGTGGACGGTAGGTGCAGATAACATCACTAAGGCCCTCGGGCCAACCGGCTCCAAGTCCTGGGGCCTTGAGTGTTGAGCCAAGGAACCTATGGTGGTTTATCCTCAAGAGTGAGATTTCAAGGGCTGGGGAAGGTCAGGACAGGGGCGAGGGGCAGGCACGTGGCTGATGAAGGCTAAGTGGGAGGGGACATAGGTGAGGACAAGTTAAAGAAGCCCCCATGGGGTGAGTGTAGGAGGGGCACACGACCATCCCCAGAACAGGAGAAGGGGTAACCAGCCTATTGGGTGGGGCATGATGAAATGGGTTCTGAAGGAGAAAGACAAGTTTGTTAATAGGTAGCCTGTGTACAGGCAGATGAGCCTTCCTGGGCTTGAGGGTCCCATGGGCCCTTGTGGGTGGGGATTGTGAGACTAGAGGTCTCAGGCCAGGGGTAGGAAAGGGCCCTTCATCCTCCCTCTGCCCCTCTGGCCCCACTTGGTTTGAGGAGCCCAGTACCCCAGTGTTTGTGGAGTGGGGGCTCCCAAACTAACCAGCCTGTCCCTCCCCAGCTGCTGGCTCTCTCTGGAGGGGGGCCTGTTATATGCCTTCGTGGGACCTGCAGCGGCCGTAGTACTGGTAGGACTTGACCCCCAGTCCCCACTGAGCCCTCACCTCTCGGAGCCCCCCTGCTGGGGCCCCGCTTTGGGTCCGCACCTCCTGTTCTTAGAAGCACAGCCGTGGGTGTCAGCCTCACCCAGTAGGAGCCCCGTATGGGTGTGCGGAGTCATGATTGTGTGAGGGTGGTGGTGGAGGGGTGAAGCAGCAGGGAGCTGGCAGGTTAGCCCTGGGTTACCGCCCCCCGACTTGCTCTGTGGTTCCCCCTCTGTTCTTCCTCACCTGTCTGCTTGAGGCAGGAGCAGACAGCCCCACGTGTAGATGGGTCTGAAGAGCCCAGAGAAAGCTCTGAGGACAGGACAGGGAGTCGTGGAGATCCTAGACCCTTCCTTCTTCCCGACCCTCACCCCCACTCTGTGCTCTGGAATTTCTGAACTTCCAGAACCTTCTCCCAGCAGGACACTCTCGTGGAGGAGCGCCCATGCTTAGTGGGGCTCAGGACAGAACCCTGCTGGTGGGCAGTATCTGGCGGCCTCCCTCCTTCCCTCTCTCCCCAGCCCAGTGCCTTTATTCCTCGAAGGTGCCTCTGCCTTGAAGGCTCGTGCCACGCATGTTAATGTCCCTGCCGCCAACCAGAGCCATTGTGAGGGAACCCCTTCCCCAGTAGCTCCCCAACACTCCGTTCCCAGGGTGCACTGGGAGGGTGGAGATGCCTGAGCCAGTGGAACTTCCCTAAAATGGGATCATGCAGGCTTGAGTCATATGACCTTCGGCCCAGGAGCTCCTGGGGCAGGTGGGACGGCATACAGCTGACCCCCCCTGTGCCTGGCAGGTGAACATGGTCATCGGGATCCTCGTGTTCAACAGGCTTGTGTCCAAAGACGGTATCACCGACAAGAAGCTGAAGGAGCGGGCAGGGTAGGGCGAGTGGCCGCGCCCCCTGAGTGGGAACCGACCTGGGGCTCATCTCTGTGCCTGCCTCTCTGGGTCTCAGTTTCCCCACATGGCCTTGTTAGGTCCTCAGAACCGGCATGCCTGCTCCCAGAGACCCTGCCCCGGACCAAGACCATGGGATGGGAGGTGGTCACGTCCAGGCATGCCCACTGTGAGGTCCTGCAGCACAGTGACCATGCTGACCTTGTGTTGCATGGCCCCGAGCAAGGACACCATCTCTCTACGTGACAGGCTGAGTGGCCCCCACAGAGGGGGCAGTGCCCTGGCCGAGGGGTCAGTGGGCAGGGACGAGTGGGGGTGCCTGACTCTTCAGGTCACCCCCAGGGAGAGCCGAAGTCATTCCGGCAGTGCAGGGAAGCTTCAGGTTGGCCCCTCTGTCCTGCCCACCCCTCTGGCCTCTTCCCCTGCTATTGCTCTGTGTGTGTCTCCCCTGGTGTGCCCCCAGGACCTCCACCCAACCCCTCTGTGCCTCTGTCTCTGTCTCTGTCTCTGGCTCCTTCTCACCCCTAAATAGAAGCTCAGGAAGCCTTCCCCATGGGTCCCCAGTGGGTTCCTGCCCAGCTGACCTGGGGGCGTGGCTCTGAAGGACAGGGTCCAAGTTCTCCTCCCAACCCTGGGCTTCTGTTCTGTGACATGGACGTGGGCCTCAAAAACTGTCTACTTAATGGTCTAGCACTGGGCCAAGCCAGCAGGGCCCCAGGACCACTGTCTCTCACCTCCACAGCACATGGGTGTGCGCCTCCCCACTGTGGGTGGGTGCTGTGGCGTGCCCCCACCTGCTGCTTTTTTGTTAGCTCCCTTGTCTCACAGCCCAGCTGACAGGGTGTAGAGAGTTTCAGAGCTGGTGATTCAGGGATCCAAGCCTGGTCCCTGGCTGTCCTGGTGTGTGCAGTGGGCTGGACCCCAACTGCCCCCATGTGGACAAGGAGGCGCAGCACACACAGGTCCGTGCTCATGCCGCATGTACACTCATCCACGTGCATAAGTGCGTGCTCACACAAACAAGCACACATGTGTACACTCACACGGACCTGCAGGCACCCAGCTGCCAGGCCAGTCCTAACTCCTGGAGCAGCTGGCAGACCCGGGGCTGGGTCAGACAGCCTGGTTCCCAGGAGCTGGACTATCTGTGGAATCTACCTTGGACAGCGTCCCATCCTTCGGTGTAGAACCACGGTGGTCCTGCCTTGCACACCCCAGCACACGTGACCCCAGGCACTCGGTCATCAGTAGGGTCCCCACTTGGCCTTGGGACTGGCCCTGGGTGGGGTTCGTTTGGCTCTTTCATTTTGCCCCCACCCCTTGGTTTTGTTTCAGTCTTTTGACTTCACTTGCAGTCCGCTGCCCGAGCCCCCCTTTGGGCCCACCCTCAAATGTACCCGGTGTGGAATTATCTCTGCAGCCGACGTCAGCGCAGACATCACCAGTAACGCCATGTTAGTGCCTCCGCGCCCTCCCCACCCTGCCTTCTAGCTCCTCAGTCTGCGTGTCTGCTCTGAGTTTTCCTCTATCTCTCCCTCCTCCCAGGCAGCCCTGCCCGGCCCCCCAGGCTCCCCTCTCACCAGGGCCTTGGCACCCAGGATGTGGGGCAGGCAGGACATTTGGTCATGTCAGGCCCTGGGCAGCTATGACTGCGGTCTCTATGTGGCTGAGGTCAGGCTGGGCCATGCGTGGGGGTTGCCACCTGGGGTCAGGCTGGGCTATGTGTCCAGGTTACCATGGGTCAGACTGGGCCATTTGGGCTTGGTTGTGTCCTCCCAGCGCCCACCCTTGTATCCAGTGCACAACGTCTTTCCGCTGAGGCTCAGGGTCAGTGACTGGTGGGAGGGGTCCCATGTGAGGCTTTACCACAGGTGGCCTGTTATGTGAGGTGAAGCCAGGGCCCCAGATGTGTTGTGTGTATGAGTTTGTGTGAGTGAATGTGCAAGTGTATTGTGGGTGAGGGGCATGTGCACATGGGAGCGCACGTGTGTAGGAGTGTTGTGTGAGGGTATGTGCACATGGGAGCGCACGTGTGTGTGTAGCAGTGTTGTGTGAGGGCATGTGCACATGGGAGCGCACGTGTGTGTGTAGGAGTGTTGTGTGAGGGTATGTGCACATGGGAGCGCACGTGTGTGTGTAGGAGTGTTGTGTGTGAGGGCATGTGCACATGGGAGCGCACATGTGTGTGTAGGAGTGTTGTGTGAGGGCATGTGCACATGGGAGCGCACATGTGTGTGTAGGAGTGTTGTGTGAGGGCATGTGCACATGGGAGCGCACGTGTGTGTGTAGGAATGTTGTGTGAGGGTATGTGCACGTGCGAGCACGTGTGTG
>NW_006408519.1:51501920-51514652 GCF_000296735.1 Chrysochloris asiatica
GTGTTGTGTGAGGCGTGTGCACGTGGGGACGTGTGTGAGTGTAGGAGGGTGTTGTGTGAGGCGTGGGGACGTGGGAGCACTCGTGTGAGTGTATTTGTGTGTGTGAGTCAGTAGAAGCAGTTGTGCTGAGCACAGACTAGATGGGGTGTAAGGGTGACTCTGGATGGGCCTGGCTCAGCTGGGGTGGGGCAGTGGGAGGGTCTGGGCTTCCCAGCCCTGGGAACATCTTGTCCAAGCCCATGGCTGTGTCCATGTCTACAGAGGCCCGGGGTCCTGAACCATGGAGATGTCGTTACTAGGAGAACATAAGGTCCCGATCAGGGTGGGCAGGTCTGAGGGTGAGGAGTGTGGACGGGAGCCAGTGGGCCGGTCTAAGGAGTGTGGACAGGGGACAATGGGCAAGTCTGAGGGTGAGGAACTTGGACAGTGGGCAGGTCTGAGGGTGAGGAGTGTGGACAGTGGGCAGGTCTGAGTGTGAGGAGTATGGACAATGGGCAGGTCTGAGGGTGAGCAGTGTGGATGGGGGATGGTGGGCCAGTCTGAGGAGTGTGGACAGGGGACAGTGGGCAGGTCTGAGGGTGTGGAGTGTGGATCGGGGTGTCGAGTATGTATTGGGGTTGGGGGCAGCATCAGGTCCTCAGCATGTCCTAGCTCTGTGGTCACCAGCATATCTGGTGAGGATGCCAGAGGCTCTGTAGCCCTCTGGCTAGGTCCCGGCAGAAGCATCTTTGGAAGCTCCAGGACCCGAGGGGTGGGGGGGCGGTCAGTTCCTTTCGGCCCCAAACCCTGGCTTCTGCTGCTACAGGAGCCGTTGGGCCGCCACTGCTGAGGGTGGAACGGCCGTGACTCTCAGAGACATGAGACATGAGAACGCAGTGGGGACGCGTGGAGGGTCTTCAGCAGGAGGAGAATGGTGGGGTCCCAGCCCACTAGAGGAGGGAGGGGAGCTCACCTGCCCTACTCCTTGGTGGGGAAACTGAGGCCTGGAGCGGGAAGGGACTGGCTGGCAGCACTAGGGAGGCACGCTAGTCTTCTCACCCCCCAGCAGGCCACTTGCTCTTCTTCCCAACCCTGAGCACTGGTTGCCTGGGCAGGTAGCAGGGGTCCTGGAGGGGCTTGGATTCCAGACCTTGGACAGTGCTTGGCCCTCAAAACCCCTGAAAGAAGAGAGTGGGGTGGGGACCTTTGAGGACTCTGTAGTTGCCAGGGGCCTTCAGGGTGACTTGGGGACAGGGCCTGGAGCGTCCACTCTGGGCTGCCCAGTGATGGCAGCGAGCACAGCAACGTCGCTAGAACTGTAATGGAGGCAATTATCAGCACAACGCATCCGGTGGGTCCTGGGAAGTGAAGCTCAGACCCTTTCACTCTAGCCTTTACCAATTCTGACGCCAGCAGCTCTTCCCCACTCCCCCACCCCCACCGCCCCATGCTACTTCTCCTCAGGGTCCAGTGACCTCTCGCAGTGGTCACACTCAGTTAAGTGGTTATTAAAGGACTGGGTACAACCACCTCAGAGCCAGGCTGCACGCGGGCTGGCTGTCTCCCTTCCTCAGTGCAAGACAGCCCTTTCAGTCCATCTCCACAGGACAGGCCTCTTCGCCACCCCCTGAGGACTCCTCTTGGTCCTGATGTCTGTCCCCACTGGCCAACTGCTGGGCCCCTTTTAGGCCTCTGGCCATCTTCCATGTTACAGCACTTGACCAGCCTTGTAGCTCTTTTAGGGGGTCTCTTGCCTTTTCTCTCTCCTGTTGCTGCTTTTCTTCTTTGTCTGCCAGACCCCTGTGGGGTTGGCTGTATGTATAGACACAGCAACGCCTCAGCATCTCAAGGCTTGGTCTTCCCACCGGGGCCACAAACTGACCATTCCCCTCTCAGTGGACCACAGACACTTCACAGAGCAGGATGCCGCCCTGGATGGACTAAATGCATCAAAGCTAAGTTGTTTATGACTTGCCCAGGAAACGGCATCCAACCTGGGCAAAAGTAACCCTCTGAGGTGGAAAACTAGGGCAAAGCAGCTCTTCTGAGATGTTGTCTCCAAAGAACCGAGACGAAAGGCCACATGAAGGAATTCACGTCACCACAGCGATCCCTCTGGCCTTTTTGCAGTGGGTTCTTTCACATGCTTGCCAGTCCCAACCAGTCATTGGCAGTTCATCTGTAGGGCAAAAGCTTTCAGCGGAGTCCACTTGGTCCAGCGGCAAGAGGTCATCGGATCTGCTGGAGTTCTCCAAAGTCCGCTCATCTTTACCCTTTCTGAAGGCTGATACCATTTTCTTGCTCTGAGCCTCTCTCAAAGTGTCTACATAGAAAAACTTTTCAGGGACTTTGGGTTTGACCGTTGAACCAGTGTGTCTAAAGTTATAGTTCTTACCATCACTTTACCCCTGCTGACAACACCCCAAGCCGCATCACACACTCGATCAGCAGCTTCACCCCCTCTATCTTCCCTAGACCCTTCAGGAGATGGGGATCCTCTCATGACCCCATGTTTCGGGTATAAGCACATTCATAAACCACAATGCCTTTATCCCCCCTCATTTTAGATAAATTTTCTTTCCTTGTCAAACCAGTGTTCTGTGGAGATAGTACGTCCCTTGGACTAAGTCTTTGGTTCCAGTTGCATCTTTGGACATCTGCGTTCATAAGCAGAGTCCAGTCCCGGGCAGCCAACAGATTGTAGTAACACACATCAGTTCCTGGTGTCAAAAATTCCTCTCCTCCCCATACCCAGGGCCACATCATCGTATTTCCATTCAGTCGGGGCCAGCTCATCCAAGTGTAGCCACAGGTATCATCTGTGGGCTCAGGAGTCTATGCTCCTTTCTGTACTTCTCTCTCTTATCCATAGCCCCCTGAGGTTAGGTCAGTGGGAGCCAACAAACCATGTGCAAGTCCAGCCTATCTCTTCCTGCTGCATCGTATTGCTGCTGGTCTTGTGGATCCAGGTGGTCATCCCACGCAAGCACGCCAGGCTGTCTGCTCATCGACTTCCGTTAGCTTTCAGTCCTTCCTGGAAGAGATTTCTTCTGCTGGACACCGGCATGGCCTGCTCCAACAGCCCCCATCAGGTCCCATAGGGGTCTGCCCCACGTGGACACCTTTTACTCTCTTATCCCCCAGCACATAGCTCTTTGGTGAGTCAAGTCTTCAGCCACTGTGGTACTCAATCCACGTTTAATCTAATTGTCTCTCCAGTGCCAACATCCTGACACCACAGCCTTTGGACGTATGCCCATTTACTGTTTCCCATTTTAGCACTGCCCTGGTGTGGTACTATGGAATAAACACTGGACTGTGAACTACAAGGTTGGTGCTTCAAACCCACCAGCCACTCCTTGGAAAGCTATACAGGGTCGCTGTGAGTCGATAACACTTAGCAACCATCAAGTACTGCCTGGAGAATGGAGTTAACATAGTCTCTCTAATTTTTAATACAATACTCAATACCACGTAGGAGGGAAGAGTCTAGTACATTCAAACATTTCAAATTCCAGTTTCATCTTGTTTTCCATTCGTTATCTAACCCATTGGTCAGCACTGGGCTGAACTAGGAGACTCTGGACTCTTATCAGTCAACCTGCTTAACTGCTGGGCTTTCGCCCCAAGCCACTCGGGGTGCGGCTCTCCTAACCACTGCTTCAGCAGAGCATCTCTTCCTGTCTTGTTCCCCATTACAGGTAGTAGCAACCAGAATAGAGAGCAAAACCCAAGAATCGAAAGTTTCTCGTCTTCCTCCTGTACCCCTTCTCCCATCCCCAAAACCATAGATGAGTCAGGACCATTGCTGCGAACCCCACCCTACTGATACCAACTGTATGGATAACTTCAAGTGTAAGAGTCGCCTTCAGCACACAGCTGATCCCCATGACACACACCTACCCTGCAACCAGCTGCCCCACCAGTGCTCTCTCTGCCTCTCCACTGGAACCCACAGACCATGATTGCAGTTCAAGTGGTCCATTAGGGACCAGGAAGCACGGAGGCAGGGGCTCCCTCTCAAGGCTGCCATCATCCCTGCCAGCTCTGCTACAGACCTTTCTGCTCTCCTCACTGCCTTCAGGAGTGAGGAACAACCACAAAACCCCTTCAAGGATTCATTCTCTCAATCTCCTCTCTCTCCCTCTGTCCACCCTTCCATCTCTTCTCTCCCTTCCTCTCTGCATCTCTCTTTCCTTTCTCCATCTCTTCTCTCTTTTCTTTCTCTTCCCACCCTCTCTCCTCCCTTTTCTCCCTTGTTTCTTTCTATCTGCTGAACCTCAGTGGGTTGGCTGTACACAGAGACCCCTCAATTTCAAGGCATGGCCCTCCCACCAGAGCCATGAACCGAGCCACCCCACCAGTAGGCCACAGATACATCATTTACGTAGTAGGTTACAATGCATAACACATTGAACAATCCCTGAGAGGAACATATTAATCACAGGGCAGGTTGCAGTCCGGGACCCCATAAAAAGTATCCAGCCACCTTAGCCAGCCAATAGCAGCCAACCTGGACACACGTCGTAAACCCTCTAGGGGCAATAGGAGCTCCTCAAGGCTTAGGGGGAGCTCTCCCAAGCTCGTTTTCCAAAGAACCAAGGTGATAGTCACAGGAAGGCGAAGTCATTTCATCCCAGGTACTTGGAGCCAGGGCAGGTGCTGCCAAATGCTGGTTCTGGGAAAGCATGACTAGGAGGCAGAGACCAGGACTGGGTGGGGACCCAGTCCTTGAAGATGGAAGAGGAGGCACTCAGAAGGCAGGGGTGCTTGACCTGGGTGGGGGACAAGGAGCTGGGAATGCTGGGAGTCCTTGTCCTGGCCAGACCCTAGTGTCCAGCCCCTTCCGAGTGCCTTGGCCTTTCTATCTTCCCTGGCTCCCTTCCTGTGTACTCCATAGCCACCCATCCCTTGTCCGTTTGGGAGGCTGATGGGGTAGGCATCATGGAGCAGACCCCAGTCCCTACCACAGCAATACCAACTCTGCAGCTCCCCAAGTCATGGAGCAGCAAGGACCAGGGTCTGGGCAGTTTGCTGAACCCCCTGGGGCAGCACAAGCCCCCTGCTGATGCTGGAGGGGCAGGACCCTGGCAAGAGGGGGCCTCTCTTTCTCTCATGCCAGGTGGGGCCGGGCCGAACAGGACTCGCCACAAGGAGGGAAGCTGCCCTTTTTTTCTTTTTGCATCTCTGTCCCTGGTCCTGTCTGCCTGTCTGTCTGTCTGTCTGCCATCTCTCTTGGGCTCTGCCTGTCTCTTTCTCTCCTTCCAGAGCCAGTGCTCAGGGGCCTGACTAGCACCCCTCCTGAAGGCCACCTTCGACTGCAGTCAGGCATCCCTTGCTTGGGGGCCTGAGGGGTGTCTGATCCGGGATCACCTTCTCTCCTTCCCTGATACCTCCTGGACAGAAAACAGGGTTTCCCCCCAGGGGCTCCCTCCTGGCACCCCTGCTGGGAGCCTCTGAGCTGGGGGGTACACAGAGAAGCCCTCCCCACATCAGGCAGCAGCAAGGTTGGGAATGGGGTGGTCTTAGGAGAGTGAGGTGGTAAGGCCAAGTTCCAGAGGCTGGGGGAAGGACTGGAGGGTGAGAGCCATCCGGAGCATCCGAGTGGAGGGACCCTGTAGGGACCCCGAGGGACAGAGGTGGGGTGGGGTGGAAGGTGGCAGGCCAGCACTGACCCTCTGCTGCCCACTGCCCTCAGGGCCTCTCTGTGGAGTTCCTGCGTGGTGCTGCCGCTGCTGGCGCTGACCTGGATGTCCGCCGTCCTTGCGGTCACCGACCGCCGCTCCGCCCTCTTCCAGATCCTCTTTGCTGTCTTCGACTCGCTGGAGGGCTTCGTCATTGTGATGGTGCACTGCATCCTCCGCAGAGAGGTGGGCCCGGGGGGTGGGGCGACGGGTTGCCTCGGGGGGTACCACGTGCATCCACTCACTAGAAACCAGCCACCACCACCCAGGGCCTCAGGTGCCCCTGCAGAACTGAGCGCCACCGCGTTCTCGGCTGATTTCTGGGAAGACCGTGAGACCTGGCTCAGCAACTGCCTTGGGGTGGACTGGACTCTCCCACCTTTCCATTAGCAGCAGCCACTGCTTTTGAGTTCTGTGCTTCTCTAAAGTAGACATGCTGCTGCTCCAGCCTGGGGTCCAGCGGTCATCTAGGCAGGCCTGAACCCAGGGCATTGGAGCCAATGTCCGTGTGAGCCTGGGCATGTCCCCTCCCAGCTTCGGGCATTTTCTGGCCCTCCCCAGAGGGTGTCCAAGGAGGGTTTTCACCACACAGTACCCCAAAGACCCCCTGGCTGGTAGTAGTGATTGAAGAGGGATGCTCCCCATTCTTGGGGTGCTACATCCTGACCCGGATGGAAGAGGTGTGCCCCTCAAATCCATCTGGGTTCTCTAGAAAAGCAAAACTAGTGAGACTTATTGACAGGGAGAGAGGGAGGTTTGTACATGGAATTGGCTCGTGCAATTATGGGGACAGGCACTCCCCAAATCTGGGTCAAGCGGCAGACTGACAGCCTCTGGTGGTCCATGGGAAAGGGGATGGTGAAGCCTCAGTTGTACGTCAGACGGCAGGCTCATGTCTCCAGCAACAAGAAGAGCTTAGGGTTGAGAGAGATCAAGCTTTGCCAGAACATCAGTGTATACCCAGAGATCAGTGTGTACCCCGAACATCAGTGTGTACCCGGAACGTCATTGTGTACCTGGAGCATCAATGTGTACCTGGAGCAGTCCACACCCTCAAGGAAACTGATCTTGTCTGATCACAAAGTGGTGACTTTACAGCACCTTAGTGAAGAGCAGCCAGCCCAGCGTCTGCCATGCCCCGAGCATCACAGTACAACCACACCAACACAATGTGAATTGTAACTAGCAGAGCGGGGGGAGTGTAGGCCCCCGGGGGTGGGGGGCAGTCTCTGAGCTGTGCCCTCCAGTGGAGCAGGCAGACCAAGATGGTGGGTCAGATGCACCCATTCCTCACCCCCTCGTGGAGAGAAGACAAAGGGACTTTACAAGCACATAGCTACAGGAGGACAGGCTGTAGGCAGAGACAAAACCAGGGAAGTCGGGGAGCAGGACACATGTCCGTGGTCTTAGCTGACCAAGGACACCAAGTCTTGGACCCACAGCAAGGCCATACAATGTCAGGAAGCTTCTAGAAGTGGGGCCTCTGGGTCTCTCTCAACAGCAGAGGGACACCATTCTGCTAAAAAAAAACGACTTCTGACTTCTGATCCCCGTTAGGTGGGCAGCTCTGTCCTTACTCCTCCTGGAGCCAAGGGCTTTCCTCTTGTGGGAACATGGACTGAGGGGCCCCCATGACCACCTGCACCTTGGTAGGGGTCACCACACTGAGAAAGGCTTGGGAAGGTGTCCATGCTGGCAGGGCACCGTCAGCCCAGACCCCAGACTCACACCCCACACCATCACTGGAAGCCCCTCTCTAGGGACCCAGACCAGGGGAAGGTCCCACTTGGGTCACTGGGAAAGCAGTCCACTTCAGAGGCCTGGAGCACATAGTCAACCACCTGCAAACATTGAGGGGATTACTAGGGCCCCTGTCTAGTCCTGAGCTTGAGGGGAAGCTCTGACATACAGATGGAACTTGGGGAGCAAAGGCTACCCAAGCAGAACACCCTGCTGCCCCTCCCCATGAGAGGATGCCCTTACCCTGACCAGCACCTGGAAAGGAGGCCCCAACCCGCCCTGTTCTGTAGCGATAAGTTCCAGCCAACGGCATGGTCCTGACAGGTCAAACCCAGGTGTCATGCTGGTCACCACCATGCTGGCTTGTGTGAAATGAGACCAGCAGGATAAAATGAGTGTGTTCAGGACTCTAGACCATGGAAGCCCCTCAGGACCCTCAGAGCAGAGACTGTCTCCCAGAGGACAGAAAAGATGGAGAACCGCAGAGGAGATGGTTTCTAATGACGGTGACACGGTCAGTTCCAAAGGCCCGTGGATTGTGGGCAAGAAGAGGACAAAAGTAGAGAGGATAGGCTTGTCAGCGAAATGAGACTGAGATACTGCACTGAAAGTGGGGACCCTGGGAATGCGTGTCATCCGGAAACTCCCGGACACAGTGTGGGGGGAGGGTAGACACAGAAGACACCCTGAGCCCCACGTTCAGGTCGAGATCTCCCAGGAGTCCTTATGTGTGGGTGTCCTGCTACCTCAGGACATCAGAGTGGGGTGGAAGGAGCCTGCCCAGGGCTGAGGGAGTCAGGGAGCCCACCAAGTCTGCAGTCCCCACAACAGATACGGCCTGCAGGGGGTGTACTGGGAAGACAGATGGGGCGCGGCTGAGCCTGGCTCTTGCAGAGCAGGGCTTGTACAGGACAGAGGCCTGGGCGCCCCCTCCTCACTCAGGCAGAAAGAGCACTCCCCCACTTGCCTCCCACTGGACACGCAATTTTGTTAAACGCCGTCAACTCACAGCGACCCTGTGTGGGGTTTCCGAGGAGTGACTGGTGGGTTTGAACTGCCGACCTTGTGGGTTTGCAGTTCAGTGCTGATCCTACAGTGCCGCACCAGGAGTCCACAATAGGGGTTTACTGACTGTGGTCTCCTGGTGTGTGGCTGTTGGTTAATGTGCTGGACTGCAAAGTCCACTTGAACCGGGAGACCAGCTGCTCCTTTGAAACCCTATACAGGGTCATTATGGGTCAGAACCCAACTCGATGGCACTTAACACAACATAACAAATGTGGGCTGCTTGACCAGTGAGCCAGCAGCTGGGAGGGAGGTTCTAAAATCAGCAAAGCCCTGGGTTTTGACCCTGGCCCTGCCTGCCTGCTGTGTGGCCTCCGGCAGGTCTCTTACCCTCTCTGGGCCTTGTGCCCCCATCATCTGCATGAGAGGAGGGTGGATGGCTGGCTGCTGGGCCCTCACATGGTACACTGCAGAGGCTAGAAGAGTGGGATGCGGCATGGGCCTGTGGAGGTCTGGGTGGCATGTGTCCGGGACCTTCCCCAACCTGCCTGCTATAGCCACCAGCCTTTTGTGGTTCTCAAGAGCCTCAGAATTGGTGTCTGTGGTGGGTGAATAGAGGGCTGGCCCCTGGCCTGTCCCGTCTGACCTCCTCAGCCCGACTCAACAGTGTCTCTGGATACCCCTCTCCACCTCCACGGAGCCCCCTGACCCTTCTGCCAAGATGCCACAGGTCCTTGTGGCCCCAGAGGGAATTGAACTGTGTGCCCCCTAAAGAGAGGCACCCTAACCCCGAGAATGTGGAGATGTGGCCTTGTTTGGAAAGAGGGTCTTTGCGGATGTGATGAGGTGAAAGAGGTGGAGATGAAACCCAGACCGCAGATGTCCTGGGAGTCCCTGGATGGCACAGAGGAAGTTCTCAGCCACTAGGCTGGCAGTGCCCCCCCACCCACCCACCCAGAGGCACACTGGAACACAGGCCTGGCAATACGGAAAGGGACCTCTCACAACAGCACACATTCTGCATAAAGAAAACAACGGCACAGTCTTAGGAGGCCTTTAGAGGGAACTGTGGAGGGAGAGGGCCGGACAAAGATGGGGGGACGTGGCTACAAGCCGTCAGCAGGAGCTTGAGAGTGGCCTGCCACAGACTGCAGCCCTGTGACCCCTTGAACTCAGACTTTAGTCCGTTCTCTTGGAGGGCTTTAAGGCCTGGTTTGTGGCCCTGTTCTTCAGAGTCTGCCCTTATCACTAATGTCCCTTCTGTGAACTGTTCTCTGCTGTTGTGCCCGGATCCAGGAGTTCGAGCTCCGCATCCGGCATGGGGCTCCCCCAGCTGATGGGGTCCAGGCCGTACAGGGCAGCATCCGGAGGAGGAGACGGTGGGTGGAAAGCCTAGCACTGCTGCAGGGCCACGCCGAGCACCCTCGTGGGCATTCAGCTGAGGCACTGACCACCTCTGCTCTTTGTCCCCAGGTTCAGGATGCTGTGAAGTGCCGCATGGTGGACCGTCAGGAAGAGGGCAATGGGGACTCGGGGGGCTCCTTCCAGAATGGCCACGCCCAGCTCATGGTAGGACCCGGCCCTGGGATGCAGACCCCCCAAGTGCTGTCCACCTGCCAGGGACCCAGAGTTGCACAAGGTCCCCCATTAGAGGAGACCCAGGCTCCGTGTACCACTGGGAATCTCAGGCTCGCCAAGGTTCCTGTCCCGGTTTCAGGCTAGCAAGGGACCGTGCTGACAAGTCCTCGTGGATGCTGATGGCCAGCTGTGCCCTTGTCCACGCAGCACTCTCTGGTGTATCCACCCTTGTCAGCTCCTGCCTCCAGCCATGCCACACCCCAATCTCAGCCTAGGAAAGGGACTGGCTTACACAGCCTTAAACCTGGGCAGTCACCGCCCCCTACACACACGCACACACTCTGACCTGACAGGACTCAGCTGCCCCCCAGACTAGGGTCTGCTCTCTGTCCCCTCACTCTGTCCCTCTGGTGACTACCTTCGTAGTCCCCCGTCACCCAGCCCCTGTTTAGCTCCTACCCCATTCCTTCTCTCTAAGGTCAGTTTGCCCCTCCTTCTCCCTAAGGTGAGTTTGCCCCCACTCAGACTCCCAAAGGGCCAGGTGCCTGCAGCAGCCTCTAGGGGACCCTCAAACTCAACAAACCCCAGACCTGCCCCAACCCCCTACCCCATGGCTGTCACCACATGTTTCCCAACCCGAGGCGGCAGCCCCTTGCTTGACCCCAGCTGCGACGTGCGAATCTGAGCATCCACCTCTGGAGGACACCAGGATGCCTTCCTGGCCTCCTGCCCTGGGGCCTTCCTTGTCTGGGTTTGCTTCTTCCGGTGCTGTTGTCCTCCCAGGAACCCTCGCTTACGCCTGCCTGCTGAGCCCGCCTCACATGGCTCTTCAGCTAGTTCCATGTCGCCTGTGCCTCCTCCTTGGTGAGGCCTCAGTCAGGGACTCTGCTGAGGGTGTGCCTGGCCTTTGTTTCTCCTTCAGAAATGGAGCAGGTTTTGAGGACCTCAGCAGAGAGGTTTTGCCACCGTAGGACAAAGCCCTCCCCTCCCTCCACGCCGCCACCTGAGGTCTCCTGAGCTTGACCTCTGACACTCAGGAAAGGGCCCCCATCTGATGACCGAGCCAGCCCATGCGTTCAGGCCTTCTGCACCATCTAGTTGATGGTCTAGTCGCTCCCTGGTGTCCCCAGCCCCGGCCAGGCTGAGCATAAGGGCCAACGAGTCTCCAGGGGTCCTCATCCTAGCCCTCCATACCCACATGGTGGTGACTGGTGGTCTTGGCCATGGTGCCTGCTATGTGACCTGCTGCATTGAAGGGGCCTGGAGGGGGCGGCAGTCCTCATCCCTGAGGCCAGGGGAACCCACAGCACTCTCGAGTCAGAGCGGGCACTCACAGGGTTGGAGGCCACGACCCATCCAGATGACTACCACAGGCATGGTGCAGCCTGGACACGCAGGCGCACACACCCCTCCAGGTGGGGCCTACAGCTCTGGGCTGCCCCGTCCTGACCGCCCCGTCTCTGTCTTGTAGACCGACTTTGAGAAGGATGTGGATCTAGCCTGTAGATCAGGTGAGCGTCTGACAGGTGAGAGCGACAGGTGGCCCTCCCCGGGCCTCCCTGCTTCTTTCTCTTTACCCTGTGCGTCTGTGTGTCCATCTGTTCTCATCCACATCCCACCCAGACTGAGGGGGAGACCCAGGCCAGCCTTGGCACCCACCCCCACCCACCTTCTGATGGACTGGGCCCAAGGGGGCACACAAAGAAGCCGCCTCCAGAAACCTGTTCTGGGTACCGGCTGGGCAGGTGTGGGATTCTTAGGCCTTCCTCTCCTCTCTCCTTCTGTGTCCCCAGCCAGCCGAAGCTCCCACAGACCCTCCCAGTCCTTCACCCCCACCACCACCCCCATGCCCCGCAGCCTTCCTCCAGGTCCCAGGCATTGTCTCTGTGTTTCATCATCTCATTCCTGGGGGGTCAGAGGGGGGGGGCTTGTCAGTGGGATCAGAAGGATAGCATGGAGGAGGAGGATTCAACACTGAGCCGTTGGCTGATGCTATGCTTCCTAGAAGCAAGTGGAAAAAGAGAATCAGTTGCCCTGAGAAAGGAAGCCAGCGCACCTCCCCTCAGTGAGAAGCAGCCCAGGGTGCACGTTTGGGAACAGAAGCCCAGATCAAAGTGTAACCTGAGCAGGATTTGGGGTTACCAGGAAGTAACAGCACAGAGCCAGGATGGGCGCCCCCGCTGAGCCTGACCTGGCCCCCTTCCCACAGTGTTGAATAAGGACATCACAGCCTGTCGTACAGCCACCATCACCGGCACGCTCAAACGGCCGTCCCTGCCGGCGGAGGAGGAGAAGCTGAAGCTGGCCCACGTGCAGGCTCCACCCTCCAACTTCAATAGCCTTCCGGCCAATGTGTCCAAGCTGCATCTGCACGGTTCACCCCGCTACCCCGGCGGCGGCGGCGGGCCCCTGCCCGACTTCCCCAACCACTCGCTGACCCTCAAGAAGGACAAGGCAGCTAAGGCCTCCTTTATCGGCGACGGGGACATCTTTAAGAAATTGGACTCAGAGCTGAGCCGGGCCCAGGAGAAGGCCCTGGACACCAGCTACGTGATCTTGCCCACGGCCACGGCCACGCTGCGGCCCAAGGCCAAGGAAGAACCCAAGTACAGCATCAACATCGACCAGATGCCTCAGACCCGGCTCATCCATCTCAACATGGCCCCAGACACGGGTTTCTCGGCCCGAAGCCCACCCGCCCGAGAGCCCCCGGGCGCATCCCCTGAGGCACCCCCCAGCCAGCCCC
>NW_006408519.1:51514752-51520437 GCF_000296735.1 Chrysochloris asiatica
CTGGAGTCGGGAGCCTCCAGCCTGGGGGAGCAGGGGGAGCCAGCAGCCCACTCCGGACCCAGCACAGGCACCATGACCAAGAAGGACAATGTTGCCACCTTGTCCGTCAGCTCCCTGGAGGTGAGGGTCCTGCAGGAGCGCCACATGGACCCTAGGAGCTGGTCCCTGGCTCCCTGGGGCCGGAGAGGGGTGCCAAGGGCAGGGAGACCTGAGCCCGAGCCCTTTCTCCAGACCACCCACTCAGACCAAGGCCGGACTGAGGGCCCCAGCCTGGATTGACCAAGCAGGCTGGACCAGGCTGTTCTGGTTCAGGGATAGCCCGGGCAGCGTCCTCGGGGGCCCACCCCTTCTGGGGAAGCTCCTACCCCCTGACTCCAGGCAGGTGTCCCTGGCTCACCCAGGCTGGAGGGCACCCGTTCTAGGGGTCGTCAGGAGCGTGGCCAGCCACACAGTGGGACAGGGGCTGCTCCAGGTGGGGGCTTCCTGATGTGCAGCCCAGCGCAGAGCCTCAGGTGGCCAGGGTGGAGGGTCCCGGGCCTACAGCTGCCTGTCAGTGTCTTATGGGGGCTCCTGTGAGCACGAGGGACCTGAGCTCAAGCGATCCCCTGCGCAGGTGTCCCCGAGGCCCTGGGTGGGGTCCCCGAGGGCAGGGGAGGGCGCGTGCTCTGGGTGGCTGGGGAGTCCCATGCCAATGCGCCCCTTCTTCACAGCGGCGGAAATCGCGGTACGCGGAACTGGACTTCGAGGTGAGTCCTAGGCCTCACGGAGGGAGGGGACGGGGGCGGGGAGGCCGGGTGAGGGCCAAGGCCGCCCAGGACTCGCCTCTCTCCTCCCTGCAGAAAATCATGCACACCCGGAAGCGGCACCAGGACATGTTCCAGGACCTGAACCGGAAGCTGCAGCACGCGGAGAAAGACAAGGAGGTTCTGGGCGCTGACAGCAAGGTGGGCGGGGCTAATGGCGGGGCGGGGCGGGTGGGGCCGAAAGAGAAGTGCTGTGTGGGCGGGACTGATGGGGGCGGGGCGAGGCGAAAGGGGCCAAGGAGAGAGCCTTAGGGGTTGCTTCCTCGTTTCCCTGGCTCTGGTTCTGCGTGTCTGAGCCACTAGTTCATTCTGCGCAGGCCCAGCCAGTGGTCATCTCAGGCAATGGGGTCTACGCGCCGCCCCCCACCCCCGACCCCTTTCTGGAAGAGCGGCAGCCACGCGCTGGGACGCCCTTACAAAGCGTGGGTTCCTAAGCCCTTGAGGGGCTTCCACCCAGCCCCACCCGCTCACCTTCCTCCCCCTCTGTGCTGGGGTCTCTCCCTGGGCCCTGCGATCCTCTCTGCTGTCATTCACGCCGCCCCCCCCGACCCTGGCTCCCTCATCTTGCCCTCGTCCCCACCCCTCCGGCCAGCAGCCCGAGAAGCAGCAGACCCCCAACAAGAGGCCCTGGGAGAGCCTGCGGAAGGCGCACGGGACGCCTGCCTGGGTGAAGAAGGACTTGGAACCGCTGGCGCCGTCGCCGCTGGAGCTGCGCAGCGTTGAGTGGGAGAAGACCGGAGCCACCATCCCGCTGGTGGGCCAGGACATCATCGACCTGCAGACCGAGGTCTGAGGGCGGCCAGCACCGGCCACCGGAGGGATGCTGCTCTGCCCGCTCCGCGGACGGGCACAGACACGCTCGGCGGGCCCGGCCCGCGCGGCCCGGGGCGCTCGGACGCCGGCCAGGCTCCGGCCGGGTGCAGGGACCAGAGCCGGGCGAGGACAGGAGGCGGCCCGGCGGCACAGGGCTCCAGAGGCGGGAGGTGCCTCAGACTCTGCCCCTCTCGGGCGAGCCCCGCGGGCGGGCAGCGGCAACGGCGCGGACAGTGCACAGTGGACAGGCCTGGTGCGGCCAATGTCCCGGATGCCCGCCGAGCTGCCGCTTCGGAGGACCAGCCTGCTTGGCCCGGCCGGCCTGGCTCCGTTTTTTAGACACCCCCTCGGGAAGCAGCCAGCCCCCACTCCCTTCCGAGACCCTGGGCCCCCCAGACCCAGGCGGAGAGCACCGCCCTCTCACCTACTGCTCCAGGGGCGGGACTCAAAGCCCAGTCCAGGAGGAGGGGGTGGGGCATCTATTTTTCTCCTTTTCTTTTCTTCAATAAAAAAGAATTAAAAACCACGTCTTCTCTTGGTGTGATCTTCCTCTGCAAACCCACCCTCCCCGGATGGTGTGTGAGGGGGTGGGAGGCCCAGTTAGCGCTGTAGCTATAGTCCTGCCTGGCCACCTGTACAGCGTAAGACAAAAAGTACTGTTTAAAGGTTCCAGTTCGTACACGCAGGGTTCATGCCAAACAAAACATGCTTCAACATGTCTGCAATCCGTGAAGGGTTACAAATGTTCTCACAATAATACATTTGTCACGTGCCTTTCCCACTCATAGTGACCCTGCATAGGGTTTCCAAGAAGCAACTGGTGGTCTTGAACTACTGACATCGTGATTCGCAGTCCAGTGCTGATCCTACAGCTTCACACCAGGTCAAGTGAGAACAGTGGCTGCCTAGGGGCTCAGCGGGGCTACTTCTGTGCAGCGAGGTCAGTTCAGACAGTCAGGATGGCTGTGTTTTGGAATTCCCAAGGGGCCATCTTGATAGGTTTTCTTGAAGGACACAGAACCAGGGCTTATGATGAAGTTTTAAGAAAACTGAAAACTACCTCGGTGAGGAAAAGGCCAGATGAGTTGCACCATGATTTTCTTTTTTTTTTCATCACAACAATGCACTTTTCTTATTCTTCAAGGTAGCAAGGGCTGTCCTACAAGAATTTCCCTGGGACACCTTACCCCGCCCATCCTACAGCCCTGGTCTCAGCCCTTCAGACTGCTTTTTTCCTTCCTAAAATTTTAATGTTTAAAAGGAGCCCAATTTGAGTACCTGGAGGATTTTTTGTTTAATGAAGGTTTGTATGGTGCATAGGAGCTCTGGTAGCATAGTGGTTGCGAATCGGGCTGCGAACCTCAAGGTCAGCAGTTTGAAACTACCAGCTGTTGTGCGGGAGAAAGATGAGGCTTTCTGCTCCTGTAAAGATTTACAGCCTCGGAAACCCTGCACAGGGTCACTATGGGTCGGAACCAACTCCAAGGCACACAACCATGATTACATAGCAAAACTTTTTGACTTGCCCTCATGTACCAGCCAGCAGCTGGGTCTCCAGTGCTGGACTCTCAAGTTCCTTGTTAGGTGGCCTCAGGTCTCCCACTTCACAGCAGCTACCAGGGAGCTAACTGGAAGCCCCCAGTTCAGGCTGCCACGTGCTCCCCTTGCCCTTCCTCAGGGACCTGAGTTCGCTTCCAAACCATTAGACTTAATTCTCAGTTGCAGTGACTGAGTCAGCTCAGAAGGGGGCTAAGTCCGCAATCAGTGATTCAAACAAACAAAAGGAAGTAAGAAAATGGTAAACCAGAGGTCCAGAGGGAGGCAGTCTGGAGCCTGGGGGCAACGGGGGTTTGGGGGGGTAGGGGTTGTGGGGGATGGAATGACTCCTGACTCCTGGGAAGACACCCAGCTGTCGGGACCGACTCCTGTCCCACGTTCCTGCCAGTTTTCAATACTGTCCCCACCCACTCACCCCCATCACCCCTTTTTCCACCATCCCAACCTCTCACCCTTATTGTGCACCCAACCCTTCACCCCTATGTTCTGTCACCCCCACACTCCATTTCTACCCCTTGCCACCCTCATCCTCCATCCCCTATGTTCTGTCACCCCCACACTCCATTTCTACCCCTTGCCACCCTCATCCTCCATCCCCCACCATCCCCGCCCCCACCCCCACTGTCCCATATCCCTCCCACCTCCCACCATCACCCAAGTCCTGGGTAGGTTGAGTCATGAGACATCCTCTGTTCATCAGAAGGACACTTGCTGTCCTTGGGGCTGTGGGTGGACAGATGTAAGGGACCCAGAGCTGCTTCTCCTGTGCCCAGTGGGTGGTGGATAAATGCCAGGCCCCTACCCGCTCTGTCTACCCTCTGACCCGCTAGGTCTGGCTTGGTCCTGAGACACCCTGCTGAGTGTACACATCCACAGCGCTTTCCCGCCTTTCCTCTTGGTGTCCAGCAGAGGGCAGCCTGAGCTACCAAAAGGCGCCTGTCTGGGTGGCTGCCGGGCTGGGTGAGGTGGCCCTGGCATATGTACCAGACTGTGCTCCCCACCCCAGGACCAGGAGGAAACACTGCACACGTAACTGCTTCTGAGCAGGGAGGGACTGGGTGCCTGGGTGTACCCACGCTGTTCCCCTCCTAGAACCCAACAAACGCCAAGAGGTGGGCTGCGGTCTGCCATTTGGGGGCCTGAGTATCTTGAGATCATGCCCCACCCCTTGTATTCAAACGGAAAACAACACCCTGCCAAACCGTATAAAGGAAGGCTGCCTGTCCCTGGCATCCTGCTGAAGTGTCCCTCAGCTCCAGAAGATGGCTGTGGTGGCCCAGACTGGCATCGAAGTAGGAGGGGAGGTGAAGATGCTTGGTGGATGCTGCCTCCTTTTGAGTGACCAAAAGTGCCCTCAGACGACCACGGGTGGCCAAAGTGATGCAAGTGAGTGTGAAGGACCATGAATGACCATAAGTGACCCACAGTGACCATGGAGACACACAAGTTACCGTTGCTGGCCACAAGTGATCACAGGGGATTGTGAGAGTCCATAGCTACCACAGCTGACCGTGAGTGACTGTGAGTGACTGTGAGTGACCATGGCCATGAAGGACTTTGAGTGACTGTGACTGTGAGTGACCATGAGTGGCCATGAGTGACCATGAGTGACCATGAGTGGCCATGAGTGGCCATGAGTTACCATGGCCATGAGTGGCCATGAGTTACCATGGCCATGAGTGACCATGAGAGGTCATGGCACGCTAAGTGGTGGATAGTGAGTGGACAACAGAAAAGGAGGGAAGCCTGTCCACTACAACCATCAAGAAGACAGCCTTCCCCAGTGTCCAGCATGTGACACAAACTGGCACCTGGCGATGGCAAACAGCCCCTGAGTCACACTCACAACTCTTCAAAAAAAACAAAAAGAATTTTGTGAGATTTGGCAGCAAACTCTGACCCAAACCGACATAACGTAAGCTCGCATGTACCAAAACTTACCGTGCATGTTTGTCAGTGCTGGCAGTGATGGTGACATTGGTTATGAGGATGGAAACGGATCTCTTGGTGGCTATAAATGCACTCCAGCCCCATGGGGATGTTCAGTGAACTATCACATACACACCGTACGAAAACCAGAGAGATCCTGAATTCCAAAAGCGTTTGTCCCAAGGTTTCAGCGGAGTCTGTGGATCCATTCCCATGGTCTGGAAGGGCTCCTGGAAACATATGGCCAAGGTGGAGGAAGCCGTGAGGCCCAGACTCCTCTTAGTGAAGAATTCTGCAGAGCTGGGCTTCCCTAGGGGCTCTCCACTGTCCTACGGAAAGTCCAGTGCAACTCCTTCACCTCCCTCCACTCACACTCAACACCATTTATGGTAGAAGGAACTGAATACAACAACAAAAGTCAAGATGGACTTCAGCTACACACTCCCTAAGTGCAAATGGAACAACTCAGAACAATGGAAACAGATGCCAGGGCTCAGTATAGGACAATGATTAGATCTTAGAGAGTGACAAGGATCAGGGTTCAGTATGTAACCAGGGTCAGGCCTCAGTGTGGGCTCAGGAT
>NW_006408519.1:51520537-51521078 GCF_000296735.1 Chrysochloris asiatica
TAACCAGGGTCAGGGCTCAGTGTGGGCTCAGGATCAGGGCTCAGTACAGGACAATGATTAGATCTTAGAGAGTGACAAGGATCAGGGTTCAGTACGTAACCAGGATCAGGGCTCAGTGTGGGCTCAGGGTCAGGGCTCATCATGTGACCAGGATCAGAATGTAACAGTATCAGGGCTCAGTGGGTGCCTGGGATCAGGGATCAGTGCAGGGACAGATTACCCAATAAGCAAAGCAATCAGTCAAACAGGGGCAACAGGTATTCAAAATAAAGACCCATAGATGACAAGCAGACGGGACACAAAGAAAAGCGAGGGTCAAAGTGGAAGGGAGCTTGCTGTTGGATGTCATCGAGTTGGGAATGACTGATAGAGACCTTATGTCCAACAGAACGAAACACTGCCCAATCATGCACCAAGCTCTCAATCATTGTCATGCTTGAGCCCATTGCTGCTGCCAGAGGTTGGTCCCTACTGATAATATTTATGAAGTATGAGAGACAAAGTCTGGCCATCAAAATGGATGTCAGGAGAGACACTGAAA
>NW_006408519.1:51522433-51528212 GCF_000296735.1 Chrysochloris asiatica
GCATCTCAATGTAAAGAAAACAAAAATCCTCACCACTGGACCAATAAACAACATTCTTATCAATGGAGAAAAGATTGAAGTCGTGGAGGACTTCATTCTTCTTGGATCAACTATCAACACTTTTGGAAGCAGCGGTCAAGAAATCAGGCGACATTAGGCAAATCTGCTGCACAAGACCTTTTTAAAGTGTCGAAGAGCAAAGATGTCAGCTTGAGGACTAAGGTGCACCTGATCTAAACTATGGTAATTTCAGTAACCTCATATGCATGTGAAAGCTGGACAGTACATAAGGAAGACTATAGAAGAATTGATACTTTTGAGTTGTGGTGTTGGAGGAGAATATTGAAAGTGCCATAGGCTGCCAAAAGAACCAACAGATCTGTGTTGGAAGAAGTGCAGCCAGAGTGCTCTTTGGAGGCCAGGATGGCCAAACTTCATCTCTCATACTTTGGACATATAGTCAGGAGGGAACAGTCGCTGGAGAAGGATATCATGTTTGGTAAGGTAGAGGGTCAGAGAAAAAGAGGAAAATGCCCAACATGATGGACTGGCAGTATCCATGGGCTCAAGCATGGCAACAATAATGAGGTTGGCCCAGGACCAGGCAGTGTTTTATTCTGCTGTGCATAAGGTCGCTATAAGTCGGTACCGACTCGATGACACTTAACAACAACCATAAATATCAATTTTATTGCGCCTTTCAAATAACCAACTTCTTGTCTTATTGATTCTTTCTATTGTTTTTCTGTTTTCTATTCCATATGTTTCTGCTCTAACCTTTATTATTTCTTTTCTTATATGGCTGTAGGCTTACTTTGCTAGTTTCCTAATTGTTGGAGATGTTGGGTTAGATGTTAATTTTTTCTTTCTCTTATGGTATATATGCATTTGTTGCTATAAATTGGCCTCTGAACACTGCTGTTGCTGCGTCCCAAAGTTTTGATGTTTTGTGTTTTCCTTCTCATTCAATCTTAGGAAGTTCTGATTTCATTTTTAATTTCTTCTATAACCCAGTATCTTTTAAACAGGGTGTTATTCAATTTCTATGTATTTGGTTTTTTTCCTCTTGATATTCCTATTGTTGATTTCTAACTTTATACCACTGTGATCTGAGAAGATGCTTTGTAGTATGTTGATGTTTGAACATTTATTGAGGTTTGTTTTATGGCCTAACATATGGTCTACTCTAAAGTATGTTCCATGTGCAGTGGGAAAGAATGCGTATTGTGCCGATGTTGGGTTGAATGCTCTGTGGCATCTATGAGGTAAAGTTGGTTGATTGTTTTGTTTCTTTTCTCTGTGTCTTTGTTGAGTTTCTTTCTAGTTGTTCTTTCTTTCATCAAGAGTCGTGCTTTGCAATCTTCTACTTTTAAAGTTGTCTATTTCTTTCTTCATAAGGAGCTCTGGTAGCGTAGTGGTTATGAATCGGGCTGCAAACCTTAAGGTCAGCGGTTCGAAACTACCAGCTGCTCCGCGGGAGAAAGAGGAGGCTTTCTACTCCCGTAAAGATTTACACCCTCGGAAACCCTGTACAGAACCGACTCGACAGCACTTAACAACAACAACATTTCTTTCTTCAGTTCTATTAGAGTTTGTGTATTTTGAGGCTCTGTCATTGGGAGCAATAGCTATTCTCTTGTTCAACTGGCCGTTTAATTATGATATAATATCCTCCTTTGGCTCTATGCCAGTTTTTGCCTTAAAGTTTATTTTATCAGAGTTTAATATTTCCACTCCTCCTTGTTTGTGATTACTGCTAGCTTGATATATTTTTAGCTTGATAAAATCATCTTTTGATTTTTAGTCTATATCTGTTTTAGTGTGTAAGATGCTTGTCTTGCAGACAGCATATTGAAGAATCCTGTTTTCTTATCCCTTCTATTACTCTGTTTCTTGACAAGTGCATTTAATCCATTTACATTCAGCGCAATTATAAATAGCCACAACTTCATTGCTATCATTTTGCTCTGTGTGTGTGTGTGTGGGGGGGGGTTTGTTTGTTTGTTTTTGATGTTGCTAGATTCTTTGTTCCGCATAAATTTCTGCACTGAACTCATTTTTTGTGAGTGTGAGGTTTCTTTTATTTTCTTAATTGCTGTTTCATTGTTTACTTTTTTTTCTGATTTTCCTCTTATTTTGATGTGAAAATGTATTAATTTTCTTTGAGGATATCCTATCACTTATTAACCCCCCATCCATTTAAAACAGTCTGTTTTATCTCAAAATCTACTTGACTCCCTCATCATTTTATTCTTATCTACACTATTTCCTCTTTTTGCTTTGTAGTTGACTTAGTTGTAAATCTGTATCCCTGGTTCCCTATTTTTAGTTTTACACCTTTGTTTTACTTTCTATACTTCCTTCCATACCTGGATTCAGTTCTGGGTGGTGTCATGTATATTAATCTCAGGTTGTTGTCTAATGTTGTTGGGTCTCAGTCTGAAGAACACCCTTTAGTATTTTTTGTAAAGTTGGTCTGGTTATTACAAATTCCTTTCATTTCTGTTTGTCTGAAAAGTTCTAATATCACTATCATATTTGAGAGACAGTTTTGCTGGGTATATGATTCTTGGTTGGCAATTTTTTTGCTGCCAGAGTTTTGTATACGCCATCCCATTGCTTTCTTGCCTGCTAAATCTTATTGGTTCTCCCTTGTAATTTGGTTTTCTAAGCTGCTCACAGGATTCTTTCCTTCTCTTTGGTTTTGGGAATTTTGATTATGATATGTCTTGGTGATTTTATTTTGAAGTCTATCCTGTTTGGGGTTTATTCAACTTATTGTTATATGTTGATTGTTATATGCTCATCTTTCATGGTGTTAGGGAAACTTTCTTCCAGCAACTCTCTGGCAATCTTCCCCATGCTTTTTACTGTCTCTTCTTATTCTTGAATTCTGTTCATCTGTAAGTTATTCCTTTTCATGATATCCCACAGAAAGTTCAGACTTTCTTCTATTTTTTCCATTGTTTTCTCTTACTGTTCTTCTAGCTTACTAGTATTGAGAGCTATGTTTTCAAGGTCACTAATTTGGTCTTCCATTGATTCAAATCTACTCCTTTATCCTTTCAGTGTATTGTGGGATGCTGCTCTAACAGACACCTAACATGTAGACATGGTTTTGGAATTGAATAATGAGCAGAGTCTGGAAAAGTACTAAACTTACTAATAGCAAAAGCCTCTATTGCCTAGAAGTTGGTGCATTGTGGATGCCAAAGGCAATTGTCCTGAAGCTCAGCTGTAGCTCTAGAAATGGCACAAATGGTAGGAAGCAATGCCAGACAAGCTGCAGCAGCAGAACGAGGAGACCAGCACCAGGTGGACTGGAAGCCGACCCGTGGAACAACAGAGCTGCTTGCCTTCATGACAGAGGTTCATGGTGGAGTTGTTAATGGAGTTAGGCTCTCCGACCCACGGAGCTAGAAAGCTGAGCATCTTCTAGCCCAGGCTTGTGAGTGGAGTAGGATACCTCTTCGTGACACCTGCTCATGCAGAGCAGAGACCAGGCTGGACTCTTCTGGAAATCAATGAACCAGGAAGCAGATGCTGAAAAGACAAGGAACATGGAAAGCACAGCTATCTCAGTCTTAACAGATGGACCATGACCTCTGGGCGCTCCAAGCGTGGGACAGTGACCTCTGGGGCTTGTAAAGGTGAGGGCACGGCTTCCTAAGTGTCTTCACCAGCTGAGAAGTAGAGAGTGCTGTGGGAGGTTTGGTTGGTAGCATTTCTTACAGCTTCTCCAGAGAACTAGCTAAGATACCTGAATCCACTAAATTCTTTTTAATCATGTTCATCTAACTCTGTAAAATGGCACATGCTGCTTTTGCATTTAATCACTAATATTGCTGTTGTTAAGTGCCCGCCGGTTGATTCCGACCCATACGACCCTGTATAGGAGTGCTGATGAGTTTGGACCACCAACCCTGTGGTTCAAACCGACCTTGTCGTCCAGTGCAATAACCTACAATGCTACAGCAGGACTCCAATCCCTAATATTATCAACAAAGCACACAAAAGAACCACCCACTGCCATCCTGTTGATTCCAACTCACAGCGACCCTACAGGGTAGAGCAGAGCTGCCCCGTGGGGTTTTTGAGACTGAATTATTACATCTTCCTCCTTAGGAGTGCCTGGTGGGTTAGAACCACTGACCTTTAGGTTAGTAGCCCAGTGCTTAATCTGCTGCACCACCAAGACTCCTGCTAATATTTGCATTAGAAAGAAAGTGCATCGTGGATGGTTAAGATACACACACATCCATGCACGAGTAAGCACAGGAGATACACTACAGATTACTGGTCTTGGGACCCACCCTGGCTCTTCATGTGACCACCATCGGTCTCTCCTCCACCCCATCCTCCCTTTGAGAAGGCAGCTTCTCTACTGGAGGAGGTCCCAGCTACTGTGCTCACAGCTGATCCTACCCCATGGGCGCCTCCTCCATGAGTCATCACAGCTTTCCTGTCTGCTCTCTGGCTGTCGGCACAGGGATGGCCCCAAACATGGTCCCACAGGATCACTCAGAACCCTCGAACCCCCTCAGATTTGCTCTCGACCTCTTTCTGTGCTGAGCAGTGTGGGGGACCAGAGGCCATGGGACACACAAAACTAGGACACCTCCTCTCCTCAGGGCTCCTTGTTTCCCATGGTGAGGAATTCCAGATGCTAATGAGGCAGGATGGGGTCCTGTCTGCAGGTGGGGAGATGTAGCCTCAGCATGGCAAAGTGATGCTGTTCTATTTAGTGCCCCCGGAGCCCAGCTCTCTGCTGTCCTGTTTAGTGTCCCCCGGAGCCCAGCTCTCTGCTGTCCTGTTTAGTGTCCCCCAGAGCCCAGCTCTCTGCTGTCCTGTTTAGTGTCCCCCGGAGTCCAGCTCTCTGCCGTCCTATTCAGTGTCCCCCGGAGCCCAGCTCTCTGCCGCCCTATTCATTGATCCCTGGAGCCCAGCTCTCCCAGTTCTGACTTTGGGAAGCCACTCCCATTGGGTAGGTCCCCCAAGGTCAGCTGTGGTGCCCTGCCTGCCCTTCCTTCTACCAGATACCACTCTGTACCATGGAGCCCAAGGCAGGCCCAGCCACCAGAAAGGACTTCCCAAGCTTGTGTTCCCCTCGGTTGTCTTGGCACCCTTGTACAGGAGCCATCCCCCTTGACGATCTGTCTCAGTGAGGCCAAGACTACCTCCGCCTGCCATGGTCGTACCATGGTCAGTTCCATCCTGGGGAGGTGGTGCCACCAATGGCAGGCACTCCAAAGGCAGTGGGGACTGTATTGTGGGTGGTGGAAGTGTTGAAGACAGCACTCACCATGATGTACGGTGCTGGTCCTGGGGTTGGAGGGTCTCACCAGCTCACCTGTTTCCCCACCTCCCCAGACTGGGGGTATCTGAGGAATGGATGGATGGAAGGAGGCATAATGGAAGACTGGGAAGGAGGACGTATAGAAGGGAGAAAGGGTGGCAAGACCAGGACCCCCACTGCCATCACTGCATCACCTGGGGCAGAGCTGGCACACGTCGAGGTGGCCCAAGTTCATCTCCACCACACCCGCGTGGCACCCACGCTCTGGGATCCAGAGAAAGCACTTCCTCATTGACTTCCATCTGCTTGTTTCTTTTTCGTCACCAAACGAGAGGCCCCTCTCCCCACCTGCCTGCCCCGTCCAGGAGTAAACTTGTTGTCAGGGAGTCCTTGTGGAGTTTCACCTGAATACCTCGTGCTGCAGGAAGAGAGACTTGCTGCTTCATCCAGAGGATGGGCACCCCCGGTCTCATTCAGGATGAC
>NW_006408519.1:51528312-51546727 GCF_000296735.1 Chrysochloris asiatica
GAGGCCCCCCACCCCCGGTCTCATTCAGGATGACGGTCCCTTCAGGCAGCCCCCCACCCTGCCCCGGTCTCATTCAGGGTGATGGTCCCTTCAGGCCACCTCCCATACCACCCCACCTCCCAGGGTCCGCTCCCCACAGCAGCTTTTCTCTGGAAAGGAACAGACTGCCCTGTGCTTTATGTGGCCAAGACTTGTTCCAGAACATTCCATTGTCCAGGACTGTCTCTTCCAGCCCAGCTCCAGCCATCCCTAGCTCTCTATCCTCTCCTCCTGAACAGGGCTGAGGGCACGTGGGACCTGGAGGGACATCTGAGGCCCATACATGGGGTTTCCCTTTGTGGATGCCCTGGACAATAGGGCAGCTGGTGTCCAACTGACCCCCTGAGGCCTCAAAGCCTGCTCTGCCCTTGTTGGCCCCACCCCTCGGCCCTCTCCCACAGAAGTCCAATCTCTGCCTGGCTGTCCACTGGAAGAGGATTCTGGGTTACAAGTCATAGTCATGAGGAGACCCCACTCATGAGGGGGCACCGAGGACCTTGAAATGCACTTGAATAGGGGGTCATGCAGGCACCACTGACCTCCTGCTCCCTCCATCTACTCTCAGTGACCTGGAATCCCTTTGCCCCTACACTGAAGACCCATGGGTTGTGTTCCTGGCTTAACAGGTCCCCTCCCAGAATGTGTGTCCCTGCGTGGTGAGCCCATCCAATGGGGCTCCCTGTGTCTCTGGCTGGGTCAGCTTCAGGGACCCACCCCCCTCAGCCTTCCCTGGGATTCACCCTTGACCTTGGGTAGGCCCCATCCCCTGGTGTTGGGAGGTAGGCAGGGCTTCCTATGTGCCCTTCCGGTGCCTCCCGATGGGAGCAGTGGGCTCCCCAAGTATCTTTCAGGCCCTAAAAATAACCGGGAGGGAGGACACGTCTCGAAATAGTTTCCGAGCGTGCCAGTCACCCGCCTGCTGGGAGCGGAAATTTCCAAATAAGGCCTCACGTAGCAAAGCCAGACGTCAGCGCTCACGTCAGCCAGCGCCCCAGAACTTTCTCTCGATGCCTCAGCGGCAATTGGGCCGGGGTCCTCGGCAGTCTGGCTCAAGCTAGGTGTCCAGACCATCCTGGCAAGAAGAGCATTTGGGGTGGGGGTGTCTCAGATTCCATTTTGTAACCTTGGCATCATGGTCTAGAGGCTTCTAAATAAGTTTAATGTCACGTAGCACAATCAAATGCAGACTCTCCCCACAGGTCTCCGAGGACAAGGTGATATCCTCACCCTGCACCCTAAACTCTAGGTCCCCCAGCGAAGCAGGGACCCTGACTGGGTGTCCCCCGCCCCCAGGGTGACTGCGGGGCCAGTCCAGCTGTCCCTGGTGGCGGAGGAGGTGTTGCTGGGCTCAATATGGTTCTTTGGGAACACCATATGGCCCCCAGGAAGGGAGGCGGTGGCAGGCGACAGGCAGGAAGGGGGCTCCCATTGCTCCTGTTCCCTGGGGAGGCAGATGGGGGCTCTTGGGAGGGTTCTAGGGCCTCTCATACTGGGGACCTGGAGGCCCATGGGTCTTGCACCTGCATCATCCACAGTCCCACCTCTGCGTCCTTTCCAGTCCCTTTTGAGACTCAGGCCCCCAACCCCAACTTACAGAGGATGTAGCTGAGCCCCTCTAAGGGCCATTGTCTGAATGCCCACCACAGGTCCCGGTGGGCCAGGCAGCTCCTGAGAGGGACTGCTTACAGCCAGGCCTAGCTCCCAGAGCAGCTGCTGCATGATGAGTAGGGGGTTGATGAGTAGGGGGTCCCTTCCTTGCTTCCTGGGGCAGGATAGGCATTCCAATGGTGGGGGGAAGACACAGGTCTGGGAGGTCATAGGGTGTGGCTGGGGTCACAGTTTGTGGCCAGGGTGGTGCTTATCCAACCCCAGTGACTGCCCAGCTCCCGGGTGGTCCGTCCCCTCAGCCCAGTCTCTGCCCATGCCTGCCATACATTCTTCTGGCCCCAGTCTCCCCCTTCACAAGCTACACAGACTTGGAGTGGAATGGCCAAGTTACCAGATGGGAGAGTTGTTCAACCTGGGACTGTCAGATTGCCCAACATGGTGGCCACACCAGCGGATGCCCCCATAGTGCAGTGGGCCTCCTGTGTCCACCTATATCCATACATTCCCACTCACCTTCTGGTTGTTAGTCAAAAAGTCCTAAGGGGGACAGGGGAGGCAGTGCTTGCTCAGCAGGCTTTGAAGAGACAATATTGGTGGCAGGATTATTGGGAACAGATAGGGAGAATCTTTGTACCAATTGAAAAATGCAGCCAACATCACTGAACTGTACACGTAGAAACTGGAGAATTGTGGTATGTTTTGTATAGTTGTTGTACGTATATTATCACTAGGACTCCTGGTGTGGCGCTGTAGGATCAGCACTGGACTGAGAACCACAAAGTCAGCAGTTCAAACCCACCCAGAGCTCCTTGGAACCCCTATACAGGGTCACTATGAGGCGGACTTGCAGCCTCCTAAATGGTGAGAACCAGTTTGTTCACTAGCGCCGTCTTCTTGTGGTCTTTCTGTTACAGCACTAGAGAACTGGTTTGTGGTCAGGCGTTGGCCCCAGAGCAGAACACCGCCTGACCCTGCGCCACGCTCACGGTTCTCGTTACTCTTGAGCCAGTTGCTGCTGCCACTGTACCAATCCGTCACGTTGGGGGTCTTTCTCAATTTCGCTGACCCTCCACTTTACCTAGCACGATGTCCTTCTCCAGGGACTGGTCCCTCCTGATTGTTGTTGTTAAGTACCGTAGAGTCGGTTCTGACTCATAGTGACCCTACCCAGGGTTTCCGAGGCTGTAAATCTTTACAGGAGCAGAATGCCTCATCTTTCTCCCGCGGAACCTCTGGTAATTTCGAACTGTCAACCTTGAGGTTAGAAGCCCGATTCGTCACCACTACGCTACCAGAGCTCCTTGGTCCCTCCTGATAATATGTCAGAAGTCTGAGAGACGCAGTCTGGCCATCCTGGCTTCTCAGGAGCACTCTGGCTGCACTTCTTCCAACACAGATTTCTTTTTTCTTCTGGCAGTCCTTGACACTTTTCAATATTTTTGTCCAATTCTTAATGAGTTTATGAATCTTTCCATGCATTTGTTAGCTTTGGGGGCTTCTGTGAGCTCTCTGCCCACACATTCACCTGTCTTTTTATTGGGGTCCCTCCTGCCTTGTCCTGGCTACATTTGAGATAGCCGTTTGAGTGAATGCGGGCGTCTTCATTCTTTCATAAGCTTCTTCACTTTTATCCACGTTCCCCACGGAAGTTCAGGGTGAAGAATGGCCTCAGGCAGCAGAATGGATAAAGGGAGGAGAAGTGGAAACAGGAAGTGGGCCAGTGAAAACTGAAGCTAATTTCCAAGAGTTTTTGAAAATCGGTGACAGAGGTCAGATTGAATGGGTTTAGAAGCACTCATGAGGATAAGAGGAAGAAACACATATAAGCCCAGTATGTTGTTGTTGTTGAGTGCCGTCAAGTCGGTTCCGACCCATAGCAGCCCCGTAAAAGGTTTCCAAAAAGCGACTGGTGAGTTTGAACCACCAACCTTGCAGTTCAAACTGACTTTGCAAAATAACCTGCCAAATGTAAATAGCCAAGATAAAGAAGAAGAAGAAGAAAAAAGAAAAGTCTTTAAAAGCATCCAGTAAAAGGAACACGAATCGGATACGTCAGCCTCACCTTTGGATATAAAACAGCAATGTTTTAAAAGTTCGGATGGAAATAGCGATGGAATTTCTGTGCAAGAGAAGTTGACGTTCCAATGTGAGTGTGTACTAAACCTATAAGTAGGCACAGAAAGTACCCAAAGATGACACTGAACATATTTTAGGAGGAAGCCCTCAGATAAAGAAAGACATCTAGAGGATTTCTGAAGATGGTGTGAGAGGCAAGGGTGACCAGAGAGCATGCTCGAGCTCACAAGTATGTTCTTCAAACAGTGAATGCATGGGAAAAGATAGACTGGTATCTTTTCGTAAAAATACAACAATAAAAACATATATAGGGTCCTACCAGAGTTAAAAGACACTTTGTAAAGCTCCAGTAAGGCGCTCTGGTAGCATAGTGGTTATGAGTCAGGCTGCTAACTTCACGGAAAGCAGTTTGAAACTACCAGTTGTTCCAAGGGAGAAAGATGAGGCTTTCTGCTCCCACCCACCCACCCAAAGCTCCAGTAAGAAGAGATCAGCAAAGAGAAGAAATAACCTCCCAGTCTAAGGCTGAGTTCTCTAGGGAAATGAATCTACTCAGTCTTACATGTGTGTTTTGTTGTTGTCATGTGCCACTGGGTCGATTCTGACTCATGGAGACCATGCACACCAGAGCAAAACACGGCCCAGTCCTACACTGTCCTCACAATGGTTGCCATGTTTGAGTCCAATGCTGTTGCAACTGCGTTAATCCACCTTGCTGGGGGAGATTCCCTCTTTTTTGCTGACCCTTCACTTTTCCAAGCCTGGTGTCCTTCTTGGGGACTGGCTCCTTCTGGCAACATGTCCAAAGTAGGAAAGACAAAATCTCACCATCCTTGGTTCTAAGGAGCAGTCTGGCTGGGCTTATTCCGACACGGATTTGTTTGTTCTCTGGCAGTCCACAGTGCTGCAGATAATTCATTTCCAACACCATAATTCAAACGCATCAATTCTTCCTTATTTCTCCTTATTCATTGTCCAACTTTCACATGCATACAAAGCAACTGAAGATACCATGGCTTGGGTCAGGCACACCTTAGTCCTCAAACTGACTTCTTTGCTTCTGAACACTTTAAATATGTCTTGTGCAACAGATTTGCAAAATCATTTGATTTCTTGACTGCTGTTTCCACGACTGTTGATTGTGGATGCAAGCAAAATGAAGTCTTTAACAACTTCAATCTTTTCTTCATCTATTATGATGTTGTTTATTGGTCCCATAGTGAAGACTTTTATTTTCTTTTCATTGGGGTGCAATCCATATTGAAGGCTGTGGTCTCTGATCTTCATGAGTAAGTATTTTAAGTTCTCTGAGAATGCAAAAGACATTTGCAAGGAAGGTTGTATCATCTGCATATTACAGATTGTTAATGAATCTTCTGACAGTCCTGATGCCACATTCTTCTTCATATAATCCAACTTCTTAGATGATTTGCTCAGAATACAGATTGAATAAGTAAGATGAAAGGATACAACCCTGATGCACACTTTTCCTGATTTTAAACCACTCAGTGTCCCTTTGCTCTGTTCTAATGACTGCTCTTAATCTATGTACCGGTTTCTCTTGAGTACTATGAAGTGTCCTGGACTACCATAGTTTCTTGTGATCCATATAGTGCAATGCCTTTGCATAGCCGATCAAACACAAATGAGCACCTATCTGGTATTCTCTGCTTTCAGCCAAGGTCCAGCTGACATCAGCTGTGCTATTCTTAGTTCCATGTCCTCCCCTGAATCTGCCTTAAATTTCTGGCAGCTGCCTGTCAATGCAGTGCTGCAGCCGTTTATGAATTATCTTCAGCAAATTTGTATTTGCTTGTAATATGATACTGTTCATCGGGTCATCTTTCTTTAGAATTGGCACAAATATAAATATCTTCCAATTGGTTGGTCAGGTGGCTAGCTATCTTCCAAATGTCTTGACATAGATGAGTAAGCACATATAGAGTGGCATCAGTTGGTTAAAACATTTCAATTTGTAGTCTCTCAATTCCTGGAGCCTGGTTTTTGCCATGCCTTCAGTGCAGCTTGAACTTCTTCCATCAGCAACTTTCATTCTTGATATTAAGGGACCTCTGGAAATGACCGAACCCTGACCAATTCTACAGGAATACTCTGTGGATCCCTTCCATCTTCTTTGGATGCTTTCTGGGTTATTCAATATTTTGCCATGTTGTTAGGTGCCATACAGTCAGTGCTGACTCATAGCGACCCTGTGTACAACACATCGAAACACTGCCTGGTCCTGTGCCAACTTCACAATTCTTGCTACGCTTGAACGCATTGCTGCTGCCACTGTGCCAATCCATCTCGTTGGGGGTCTTCCTCTTTCTCTGACCTTCCACCTTACCAAACATGATATCCTTCCCCAGAGACTGGTCCCTCCTGACAATATGTCCAAAGTATGAGAGACAAAGTCTGGCCACCGGGGCTTCTAAGAAGCATTCTGGTTGTACTTCATCCAACACAGATCTGTTTGTTCTTTTGGCATCCCATGGTACTTTCAGTGTTCTCCAACACTATAACTCAAATGCATCAATTCTACAATCTTCCTTATTCACTGTCCAACTTTCACATGTATATGAGGTTATTGAAAATACCATGGCTTGGGTCAGGAGCACCTTAGTCCTCAAACCAACATCTTTGCTCTTGAACACTTTAAAGAGGTCTTGTGCAGCAGATTTGCCTAATGCAATACGTCATTTTATTTCTTGACTGCTGCTTCCATGAGTGTTGATAGTTGATCCAAGAAGAATGAAGTCTTAACAACTCCAATCTTTTCTCCAGTGATAAGAATGTTGTTTATTGGTCCAGGATGGTTAGACTTCATCTCTTATATTTAATACATATAATCAGCACCAGACCCTGGAGAAGGACACTGTGCTCGGTAAAGTGAAGGGTCAGGAAAAAAAAAAAAAGAAAGCCCACAAATGAGATGGATTGGCACAGTGGTAGCAGTGATGGATTCAGGTTTAAAAAAATTGTGTGGATAGCGCAGGACCAGGCAGTGTTTCGTTCTGCTGTGCCGAGGGTCACTGTGAGTCAGGACCAACCTGAGAGCACTTGTCATTACTGTGCTGGACTGCAAGGTAGGTGGTTCAAGCTCACCAGCCACTCCTTAGAAACCCTATACAGGGTCGCTATGGGTTGGAACCGACTCAATGGCACTCAACAACAACAAAAACCATCCTTTAGGTCATATTTTGACTCTCATGGACTTGTTTGAATTTTCTTTTGACTGCAGCCTGAACTTGTGTATGAGCAATGGACAGTCAGTCCCTGGCCTTGGTTTGGTCAATGAGACTGAGCTGCTCCATGGTCTTTCCCCACAGATGGAGCCAGTGTGATATCTGTGTGTTCCATCCGGTGAGGTTCGCGTGCAGAGTTGCTGCTTATGTTGTTGGAAAAAGGTCCTTGTAATGAATAAGTCACTGGTCTTGCAAAATTCTATCATTTCCAGCATCGTTTGTGTCACCAAGGCCATATTTTCCAGATACTGTTCCTCTCTGTTTCCAACTTTTGTCTTCCAATCACCAGTAATTATCATTGTCTCTTGAGTGCATGTTTGACTAAAGAAGTTGGTAGAGTTCTTCAGTTTCATCGTCACTGACTTCAGCAACTGGTGCATATGTCTAAATTACAGGGGGATTAACTGGTCTTCCTTGTAGGGATATGGATGTTATGTTCTGGTAGCATCGTACTTCAAGATAGATCTTGAAATGCTCTTTTTGACAATGAGTGGTAGGTCATTCCTCTTCAGTGTCTCCTGAAGAGACACTGTAAATTACTTTATTACAGTAAGCTATGATATCCTCTGCAGTGTCTCCTGGCACAGTAAACTATGATAGCCTGACTCAAAATGGCCAAGACCAGTCCATTTTAGCTCACTAATGCCTAGGACATCAATCTTCATGTGTTCTGTTTCAATTTTGTTGACTTTTGACTTTCCTAGATTCATACTTCACACATTCCATGCTCCGATTATTAATGGATTTTGCAGCTCTTTCTCCCCATTGTGAGTAGCACCCCATCAGCAAAGGCAGGTCCTGAAAGCTTTGTCCCATCCATGTCATTAGGGTCATCTCTGCTTTGAGGAGGCAGCTCTTCCCCAGTCGTATTTGGTGAGCCTTCCAACTTGAAAGGCTCATTGCCTGACAATATATCGACAATACCCCACTGCTAGTCATAGGTTTTCAGTGGCTAACCATTCAGAAGTAGTCTGCCTCTCCTTCTTCCTCCTAGTCAATCTTCGTCTGGAATCTCCACTGAAACCTGTCCACCATGGGTGACCCTGCTGGTATTTGCAATACTGATGGTATTGTTTCCAACATTACAGCAATACACAAACCACCACAATCAGACAATATATATAGTTGTTGTTAAGTGCTGTCAACTTGGTTCTGACCCATAGAGACCCTATATAGGGCTTTGTTCTGCCAACCTTGTGGTTCAAACTGACCTTGCAGTCCAGCACATTAACCCACAGCACCACACCTGGATAGATACAGAGAGAGATTTATACCAAGAAAATGGCTCAGAAAGCTGTAGCTGGGCAAGTTTCTAGTCCTTGGGTCAGATGTCAGGTGGGAGGCTCCTCCTGACTCACGCAGCTGCAGGACTGATGGACGAACCCAAGATCAACAGGTCAGAGTCAACTGAATTCAAAGTCAGCAGGGAGGATGACAAGCTACTGACAACTCCCAGGATCGGTAGGCTGCCTGCCGGGAAGCCACATACAGGATCCAGGCCTAACAGAAAGCAATCAAGCTGGGCCTGAGTGGCCAGGATGTTGGAAGCAGGTCACACCCTCAAGGAGACTTCCTTTCAGTTGCTCAGCTGCTCGTTGGTGTTCACTATGTTCTACCTCATTCTTGGGGGTTACAGAGCCTGAGAATCTTGGCCCAGTCAAGTTGGCATAAAACCTCAACTATCGCACTCTCCTTGGAGCTCTGGTGGCGCAGTGCTTAAGCACCTGGCTGCTTACTCATAGGTCTGAGATTTGAACACACACCGAAGAGGTGCCTGGGCTGTTACCATTGATTTTTCCAGTGAAGAGGTAGGCAAGGACCCTTCCAAAGGTGTGAACGTGTGTGTACAAGGGGAGATGAGAGAATGACTTTACCTTCCCTTCCACCTGCCCTCACATGGCTACTGCCAGCTGCCTGTTTCCCCTCCCAAACTCCAGCAGTCCAATCCCACCCCAACATTTATCACCTGAGAACAGCTATGGTCTCCCCAGGAGCTCAGGGTTTCGGACATTGTTGGCTCCTGGGATTCAGGCTTCCTTTTGACTTTTCTAGAACCCCCAGATTGGTCTAGCAGCCTTGGTGGCATGACATGCTCAGTGTCTACTTCCTTCATCCCCTTTCCTGGGAGTTAATGTAATTGCTCTAAGGCAGCTATGTTCACAGCACTTGGGGAAACGAGAGTCTACCCTCTCCCAGTTTCCATTACTGGGATCTCTTTTCCCCTTTCCTTGTTCCTACGACATTGTTCTTGCTCAGATGCGCCCAGACCTCCTCCCTTGCAGTGTCCTGCTCTGGACTCTCAGCATGGTCGCTGACAGAATGACCAGATGGCATTAGCGTACCAGCAGTTTTAGAGAAGAGCCCAGCCTCATTCCTTGGCCAGCAGGAAGTACCGGGTGGGGCGGAGTGTCCTCATGCTCTCACCCTCCCTGTCCCTGAGCCTCCCAAAGATGCAGGGCCTGACACAAATCCTGGCCAACTTTGCAGCTTTCCGTGCCCAGCCCTGGCCCTGGCCTTCTACCTCTTGGACCTACGGGTCAGCTACTGAGTCTGAGTCTGTCCCTTACCTGAGCAGCCTGTTCCGCCTGGCCATCCTCTCAGTCCTGGCCCGCCACCTTGTCTCCTAGCCCATGCTTCTAGCCCTGCCCAGATCCTTGACATGGTTGGATCAGTGCCTGGAACAGCTGTTTGGGGAGGAGCAGCCTCTCGCCTAAGAGGACCTGAAGTGCCCACCTGGTGCAGGATTACTGTGTGCCTTCTCAGCAGCTGGGGGTCCCGGGAAGTCAGCGGAGGTTGTGATTTAACCCCCACACCCATAGAGTTCCAGGAGCTGTCATGGGGAGTACCGCATGGGGAGCAGGGAAACTCCACGGGAAGGTGAAGAGCGCCAAAGACCAGGCAGTCATGGGGTCTCAGGAGGCCTGGGCACGGCCTGGAAGCTAATCCCACAGGGATCCCAAGAGGCCCTGGGCACGGCCTGGAAGCTGACCCCACAGGGGTCCCAGGAGGCCCTGGGCATGGCCTGGAAGCTGATCCCACAGGGAGCCAGCTGGGGTGGGCGTAGGAGGGAGGAAGCAAGGTAGGGATCAGAAAGGCGGTCCATCACAGAAGGCCCTAGGGAGGGCAGGCAGGTGTGGGAGAGGTGTGATTTACATGTTTCACAGAGGGGGCATGCGAGGATGCTGGGGGAGGGGGGAGGGTGCTGCAGTCACCTGGGGAGACTGCTTGTAGAAATGAGTAGGATGAGGGGGCAGAGGGCCCCGTTAGGGCTGGGGAGGTATGGGCAAGGGTACCCAGGACAACGGGGCTCTGGGCTGGGCAGTGGTGGGCAGACCTAACCACCCCCTCCCCTGGGCCAGTCCTCGCTCTCTCTAGACCGAGATTACCCATCAGATGTTCCCAAGGGGTCTTTCAGATCACCGTGCCAGTGTGATTGGCCTTGCTGGGGGCATGGGGGCAGGGAGCGCTGGAAGCCATAGGAAAATGGTCAACATTTAATAATCCTAAAACATTAGAATCAACAGCAGCAGGGAGCCAGGGGTGGATGGGGCTTCAGGTCACGTACAGGGCCAGCTCCTCGATGTCCCCCAGTAACCTCAGGTAGAACTTGTGGTTCACGGAATCCTGGTCCTGCCTCAGCAACTCCAGGTCTGTAACAGAGACCACGGTCCTGCTGTGCCCACTGGGGAGGCCCCACCACCTGCTCCCTAGGACTTCAGGCTGTAAGGGCAGGTGCTGCCTGAGACTCAGTGTGAGGGGGTGCTTCAGGGAAACCTGTCCTAGGACCCCATGTTGGGGGAGGTGTCAGGGAGACACCTGCCAGGGATTCCACATGGGGGGCATTGGTGGGTGACTTGCCCGGGACCCTTGTGAGGAGGCATAGTGTGGAGGTCTGCCCTAGGACCCTATGTTGGAGAGTGTTGGCCGGAGACCTGCCCAGGACCCTGAATGAGGGATGATGACACCGCGCCCTGAAAAGAGTTCTTGGGGAACCCTGTGCCCCAGCGGGCCCCTGGGGTCCAGGAGGAGCGGGGGGTGGGGTGGGGTGGGGGGCTCCAGCTCAGGGCTTACGTTTCCTGAGAAGCTTCATATCGTCTTTCTTCAGGTAGAAGGACAGCTCCGTGAAGTAGTCATGCAGCATCACTTCTGGGCAGGCAGGGGGCGGTCAGGGGGCAGTGAGGAGGCAGCAGGGTGGGGCAGGGGCAGGGGTGGGGACCTGGGAAGAGGGCAGGACCCACTGGGGCTAGGTGGGTGGTGAACATAGGGAACCCAAGGCCCACTGTGAGGGCGGGAACATGGGGGACCCAGGACCCACTGAGGGTGGGTGGGAACCATGCTACACGCCTACCCAGTGGCATGGTCATCTCAGCAGCGAGGCATGGGTTTGAGGGGGCTGGGGCACTGTGCCAGACATACCCATGAACTTCATGGCCACTCGTTTCAGACTGGTGAGGGGGCTGCCCAGGTAAGCAGAGGCCTGTATGAAGAACTGGTGATAATTTCCGAAGTTGCTCTCCACCTGGGGTGGGGATGCTGGTTGCACAGACGGGCCTGAATGCTGCCCCACCTCCATGCCTCCCATCCACCACCTGCTACGGGTCAGTGGTAGGGGACATGGCAAGGCTGCTGGGAGAGATGCCTGTGGGCTTGCGCTCTGCAGGGAAGGAAAGGGCGGCTTCTCCTTTCACACTGGACTTGTTGTGTGTATGATGTGATGCATGTAGCTGCCATTTCTAGAGGGGAGGGGAGGGATGAGGACTTTGGGGTGGGGGGATATAGCCAATGCTACTGTGGGCAGAACAGGGAGCAGGCAGCCCTCCCAAAGCCGACCCTTACAGACCCCGAGGGCTGATCCCACACCCTGCCCTACACTGACAGGGATGAACACTACCGCACAGCATCGCCCCTCCCTCTCTGGGGACTGGGGCGGGGTGCTGGTTTCTCACCATGCAGATGAAAACGTCGTTCTTGGCACCTAGACCCTGGCCCCATGCCAACCTGGAGAACAGCTCCTTCCGGAACTCCCATTTTAGCAAGATGGCACAGCACAGGAAGGTGAACTTGGTCTTCTGCAGGTATGAAGGTGGCATCCAGGGGTCCTGACCCACCCACCTTGACAGACCCCGAGGACAGCAGAGACATGGGCAATCCTGATGGTCCACCAGCCCTGTACAGTGGACGGCCTCAACTCTAGAGCCCTGAGGAAGGGGTGCCCCATGGGGTCTTCCCCCTCGCCCCAATGTACTTTAAACCTCCTGAGAGGTTTCCTTCCCACACCTGGGGCATCCAAGTAAGGGCCTGGTCCCCACCCTCCCAGCAGCCTCTGCACTCATGCCCACCTGCCCTGCTGAGGTGGGCAGGGAGAGTTGCCCCCCACTTGGTTTCACTGTCCAACCCTTCAGTCGTGTCCTGAGTCCAGCCCTGCCTAGTGCTGACCCTTGAGATCAGAGTGCTCCTCTGGGAGGGTCTCCTCTGCCCTGGCACCTACATGATCCCCCTCCTCCCCTCCTCGCTTGCTTCCTGGCCCAGCAGCTGGGCGACCCGCCCTTTCCTTTGCCCATCTGTTCAGACAACATGTGGCTTGGGCCTGGGGCATCTTATCCTAAGCCTGGGGCTGCCTTCTCCAGGCAGGTCTCCTGGCTACTCCGGCCCTGGCTTCAAAGCCATGTGTGTGTAGCCTCTCACAGGCTCCATCTCCCTTCACTGACTTGTTCACTCATTCGTTCCACAGGATCAATTGGCTGTTCCCCAGGCTGGCTCCCTGCCATGACCAACTCCCCTTCCACTGGGAAATCAGCCTCCAGGAAGAAATGGGGATTCAGGGATGTTCCCTGAGCACTCAAGGAGGGAGGGACTGAAAAATAGCCCCTTCTTCCTGCCCGCCCCCCTCCCCCAACAACAAGGCAGCCTGCAGGGCCAGCGGGGGATACACTGTCTGGGGGAGGGGCTTTGAAGAACACCTGGGATTAAGGCCCAACCATGGAGTCCTGGTGTGGCACTGTAGGATCAGCACTGGACTGTGAACCACAAGGTCATCAATTCAAACCCACCAGCTGCTCCTCGGAAACCCTCAACAGGGTTACTCTGAGTTGGAACCAACTCAATGGCACCGAACAAGAACCACATGGAGGCCAAGGGTTCCCTCAGAGAGGCCCTTGGGACCACAGGTGCAGGAGCTGAGGATGTAGGAAGGGTGGGTCCAGACTGGGCACCTGAACCAGAGAAGCTGACTGCTCAGGTCTGTGGGTGGCTCTGGGAGGGTTTCATGAAGGAGTGGGTTACAGGATGGGGTCTCGAGGGAGCCGCAGATGTCCTCTAACAGAGATGGGCCTGTATGCAATGGCTCCTAGCTCTGGGGCACCATGTGGAACTTGGGGGACCCCAAGGCAGGCAGGAGAATTCTAGTGCACAGCCCTAGGGGGTACCTTGGGCACGGTGGAGGCAGGAGACAGTGTCAGGCTTGAGGCCAACTCTCCAGAGTCAGGGACAGCCAAGGGAGCCACCACCGTGGACAGAGTCCTCTCCTGCAAGGCCAGGCCCAGCTGACCCAGGATGCATGGAACCTACTTCTCACCTTCGAGGTGACTCATCCTGAACGTCCAGTCCCACAAACAGATGCATCTGCCTACTTCTCTGGCCGCCCCTGGGGGTCACTCACCGCCACCACTCTGGGGCAGGGGTCAGCCAGGTGGAAGAGCAGGGGCACCATGGCCTGGAAGACAACCTCCTTCAGTGGCTGCTCAAACTTCTTGTCACCACAGTAGATGACATCACTGAACAGGAAGATGGCACTCCCTCTCACCTCTTCCTTGTCCTGCCAAGATGCAGCCCTGCCTTAGTGGACCCACCCAGACACCCAGAATAAACCTTATGACCCTGGGCAACCCGCCCTGCCTGCCCACCATTCCTGCCAAGTGACTCGTCCCTGGGCCCACACCCTGCATCTTCCTGGCCTGCTGCCTCCTCTCCAACTGCCCGGGGAGACAAAGCATCTACGAGAGGGTGGGACCTGGCTGTGGTCGACTCTTGTCCTTCCCTCATGCCTGCCTACCTTCTCAGTCTTTACCCTACAGCCTCGGAGAGATCCAGGGTCTCCAGCAAAGGTCACACCTTCCTTCCCTTCAGGAACTGCACCCTTAATGGGGGGCTGTCTCCCCGGCCTGGAACTCCCCACGTTGCCTAATCCGCCCATGCGGCTCATCTGTCTTCACCACAGTGATCCTAGCCTCTGCTGCCAGAGCATGCCTCCATCTAAGAGCTCCACATTTCCTACCACCTTGGCGCTGTGGGCTAATGCGCCAGACTGCAAAGCCGTTTGAACTGCAAGGTCGGCAGTTCAAGCTCACCAGCTGCTCCTCGGAAACCCTATATAGGGTCGCTATGGGTCAGAACTGACTCAACGGCACTTAACAACAACAACAACAAACCTCACTGGTGTGACACTGTGGTTCAATGTGCCTGACTGTAAAGTCAGTTTAAACTGCAAGGTTGGCGGCTCAAGCACACCAGTTGCTCCTCGGAAACCCTGTTTAGGGTCCCTATGGGTTGAATGAACTCAACAGCACTTGACAACAACCTCACTGATTTACACACACACACACACACACACACACACACACGTCCCCAAACCATTCTTGCCTCCAGGGCTGCTCCCCCCAATCCATCTCCATATGGCTGCCCCAAACTAACTACGGGAGAGCGCCTGCCTGTCTCTCCATTCCAGCCCAGCTCCCTGGTTCCAGGTCTGACCCTGCACCCCAGGACCCTTATGTAGGGTAGGTTTTCCAAATGCATTAAATGCAAACAATGTGTTGGTGAGCAGGCTGGGTGGGCTTGGTGTGAGGAGTGAGGTTGAGAAGGCAGGGCACCTCCCTGTCTTCCTGGGTACCGACTCATGGACTTGACCCCAAAGTCTCATGCATGGATCAGTAGCGGTTTCTGTGATAGGTGGGTTAGGGGTGTGGATCTGCACAGGACCCCCGACCCCAGACACACACCGCACGCCACCCCTCTGCCCACAACCCGGTGACACTCACGTTCTCAAACAGAAGCAGCAGGTGCTGAGCCATCTTGAGGCTGACGGTGCCATTGCTGTGGGGGCCCAGGCAGTGTAGCACCTGGCCCAGGACCTGCATCAGGCCCAGGGGGTCCTGGGGCTGGGGCTGCACGAGGCTGTCCACCAGCACCTCCAGCTGGCTCTGCAACAGGCCCACCTGCGAATATGCCCATCTCTGCAGCTGTGAGCTCACCCCAGAAGCCACCTCTGAGCACAGGGTGCTGTTCAGATCCCTCCGCACTCTGCCCCTCCACACCACCACCCTCACCCCGCACCACCACCTCCAGTTGGGCACTCCCTCTGTGTGCCATCTCCAGCCTACAGTGGGCTCCCTGGGGAGGTTCAGAGCCCACGGGCGAGGACAGTCCCCATGAACCTGTGACCCCCATCCTGTCCTCAGGGAAGGATTCCTTCCTACACAGGAGGCCCAAACCTTGGGCCTCGGCACTCCCTCCACTTGGGGAGTTCTGGGATTTCTGGCCCTAAGCACCCCAACACCCCTGAGCTCCAGGCTCAGGCTGACTGTCCCTCACCCCTTCCTTCCTGCCCCCTCACCTTTTTGGGGTGCATCAAGATGCTGCTGACACCCTTCAGACTCATAGCCCGCACCAGCTGGTTGGGGTTGTTCAGGCCCAGGTTTAAAAAGTGGCTCATGGCTTTCCGAGTTGCATATTGGGTGAGCTCGTGGCTGTTGAGGAACTGGTGGGGTCACAGGATCAGCACCGCCCTCCCCATAACTCACTTCCAGCTACTAGGGAAAATCAGCCATAAGCAAGAGCTAGGCACAAAGAAGGACTTCCCATCTGCAAACAGAGCTGATGGCCCAGGCAGTACTGAGGTTAAAGCAGCTGGTTGTTAACCAAAAGGTTGGGTGGTTCAAAACCACCAGAGAATTCTGAGAAAATGAGGTGGTCTGCCACCTGGGAAACTTTCGGGGACAGTTCCACTCAGTCCTGTACTGTGCTGTGTCAGAATCAGCTCCACAAACATGGATTTGGTTAGGGGTCTTTTGGTATGTTGTATTCTTGAAGGAGTCCTGGTGTAATGCTGTAGGATCAACGCTGGACTTTGAACCACAGGGTTGGTGGTTCAAACCCACCAACTGCTCCTTGGAAACTCTATACAGGATCTCTATGAGTCAGAACTGACTCTATGGCACTTAACAACAACAACAACAACAACAATGATTCTTGAAGGAGCCCTGGGGGTGCAGTGGGAGAGATGAGGCAGTCTGCTTCCATAAAGTGGCAGCCTTGAAGCCCTTTGGAACAGTTCCTCGCTACCCAGGTTTTACAGAGAACGGGAATGTAAATCCAGTTCCCGGACCTACCCTCGGGGTGGCGGGGAGGCGGGGGCTGGGGTGGAGCTGACCTCTGTGATGATAAGGATGGCCACCAAGTTGTCCCTCTCCTCGGGGCTCTTCAGGGAGATGGTGGCCTGTCCCAGGACAGCGTTAACCTCACAGCTGTGGTGGGCCATGGCCCTGTGGGTGCCAGAGGCAGGCAGGGCACTGAGGCTCCATCCTCAGACCAGGCAGGCCCAGGGGGCACTGAGCCCCCATACCAATGGTCAACCAGGGACTGGGGAGGGGGGATAGGGGCAGCAGAGGTGCAGGCTGACCTGGCCAGGAGAGTCACACCGTCGGTGTAGGTGCCTTGGCACTGGAAGAGCTCCCAGCCCCCCATCAGCTTCATGTAGGCAAACACCTCCCAGTAGTTGGTGGTCCAGAAGAGTCCCATCAACGCCTCCAAGCATGTCCTGGATAGAGGTGGAGGAGGAGGAGCAGGGCAGGGGTCTTCCTGGGGTGGCCTGGCCAGCCTCGATATCCCCAGCCAACCCCTGTGCAGACCTCATGGATTTCTGGGTCCCAGTGCCCCCACGGGGAGGGTGACACACCTAGAGGGGCTGAGGGGACGCAGGTCCAGGGTGTCTTCCATGGAGTCTGCGATCCCATCGACACAGCCCAACTCAAACAGGTAGTGAAGCTGCGTGAGCAGGCCCAGGAGGATACCGGCGAAAGCCCAGCGGACCGTGGGCTTGTACTGTACCATGTACAACAACTCGTAAATGGTGCCCAGCGCCTGTGGGAACAAGGAGGACCACGGTGGCTGCCCTCGGTGTCTGCACACAGCAAGCGAGTGAGCTCTGGGACCTGCCTCCCTTCTCAGCTCCACCTCGGGCCCTCACCAACCCCTCTCTGGTGACCCTCCCAGTCTTGGAGTGAGGTCCTCTCCAGATCCCGATTCTGGGTGAAGCATCAGCCGTGGGGATGTGACAAGAGGTTGTAGGCCCTGATGGGGGGCTGGCACCGGGCTGGGTTTGGCTTCACGTGAATGGGTCATCGTCCACAAGGGGTCTTCATTCTGTGACAAGGGCCTCAAAGGCAAGGTATGGGGTGGCCGAGGGTCCAGGTGGGGACTGGGCTGGGGTGGCCACTCACCAGCATGGAGATGAGCTGGGCCTGGTTACTGGGTCTGACCAGCTCCGTGGCTGGCCGCTGCTTCATCTTCATGTAAAGCACAGTGACCACCTTGCGGGCCAGCCTGTCATTGGCACCCAGGGCCTTCCACATAGCCAAGACCTGCCTGGGGGAGATAGGGCCTGGTCACCCGACCACACAGTGATGCCAGGACCCCCCCCCCAGCTCCTCCCCAGCCTCTCGGTCTCTGTGGGCAGCTGGTGGGCAGTGACGTGTCCCCAAGACCTGCAGAAACTCTGTGGCCTCATGGTGGGTGTCAGCCTCTTCTGTGAGGTGTTTGGGGGCCCTCAACCTGGGGGTGGGCCTGGGACTCTGCATCAAGGCTGACCTCTGGAATAAGCACCCCCTAGGGCCTGCTGTGGGGTAGCCCCTTAGCCGGGGGCTTCTGTGGGAGGCTGGAGCCCAGGAAGGAAGCCAGGCTTGGGGACCCACCTGTTGGTAGGCAGGTTCAGGGTCAGGACCACCTCCACAGTCTCCTGAGTGTGCTGGACCCCCAGCGCTGTTACAGACTTCATCATGGACAGCTGGACGTCCCTGAAGGCAATGGTGGGCAGCTCCTGGAAGAGGCTCTGCAGGATCTCAGCCACCTGAGGGCAGGTGAGCACAGGCTTGGGCCTCACCGACTTTGGCCCAGCGCCGGCTGTGGTGCTCCGGCCGCTGCAGTGCATATGGGGCAGGTAGGGGACAGGCTGACCCAGACAGCACACTCCTCCTCCTCCAAGTCCATCGGCCTTGGGCAGGGAGTGGGGGCGCGCGGCTGGGGGCTGCAAATGGAGTTAGCCAGACGGGAAAGCAGTCTGTCTCTGTGTTTGCCTCTGTCTCTGTCTCTCTGTGTGTCTGTCTCTCTGTGTGTCTGTCTCTCTGTGTGTCTGTCTCTCTGTATCTCTCTGTGTCTCTTTGTCTCTGTGTGTC
>NW_006408519.1:51547045-51548275 GCF_000296735.1 Chrysochloris asiatica
GTGGAGGTGTTTCGTTCTAGTGACCTCTGACCCTGCCTGTGACCTTGGTGATGGTGATGGGAGGGGAGGACCTGGGCCCAGGGACTCCCATGAGACTGACCAGCTTGTCCTCAGGCTCCCTGTCTGGGCCTTTGCCTGCCTGCACACGCCTCCCTCCGCCCCCGACCCCGTGGCAGTTGGAACAGAGGACTGAGCAGCCCCCACCTGCTCGGGCTTGACCCCGGGGCCCTCGAAGACAATGCAGAGCAGCTCAGCGGCCAGGTCGGAGCCCAGGTGTTCAGGACTACCCAATCCCTGCAGGAAGGTGAGCATCAGCTGGGTGTGCTGGGCCACTGTCAGGATCTTGTCCAAGGCCTGTGCCGGGATCAGGGGGTGACAGGGTCAGGGGGCATGGTCAGCAAAGCTGGGGTCAGGGGGCGACAGGGTCAGGGGGCATGGTCAGCAGAGCTGGGGTCAGGGAGTGACAGGGTCAGGGGGCATGGTCAGCAAAGCTGGGGTCAGGGGGCGACAGGGTCAGGGGGCATGGTCAGCAGAGCTGGGGTCAGGGAATGACAGGGTCAGGGGGCATGGTCAGCAGAGCTGGGGTCAGGGAATGACAGAGTCAGGGGGCATGGTCAGCAGAGCTGGAGTCAGGGGATCAGAGGGCATGGCCAGCAGAGCTGGGGTCAGGGAGTGACAGGGTCAGGGGACGTGGTCGGCAAAGCTGGAGTCAGGGGGTGATAGGGTCAGGGGGCATGGTCAGCAGAGCTGGGGTCAGGGGATGACAGGGTCAGAGGGCATGGTCAGCAGAGCTGGGGTCAGGGAGTGACAGGGTCAGGGGGCATGGTCAGCAGAGCTGGGGTCAGGGAGTGACAGGGTCAGGGGGCATGGTCAGCAAAGCTGGGGTCAGGGGTGACAGGTTGGGGAGGTGTGGTCAGCAGAGCTGGGGTCAGGGGGTGAAAGGGTCAGGGGGCGTGGTCAACAGAGTTGGGGTCAGGGAGCGTGGTCAACAGAGCTGGGGTCAGGGAGTGGCAGGGTCAAGGGGTGTGGTCAACAGAGCTGGGGTCAGGAGGTGACAGGGTCAGGGGGCATGGTCAGCAGAGTTGAGGTCAGGGAGTGACAGGGTCAGGGGGTGTGGTCAGCAGAGTTGGGGTCAGGGGGTGACAGGGTTAGGGAGGTGTGGGCAGCAGAGCTGGGGTCAGGGGATGACAGGTTGGGGGGTATGGTCAGCAGAGCTAGGGATGGGGGCAC
>NW_006408519.1:51548375-51558523 GCF_000296735.1 Chrysochloris asiatica
TTTTTCTTCCTATTGAGTTGGAGACGTTCTTTGACTGGCTAGGAGTTGTAACCAACATGACCACACCTAACAGGAGCAGAAGCCCATTCCGTGTGAGGTGTGGTCAGCAGAGCTGGGGTCAGGGGGTGAAAGGGTCAGGGGGCGTGGTCAACAGAGTTGGGGTCGGGGGGTGTGGTCAGCAGAGCTGGGGTCAGGGGATGACAGGTTGGGGGGTGTGGTCAGCAGAGCTAGGGATGGGGGCGCGACAAAGTGAGAGAGCCTGGGTCAGCAGTGGGGGGAGGGGGGTAACAGGGTGAGGGCAGCCTCATGGTCACTAGAGCCTGGGGACAATGGGGTGAGGGAGGCCTCGCAGTCTGCAGAACTGGGGGATGGAAAAGTGAGGGACACCCCATGGCCAACAGAGCTGGGGTGCACTGGTGTGAGCACCTCCTTGGTTAGAAAAGCAGGAAGCAGTGGGGTGAGGGGTCCTCTCCTGCCATCTCCTTGCCCCCTCCCCTTCTCTTGGCTTCCATGCACCCATGCCTCCTCGGCTCTACTCTGGGCGGACCACTTGAGACAGGATGACCCCTGGCTGGTGCTCCCACCTGCTCACAGGTGTGGCTGGCTCCTGATACACCCTGTCTCCAGAGCAGGCTGGGTGTCAGGCCTGAGTGACCCTTTCATGAAAATGAGACCCACTCAGAGCCCCAACCAGCTCGGGTCAGAACTTGCAGTTGGCTTAGTCCCTGGACTTACTATCCACGGTGCAGAGGGCAGCAGGGTGAGCGCCACTCCAGCCCACTTGGCACCGAGGGGACAGTCCCCAGCTGGGTCATCTCGAGAGAAATCCAGCAGGAGGCTCTGATGTCAGCGTGGGCCAGGCCGGTGAGCAGAAAGGGGCTGGGGTCCCGTCCTGTCCAACCTACCCTCCTGGACAGGCTCATGCTGGCCCTGTCTGCTGTACGGCCTGGGAGCCATGAGTGCCTCACCTGCACCAGGTTGTAGAGCATCACCTCCAAGTCCCGCTGGCCCTTCGCTTCCAAACTCTTCAGTCTACTCAGGTAACTGGGTTCCTCCTTTGTCCCTGGCCGAGACACAGCCAAGGTGAGGAAGGGGCCTCCCAGCCCAAATCTCCTCCCCCAGACTCACCTCTATGCTCACCCCTCTGCTGGGTCAGCAGCTGAAGCAGGAGGTACACACAATGCCGCGAGTGGTACTGAATGACATTCTCCTTGTCCCTCCACAGCAGTGTCAACAGGCCGACCTGGCGGCCCAGCATGGAGGGCATGGTCTTGTCCTGAGGCGTGGGGTGGGCAGCTATCAGCACCCCAACTCTGTCTTCCATACCCCTCCTGCACCCAGGAACTCCCACCCGATTTTGCAGTTCTCCAAGACCCATCCTACATGCATGCCTGTTGGGAAAGGGGCTGAGTCAGTGTCTAGAAAGGACAGTCCTTCCCCCTCTGACCTCAACTTCCTCATCTTGAAATGGGACAGAAACAGGCCCCTGCCCACATGAAGCACAGACAACAAGAGCAGGGTCTCGGTGGGTGTGCAGCCAACTGTAGGTGACCCTCTTGTGTGGTCTCCCAATGCGGTCCAGGGCCACGCAGCAGGTCCTGCCCCGGCAGCCTGGACTGCACGGGGCCCTCTGCTGTCAGACACAGGCGGCACCTTACAGCATACGGGATTCGGTGCATGGCAGCTTAGGAATGCGCCCAGCACAGAAGTGCAGGACTGTAAACCACTGCTGAGGCTAGTGCACCAATGTAGCTCATAGAGGGTCTCCCTCATTTAGGCGGACCCTCAACTTTACCAAACATTTTTTGCCCCAGTCCCAAATCAGCAAGACAAAGTTGTGGCATCATAGCTTCTAAGGAGCATTCCGGCCATACTTCTTCAACCTGGGCTTGTTTGTCCGTCCATGTCATCAGTAGTTCATTCCTTATGTGAAAACACCATCGTGCACCTGGAGTTTCTCCTGGGACTTCTGCATTGCTTCTGGTTTGGGGCGGCCATGAATAAAGCTGCAACTATTCTTGCATGTTTCTTTATGGATTTATATCTGCATTTCTCCTGGGCGGACAACTCCAAGAAGTGGAGTTGCTTGGTTGTAGAATAGGCAAGTGCTTAACTGGAGAGGAAACTGCGGGATGGTTTCCCAAGAGCTTCCACCATTTAACATTCCCACAAGCAGTGTGTGGTACTTCCGGTTGCTCCACATCCCTGCCAACACTTGTTGTCGTCAGTCTTGATCATTTCAGTCCTCTAGTGGGTGAGTCGTGGTGTCTCGTTGTGGCTTTCATCTGTACTTCCCTGCTTCTCCACATGCTTTGCAAAATCCATGTTCAAGTCTTTTGCCCATTAAATCAACAACAACAACAACAACAAAACAGAATCGTTTTTCTTCCTATTGAGTTGGAGACGTTCTTTGACTGGCTAGGAGTTGTAACCAACATGACCACACCTAACAGGAGCAGAAGCCCATTCCGTGTGTATTTTCTGGATAGCAATCCTTCGTTAGAGGTTGGAATTAAAAAAAAAAAAAAAATTCTCCCACTCTGTTTTTCAGTCCTTGACTCCCTTACAGTTTTTTGAAGTTCAGAGTTTAAAATTTTGTTTGAGGTAGAATTGGCTTAAATCTAAAGTCATTTTTACCAGTGCGTTATCTTGTTACCGCCTTCTGCATACTGAGAAATCTTTGCTTGAAAAGATGTCTTCTTCCCTCCTGGGTCCAATGCTTGCATTTCACACCATGATCCATCTCCGTTCGGTTTTGTTCATGGTGCGAAATGACGGTTGAGAACGGCTTCGTCATTCTACGGGTTTAGTGCCTCCGCTGAAAATCAGCTGAGGCTGTAAGTGGGAGTCTGTTTCCCAGCAACCCCACACTGTCTTAATGGTTGTTGTTTTATAGTAAATCTTGGGAACAGGAAGCATCAGTCCTCCACTGATCTCCAGATGATTTGGGCTGTTCCATCAAATAATTTCCTCCACCTGGAGACACTCCGGGCACACTCTCCCCTCTGGGCCTTGCACCTGCTGCCCTCTGAGCCTGGAAGTCTCCCTACCTCTCTTCCTGCATTAAGTCTTTGCTCAAAGTAACTCATGATTATCAAAGTCTCCCCAACTACTCTGTATGGATGGCAACCTCCGCCTTCCTGGGACTGGCCTCCACAGCCACATGGGAGCATTAACTGAGAGAACCAATGAGTGAGACGAGACGGGAGCCCAGCTCAGAGTGTCCGCCTGTCCTCCCTTCACCCCGGTGCCCCCTTGGGGTGTGTGGGCCCTGAGGGCAGGACGGGGCACCCACCGTGAGGTTCAGCTCTTCCACAGCGAACTGCAGCAACAGAAAGATGGACAGAACCACTTGTTTCCGCTCATGGCTCTTACTTGACTGGAGCCAGGTTTCTGTGTGCTGGGTGGAGTGGGGGGGGGGGTCTCAGGGCCAGCCTCCCATGAAGGGAGCCCCCAGACTGAGGAGCCCCAGGGTGAGCGTCCCCAAGACTGTTCTCCTCAGGTTGCAGCCCCCACCCCCAGGCTGCAGCATAGTGAGGTTGTAGCCCCCATCTCACTGCTGGGAGGGAAAAGTCTTCCAGATGAACTCCTTGGGCTATGCCCCCCAGACTAGACCACCCAGTCCCCTAGGTTGTCCCAAGCCCCATGCCCTCAGTCTGGGGCCCACAATGGAATGGGCGATAGAAGCTGTTTGCAGCCAGGGCAGACCCCAGCTCTGCTGACCTTTGATTTTTACCTTTCCCCCACCCAGACCGTTTCTAGTTTCCTGGGTCACTCAGCCTGACTCCTTCAGGGGTGGGGTCCACCTGACAGTCTGGGCCTGGGGTGCCCCGAAGGCAGGTGGGGAGCAAATGGAAGTCCAGGCACAGGGACTCTGAGCCCCCTCCTTCAACCACGTGCCAGAGTGCACCTGCGCTCTACAAGAGTGGCTGGTCTCTCAGAAGTACATCACAGGGCCTCTTTTCCAAAGTGCTTCTTGGTGGACTCGATTCTCTAACCTTGTGGTTACTGGTTAAGGACATTAAGCATTTGTATCACCCAGGAATATGGCCTTGGGTTTAGCCCCAATTCATAGTGGTACAGTACATAGCAGGATTAAGAAACATCCACCATCTGGCTCTTCCTCTGTAGTGCATCTTTGACCCCCAAGGTCCTGGTGCCCACCTGGCATGGTACCTACAACTGAGTGGGGCTAAACAATTGAAGGAGTGGGTCCCCAGGCCTCCAGAGAGCCCTCAGACCACACGAGCTGCTGTCTCTGCCTACACATGATGCCCCACTAGGTGAAGCCAGTGAGTCACCCCGTCTTCCATGAGGTCCTTGGTTTTCTGACGCCCACCTCAAAAGAGGTGAAAAGTCAGGATTCAGAGTCTCGGGTGTACTTGGGTCAGCAGCGGCCTTGGCCCATCCTTTATGTGACAGACCCACCCCTGGAATGAGCCTGGGGAAGGAGAGGGGAGACGGGGAGCTTGGGTTCTGTGCCCCGACTCTCCCTCCCTGACCTGACCTGCAGGAGGAAGTACATCTCGTCCATGGTCTCATTCTCGGAGATGAAGTGTTGGAGCAGCAGGTTGAAGGCCTGCATGGTCTTCTTGTACAGCGTCTAAGTGGAAGAAGATGGCCACCTGGCACCCCACACTAGCCTGCATTCTCGTCCCGTCCTTCTCTGTGGACTAGGCCACCCACCCTCTTGGGGCCTCATCTCCTGAAGGATGGAGATGATGTGCACATTGGGTTGGACCCTGGTGGGTACCCGGTAGGTACTAAGCACCAGGCATGGTGGGAAGATCTGCCTCCAAGACCATGGTGAGCAGCCGAGGATTCCACAGAAGCTGTAAGCTACAGAAGGTACACAGCACACATTGTCCTGCCCTTAAGCCCCTCCGGCAATGTCACCTGCTTTTCCTCCAACCCCTCTGGAAATTCTTCCCCAAGACACCGAGACTAGGTCCTCTTCAAACCAGCCTGAGAAGAAGTCCCCCCGCCCCACTCATGGGTCAACAGTGTCTTGCCACAGTCATGGAACACATTTGTTCTTAGTGAATTTGGACTCATGGTGCCCCCATGTGTGCAGAGGAGAAATGCTTGCAGGGTGTTCAAGGCTGGGACCTCTCGGAAGCAGGTCACCAGGCTTGACTTCCAGGTACCCCTGGGTGAATTCAAACCGCCAACCTTTTGGCTAGTTACCAAGTGTTTCACCATTTGCACTGCTCAGGGACCCTATTTAGCTCCAGACTGAGTGCCTCTGTGATCCTGCCCAACAAAGCTGGAAAGCAGGATATGAAAAGACCCAAGTGTTTAAAAGTAGCTTAGCTGTGTTTCCAGAGAAAGTTTCAAGAATAATTATAGGAATAAAAAAATACCCAGCACCCAGCACTTTATAGTGTCTGGCACCCAGTAAAAAATTACCAGACATGCAAAGAAGCAGAAAAATATGGTCCACAGTGAAGAACGTATTAAGTTCTAAACAGAATCGATCTAAATCAACCCAGAAATTACTTAGATGATTACACTATGGTGTTTCCAACTCATAGCAACCTTTATCCACTTATCCTACAGCGCTACACCAGGACCCCATAATAGCATTGATGATGTTGTTGCTAAGTGCCTTAGAGTCAGTTCTGAACCATGGCAACCTTGTATAGGGTTTCCGAGGAGCAGCTGGTGAGCTTGAACCGCTAACCTTGCAGTTCAAACCAACTTGCAGTCTGGCACATTAACCCACAGTGCCACACCAGGACTCCTAATAGCAATAGGAGACCAAAATATTGATAATTGCATACCATATGTTTAAGAAGATAGAAGAAAGCTTGAATATTCTAAGTAGATAAATGGAAGATGTCCAAAAAAGACCCAGATAGAAAATCTAGAGATAAGAACTGCAATGTTTTAGAAAAGTACTCTGGAAGGACTCAGTGTCAGATTAGAATGGCAGGAGACAAGGTCAGTGAATTTTAAGCTCCATAAAAACTATTAAAAATAAAGCAGAGAGAAAAATATATAAAGAGAGCATTTGTGGTCTGAGGGACAGTCTTACATGGCTCAATATATGTATAATCGGAGTCCCTGAAAAAAAGGTAAGGGAGGAGAGACAGAAAAAACAGCTGAAGAAATAACAGCCATAAAATTTCAAAATTTGATGAAAACCATAAATCTATAAGTCCAAGGAGGCCTACAAGTCTCAAAGACAAAAGAACATGAAGAAAATAACACCAAGTCATATGAGAATTAAAATGCGTAAAGACAAAATGTAAACATCAGTCAAAGAAGATGTTTTGCCTGGGTGAAGGATTTGAACAGACACTTCAAGGAAGACATAGCGAGAGCAAATAAACACATAAAAGGATGCTCGACATCATTAATCTGTTCTTGTTCTGGGATGTTGAGTCTGTTCTGAACCATAGCGACCTTTACGCAGCAGAATGAAATATCATCCAATCCTGTGCCAGCCTGACACAAGCCATGGTAATTTCAGTAATCTCATATGCATGCAAAAGCTGGAGCGTGAATAAGGAAGACCGTAGAAGAATCAATGCATCTGAGTTATGGTATTGAAGAAGAATATTGAAAGTGCCATGGGCTGCCAAAAGAACCAACAGATCTGTGTTGGAAGAAGTGCAGCCAGAGTGCTCCTTGGAGGCCAAGATGGCCAAACTTCATCTCTCATACTTTGGGCATATTGTCAGGAGGGACCAGTCATTGGAGAAGGATATCATGTTTGGTAAGGTGGAGGGTCAGAGAAAAAGAGGAAGACCCCCAGCAAGATGGATTGGCCAAGTGACAGCATCAATGGGTTCAAACATAGCAAGGATTGTGAGGTGGGGACAGCACTGGGCAGTGTTTTGTTGTGTTGGGCATAAGGGTCACTATGAGTTGGTTCTGACTGGATGGCACCTAACAACAACAAGAAAATGCAAACCAGTCTGTAATGACAGAAAGCGTATTGGTGGCTTCATACTGAGGGAGAATCAGGGGGAGAAGAGATTCCAAAGGGGCAGAAGGGAACCTTCATAACGATGGGTCTGCTCAGAAAGTAGTCAGTGCAAGTAATTGTGCAGTGGCTACATGATGTAGAGGTATGAAGTCTTGGTCCCTGTCAACGTTTGGGACAACCCAAAAGAGCCTTCCCAGAACTACACAAATATCTCCCATCGTATCTGCTGAGGTCTTAGAAGTAGCATGGTGGTCAGCTTCTGACGTGACCCAATCCTGCCTTCATCATTTCCATGCAGTGATACCTCCAAGAGCACGTCCCAATAAACCTTCCACTCCCAGGGAGCCCAGGCTAGGACACAGATTGCTACACTAGCTTGTGGCCATAGAGGTGTGGGGTTCTTACTAGGTGTGGGGCTCCTCCAGAATGGAGAAAGACACCTTCCCTGTCACTTCTGGGCTTCACACGGAGCTTAACACATAGAAGGTTTTGTCTTGTGTTTTGCTTGACTTTGTATGGAAGGAGGGAGTCTGAGCACAGCCTGGCACCTTTTCCTGTGACCCGCGAATGAGCCATGTGCTCAGAACCAGATGTGTTGTCCTGGCTTCATGGATTGGATGTGAATGAGGACTGACTCCCTTTTCTGGGACATCTTAACATAAAATACATCCCTGTAGTAGATGGTCCTACCTTAGCCTTCAGGAGAGGCATGAAAGCTCTCAGTATGTCGCTTCCCTCCTGTCCATGCTGAGACACAGGTCAACCTTCTCCACAACTGCTTAGCTAAGTGTGTGCATTTTGTAGCACCCAGCCAATCTCACATCTGCATCTGTTCCTGCCTGGGAGGGGATGGGGTCCTTCTGCAGTTAAAGAAGGGTACTTGCCTACTGTCTCTCCCTGCACCTGCTGCTGGCTAGGGGGACCGAATCCCACTACTCAAGTTGACAACTCTCTGCCTCTTTCTCTTCTCTATGTGTGTAAAGTGTTGTTCCAGTCAATGCCTGTGTGTGAGTCGTGTCTTTTTTAGAAGCCCTGACACCTGGAACGTATGGAGCGTGCTCCGTCCTCCACGTGATGGGAAGGTGCTGAGAGGTGTTGTTCAGCTGAGTGGAAACTAAAGCCTTTAAAGTAGACTGGTGCAGGGTCAGTGCCTTTGTCCTCGGAAGGTTCCTCCTCCCAGTCCTGCCCATCAGCTCATGCTGGAGAACACAGCTGCTTACATCTAGCTCCCTGCTTCCCTGTAGACAGAGAGACTGTCCCTGGACCACAGGCCTTGAAGTTGGCCCTATGACTTGCCAATGGAGTGTGAGTGGACCTGAAGCATGCCGAATCCAAGTAGAAGGGCTTCTGCCAGCATTTGCCCCCGCCTAGGTGGCGAGTGACCCTGCAGCCTGGGATAAAGGGACGATCGGGCCCCACCCTCAGCCTGAATTGCATAACCAAGAACAAGAAATGTGCTCCTTGCAATCTCCAGAGACCCTGGGGTTGTTACCGCAGCCAATTCTGCTCAGTACACGGTGCTAACACTACACAGCTTCCAAGTGCCCAGTGTTTTCTCAGTATTGCACAAAATACTGAGCAAGTTCCCAGTCCCACTGGAGGGGGCAGAATCCAAACTCCCAGGATGCCACCTAAACCTCCCTTGCTCACCATGCTGGTCAAGGGATTGAACCCAGCCCTGAGGAACAGGGGCGTCACCTTGACATCCAGGCCTGGCTTCAGCAGACGTACACTAATCTCCATCGTTTCTACAGGTGGAAGTGAGTACATGCTCTGCAGACAGGTCTTCAGGATCCTGGACTTGACCGTGGGCTGCAGATATGGCTGCAGATGGCTGCTAGAAACACAGAGATCAGGCTGGACTTCTTTGCAGAACCTAGAATCCTGGGGTGAAGGTCTGGCTGTGATGGGCTCCCAAGAAGAGCAGGTTCACATGGTCCAAATGTGGGCGTGGGTCTTGGTTACAAATAGGCTTTCAGCTTGGGCTCGGGGGAGGCATGGGGGAAGTGGGACAGGTTTAGATGTCCTGGGAGAGTCTGCACTGAGCCAGCCTCACTCCTTACTCTCTTCTCTTGGGTCTGTTGACATTTGTGAGGAATGATCGTGACCAAAGTCAGGGCTTACTCTGTACCAGGGTCAGGACTAACAAAACTTGACAACAAGCAGGGTTAAAACTGAGGACTCAAGTCTGTAACCAAAGTCAGGGTTTAGTCTACAGGTAGATCAGGGCTCAGTGTGTGACCGGGATCAGGGCTCAGTGTGTGACAGGGATCAGGGCTCAGTGTGTGACAGGGATCAGGGCTCAGTGTGTGACAGGGATCAGGGCTCAGTGTGTGACCGGGATCAGGGCTCAGTGTGTGACCGGGATCAGGGCTCAGTGTGTGACCGGGATCAAGGCTCAGTGTGTGACCGGGATCAGGGCTCAGTGTGTGACCAGGGTCAGGACTCAGCGTGTGACCAGGGTCAGGGCTAAATCTGTACAATGTTAATCTATCTCGGGCCAGAAAGAAAGCAAATCTAAGCATCCCCACTAAGAGCAGAGCCAGTCGCTTCCTTTCTTCACCTCTTCCCATCCCTTCACTGACGACCCCCAGTTCATGCTTCAAGGAACTGGCCAGTGAGGAGGACTTACCTCAGCCCCAAGATGACCAGTATGATCTTCTGTCGCAGGAGGGTGTCCAGGAAGTTGGGTTCCTTCTGAAGGATGTACTGGGAGGCCGGAGGGGGAGCAGCAGGATGGGTCTGCCCAGCCTGGTCCGCTGGCTCCTTGCCCACCCTGCTGCTCCTGGGATGGATGGCACTCACCAGGAGACACTGGAGCAGTTCTGGGATCTGAGTGAACTTGTAGCTCTGAGCATCATACTCCCACCTCAGGACCTTTGTGAGTGTGATGGTCGCCGAAAGGAAGCTCATTTTGAGGACATGGTCCTGCCCGTGCACAGGTAGGCACAAAAGGCCAAGTCAGGGAGAGTTGAGAGACAGTTCCAGGGTCATCTGCCACACGGGCCCAAGTGTCTCCCTGATCAGGGTACAAACAGCACCCCCAGACACACAAAGGACATGTATACTCATCCACACACACAACACACAAAACGTGTACATACCACATACATAGCCTCCACACACATTACACACAACACATACAACATACACACAACACACCACTCATATGGTGCAAACACACGCCATCTAGACACACACCCCCTCATATACA
>NW_006408519.1:51558728-51563091 GCF_000296735.1 Chrysochloris asiatica
TACACAACACACCATTCATGTGGTGCAAACACACACCCCATCTAGACACACACACCCTCATATACAACACACATTACATACCCCTACTACCTCTCCTTGACCCCTTCCCACCACACACACACACACACACACATAACACATACAACACACACACAACACACCACTCATATGGTGCAAACACACACCATCTAGACACACACACCTTCATATACAACACACATTACACGTCCCCACTGCATCTCCTTGACCCCTTCCCACCCCCCTCACACACATATACAATACACACACTGGCTCTCCTCAGTGGAATGTCCACGTGATACTTTCTTACACATCCATCTTGACTTCTGTAGCCTTATGGCATGATGTGAGAGAAGTGATGGATGTTGGGGTCCTTCCGGGGCCTGGGCTCAGCTCAGCAGATGGCCTTTGTCAGGGCTCAACAAGTGGCCAGAGTGAGGAGTTAGGAGTTAGGATTCGGGACTTGGCAGGAGACCTTTACCCAAGATCCATCTCTGATTAGGATTCAAGATCACCCACTGGGGACAAAGCACTGTCTATTCTGAATATTTGCCCACTTTTCAATTGGGTTGTTGTCTTTTTATTAACCGACTTGTAACAGTTCTTTATATGCTCTTGATACAAGTCCCTTATAATGTAAGCTGCAAATATTTGCTTCCATTCTTTAGGGTTTTTTTTTTTTTTTTTTTTCTCAATGGTGTCCTTGAAACACAAAAGTTTTAAATTTTGATCAAGTCCAATTGATCTTCTTTTTTTTGGAGTCCAGGTGCGATGCTGTAGGATAAACTCTAGGCTCGAGGTCAGTGGTTCAAACCCACCAGTCTCTCCTCAGAAATCCCATATGGGGTGGGTTCTGTGAGTCAGAACCAACTCAATTGCATTTAACAACAACAATAAACATCCATTGCCAAACCCAAGGTTGTGAATTTTGCCTCCATGTTTCCTTGTCTTCTGTTTTTTACCTAAGATTTTTTTTCTTTTTAAATCAGTTTACCTCTTACGTTTAGGCCTTTGATCCATTTTGAATTCAGTTTTGTATATGGTGTGAGATTAGGGTCCGAATTCATTTTGAGTGTGGGAGACAGCTAACTGCATTTGTCGAAATATCTCTCGTTTTCCCAGTGAATGATCCTGGCACCCTTCTCAAAACCGAGCATTTCTGAACTCTCACTTCTATTGTCTGTCCATCCTGATGCTGTGCCTTCCTCTCTTGATTGCTGCAGCTTTGTAGTTAAGTCTTGAAACTGGAAATTGTCCACCCTCCTACTTTGTTCTTTTCAACATTGTTTTGACTGTTTAAGCTTCATTTCTTTAGAATCAGCTCTCAATTTGCACAGAAGCAGCCAGCTGGAACTCTGATGGGAATTGCATTGAGATCTTTTAATGCTGTTATGTCTTCTGCTCCATGAGCATGGCATGTCCTTCCATTTGTTTGTGATTCTTGTGAGGCCTTCTAGTTGCTCCTGACTCATAGCAACAGTGCATATGGTTTCCAAGGCTGCAAATCTCTGTGGGAGAGGAAAGCCTCATCTTTCTCCCACAGAGCAACTGGTGGGCTCGAACTGAAGGCCTTGTGGTTAGCAGTCCAATACTTATCCTCTAGAGCCACCATGTTCCTCCACCCTCTTTTATTTCTTTCAATAATGTTTTATAGTTTTCAGAGTATAAGTATTGCTTGTATTCTGTTCAATTTATTCCTAAGTATTTTCTCCTTTTTTATGCTAATGCTCATGGAATTGTTTTATAACCTTTATTTTTTGGAATTTAAAAAAAATTACCATAAGCACCATATTTGAGAAACACACTAACACACTGGGTTTTTTCCATTGAGCCTGTATCTTGAAACATGTGGATTAAGGCACTGGACTGTAAGGTCGTCTTGAACTGCAAGGTCAATGAATCAAGTTCACCAGCCACTCCTCAGAAACCCCATACAGGGTCACTATGAGTTGGAAGCAACTTGACCACACTTAACAACAACAACGGTAGTTGGTTTTTTAAAACAGGTTCCTTCTGTTTTTTTACATACAAGATCATGTCATCTCTGGATAGAACTAGTTTTACTTCTTGCTTTCCATTCTGGATGCATACCCTTTCTAACTAGTTTACTGACTGACTTGGATTTCCAGTACAATGTTGATAGAAGGGGTGAGAGCACACACTGTGTCTCATCTTGGGAGGAAAATAATTCCAGTCTTTCATCATTAAGTAAGATGTTAGCTATGAGGGGGTTTTGCTTATGCCTTTAGTGGGTTGAAAATGATTCTTATTTATGTTGCTGGTTTTGTGCCCGCTGTTGGTGATTTGGGGGACCCCGGTTTTGTTCCCGCTGTTAGTGATTTGGGGGACCCCGGTTTTGTTCCCGCTGTTGGTGATTTGGGGGACCCTATGTATTCCAGAGTACCATTTCCCTGTTGGCCTTTTTTAGCTGGACTCTTGACAGAAGAGACCTTTACGGGGTGCCATGGGTTTGGCTTGAACTGCCAACCTTTGGGATACCACTGGATACAAATCATTCATGCCATTCAGGGACCAAGAGGATGTTGGAATTTTTTTTTCAGTTGTGCTCTCTGCATCTATTGAGATATTCATGTAAGTGTTTTATTTCTTATTCTATTGACACCCTGGTAATGTAGTGTGTTACACACTGGGATGCTAACTGAAAGGTCAACAGTTCAAATCCACCAGCTTCTCCATGGGAGAAAGAGGTGGTTTTCTGCTCCTGTAAAGATTTACAGCCTTGGAAACCTTACACAGGGCTGCTGTGAGTTGGAACTGACTTGGTTGCAGCAACAGCAGCAACATTGCACTGACTAGGTGTGTTGCATTTATTGGTTTTCAAATGTTGAACCAAACTTGCATTCCTGGGATAAGTTCCGTTTGTTCACGGTGTATACATCTTTGGATATGTTGTTGCACTAAGTTTATTACGAGTATTCTGTTGGGGATTTCTGAGCTCATATTCATAAGAGATGCTGGTCTGTGTTCTTCTTGTTGTGAGGTCTTTATCTAGTTTTAGTTTAAGCACATACTGGTCACACTTGTCAGCATTCTTCAACTGAGACTCTTTCAAGCCTCCTTCTGCACACATCAGTAAAACAGAGATGCTGCTATATCTACCCACCACGAGTCTCTCAGTCTGTCCTACCATGGTAGCTTGTTAGTGCTGTGATTCTGAAAGCTAGGCCACCGGTATTTTAAATACCAGCAGTGTCACCCATGGTGGACAGGTTTCAGATGAGCTTCCAGATGAAGACAGACTAGGAAGAAGGAGAGATGGATAACTTTTGAATATTTAGTCACTGAAAAGCTTATGAACAGCAGAGAAACACTGTCAAATATAGTGTCGGGAAATGACCCCCTCAGGTTGGAAGCTCTCAAAATGCGACTGGGGAAGAGCTGCCTCCACAAAGCAGAACTGACCGTGATGATGCGAATGGAGTAAAGCCTGTGGGAGTAAAGCCCTCGAGACCTTCATTTGACGATGGCGTACAACTCAAAATGAAGAGAAACAGCTGTAAACATCGATTGGAAACTGAAACATGGCATGTATGAAGTATGAATCTAGAAAAATTAGAAATTGTCAAAAATGAAAGGAACTTCAATATCTTAGGCATTGGTGAGCTGAAATGGACTGGTATTGGCCATTTTGAATCTGACAACCACATAGTTTACTATTCCGGGAATGACTAATTGAAGAGGAATGGTGTTGCATTCATCGTCAAAAAGAACATATCAAGATCAGTTATGAGGCACAACACTGTCTGTGATAGCATAATATCTCTATGCCTACAAGGAAGACCAGTTAATACCACTGTTACTCAAATTTACACACCAACCACTAAAGCCAGTGAGAATGAAATAGAAGAATTCTACCAACTTCTTCAATCTGAAGTTGATCAATAATGCAATCAAGATGTATTGATTATTACTGGGGTTGGAATGCAACAGTTGGAAACAAAGAGGAAGGATCAGTCGTTGGAAAACATGGCCTTGGTGACAGAAATTATGCTGGAGAACACATGACAGAATTCTGCAAAACCAATGATTTATTCATTTTCAAATACCTTCTTTGGACAGCATAAGAGACGATTATACACATGGATTTCACCAGATGGAATACAAAGAAATCAAATTGACTACATCTGTGGAAAGAGAAGATGGAAAAGCTCCATATCATCAGCCAAAACATGGACAAGGGCAGATAGTGGAACAGACCATCAATTACTCATATGCAAATTCAGACTGAAGCTGAAGAAAATGAAAGCAAGTCCACAAGAGCCAAAAATATGACCTTGAATATATCCCATCTGAATTTAGCGATCATCTGAAGAACAGATTTGAT
>NW_006408519.1:51577711-51578643 GCF_000296735.1 Chrysochloris asiatica
TCACTTACTTGGTCTTTCACACAATTATTCATTCTTTCACTCACTCATTTATTTCCTCATTCGTTCAACAAGCTTCTACCACATACACCCAATGTGTATGTGCTGTGGTCTTTCTCCGTACCTCCCACAAACCCTAGAAAAGACTCTGTACCCATCAGTCCTCACACTGACTCTGAATGATGGAAACAGCGCACACAGAGGTGGGGCTCAGGCCACAAAGGTGGATGCAGGTCGGATGGTAGTGAGCTGCAGGGACCATCATATTTGGCACATATCTGGGGGGTGGCTCCCAGTCTCTTGCTGGGTGAAGAGAAGGTAGGACCAGAGGTGTGGGAAAGAGGGCAGCGGGTGAGTGTGGGGGGCTATGAGGCAGGAAAGCAATACTGGGTGGGGACAGGCACAAAATCCACCTCACCTCCCTTATCAGAGTTTAGAAGGGGCTCTGTGCCCTCACTGAAGTCCTTCTGGAAGGTTCTATCACCCACCCCACCACTCACCACTGTCAGAAGAAAGCCACACTACCCCAGAGGAGATTCTGGGTGGACCTCTGCCCGCCCCAGTGACCTGCAAAGGACCTCCTGAGGCTCCTACCTGCAGCACCCCACCCAAGGGCAGCTGTGGGTTGTTGAGGTGAGACTCTGAGCAACCCTGAGAGGGGAGGGTGTGCCCCCTACTCACCTGTGTCGAGGTCTTGCACCTGCAGCTCCTGCTCCTCCTCGGAGGGGGACAAGCTGTGAACCCTCCAGTGAGGCAGACAGAGGTTGTCCGGGGGTCTAGTCAACATGGAGGCGAGTGTGTGCCTGCAGGCCTGGACGTGGGCCAGCGAGGGGGGTGTCCCACACTAGAACCTGCCGGAAGCAAGTGTCAGACCTTACCAGGGTCTTCACACCACAGCTGATCACCCCGTCCTCACCTGGGGACCCCACACCACA
>NW_006408519.1:51578798-51581039 GCF_000296735.1 Chrysochloris asiatica
ACCTGGGGACCCCACACCACAGCTGATCACCCCATCCTTACCTGGGGACCCCACACCATAGCTGATTACCCCGTCCTCACCTGGGGACCCCACACCACAGCTGATCACCCCGTCCTTACCTGGGGACCCCACACCACAGCTGATCACCCCGTCCTTACCTGGGGACCCCATACCACAGCTGATCACCCCGTCCTCACCTGGGGACCCCACACCACAGCCAGCCACATCCATCCTTACCTGGGAACCCCACGCCTCCTTACAGTCATGCCAGCACGGGTGGTATCCCCTATGGGCCTTGGGGGCTTCACAAACTACTGCCCCCCCAGACCCCTGCCCAGCTCTGCCATCTAATGACCACAGCAGCGTCCATACTTGCTAGTACCCTGGGGGACAGCAGGGTCAGGGCACCCACAACACACCTTCCTCCCACCTGGGGGTCATCCTGTTCTCTGGGACCCAGGCAGCAGACACACGTCTGAGGGGCCTTGCTGACCCTGCACGGGGGCACAATAGGTCCCAGCTGGTACACAGTCTCCCAGCCCCAGCCTGCCCCCTTCCCTGGAAACAGCAACATGGAGTAAGGTCATCTGTGATCTCCTTCAAGTCTATTACCATGACCACCAGCACCCATAGGGACCCTATATAGGGAGGGTTTCTGAGACTGTCATCTTTACAGAAAGTCTCATCTTTCTCCCACAGAGTGTCTGGTGGGTTTGAACCACCGACCTTGCAGTTAGCAGCTCAATGCCTAAGTCACAGAGACAGCAGGCCTCCTTAGGGACACATTCTGATCTGCATTTCTAACTAGTTTCCGGGGACCTAGATGCCAACGGTCCACACCTGGAAGCCCCACTTGTCTCTGGCTAGCCCGGACCCCAGTTCAGGTAGCTCATCACAGACTCTCAGGAATCCACAGCCAGCCAAGCCAGGGGTCACTCTCACTCCAATGTACCTCCTGCCTGTCCAGGGCCCTCAAGGCCCTTTTGCATATCCCGATTATGGGTCGAGTCGGTGGCTGCCTGTCTCTTGCAGACCGGATGCTCCCCCAGAGGGGAGGCGAGCTGGTGGATTTCCCTTAGCCTCCCTTGGTGCTCCCCAGCTGAAGACAGGAGTGATACCACCTTGCTTTATGGGGATGAAGATGTGCCCGAGAGCACCTCAGACAAGAAACAGCCTCTCTGCTAATCAAAGAAAAGTCTGTAAGAAAGGCACGTACTAAGAAAAACGAATCAACAAGCAAACCATCTGTTATCATAGGAGCCCTGGTGATTCAAACCCACCCCCCAGCTCCAAAGGTGGAGGGTCTGGAGGTTTGCTGTAGAAATTCCCGCTCCATCTACACACCTCCATCACACAAATCAGACTCACAACAGCTAGCTCTGCAGAGGAGAACTGCCTGGTAAGGCTGCCAAGGCTGGCATCTACACAGGAACAGAGGGCTGCATCGCCCTCCCAAAGAGCAGCTGGTGACTTTGAACCTCTGACCTCAACAGCCAAGCACTTTAACCATGGTGCCACCAGGGCTCCTCTCCATAAGATTCCTCCTAGATGACCCTATGGGGCAGTTCTCCTCTGCCACATGGGGTTTGCGTGAGTCACAGTCAGTTCAAGGACCTCCAACAATGCATTATTGTTGTTAATGCCTTCGAGTTGGTTCTGACTCAAAGTGACCCTGTGTAGGGTTTCCATGAAATGGCTGGTGGGTTTACACCACCGACCTTGCAGTGCCTATCCTATAGTACTACACCTGGGCTCTACAGCCCTATATAGACCACAAGGGACCACAGCCAGTCCGAAGGACAGAGACACAGGTGCCCCAAGAGACAAGCACTACCCTACAAGGTCAGGGGGACCCCTGTGCAGCTGTGTGGCTGCCAGTCCCACTCTAAGAACTTTATCCCTGGAGGGGAATGAAAAAAAAAATACATTTAAAATGCAAGGATTCTTCAAAAGGCTGTTTTAAGGTAAGTCAGGTGGTTCGCAAATGGAGACAGCGTCTGATAATCGGGTTGTGAAAATCCATACGTCTCAAGAGGTGGCTGCTCCGAGCTTCTGCCGGATGAAGCAGTCTCACGATTCTAAGTTAAAATGAGGAGCTCACTCCAGATACTGGAGTTCCGGGACATCTTTAGTTGTTGTTGTTTGGTATCCTCAAAAACGTCTAACTTATCCGCAGTGAACATGGACTACAGTTATCAGGGGGAGAGTGTTAATTACCACCCTAACAAAGAGCAAATAATA
>NW_006408519.1:51582194-51597282 GCF_000296735.1 Chrysochloris asiatica
GGAGCAGAACGCCTCCTACTTCTCCCGCAGAACCGCTGGTAGTTTCGAACTGCCGACTTTGAGGTTAGCAGCCCGATTTGTAACCACTACACTCCCAGAGCTCCTGTCTGGTTGGTTGGATTTTGTGGCAGGAGAATGCTCCCAGGACTGCTCTTCCATCAGACATAGCTCTTGTCTCCAGAGACACAGAGGCAGCCAGGCCACACACTCAAGAGTCCCCACAAGGGTGGCCAGGCCCCTAGCTGCCCTGGACACTACACTGGCAACCAGCTTGGTGGTCAAGTACACGGTCTCCCTCTCTGAAAATGAGGGGTCAGGGGGTCACAAAGAATGGGCCTTCTGAGAAAACCCTACCCACAAACAGCCAGTCAGGGGAGACTCTCGGGGGCATTTGTGGGTTCACAGGGTGGGGAACAAGCCCAGGGCAAGATCTCTAAGGAAACCCCCTTCCTTCCTGCTGCTGCCCAGTGGCTGTGAATGTTGTCCGAATGCCAGGAGAGGCCTGGGGTGTGGCCTGTGGAGAGACTGAGGAAACAGGGAAACCGAGGCTCACATCCAACTCTCCAGAGACTGGGGCTCGGCTAAGGAAGAACAGAAAAGGAGCTGCTCTTTCTGTCAGCCTTTTGTGGACATTTGTCCCAGAAAACCCCCTTCACCAACAGCTGCTGAAGGGATTTCTGTGGGGTTTAGGCCTGGCTCTCTGTAAAGGGGACACACTGTTCCTACAGAAAGCTCTGATACTGTCAAGGGGGCTCCTAGGGCTGAGGCTGGTAGATACCTCTCAGAGAGCTGCCCCTAGCCAGCCAGTCAGGGTACCCGGGGCTCCACTGGCCCCTGAGGGGATCTGGGAGAACAGTCCTGAAGGCCTTCTATTCCCATCAGCCACTGCAGGGTCTAGGGAGACTGCCCCACCCGAGAATTCTGCCTCCTAACCGACACTGCCGACAGTTTGAGGGAACTACTAGACTGAAGGCTGCTTCTCTGGGGCAGAGAAGGACCCTCACTGCAAACTCCCAGGAGCTACTGCGTCTGTCTCCAAATCCCTGAACTAAGGCTCCCTGAGGCATTTCAAGCACTGTGACTTGAGGGACTTGAGGGAAAGTCTAAAGGGACCCATGGTTCTGAAGGATTCTTGAGAAGACCCTAAGACAGAACCTGTCCCTTCTAAAAAAAAAAAAAGGGAGCAACCACCACAGGGCTTGGTTGAAGCCCCTCTTCTGGGAGACCCCCTGCCCACTCACAGCTACCACTGACACGGCTGTCCACTAACGACTCGGAGGGTTTCTACCTGAATGTCTGCCTTGACTTGGGCTCACCCGGTGGATTTGAGCTCGCAGCTGTCTGTTCACAGAGACCCTCTTCCTAGACTGTTTCCCGGGCTGAGAGCCTGAAGAGCCAAGACACTTACAAGTGTCAGGATGTAGCACGCCTCAAGACTCCTCACTCACCGGGGAAGGGCATTTTTAGCCTTTTGAGTGGAATTACCAAGCCTACCAGAGGGACAGTTGACAAAGGGGGCTGGTTAAAGCGACAGACACTTTCATAAGTGCCCCTTCCAAAACCTGGAGTCAATTCTGTGGTGTGTGGCCCCCACAGGCATGGGCGAACCCAGATCTAAAGGGTTACCCAGAAACCTCCCTACCCCACTGTCCCTGGTTAGGGGCAGCTTTGGTGCCTGATGCATTGCCTGAAGCCTGGAGGAGATGGGTCCTCGAGGCTGGCCCCCAATATGCTGTACCTCTAAGCCCTGTCTTTTCCCCTGGAGAAATTAGTTCCCTGAGGGACTGCTGTTCACTAAGTCTTTTCTTTTTTTCCTCCAAAACTTCTCCTCTGAGAGATAACTGACCCACTGCCAACCTCCCTCAGGGGGAAAGGGAGCAGTTAGAAAGAAGGCTTTTTCCTCAAGGGACTGTTGCAGATTAATTAAAGAATTTCTGACTAGCTGTAGGTCTTTGTGTTTTTGAGGTAGACACAATCTGGAATTCACAAACTGTTTGATAAAAAAGGGGGGGCCTCCCACCTCTGTGGGCAGTAACATTCAGACTTGGGGTAAAGCTCCCCAGAGGAAGAGAGTCAGGGTGAGAAACGTCACAGTTGGTTTGAAGTTATGAGCAGAGATGGACAAAGAAGAGCTCGAGAAAGAGTTCAAATGAGCTTCTCATAGTCCCCATGTGTCAAGGGATTTGAACCCTGACAAATCATAAACCCTGTCAGATAACCCCCGCACCACCATGCTGGGTTTCCCCCAGTGAGATGAGCCCTAGTATTCAGAGAAAATCAGAGTATGTTGGGCTTGTGGGCCCATCTCCAGGCTATCTGATAGTGGACCAGGATAAAAGCCTGAGGGCTCACAGAGTCTGGTCTAGGGAGAAAGCTCCCAGAAGGAGGTGCCCCTTGGGCAACTGACTGTAACTGCCTCCTCGTGCGGCCATTTTGAGGAAGGCAGCCATTTTGAAGGTCTTTGTCCCTGAGAGGACCTTCATCAGTAACCCTACTTCGGGGTTGTGGGGGTTTCTGAGTTTGCATAGTGTTTCCGCAAACCCCAGTCTATAAGGAGACCTCTCTCCACTTCTGCCATTCTGCTCCAAGAGACAGACCTCTGAGGTTCATTTGAGGGTGAGGGTGGGATCTAGTGATGACCCTGGTCTAGTGTTCGGGCATTGTGGAGGAACATATGTGCCTCCCATCCCCACAAATTCTTCAGATGTGGCAGTGTGGCCATTTGGTCCCTGGGAGAGGGGCTAGAATGGACCCTCGGGATGTGTCATGTGGAAGGCTCGATGAAGACCCCCATCACATACTGAGCTCCAGGGGGAAGAGCTGGTTCCTTACTGAAGGCCATACTGAGGCGATGTAACTCTGGAAGGCTCGATGAAGACCCCCATCACATACTGAGCTCCAGGGGGAAGAGCTGGTTCCTTACTGAAGGCCATACTGAGGCGATGTAACTCTGGAAGGCTCGATGAAGACCCCCATCACATACTGAGCTCCAGGGGGAAGAGCTGGTTCCTTACTGAAGGCCATACTGAGGCGATGTAACTCTGAAAGGCCTGGGTCTCAAAAGGGAGAACCACTTCCTGGGGCTCTGGATGTAGACCTTGTTTGTTCCCGTGGCAATGGTGGGCTGTGGGAGACAGGAGCGTGTCATGGACCCTGGGAATCCCAGGGTACCCATGAGAACACATGGGTGATGCCAGTTCTGGAGCTGAAGTTCTCAATACTACAAATCCCCTTCCTGGAAGCTTCCAGAACCTTCCAGACAGCAGTGCCTGTGGGCCTACTCACTTCCCCTTCCTCCTGTGCTCTGCAGTTACAAGGCTGCCCCATTCCCAAGTCTGCACGTCCCCGAGACTAGACCCATGGAAGCCCACACAGCCCCACGTGGGCTCTGCCAAGGGACCCCAGGCCCATGTAGCAGTCCCTGTCTCGTTAGATGGCCGCTTCACTGTGAGAGCCCAAGACTGTGGTAGGGGTGCCCAGCGGGCAGACCATGTCCTGCTTCCTTGCACTCTGGGCTCCCTGTAAAGCCACCTGGGTGGTGGGCTGTGTAAGGAGGAGGAGGGGAGAGGCCTGAGGCCTGAAGGCCATTGCTGGAGAAGGTTCAGAGGGAAAGTGCAGGACTGGAGAGACTGTTGCTGATTTGGGTCTGCCACATTCAGGAGGTGACTCCCCGTGGGCTCTTGGATGAAGAGTCAGATTCAAAAGCCAGGCCTCTAGAGAGATCAGCTCAACTCAGACAGGCTCTGGATGTGGGGACCCAGGTGGGAAGGGGGCAGCCCAGTGCGGCCCGGTCCTGGGAAGTCTCCCTAGGAAGGTGTGTGTGGACCCGTGGACTCTGGTGTCGTGCGTGTCTGGTGCTTGTAGGGAAACAACATTAGAAGCAGGACTTGGGAGGTGATGACACACGTGCTGCTGCAGAAACATGCAGTGTAGACGGGAATTTGCCAACTCTTGGCTGTGTTGTCAAGGCGAGGCCTGAGCCTGCCTCTAGAATGAGCAGGGATGGAGGGACCCATCGCGGCCTCCGCTATTTTCATGATGAGAAAAGGAGCCACCACAGCCGGATGGGGGAGGTTAACAGCGGGGAGAGGAGGTAAATCCTGGGAGGGGGGTCCTGATGTGCGGGAGGAACCCCAATGACCTGTAATGGGGCTCCATGGTGGGGCTGGTGAGCTCAGAATGAGGAGTATCAAGGAAGAGGTGGAGGACACTGATGGAGAGATAAATGGGGCCCTGCAGAGGTCAGGCACTTGGGAGTGACTGAAGAAGCTGACCAGGGAGGAGGGGGCACCCCCACCCCGGAAGCTGGAAGAGCTTTGGGGCGCAAGCGGGGAGACAAGCTGGCCGAGAAGTCAGGAAGGGCTGGGCTGAGCGGGCAGGACCTTGGGTACCAGCTGTCCCCTCCTGTAAGCTGGCCTGCTGCTCATCCTGATGTCCTCTAGAGTTGGAGAGTGGGAAATGGGTCAGCATGTGGGGTCTGGGCTCAGCACCAGCGTGTGCAGGGGTTGGTCTCCGAGGGCAGGATTGCTCCACCCAGACCCCAGCTGGTCATTTGGTGCCTTTCTAGCTGCTAGGAGTAAGACTCAGTGACAGGGGAAGGCTGGAGGGGCTGGGCTTTGGCAGTGGATCCACTGACAGGCCCTGTGGATTCTGGGAAGGTATTACTGCCCAGGAGTGCCCTAGAAGCTGGGGGAACTGGCGACTTTCTGCTGGGAGGACCCGGGCAGGCTTTCACGGAGGAGTGAACCTTTGAACTGGGGCCAGAGTTTGCTGAATGTTGCCAAAAGCAGGAAAAGACATCTCAGCACAGATAATGGAGTCAGGAAGGGGGTCCAGATGGGTGCAGGGTGGCCAGGAAGCAGGTTGGTGTCCAGTTAGGAGGTTCTTTCAAAGGGACCCTTGTGATGTCTCGAAGCAGCGCCTTGGGGAAGCCGGCCCTGCTTTTAGCAAGGTCACTTTAGGGACAATGAAGAGGTGAAAGTCTGAGAGAAAGGCCGTGGGACCTGAAGCCGCTGTGGCCCTACCCACACTCCTGAACCCCAAGAGCATCCCCTCTCCTGTTGTGGGGAGTCTGGGCACGGCTAGGGGTGGGGTGAAGGCCGCTGTAGGGGAACCTGGGGGGAGGGGTGGGGTCAGGAAGGCCTGAGTCACATCTGTGCCATTCTGGGAAATTATCACTGAGAACCAAAGCTGCTCTGGAGCCCCCTGCACCCCACAAAGAAAGCAGACAGGGGGTCTGAGTGAATCAACATGACCCCTGCTCGCGTTGGGAAGTCAAGCAGCTGTGTCCTCCAGGTGAATGATCAGTAGCCCGATAGCCAGTCTTCACCTGACAACATACACAGGTCACACGTGGCTTCTCCTAAACTCACAGCTCTTGGGGTGACCCAGTGTCTGTTAGCTACCGTCTCCACTGAAGAGCGAAATCCTGCCATCTCTGTAAAGAAGCAGTTTTACAGCTTGAAAGACAAAACCCCAAAGCGTTGGTGTCAATTCCAACTCAGGGGGACCCTACAAGACAGAATATGGACTGCTCCCTAGGGTGTCTAAGGACAGACAGCCTCAGCTCTCCCCGTCAAATGACTACTGGGTTTGAACCAGTGACCTTGCAGTTGGCTTAACCCACTCTACCACCAGAGTCCCTGCTTATTAAGTTGGTGGTTCCCACTCATATCAACATTGTATAGGATTTCCAAGGAACGACTTGTGGATTTGAACTGCTAACCTTGAGGTTAGCAACCCAGTGCTTATCCTACAGCACTACAACCGGACTCCTGCCTGGGGTGCTCCAAAGTCAAGCTGCCGCCCTCCCACAGAGCTCAGAGATGGGGCCACCTACCCCCTGCCCCCTTGACTACCAGAAGACAGGCTGGCTTTCCATAGTGGCACAGAGCCTCAAAAGAGGTCAAAAGTTCCCAAGCATGCGGACTCTAAAGTGAGTGCTCCCAGCCAAGGAAGGGAGGTGCTCTCATTCCTGTTTTGCGTCAGGGAAAATGTATCTTTTCTTTTGTCTTTTACCCTTAGGGCACAATATCTTCCTGAGCACATTGGTGGTCAGGCCCAGGATGATGCTGCTGTGTGGCCTCACCTGAGACACCACACCTGCTGCCACAGCTGCTGGCAGCCAGGTGCCATCACGCATTTGTGACATGAAATAGAGCTGGGCACAGGAGGAGGATGGACAGGGGCGGTGGGTAGGGATTGTGGTCAGCTGCACAGGTGGGGAGGGCAGGGGCAGGATGAAGAATCTCAGGAAAAAGAACAGCCCGGACAAATGGCTGGGCGGGAGCAGAAGAGTGGTCTGCCACCATCATAGGTGGACACGGGCTAGCTTGAAGAGGTAGCCACTGTGGACTCTGGGTAGGTGATAACTAATCCTCTTCAGAGGAAAAATGAGGCAGACTTGGGGTTTGAACAGGGACAACAGAGCTGGTATGAAGTCTGCTTTGAATAAAGGTTCTTTTTCCTCACTCCATTCCTGCCTTTACCTACAACCCACCTACCCATCCATCCATCCATCCATCCATCCATCCATCCACCCATCCACCCATCCATCCATCCATTCATCCACCACCCATACATACGTACAAACATACATATATATACATTCACCCAGCCAGCCATCTAGTCATGTATTCATTGACAATATAAAACAGAAAACAAGTGCCCACCATGAGCTGGGTTCTGTGTCCAGCACCTAGCAGGGAGGCTGTTTGGGGACACTGTGTTTTCTAGACCCACTATAGATGCAGGGTTTCACATCAAGAAGCCACAGCACAATTGAGGAAGGAGCTTGAGGGCTCATCTGCCTCCAGTTGGTGCTAAGGGATGGTCACCCTAAGAGTGGACCACTACAGGCCTTTTCTTGCCTCTGCCTCTCTACCCACAGGATCCTGGGGGTCTCCAGCAGAAAAGAAGGATCATCTTGCAGAGTGCGGGGTGGAGCTAAGGGGCAGGGCTCGGGCAGTCAGAGAAGAGGGGGCTAGCCTGGCTTCTTGTTAAGTGCTGCTGAGTGGGTTCCAGCCCATAGCGACCCTGGACAGGGTTTCCAATGAGAGGCTGCTGAGTTTGAAGCACCAACTGTGCAATTCAAACCGAGTTTATGGTCCAGCACATTATTCCATAGCACTTGGAACCTGAAAAAGAAGGTCTGCCAGTGGTCCTGGGGGCTGGTAAAAGTGAGCAGGGGGCTCTCCGCTGTCCTGGTGCCTAGTGAGGAGGGCTCTGCTCTTCATGAGATCCCTGCCAGGGTGGGGCTAGGGGTCCTATCTACCTGCCAGACTCAGGCACTTAGTAACACGAGGTGTCCTTAGAGAGCCTCTGGCATGTAATAGATGCCCAGTGAGTGTGGGCGACTCGTCCTCCCACCAGTAATCCATCCATCCATCCTCCGAGACACTGTGAACAGGACACTGCATCCCTGGGCCGAGAGGAGGGTCTTCAGAGTGGGAAGCAGAATCCAAAAAGGTGGTCCCAGGGAAGAGACAGCAATGGGGGAACCAGGCCAGCTGCTCTTGTCAAAAGGGTTCAAAGCCCAGCTCTGCCCTTTGGGGCTGTGAGACTGCCCCCTGGACCTGCTTTCTCAGCTGACAAGGGCCTCCTGACAAGGGTCAGTGGGATATGATGAGATGACACAATTCAGTGCTGTGTCTAGCCCATGGTCTAAGGAACCAGCCCCTCCTCTCCGCCCAACTCCAACACCCCCACGCCTCTCCTCCCTGGACAGCCAGCCCTGACCTGACCAGCACACTCTCTTCATGCCTTTTCAGTACCTTCTCTGGTCCTCAGGCTGTTGGGACCCCACTGCCCTCTCCCACCCCGCACTCCTCTCCCATGGACTTGTCCTCGGAGCTCTGTATCCACACTTTGCTGGAGATGCCTGGCAAAATAAAACCGTCTTTGTCACCTTTTCTTGGTATGTGGAAATGCTTGATAAACAAGTTGCATTCACGGGTGGATGGAAGTTCACCTGACAAGAAGAAAACACTGGCCATTTTGACCATTTTGTACAAACCAAGCTCTGTTGTGTTCACTACATTCACACCCTGGTACAACCATTGCTGATAGCCCTTTCCAAATTTCCTCCTCACCCCAAACAGAAGCTCTGTGCCCCTTCAGCGCCACCCTTCTGCCCCCAGCACTAGTGGCGGAGATGGCTGTGTGCTCTAAAGTCAGTTCTGACTAGATAGGGCTTCTGAGGCTACAAATCTTTACAGGAGCAGAAAGCCTCATCTATCTTCCTCAGAGCAGCTGGTGGATTCAAACTGCTGACTTTGTGGTTAGCAGTCCAACTTGTAACCCACTGCACCACCAGAGCCCCTGGTGACAAGGAATCCACTTTCTGTCTTACGAGTTTGCCTGCTCTAGAGGTTTTGGATTAATGGGAGCGTAGAGTATTTGACCTTTGGTCAGCATAAGGTTTTCCAGATTCGTCCCCGGGGTGACATGTAACAGGACTCTGTTTCTCTTTTGTGGCTGAGTACCATTGTGTCATATGGATAGACCAAGTCTTGTCTATCCATCCATCCATTAATGGGCATTGGGCTGCTGCCACCTTTTGAGCAGTTGTGAATAATGTTGCTACAGACATTGGCACACAGCCATTCAGTTCTTTGGGGTACACACCTAGGAGTGTAATCACTGGCCCATGCGGCCAGTCTGTTTTAGCTTTTTGAGGAACCACCAAACTGTGTTCTTTGGGGGCTGCACGCACCTTTTACATTCCCACCAGCAATGGATGAGGACCCCTATTTCCCACTACCTCCTGTGGCCTTGACAGTGGATTGCCTTCCTCTTGCATCCAAGATAGCTGCTTTATCTGCTGCCAGCACATCACCATTCCAGGCAGTAGAAAGTGCGAAAGGTCTGTGTCAGCTGAAAACAGTAACTTTCCTTTGTGCCCCACCCCGTGGACTTCTTTAGTTCTCATTGGCAAGAAATGGGCTTCATGGTTGGAGCATCTAAGATGGGCTCTGGGAGGCAGACACGGTCACCCTAACAAAGTTGGGGTCCTCCAGTAAGGAAGAACGGGAAGCAGCTGGTAAGAACTGTCAGGGTAGATACTGTGGTTTGAATCATTCCCCTGTCTTCTGCTTCACTGCCTCACCCTCTCCTCCCTGGGGGAGCTGGGGTCCCCCAAGTTGCCTGAACACTTCACATGGTGTACAAGACAGTCCCGCACACTGTGTTGGTGAGTGTGGGTCTGCCTCTCCCACTGGACTGAGAGCCCCTCAAGCCATCCCCAAAAGATGGGGACAAGATGATGACAGGAATCACTTCCTGTCGGCCCCACATGGAGTGTGGACTTTCACCGTCTCCGGGATGTCTGCTGTCAGCCCCCTCGTGAGCAATCACGTGTGGTTCCTAACCAATAGGCTGGCTGGCGGCTCAAGTTCACTTGGAGGCACTTAAAAGAAAGGTCTGGCAATCTACTCCAGAAACCCAGTCATTGGAAGCTGTGTGGTTTAGGTTATTATTATTTTTTTTTTTTTGGTTTTTACCAAATTGAGGAAGTTTCCCTCTATTCCTATTTTTCTAAGAGTTTTTATCATGAGTGAGTGTTGAATTTTATCTATTTTCTTCTGCCCTGATTGAGATGATGGTGTGATTTTTCTTTCTGTAACCTGGTAAGATGGTGGATTACATTGATTTTCAAATATCAAAGCAGTCTAGCGTCCTGGAATGAGCCCAAACTGGTCGCTCTATGTTATGAAGTGCTGTTGAGTATGGGGTTTCCAAGGAGCAGCTGGTGCATTTGACCCCCCGACCTTCCAGTCCAAACTGACCTTATGGTCCAGTGCTTATCCTACAACACCACACCAGGGCTCTACCAGCGCTGCTTTAGAAGGCTTTTTTTTTATAGATTACTAAATTTTATTTGATTTTTATAGACTGCTGAATTTGACTTGCTGATATTCCATGAGGGATTTTTGCATCTGTGTTCATGAGGCGTATATTCCTATAGTTTTCTTGTTTCCAGCTCTGTCTGTGTAATTTGGCCATTCAGGTAATACGGCTTCATAAATGAAGTAGGATGTGTCCCTGTTTTCTGGAAGAGACTAGGTAGAATTAGTGCTAATTCTTTAAATAAAAGGTAAAATCCTGTGAAATCATCAGGGCTGGAGGTTTCTGAAGGGCCCCTGGTGGTGCTGTGGGTTAAGCATTGGACTGCTAACCACAAGGTTGGTGGTTCAAACTCCTCCACAGTTCCCAGGAAGAACTAGGAGACAGTCTACTTTGGCCAAGATTGACAGCTTTGCAAACTCTCTGGGGCTGCTCTGCTCCGCCCCGCACAGTGCTTCAGAGTCCCAGTCCGCTCCACAGCAGGGACTTGGTGGGTTTGGTTTGGGGGTTCCTGAGTGGGAACACTGCTGCTCCAGGAACTGGGTCAAGCAAGAGTCTGGCCTGCGGTGACTGATTCTCATGCCTCCAAGATAGCTGCTTCACCTCCTGCCATCACGCCGCCTTTCCAGGCAGTGGGAAAGAGAACATGGCTTTCTAGAAAGCCCCACCAGGAATCATGGAAGTCCCCAGCAGGAGAGGTGGGTCTCCAGGGAGGGGCCTGCAATCAGGTGACTGCAGGGTGGCATTGAGTCAGGGTGCCAGGTGTGGATATGCTGGGCTCCCTCCCGGCTGTGAACAAATCTACGCACCCTAGTTCTCAACATCCTTGGGTACAAACTGTGCCATGACCTGCTGTGGGTCTCCTCTCCTCCCCACCATGCAGGCCGTAGGACACTTCTGTGGGTCCCCAGCCACCTCTGTGAGCAGGGCCAGCGCTGACACCAGGGAGCTTGGGGGCCAGGACTGGCTTATTCCAGTTTGGGCAGAGTAAGCTAAGAAGACTTGTCCTAGTCCTCCCCAGCCCCCAGCCCCCGGCTCCCCAAGACTCCAGACTGTACACATGGCCAGCAGCCAGCACCGGGACCAGGTCTGCTCACTGGGAGGGGTGGGGGGGTGGGAGGCATAGCTGGCCAGTGGTAGCTTGTTCCAATCATAAGGGGTCAGAGCCCGCTGGCCTGACCCCTATAAGGACTCCCAACTCCAAGGGCCAGCACCCTAGGGTCCTTTGGCCTCCCAGTCCCTCCCCAGGTGAGGTGGTGGGCTGGAGGCAAGAGTGGAAAGGTAACAATACAAGGATGCGCTGACCCAGGCCGACTGTACAGAGTAAAAGGTGTTCTGGTCATTGGAGATTGGGCATCAGTTATGGGTGGGGTAGAGTTTGGGGGAACGACTCTTTGGGGACATGTGCTGCAGGCTGATGTCCCTGTGTTCTAGAACCCTCTTCCCCCGCCCCTGAGCTAGTCCATTACAGGGCTCCTAGCTCTGGACTCTGGAATAAACCCAGACAGGACCTGGACTCTTGTCTGCCTGGCCCCCCTCCCCACTTGGGGCCCCCAGAGTCTGTGAGGTCCTGAGCTCCCTGGGGTCCCCAGGTATTGAGAGGTGGGGAAGGGGAGGGGTCAGGGACACCACAACGCCCCTCCACCCCTCTTTTCAGCTTGTCTGCCTGCCAGGTGGTCATCACCTACCCCCACCCCAAGTCCTCACCGAATGTCCTGCTCCCACCCGCTGTCCTCAGGCCCTTGGTCCAACAGCGTCATAGAAAAAAAGCTTGCAGCAGATACACATGCGATTGAAGCTTCCTAAAGGGCCGTGGGAAAAAGGAAGTCACTGTACCCAGACGTTACCGCTTCAGCCTGCTGGCAACATAAAAATTCCTGAGAAAAGCGGGCTTTCCCTTATCCTAACCAAGGTCTGAGGGCGGACGTTCAGCACTGGGCTCCTATTGATGGGGGGAGAAATCCTTCTTTCTGGCGCCTCAGACCACCTTTCCTGCCCCCTCAGCTCCCTCCAGTCCTTAGCCCTGTCCCCCGCCCCAAATGCTACCCCCTAGGCCCTGCTGGGAGGGGTGGGAGGCAGGCTGGAGTGGGGGTTTGTGCTGCGGCTGCGAAGCTCAGCCCCCAGGCTCTCCTTCCGCCCCCTTGACTCATTGGGACTCCAAGCACGGAGCTCCCTCTGAGAGGATGTGGGCGTGATGGTAGGACTCCGTCCCAGTGCTGAACTCCGCCGCCTGACAGACCGGCTGCCGCCCCCACTCAGTGAGACCCCTTGCCGGCCTCTGCCCCGCCCATCACAGACCCTCTGACCCCAATGCTGCACCCGCAGCGGGGGAACTGAGGCTGGGGATGTCGCGGAGGCTCTGTGGGGGCGGGAGCCCGTAGCTATCACCCCCTCTCCGTTGGGGAGACTGAGGATCACCAGCGGGAGCTCCCAGAGAAAGGCCAAAGGGACACCCAGGTGGCTTGGAAGGGCAGCGGAACTCCTGCGATGCTCAAAACCGCAATGCGGGGGGGGGACAGGAGAGGGAGGGGGCAGGGCTACCACCATCACAGGAACCTGGGTTTCTGATAGCCCAGCACAAACTCCCATTGGCCCATCTCGAGCCCTCCCCTGTCAAGTCCGAAGACCATGTACCTAGGATGCTGTGGGTACCACAGCCTCGTTTCTATAGCAACACCTGGGGCGGGGAGAAGAGTGGGAATGCAGAGAGCTATTAAATGGAAAACAACAACTTGGAGAAGTGAGCAGCCAGGAAGAGGTGACACTGGCCACCACTCACATCTGCAGATCCCTAGCCGGGGCCCAGGATGAAGCCCCCTGGGTGGGGCAGCCATACCACATTCCAACAAGGTTACTCCCAGCCTGCACCTGGGCTCCTCTCTATGGGACAGACAGACATACAGCCAGGCTGGACCTCGTACAGCGCCAGGTGTGCTGGACATGTGCTGAGGGTGGACAAGGAGACTTGGGATTCAGTGGGAACCAGGCCAGCAGACAGTCCATTTGAGAGAGGGCTCTGGTGGCACAGTGGTTAGGCGTTGGGCCGCTAACTGTCGGCACTTCTGACCCAGCATCAGTCCCCGGGAGAAGGATGAGTCTGCTCCCTAAAAGATTCACACAGGGCCCTGGAATCTGGACGGCTCAGCCCCGCGGAGGCCTTGACAACAATAGTGTCTCCCACTGCACTTAGAAGAAAGGGGCCCTGGTAGCACAGTTGAGTCCTCAAGTGCTAACTGAAAGGTTGGTGGTTTGAGCCACCAGCTGCTCCGAAGGAGAAAGATGAAACCGTCTGCTCCCCCAAAGATTACACATGTAGAAATCCTGCAGTGACCCTGTAGGAATGGAGGTGACGGTACCGGGTTTGGTTTGGGGGCTTGTTGTACTCTGGGGGGCAGAGCTAGAATCCTGGAGGCAGGAAGGGGTCCTGCCTGTCTCCACCAGTGATGACAGTGTGGGCAGCGTGACCTCCTGCACACCCCTCCCTTCTCTAGCAGGGAACCCCTGCCCATGCCCACAGATGCCACCTCCAATTAAAGGGAAGTTGGAGAATCCCCGGGCTCCAATACATCACACTGCCCACACCCCACCTGCCCAGGTGGGGAAACCTGGCAAAGCAGTAGATTCACCTGGAGATGCTGAAAGGAGTAACCTGGTGAGATCCTCAGATCCTTCAAGGAATAGCATGTGCTGACAACGTTCCTTCGGACCATGGACAGGGCTTCAGAAGATGCCGGAGTCTGAGTGAACCACAAGCCTGTCACCACGTGACTCCAGGGATCATTGGAAGGCCCTGTGTTTCTCTACCCTGAATTCTTGAAAACCAGCATGCACTCCAGTACCTCTCCTTCTGCTTCGAGGACTTGGGGTGTCAAGGGGTGAGGGGAGGGCAGATGGTGTGGCTGAGGACACCTGCAGTCCTCAACCCCCAGGTCCTCCTTGCTTTTCTTAGGGGCTGCCAGATCTCCTGTGAAGACTCCTTCCCATTGTAAAGCTGGGCCCAAGTCTCCTGAGCTTATTACAGGGGTGAGTAAAGGAGATTCTCTGGCTCTCTCTGCTCCCCCACTCGCTCCAGGGCACAGCCCTCCCCTTCTGTCCCCATCTCTCTACAACATTTTCCTGAGGAGCCCTATCGAGTCCAGGACAACAGACACAAGATAATTACGAGGATAGCAGGCTAAAAATAGCTTCCTTCTCAGCCCAGGCTCCCGGCACGAAAGATATCAGACAAGGCAGTGGAGGGAGCACACAGAGTCGGCCGGGCCTGCAGGGGCCTTGTTCCGGGTCTGTGAGCAGCCCCCCAGGGCAGAGGCAGGGGCAGGCACTGGGACAGAGAGGGGAGGGTCAGGGACGTCCAAGGCACAGCAATGAGACCAGGGGTCTCCAAGGAGGGAGCACAGAGCAGGGCTCTGTGGGTTGAGTAGGAGTTTGGCAGATGAAGGCACAGTGTGACCAAAGGTAGAGGTGAGGTAGTGTGGGCAGCTTCAAGGCCCCCAGGGGGACATTGAGGAAAGGGGCTGGGTCAGAAAGGCCGAGGAGGGTGGTTTCAGAGTGGACGTAGGGACTCCTGGTCTGACCATCCTGTTGAGGTGACTAGGCGTGGACATCTATCCTTGGCAGACACTCTCCTGTCCACTGCTTGCATGTCCTTAGAGTCAAGGGGCTCCTCCTTCCTCAGGACTCTGCTGTGTCTGGGGCAGCAACAGTGGCCAAACTAGAACACGCTCTTTCCAGCTGAGTCCCAGCAGCCTCAGCTGCCCTGGGTCCATCTCCTCCAATCAGCATCAGAGTTAAGTTAGGGGCCTGGCCACAGACAAAGGGGAGGGGACTGCTTCCAGGGCTGAGCAGAGGAGACAGCGAAGGAGGGCAGGTCAGAGGGAGAGGACACCTGGCAGACAGGTGAGCAGAGGCAGACGTTCATTCACCTGGACAAGCTCTGTGCTGCTGAGAGAGCCCTTGCTTTTCCTGCCTTCCCGTCATTCCTCACAAGGCAGGCTCCGAAGGGTCCCTTTAGTGGGTAAATTCAGTGTTCAAGGACACATATGGCTCCAGCCCTTCTCTACAAAATCAAAAGGATTAAAACATGGAAGAGGAAAAAAGAACAAGGATTCTCTAAATGTTATCAATGAAATCTATTTTTGAAATGGGAGTTCGAGTTCACCCAGAGGTGCTTTGGAAAAGCACTGGTGATGTGCACCCAAAGAAATCTGTCAGGAAACTGGATGGAGCGCAGGTCTCCTCTGACACA
>NW_006408519.1:51597649-51604735 GCF_000296735.1 Chrysochloris asiatica
AGTCAGAGTAACACTGTGACGACAGGGACACACGGGGGGACCATGAGTCGGAATAACACTGTGATGACTGGGACACACGGGGGTACCACGAGTCAGAGTAACACTGTGATAACTGGGACACACTGGGGGACCACGAGTCAGAGTAACACTATGGTGACTGGCTGTGTTTCTGGTTTTACGCTTTCAATGTCATTCACAGTGGCTTCTGAGTTTCAAGTTGTGTAACTGTTCTGGGCACACGGAGTTTGTACAGACCTAGTTTTTTATGATTGAGCAGGGTTGGTAAGGTCTAAAATGGAGTTCAAGCCCACCGTTCACTCCTTGGAAACCCTAGAGAGGGTCACTATGAGTCAGAAGCGTCTCAAAGGCACTTAACAACAACAATAAAGTGAAAATAACGTGTCAACCTAAGTTTTCCCAGGAGGAGGAGTTCCAACGTGATTCCAGTTTGAGCAGTATGGCTTTAGGAGCTAGGACTTCAGTCTTTCCAGCCTGGACTTGGGCTTTCTCATCTATAAAATGGGTCCAACTACACCTACCTCAAAGCAGTGTCAGGAAGTTAGGAAGGACCCCCTGGCCACTGTCAGGGGAAGCATCTGACCTGTGGTGCCCAAGGCTTCGTCTGGGGTGGAGCACACCACCGTGTCTGTGGGAGTGGTTGTCAGGTGCTGTTAAGTTGGTCCTACCTCCAGGTGAGCCTGGATCCCACACAACAAAATACTGGCTAGTCCTGCACCCTAGTAGCTGGATGCAAGTCCACTGTCGTAGCCACTGGGCATCTGGGATGGCTGCTAGTCATGGGGCTCGTCCTCCAGCACTGCAGGGACAGTATTCTCCTGTGATCCTTACAGTTCTTGTTGATTTTCAGACGTAGCTCCTTCTTCCTAGTCTGCCTTGGTCTGGAGGCTCAGCTGAAACCTACCCACCACGGGTGACCCTGAAACACCAGTGGCTTCCCTTCCAGCATCACATCAAACTGCAAGCCACCACAGCAGGGTTCATAGGCAGATGACTCATGGGAGATATTAACAAGCTGGTTAAACCATTGAGGTGGAACAAGCCTGGTGAGGGAGAGTGCTGTTGACCATACACAGTGGGAAAGGTCGTTCTAGAATGACAGAGGACAGAGGACATGTCCTGTCTTAGCTCTGAGGGGAGCACCATCCATCCATCATATGGATGTGGGAGGTGAAGTGGAACGTACAGGGTGGCCGGGAAGGTCAGGAGCAAGGATTTTAGTTCTAGGACATGGACCTTGACTCATAGAGAAAGACTAGGCTGAATTACACTGTTCTGACTCGTGGCAACACTATAGGACAGAGCAAACTGGTTTCCAAGGCTGTAAATGTGGGGGGTTCCCCTTCTTTTTGGTCTAAATTGTTGTCGTTGTTGTTAAGCTTATACACAATAAAACATGCATACACCAATAATTTCTACATGTACCATTTAGTGATGTTGTATTTTTTGAGCCATATAGTCATTCTCTGCTTTTCTGAGTGGAACATAAACTCACTGCCCTCTAAGATTCCTGTCCAATCTTTCAAGTGACTGTTGTGTTGATCCCATGACACTGTAAGATAAGTATTGTACTGCTAACCACAAGGTTAGCAGTTCAAATGCATCACCTGTTCCCCAGAAACCCTAATACAGAGTCTTTATGAGTCAGAAGTGACTCAACAGCACTTAACAACAACAACAGATAACTCTTAAAAGAACATAATGCACAGAATTGAGAATCCAGAAATTAACCCATCCACACACAGCCAACTGATTTTTGACAAAGGACCAAAGTACATTGAGTGGGGAAGCCATGGTCTCTTCAACAGATGGTGCTGGCGGAACTGGAAATCAATATGCAGAAGATTGAAACAAGACCTTTACCTCACACCGTATACAAAGACCAACTCAGCATGAATTAAAGACCTAAATGTGACTCCCAGAATTGTAAAGGTCATCAGTGAAAGAATAGGGACAAATTTAAGGGCTCTAATTGATGACACGTAACAACAACAACAAATCCAAGGCACAAGAGGTTCTGGTAACGTAGGGGTTAAGAATCGGGCTGCGAACCACAAGGTCAGCAATTTGAAACTACCAGCTGTTCCGCGGGAAAAAGATGAGGCTTTCTGTTCCCGTAAAGATTCACAGCCTCGGAAACCCTGTATAGGGTCACTATGAGTAAGAACCGATTCCATGGCACACAGCCACCACCACCACCAATCCAGAGCACACACAGACTGCGAAACATTGTGAAAATTATACAAGCAAAAGAAGACAAAATAGATGATTGGGACATTCTAAAAATTAGAAACTTATGTGCATCAAAGAATTTCACCAAAATTTCATCAAAGAATTTCACCAAAAGGGAGTGTACAGAATGAGAAAAAATATTTTGCAGTGGCATATCAGACAAGGGACTCATTTCTAAAATCTATAGGAAAATACACCACATCTGCAAGAAAAAGACAAGTAACCCAACTGAAAAATGGGCACAGGACATGAACAGACACTTCACCAAGGAAGACATTCAGGCAGCCAACAAACACATGAAGAAATGTTCACGATCATTAGCCATTGTTAAATACCGTGGAGTTGGTTCTGACTCAGAGAGACCCTGCACAGGGTTTCTGAGGCTGCAAATCTTTACAGGAGCAGAAAGCCTCATCTTTCTCCCACGGAACAGGTGGTACTTTTGAACTGCCATCCTTGGAGACATGCAAATCAAATCAACAATGAGATATCATCTCACACCAGCAATCACAGCAAAGTTAAAAAATGCAGAGGACAATTAATGCTGGTGAGGATGTGGAGAGCCTGGGACCCTCCTACATTGCTGGTGGGAATGCAAAATGGTCCAAACACTCTGGAAAACAGTAGGGCACTTCCTCAGAAAGTTGGAAACAGAAATACCTTATGATCCAGCAATTCCTCTACTTGGTATGTACCCACAAGAAATACGAGCCATAAACATGAGTAGATATTGCACACCAATGTTCAAATCAGCACGATTCACACTAGCAACAAGATGGAGACAGCCTAAGTGCCCAACAATGGAAGACTGGATAAACAAACTTTAGTACATACACACAATGGAATATTATGCCACCTTGAAGAATAACATGCCACCGCATAACATGGATGAACCTTGAGGACATTATGCTGAGTGAAATTAGTCAGTCACAAAAGGACAAATATCGTATAAGACCATAATCATAAAAGCTTAAGAAAAGATACCCATACTAAAGAGGGTAAACTTTTTTTTGTTGGTTACCAGTGGAGGTGGGGTGGGAGTTTGGGGGAGGTAGAGGGAGGCAACGGTAGAGCACAAGGTAGGGGGCAGACACATCACAGTTCAGGTGTTGGGAAGGGCAATATACAAGAAAGGGGAGAGGGTGGAAAAACAAGGTAGATAGGGGAATACTGAGACAGGTTTGCATGGGCTAAATGGGACAGAGGTAAATGGTGATGCATGCTCAACCTTGGAACAACAGGGCTCTGGGATACAGGAATCTAGGCATAGCTTGAAGAGGGGAAATAATACTAAAATGCTTGACTGCCTTATGAATATTTTTTCCCTTACCTACTATTGTAAAATAGACATTTGAGTGGGATAGAAAGGAATGTTAGGAAACATGATTACAGAAAACTTGTAAGGCCGTCTTCAGTCTATAACTGATTAGAATACCTAAAAAGGGTTCTAGAACTTGCTCAGTGAAACAGGCCTCTTGTGGAGCCTTTGCAGAGTATAAGATACTAGGTGGAATCCTGAGTCCCATCCAGAACTTTCTGAGGTGGGACATTCCCACTAGAAAGGACAAGCAGACCAGCCTCGAACAGCTAGAGCAACAAAAATAAATCTTCAAAGAAAGATCATCAGGAAAAAAAAACAAAACAAAAATAGCAGTATGACTGGCTACTGCAAGAATTAGCAAGTTGTTCACCAGGAAGCCATCAATGCAATCAATCAAGTTCCCTCAGGACAACCCCGCCTCTTAAGACTGAAATTCAAAGGGAACACATGAGCAGGCATGTAAGCTTGCTGGTGACCACATTGGTCTACTGGTGAGTGGAAGAGGGGGAAAGGCAGCAATGAAGAAATAGACTGAGTTTGACCACATTCCATAAGAGCTGAGAGAGAGAAGAGGAAGGGCTGGTTGATCCAAAGTGTTGTGAGACCCGGAGACACTTGAGTCCATGAACAAGGACTTCGCCACAGAGGGCTAGAGCTGAGAGTGAAGCATCCAGCTGATATGAAGTGAAGGGAGATGCACAAAAACACCCAAACTTGCAGACAGTGCCCATTTAACCTAGCCTCAATGGCTTGATGATCAGAAATCGACTAGAGGAAGATTTTAAAAAATTTTTTTGATTAAGGAAATGAGGGTAAATTGCTACAATTTGATGAACTTGACCTATACTCATGGAGGTAGTGACTCTAAATACCAACAGAGAGGGAAGGAGTCTTCACATCAAGTATCAAAGCTATCCTCTCTGTCCACAGGGTAGATAGCAATGGGCAACTTAGAGATTGACTTCCTAAAATGAGTGGGGGATAAAGGCACAAAGTGACTGCTTACAAGGTTTCAAGAAGGAGTTTAGTTTAAAAGTATGGGGGTTGGAGAAAAAGTCCACACTGAATAGTTTTCTTCTTGTCTAGATGGGACTGGTGGGAAGAGATGGGGATAAGATTCTTATGATTTAATAGGGAGTAATTGCTATCATGACTAATTGCAACTGTCACAATTATAAAGGGAGAAGTTTCGTAACAAAAACAGGGGAGTGGTTAATCTTACATCCAGAAACAGAGGACCCTAGGACCATCAAGGGAGAAGAGCAGAATGTGGGACCTTATCGAGAGAAGCAGCAACACCAGAGATGGAGGCAGAGATTGAGACATGGAGAGAGGGAGCAGCTGAGGACTCTAGATTCATGGAAAGAGAGGGACTGAGAACTAGCGGCCAGGAGGCAGACTTGCAGAATGTGCCCTTTGCTGGTTTAAATTATTATATATGCCTGAGTATTTAAAAAAGAGAGAGAGAGCTAAAATGAATAGAGAGAAATACTGTTAACTGGTGGTATATGGAGGGGATTATAATCATTGTAATGAAACAAAGTATATGATTTGTTGAATATAAAACTTATGGTCTGCTCTGCCCTGTAAACTTTTACTCAATTCACAATAAAAACATTTTAAAAATAAAAGAACATAATGCTCAGAGTAGACCAATTTTTTTTTTCAATAGTTAAGCTAAACTACTGTTTGGTTTTAAGAAGACTTCAGGGACAGTTTGGGTTGAAGCTTTAAAGATGAACAATATTTTTCGAGGTTCATCCAGACTCGATGACTCCAGGAAGTCTGGATTCCATGTGTGGTAATTTAGATTTTGAGTCAAATTCTCAGTGATTTATCAGTTAAGAAATCACAGTCCCCCACGATGAGACCCAATATAATGTAATTCCCTCCATGATAAAATCTACTGTGAGCAGCCAGTCAGTTGAAAGGACATTTTCTCTGGGGTGTAGCCTACAATAGCTTTCATTTTACAAAGATGAAAGGAGAGAGAAGAGGGTAGAGAGAGGGGCCTACTGCCACCAAGACAGAAGAGCTGGGAGTTGGGTGCGTCCTATGGACCTGGGCTCCCTGAACCCTGAAGCTCCTAGACCCAGGGCAAGATGGATGCCAAGATCACCAAGGATTGCTGGGCCTCCAGAAGCCGAAAGGAGACAGACTTTCTCCGGAGCTTATAAAATGAAAAAGCTTTCCCCTGGAGCCAGAACTGTGAATTTGGATTTCTATCCTCCTCTACTGTGGAAGAATGAATTTATTTGTTACAACCATTCACCCGTGGCATTTCTAGTGCAGAGAACTAAGACACCATGGGAACTTAAATTCTGTTCTGCATTTCCCCCCTTTTGATGCAGATTCTTCTCAGGAATCGTTGATCAAAGTGTTCAGTAATGGCAGCTGGGCATTACGCAGTCCTTCTGGTTTCTGGTTGTTGAAGGAAGCAATCAACCACGTGTTCCATATCCTTCCCCTATTCCTGACTTTACTTCTTCTTCTGTTGCTCCAGGGGAATAGAGACCAATTGTGCTTTGAATGGCCACTTGCAAGCTTTTAAGACCCCAGACACTACACAATGAACTGGGAAGCAAAACAATTAGCTGGTATATGCCATGAAACCATGACCCTAAACTTCCAAAGCACCAAATCCCATGAGGATTTTAATATGTTTTAATATCTTTTTATTCCAATCAGTTGATCTCTAGGAAACAAACAAAACAGAACAGGAAACAAAGTGAAGACTGGGTTAGAGGAGTAAGTCATACCGCGGGCCCTGGAGGGAAAATGAGTCTACGATGCTCTAAGGAGTACACGAGCGAGAAGCAATTTGAGATTCCAGGAAAACTGCAAAGTCGTTCAAGACAGGAACTCTAACCTAGTCCTGTGCTGTGGCTCCGCTCCTCGTGGGTTTTAGACCCTGACTGTGAACCCCTCCCCAGGACCCATAGGGAACTCCCAACACTGGTGCCTTTCATTCATCTCTGGTGACATCAGAATAAAGACATCACCAGCTCATCTGTGGGCATGGCAGTGGGCGAGGTGATGAGTGAGACTCAGCCTGGTATAGAAATGAAGGAGAAGTGCTGGACCAGGAACCACAAGGTCAGCAGTTCAAGCCCACCAGCTGTTCCTGGGAAACCCTATATTGGATCACTATGAGTCTAAACCAACTCGACAGCATTTTACAGCATCTGCAACAACAATATGTGTATGCTTTCACTATATGTGTGAGTGTGTGTGTGAGTGTGTACTCTCCCTGCTGTTGCTGAACCACTGAGTCAGTTCCCAGTCACAGACACCCTCAGCGCAACACAAAGAAACGCCGCCTGATTCCGCACCACCCTGACAACCTGTGTTTGAGCCCATTGCTACGGTCACTGTGTCTGTCCATCTTGTTGAAGGTCTGTCTCTCTTTCAAGGACCGTCTGTCTGCTTTACCAGGGGCTGACCCTTCCTGATGACATGTCCCAAGTACGTGAAACAGTTCGTGCCACTCTTGCTTCTAAGGAGTATTCTGTCTG
>NW_006408519.1:51605185-51606803 GCF_000296735.1 Chrysochloris asiatica
CAAAATGAGAGCTTTGACGATTTCAATCTCTTCTCCTTTTATCATGAGGTTATTTATTGGCCCAGTAGTGAGGATTTTTGGTTTCTTTACAGTGAGATGCAACCCATACTGAAGGCTGTACTCCTGATCTTCATCAATGTGTATTTCAAAGTCCTCTTTGCTTCGAGCAAGCAAAGTTGTATCTTCTGCATAATACAGATTGCTAACAAAGCTTCATCCAATCCTGATGCCACATTCTTCCTCATATAATCAATCCAGCCAGCTTCTCAGATTATGTGCTCAGCAGATAGATTAAATAAGTGTGGTGAGAGGATACAACCCTGGCACACACCTTTCCTGATTTTAAACCATTCGGTGTCCCCTTGCTCTGTTGGAATGGCTGCCTTGGTCTGTATACAGGTTTCCCATGAACCACAATTAAGTGTTCTGGAATTCCCCTTCTTTGCAATGTCATTTATAGTATGTTGTAATCCACAGAGTTGAATGTCTTTGCATTGTCAATAAAACACTGATCAACATCTTTCTGGTTTCTTTACTTTAAGCCCAGAAATATCAGACATCAGCAATGATATATGTCCTCGTTCCATATCCTCTTCTGAATCTGACTTCAATTTCTGGAAGTTCTCTGTCTATGTACTGCTGCTACAATGCATATCTCTATATACATACATATTGTTGTTGTTGTTAGATGCCATCGAGTCAGTACCGACCCATAGCAACCTTACGCACAGCAGAACAAAACACTGCCCAATCCTTGGCCAACCTCACTATTGTTGCCACGCTTGAGTCCACCTGGCCAATCCATCTCGTTGGGGTCTTCCTCTTTTTCTCTGACCCTCCACCTTACCAAACATGATATCCTTCTCCGGCGACTGTTCCCTCCTAACAATATGTCCAAAGTATGAGAGACGAAGTTTGGCCATCTTGGCCTCTAAGGAGCATTCTGACTGCACCTCTTCCAAAATGGATTTATTGGTTCTTTTGGTAGCCCATGGCACTTTCAATATAATCCTCCAACACCATAACTCAAAGGTATCAATTCCTCTACAGTCTTCTTTATTCACTGTCCAGCTTTCTCATGCATATGAGGTTATTGAAAACACCATGGCTTGAGTCAGGTGCACCTTAATCTTCAAGCTGACATCTTTGCTCTTCAACACTTTAAAAAGGTCTTGTGCAACAGATTTGCCTAATGCAATACATCCTTTGATCTCTTTCTTGACTGCTGCTTCCGCGAGTGTTGATAGTTGATCCAAGAAGAATGAAGTCCTTGACAACTTCAATCTTTTCTTCTTTGAAAAGAATGTTGTTTATTAGTCCAGTGGTGAGAATTTTTGTTTTCTTGACATTGAGATGAAATCCATACCAAAGGCTGTGCTCTTTGATCTTCATTAGTAAATGTTTCAAGTCTTCTTCACTTTCAGCAAGCACGGTTGTATCATCTGCTTATTGCAGGTTGTTAATGAGTCTTCCTTCAATCTTGATGCCACATTTTTCTTCATAGAACCCAGCTTCTCAGATTATTGGCTCAGCATACAGGTTGAATAAGTATGGTGAAAGAATACAACCTTGTGGCACACCTTTCTTAATTTTAAAACATTCAGTGTTCCCATGTTCT
>NW_006408519.1:51622198-51630108 GCF_000296735.1 Chrysochloris asiatica
TGCCCAGGAAACATCAAGGCAAGTGGTCGGGTCCCCTCAGTGCAAACCCCCTTCCAAGACTAAGACTTAATGGGAATACACACTCTGATTGGTGACCACGCTCAACACCGATAAGGGGAAGAACCCATACAAAAATGGGGTGGATTCTTTGCTGGTTGGGATGTGGGGGAGGCAGGGTGAGGGGAGGGAGGGGAAGGTGGAGCACAGGGCAGGGAATAGACACAGTATAGTTTGGGTGCTGGGGAGGGGGGCAATACACAAGAAGAAGTGGGGTACTGGAAGAAGAAAGTGGATGGGAGAACAATTAGGCAGGTTTGCATGGGCTAAGTGGGACAGAGGTAAATAATGATGTATGCACAACCTTGAAACAACAGGCCTCTGGGATACAGGGATTGAGACATGGTTGGAATGGGGAAAAGGGGGTAAATAATGTTAAGATGCTTAGCTGTCTTTTGACTCTTGGTTTCCCTTGCATACCATTATAAAATAGACACTGGAGGGGAAGAGAAAGGAATATCCAGAAATATCACCACAGAAAGCTTGTAAGTCTGTCTTCTGCCTATAATTGATTAGAATACCTAAAATGGGGTTACAACATGACCAATGAAGGAGGTTTCCTGCGGAGCCTCTGCATTACATAAAACTATAGGTGGAATCCTGACCAGCATCCAGAATCTTCAGAGGTGGTGAATTTCCATTTGAAAGGATGGACAGACCAGCCTGGAGCAGCTAGAAGAACAGAAGATATTTCTTGAAAGAAAGCCTGACAGGAAAAATACAAAACAATTTAGGCAGACGGACTGATTATTACAAGGACAAGCAAGTTGCTCGCCCAGGAGACATCAAGGCAAGTGGTCGGGTCCCATCAGAGCAAACCCTCTTCCAAGACTAAGACTCAATGGGAATACAAGCTCTGATTGGTGACCATGCTCCTCACCCATAAGGGGAAGTGAGGGGAAAAACACCAATGAAGCTGTGAGCTAAGCCCTACAACTGTCCATAGACTCCTGTGAACCTGGTTGGAGACTTGGTTGGCTAACAGTGTGGCAAGACCTGGGGACTCCTGGGCTCAGAGTCAGTGACATAGCCACAGAGGACTAGAGTGAAGAGTGAAGCATCCAGATGATTAGAAGAGAGGGCATATGCACAAGAACACCCACACTTGAAGATAATACCCACTTGACCTGGTTTCAATGACTGAATGATCAGAGCTCAACTAGAAGAAGAAAAAAAGAGTAATCTGATACAATTTGATGAACTTGACCTACACCTATGGATGCAGTAGCTCAAAAGAGGGAACAAATCCTTACTGCAAGGATCATTCCCACCCCCTCTATACACAGACTAGACAGGGATGGGCAATTTGGACATTGGCTACCCAAAATGGGGAGGCTACAAAGGCAGAAAGTGACTGGCTTACAAGCTTTCAAGAGGGAACCTACTAGATCCGGAGGGTGTGGAGGAAGGTAGAATCTCCACTGAGTAACTATCCAATCTGTCTAGGTGGGGCTGAGAAAAGGAAATGCAGATAGTTCTCTTGTGATACAATAGTGAATAATTGTTATCAGGACTGATTGTGAGGGTTGGAAATGTAAAGGTAGACATTTTATAGCAAGGAGGGGAGTGATTAACTTTGCAGTCTAGGAGTGGAGGTCCCTGGAACCATAAAGGGAGAAGAGGAGAGAAAGGGACCCTACCCAGAGAAGCAGTGATGCCTGAGATGGAGGCAGAGAGGATGATGTGGAGAGATGGAGCTGCTGGGGACTCTAGACCCAAACAGGGAGAGGGGCTGCGTGCTGATGACTAGGGTGGTGGGGAAGGGTCAGACTTGCAGGGTATACCCTTTGATTGGTTGATGATGCATGGAGAGGATTGTAACCATGGCAATGAAACTATATATAATAGGATGAATGTAAAACTCATGTTCTCCCATGTAAACGATCTTATAATTCACAATAAAACATTAAATAAAAACGAATGGTGTGGCAGGTTAGAGCAGGGTCAGAAGTCAGCGAACAGCCAAGACCAGAGGTCAATGGGTGACCAGGACATGGAGACAATGAGTGACCAAGGATAGTGCTCAGCAGGTGACCAGGGTCAGGGGATGATGGGGGCCAAGGTCGGGGGCCAACGGGGTCAGGATCAGGGGTCATTGGGAATCAAGAGCACATAGGAAGCAGGTGACAGTTCCCAAAGGTGGACTACATGTGGAGGTTTTGATCAGACGAGAGGGGTTCAGTGGACTATACTCCATGAAATTACCTCCGGAGCACCCGCCATGAGACCTATCCGAGTCTAAAGGCCGCTCTGTGACATCTGATCAGGCACATTCCCTTCAACATTGAGACCCTCACCCAAACCCAAAGCCCCTGCTGAGTGGATTCCAACTCACTATGACCCTTAGGACAGAGCAGAAGCCTCACATAGGGTTTCCAAAGCTCAGTCTTTATAGACATAGACATCTCACGCCTAGTCTGTCTCCCTTAGAGCGGCTGGTGGGTTTGAACCACTGACCTTTCAGTAAGCAGCCACAATTTCCTAACAAATTCAATACTTCAGATTTGCTGTACTTTGAAGCTTGTGTACAAGTTCTGAATATTCTGGGGTTTGAGAGATCCTTGTTGTGTGCCCGTAGGTGGATCCCTACTGACTAGGAAAACAGCCCTGCCACCCCAACAATTTTGGGGTTGCCTTCTACAACAATTTTGGGGTCTCCTTTCTTCTATGTGAGTCCCAGTCCCCCTGCAGGTTGGTGTGGCCCTATGACTGAGTCCCTGCGGGGATGGGGATGGTGAGTAGAGCTGCAGGATACCTCTCAGCTGGGGCGTCACTCTCTGGCTACCCCTCTCCTGCCTCCCCTGCAGAGCTCAGCTCCAACCTCACAGATGAAGCCTGAGCCTCCTGGAGCCCTGAGCTCTCAGGAGAGGGAGAGGAGTCGTTCTGTGCTGGGGCAGTAGGGCAGGGGGCGCTCTTTGTTACATGAGATGGGCAAGTCCACGTGTCCTGATTCTACGGAGCATAGCCTAAGTGGCTGCCACATCCAACCATGCCACCGCAGGGAGACTCAGAATTGGAGGCGCAGTGTGAGAAGCAACCTGAGCACTCTTTCTGGCCCAGCCCCTCGTCTGCTCACACCCACACCAGCTCTGCTAAGGGCAGTCCTCTAGGGCTGTGGCTCTTGGACCCAGGACCACCTACCACACTGCCGCAGTAGCAGGATGTCCCCTTGGACATGCACTCCCCCTTCCCCAGACCTCCTGGCACAGCACACTCCAGCAGGAGGGGAGAGAGAGGTCCCAGCTAGGCTCTCATCCCAGAGACATTGCAGAGCCCAGGTCTGGGTGCCTGCCCTGTGCCACCCCACCCCACCCGCCCAGTGCTCCAGACTCTGCAGGGCCACAAAGACAGAGAACAGCAGTTCAAAGCGCATGAAGGGTCTGGCCAGCCTGGGTCACTTTTCAGGAAAGGAAGCCCGCCTCCAGCACCCAGGAGAAATGACTGCCGCGTGGTGTCACCGCAGATTGTCCCTGCCTGCGGCTCCGTCACTGTCCCACGTTTCCCTGTTCATCAGCAGCATCATTGTGTCAAAGAACAAAGGAAAGACTGTGAGGAGAAGCCATGTCTGCTCTCTGCCGCTGCGCAGTCCCAACCCTCCCCGGGACCATCTCCGTGTCCCTGGGGCTCCAGCTCTTCCCCAGTACAGGTGGGATCAAGGGGGCCCTGGGTGGGGCTAACAGCAGGCTCAGTGCTCCCAGAGGGCAGCACTGTGGTCAGGAGGTGGGGAGAACCTGCCGTCAATCCAGGTGAAGGTCTGTTTGATGAGTCGATTCTGCTGGACTCCAGCTTGTCCCCACATGCCCTCCCCCATGAATTAAGTTATTAATCCGGTGTGGCTGGGACGCCTGCTGCAGTTTGGGCCCTGACCACTTGACTTCAGGTCAAAGATCTTATGGTTCACGGTCTGGGTGGGTCTGATGTAATCAGTTGAAAGACCTTCAGAGCAGACTGAGGTTTATCTGAAGGCATTCCTCCTCTGGACCTTGGGAGTTCTAGCCCACCTTCCTATAAATGTGCCCAGCAGCTCTGATGACCCCAATGAGCGTCCTGTTATACGCCTCTCTGTTCCTTGTGCATTCTGACCCTGAGGGGGTGAGACCCTGAGGGGGTAAGACCCTCATTTCTGAGTTCTTGAACTCACACATGAATAATACTGAGAACAGTTCGCCCATTTTGCAGATGAGGAAACTGAAGCTCAGAGAAACCAAGTTTATGATGCCAGGGTCCTCTCCATGGGGTCCCTGTGTTGCCCTGACATGGGAATTGAGTCCAGGTCTCTGGGCTCCAGGGCCCAAATCCCCTAGCCTCACGGTCCTCTACAGGGGACACCCTACCTTCCGAATGTGAGGGAGGGGGCTCTGGAGGTCCTACTCCACCCTGTGTTCAGAGAACCCTGGGAGTGCCAAGGCCATATAAGCCAGGTGGCAGTGCCCTGAGAGAACCCAGTCCCCATCGCCCACCACCCAGGCCTACCCCTCTGCAGCGCTGCTCCCACCCCCAGTCTGAACTGGAGAAACAGCCACACACTCAGGACAGTAAGTTTCATCGTTTTATTAACAAAAGAGTCTGTCTTCGGGTAAGAAGGTGCATACAGCCAGGCCTGACATAGGAGATCTGGTCTGTGGGGGATTGACCACACTCTCTTGGGGCCCCGGGGTCTCCAGGGTCCCAGGGCCTCCCTGCAGCCTGTACCAGCCTGCAGGTACGGGATATGGCTTCGGTGCAAAAATAAAATCTGTGGATGGCTGGCAGGGGTGCAGAGATGTTTGTCAGAGTTGTCAGCAGATGCTGGTCCCCGGAATCTGGAGACCCCCAGTAGGGAGGCAAAAGGGGGACCCCCAACCAGTGCCTGCCAGGGGCTGCACACGTGAGTGGCTGCCAGCACTGGGGTGTATCATGTCATGTCGGGCAGCGTAGCGCAGGAGTTGCCTCCATAGCCCCAGGAGCAAGGCTTCCAGAATCTCTGGGGCTGGGCTTGGGACCGCCAGGCAAGGGCAGGGGCCCGGCGGGAGAGGACAGAGAGCAGCGAGCAGGGGCTCCGGGACAGGCCCAGATAGCAGACCCTAGGCTCAAGCTGCGGCTGGAGGCCAGGTCGCAGCCAGCAGGGCGGGCACCATGGGCCCTGGCCCTCGGACTGGGCTGGTTTCACCAGCAGCTCTCAGACTGAGCTGGGCACAAGGCCTCCTCTCCTGTCCACTCTTTGAATTCTCCTGAGAAGGCAGCTTGCAGGAAGGAAGGCAGGGGGCTGAGCCAGGCACAGCAGCCAAGCTTTGGTGAAAGTCTTGTGACCTGAAGGAAGAAAAAGAAAAAGTAAGGTCAGGAGGGGTGCCAGGTCTGAAGTTTGGGGGGTGGGGGGGTGGGGGTTCTTCAGGAGGGATCTGGGGACAGTTGGTGGGACAGTGCCTGGGCTGAAGATAGGGGCTCCCCAGGATTTAAGAATTCTCTCTCAGATTGTGCAGGACCTAAGAAGTGTCCTGCACCCAGGGCTAGGGAGCTGGGGAGCTCTGGAGGTGCCCACAGGTTCAGCCTTAGGGCCCCTGGTCAGGACAGCTGGGGGTGGAGTCTTGGAGTATGGGGTGGGGGGTCCTTGTTACCTGCCATCACCCTCCTGGCTCCAAGGGCTGCTGCTTCAGCTACATTTGGGGACTCAGGTCCTCCGGGACCCTGTGCTGCCTCTGTGACTCACAGTGCCATCCTCCAGGCGTGAGTGAGTCACCACTGTTCAAAGAGAAAAGATGGCCGGTGAGAGATAGCTGGGCAATGAGGCCCCACTGCCCCCTCAGTCCCCTCCACAAGACCGCCCGCTCAGCTCCATCCCAGCCTTCAGGACAGGTGCCAAGGGCCATGGCTCACCTGACACTCCAGGATCCCTGTCTGCTGCGGCTGCCATTGGCCCTCCCTCGGAGAGGAGCAGTGTTGCTTCGAGCTGGCCAGCAGCCCTGGAAGGAGCTCGCCTGCCAGCCGGCTTGGTGGTGGCTGCCAGGAGCGTCACCGGAAGTTGAAGTTCCCGAGACTCTGGTTCTGCTCAGCTTCTGCTCTTGGGGTCCCCAGCTCCTTGGGCGCCAGACGCGCCCTGGGACACTTGGCTTTCCTTGTGTCCTGGGGGCTGGGCGTGGAGACCAGCAGAGGGAGGGACCTGGGAGGTTCCGATGTGGCCTGAGAGTGTGGTGGCTGTGAGTCGGGGAAGACAGAGGGTGGGATGTGAGGGGACGTCAGGGCAGGGCCCGGGCCTGCGGACCTTTGCTGTTTCGGGGGGCGTGACTGTCTGTGAGGATCCGAGGTGGGTCTAAGGAAGAGACCGCGGTAAGAATTCTTTGGCATCAGCTCTAAAGTACGGGGGCCAACTGGCCCGAGGCTGTGGCGGGGTCACCGCCTCTACTCGGGCTGGGTCCGATCACTGGCGGCGGACTCGCTGTTGAGGGCAGGCGTCAGCGACTCGGCCTGGTCCTCAGTGGCCAGGGGTTGCCCGGTGGGCTCGGCCGCCTGCTCCAGCCCGTCCTGCACCTCCAAGCCCCTCTGGATAAGCTGCTCCAGGGTCTTGGGCAGTGGGTGGCGAAGGAAGCGCTTGAGTTTGGGCTGTAGGGTGCCCACCACATACTGGATGACCTCCTCCTCCTCGGCGTCCACGTACAGGGTCTGGTAGAGGTCCCGTTTCCGCCACAGGAACTGGTCCAAGGGCTCACCCTGCTTTTGCGGCAGGTCCAGCTCTCTCTGCATGGCCTCTCGGGACAGTGTGCCCTCACTGTACTGCAGAAACTCCTTCTTGAACTCGACCCAGTTCTTCACAGACCCCTGCTTGAACTCCCACCACTTCTTGGCCGGCCCGTTCATGTGGTTCTGGATCTGGGAGAGCCAGTACTCCTCGGTGCCGCCCACCTGCCGCAGGTAGTCCTCCAGATGGCTCAGGAACTCCCGGGGATCCTCGAAGATCTGCGTGTCCACGCCGGGGCTGGGCTGCCCGTCCTCGCCCGGCCCCCACGGAGGATACTGCTGGCCTTCTGTGGACTCCTGCCCTGGCAACTCGCAGGCGGGCGGCGGGGTGATGGCGTAAGGGCTGACGGTGTAGTCGTAGTTGTCCGCGTCCTGGCAGTAGCTCTCCGGACCCCCGACGCCCACCGAGACGGTACGGCGGGCCGGCTCGCTGCCCACTGGGTACTTGGCGCCCATGGCCTCCAGGCGGTCAGCCCAGCGCTCCAGGCGGTAGAAGACCTCACGCCACACGTGCATCTCGCGCTTGACCCAGCGCTCCAGGTTGGCGATGGTCTCCTGGCAGCGGCACAGGCAGGCCTTTATAGACTTCTTCCAGCGCTGCGAGTCGCCCGTGGGCACGTAGCCGTCCAAGTTGGTCTCCAACTTGCCCACCGACCTGTGCAGCCCTTTGAGTTCGCGCTCCACTTGCTTGGACACCTCGGTCAGCAGGTGCCGGTGGGTGCGGCGGACGTGCTCCAGCATCTCCGCCCGGCACTTGCCGATCTGCAAGATCACATTGGGCTTGGCGGCCGGCGCGCCCCGCGGTCCGGGGTAGGCGTGGAGGCCGCCGCTCGTCATGTAGTCTAGCTCCATCGCTGGCGGAAAGAGAGACGCGCCGGGGGCTAAGTCCTCTTCAGGCGGAGCGGGCTCGGCTCGGCTCGGCTCGGAGTCCGGCGCGGCGCGGCGCGAGCAGCGTTGGATGCGGCAGAGGATGGAGGATGCTGGAGGACCGAGGCTCCAAAGCTGCTCGGAGCCGAACCCCGGCCGCCGGCTCTTTATGCTGCTGCGCCGGGCCGTGGGCGGCCCCTCCCGGAGTCCCGGCGCTGATTGGCTGAGACGCGGCCCCTCCACCGCCCCGCCTGCGCGCCCACTCGCCTCCCCTC
>NW_006408519.1:51630208-51643204 GCF_000296735.1 Chrysochloris asiatica
CCCCCGAGCCTACCGGCGGAGGAGGCCCCACCCCCTGCACTCCCGACTCGGCGGCGGGCTGACTAAGCGGCTCGACTCAGCAGCTCAGCCTGCGGACACCTCACCGCCACCCCGGGTCGTTCTGGGGACGACACCCACCCCGGCCACGCACGGCGGGGGTGGGGGGGTGGGGGGGTGGAGATGGGGGGGGAAGAGCATATGAGGAGGGAGCCGAGACAGCTTTTTACCTGTCGCCCCCACCTCTAGCAGGGTAAGGAGGAAGCCCCCTCCCCACCAGTGTCGCTGGCTCTGGCCTCTGGTCCTTATCCCTTTCGGACTGGGGAGGGGCTGCTGAACCACTGCTTCTTGGGCTCCTCGCCCCCATCTGCCCAGTAGGGCTTCGCCGAGTGTGGTCACTGGAGAGCCGGGACAACGACCCCCGCCCCCGATTCGGACTCCCTTTCCTTCCCTGAGCTCAGGGTGGTCTTCACACACGTGACTGGGTCTCCCTGGGTCATGGGTGGGGGGATGTGAGTTATCCTGGGGCCACACGCTCCTGTCCGGGGGGACCCACCACACTGGTGTGGCTGTGTGACCCCGCCCACCACCCCGATTTGTCTTGAAGCCCAAGACTTCTGTATTTAGCAGCTCTGTGATTTCTGCTTGATACTGGGGGTCAGGGCTACAGATGGTAGGATCTCCAGCCTCCTGAAGGATACTCCCCTGAACCTCAGAGCCTCAGTCCCCAGCCTCAGCCTGGCCAGCAGCGCCCAGATTCCAAGGAGGAGAGATGGGGGAGGGTGCCGGCAGCCGAGCCCCGTCAGCACCCGCTGAGAGCTGCGAACTCCATATAAGGAGCTCCGGAAACGAGGTTCCCCCAGGAGGGAGGCCCCTTCCGCCTCCTGGGCAACGGGCTGGGGGAGGGGCGCCCTCCGGGGTTGTCCCAACTCTGAACGATGGGGTGCTCCTGGACCTCGGTTATCTGAGCTCAGGTTCTACACCGTGTCTTACCCCTCTGCCAGTCACTCACACTGCACACTCATACCCCCACCCGTGCCCCCCACAGGCACACTCATACCCCCCACCCGTGCCCCCCACACTGCACTAGACCCACTCGATCTTATTCACACTCAGAGCTCGCAGGTTCCACACTCCCTGGAACCCCTCCCTGCTCCCCCTGCCCCCAGAGCTCTCTCCTCCAGGAGCCCTAATTTTCTCCCCCCCACCCCACCCCAATCTGTCTCTCCTCTTCTTCCGCCCCTGGGGGGAATGTCTTTCTGGTAAAATCTCCCAGAAAATCGCTCTCTTGGCATTTCTAATTAAAGGCGAGTGGGTGGGCAAAGAAGAGGAAGGAGGGGCACGTGGGGGGGGAGGGTGAGGCCCAGAAGCTGCCAGAACTGGGAGTCTTCGTGGCTGTGGAATCCCAGCCGGCCTGGCATGTCTCCCAGGGAGGAGCTGGCAAGCTGCAGGCTGAGGAGTGTGCATGTCTGTCTGTATGGTGTGTATGTGTGCACATGTGTGCATGTATGTTGTTTGATTATGTGTGTTGTGCTTGCCTGCATGTGTGAATGTAAATGTGTATATGTGTTATTATATATGGTGTGTGAGTGTGAATGTTTCTGTGTGTGCACATGTATGTGTATGCATGCATGTGTGTTGTATTGTGTATGTGTGCGTGTGAGTTATATTGTGTATGGTACGTGTGCATATGTGTGAGTGTGTGCTGTCTTGTGTGGTGTGTGCACGTGTTGTATGGTGTGTGCACATGTGAGTGCGTGTGTGTTGTGTTGCACATGTGAATGTGCATGTGTGCGTGTATTGTGTTGTACTGTATGGTGCATGTGCACGTGTGTGAGTGCATGTATTGTTTTGTGTGGTATGTGCACATGTGTAAATGTATCATGTGTGGTGTGTGCACATGTGTGGATGTGCTGTGTACATATATGTGTGGTGTGGGGGGTTCACGTATATGTGAGTATTGTGTTTTATGGTGCATTGTGTGTGCGCATGTGTTTGTACGTGTTGTATTCTGTGTGGTTGTGTGTACCTGTATGAGTGTGTGCAGCTGTGTGACAGAGTTGTGTGCACACACACACATCCCCGAGGGCCCATTAATGAGTGTGGCAGTCACAGCGGCCCCTTTCCACGATTCTATGTGCGAGCCTGGGCTCTGGGGTCTGAGGGCGTGTGTCAGGGAAGGCAGCTGGCCACTGTGTGCCTGTATGAGTGTGACCAATGTCAAGTGGCCAGGACCCCTGCCTGCCTCCCCACGGCTCACCCAGCCCTGTTGCCCCTGATTCAGGACTCCAGACCAACTGGGTGGCCAGACCAACTGGGTGGGCCTCTGGCCTGTATAGCTGCGGCCTCTACCCCACTCCACCCAAGGCAGGTCTTCCTAGAGGAGGGGGACCTGTGAGCTCAGACAGGAGATTGAGGGGCAGTGGCCAACCTGGCCAGTTCAGCCTGGTCAGGAAGGCAAGTGTCCCTTTTTGTGAGGGAACTGACCCAGAGGTTCAATGCCCCATGGTGACCCATTCAGGGGACAGCAAAGGCTTGAACCAGATCCCTTGGTGACAGTGTTGACATTCTCTGCTCAGGTGCCCCCCTCCCCCAAAAGGGCAGGAGGAAGGTGGGCAGTTCAGGCGGGTGGCACAGCCTCCACTGAAGCAGGATGTGTTCAGAGGCTGCCCACAGGGACCTGTGGCAGGTGACAACCAAGGCGGCTGCTGCTGCCGCTCAGGAACATTGAATCGGTGCCCCATTATCACCCCAGAGGTCTCAGCCAACCTCCGCACTGGAGCCTTGGGCTCCATTCTTCCTCCTCCTCCAGAAAGAGGCCAGGCCATTATCTCAGGGGCTGCCCGCGCCCCCGCCCTCCTTCCTCTGTGTTCCCTCCACTCCTTGACAAGCCAAGGGTACAATGCCCACCCAGAGCTTGGCTGGGGCAGGCAGACAGGGAGGGGCACCGGACCTGGGTCCCAGCTCTCAGCCCCAGGCCCACAGCTTCTGAGACCCAACCTGAGAAGGGAGCTATCCTGAGGAGGTGGGGAGGTAGGGGCAGGCTGAACTCCAAGGGTCAGCCCAAGGTCTGACCTCCAGACTCCCAGCCTCTAGAGATGCTAAGATACTGGCTTCAAGATGGGCTTCCCAAGTCCACCATCTCAGGAAGCCCTGTCCACCAACCCCTCCACCAGAATCCTGAGTCCTTTCCAGTCATGTGGTCCAGCCCTTGGGGACAGAGAGCTCCATCCCTCCTAAGCAGTGGCCCTTTGACAATCGTCCCCCCTCCCCCACCACACACACACACACACACACACACACACACACACGCCTGGGCTCACATGCGCCTGGGGGACCCCTTCTGGGCCAGGCCAGCTGTCTCTCCTGGGCTGTGAGTCACCTTGCTCAGCTTGGAGCTGGCTCAGAGGAGCTGTACTCTCCAGACTGGGAGGTGTGTCCACAGGGGCAGCCAACACCTGGGGTCCTGCCCAATCTCTCTAGGCTGAGCTGCTAATATCCAAGGGTGTTGGCAATTAGCATCACTTAGCACCCCAGGGTGTCAGCACAGACTCCTTCAGGGGCTGAAGCTCACACAGGCACGCCTACCAAATGCACATATGACCACACACACGCACACTTAGTGTACACACAGATGCACACATGCATAGACACACAGAGCTCATGATTTGCCAGAATCCAGGCTATGCTGGTCCTACCTGGTCTGAATTACATGTCAGTCCCCTGCACCGGGGCCATCCCCCCACCCAGACTTTGTATGTGCCCTGCTTGGTTCAGTAGCATCCTCCAGTCTGGTTCCGCCTACCAGTGGCCTTCCTTCCACGACCCCGGCTGCCCGCAGTAACCATGAGCACCTGGCTTCCAGAGGCCATTGTAAGGCAGTGACCCAAGCGGTGCTCACTGGCTCATGAATGGTGACAGCCGCTTGGGTTGAGGGGAGGGGATCAGTGCCAACGCCCATGTCTGCAGCTACATCTGGGCCACACCCTTGCAGGGGTTCCTCGGGTGTACTGTGGGGATTTAGGCTTCTCCCTATCACGTTAGAGCTGAGCCTGGCTGCTCCTGGGACCCAATCCTACCTGGTCAGGGTTAGGACGATGGGCTACCTCCTCCCCATTTGGCTCAGGCCCCTTCCCTGCTCTGAAAGGAGTGATGGGCACTGTCCTGGCCACCTGGCTCCCCACAAGGGACTCGTGGAGACACACTCCCGGCAGGCACTGTGGAGTGGGATCTGCCGGCTTCTGGTGCTCTGGTCTCGGTATCTAGCTCCCTGAAGGCAACCAGCCTTGTTCTTCCCTAAGAGTCTGAAGGAGTTTCTTGTTGAGCAGGAAGCAGGGAGCCATGAAGAACAGTCTGGCAGTCTGCTTTCTGAGGTCCATCTGCTCCCTGTGTCACATGCCCAGGTTGGGGGTGGGCGGGTGGAGGACTCAGCCTCCTGTCCTGCACTGACTGAGCCCAGCGGTCCAGCTGCCCACTTGCCCATGCGCCTGCTCTGACCCACTTTGGGGATGATCCCACCCACCACCCCATGGGGTTGGGAGAGAGGGGTGGGCACCTCCTGTGTCCTCAGGGGCTACCACAAGGCTAGGGTCTGTGTTAGATATTGGTCACTGTCCCCCCCAAAGTAAACGTTGAATTCTTAGCCTGGTAACGATGAATATGACCTTGTTTGGAATTCTGATCGAGCGACAGAAAGTTTGGGGGTAGTTCCATTATCATTCCATTCCATTTTCTCCATGAGCTTCCGGAAGTGCCCTCCCGGAGCCTCTGCTCTGCAGTGAGTAGCCCTGACCCTGCCCCCCCCCCCCAGGCCATCAAGTCCTTCTGGACAGAGGACTGCCCTTAGTGTTCTGAGGGTCAGATTATCAGCTCTTTCTCCCCCAGACAGCTGATGGGTTCAAACTGCCACCTTTCTGATTAGCAGCCTAACACTTTAACCTCTGTGCCACTTGTTGGTGCTAAGTGCTGTGAAGCGTTTCTGACTCACAGCGACACTGTATTGCTTTCCAAGGAACAGCTGCTGAGTTTGAACTGCCGACCTTGTGGTTCACAGTCCAGTGCTTATCCTGCCTGCAGTGCCACACTTCACACTGTTGTTGAAGGCTGCCGAGTCGGTTCTGACTCTTAGAGACCTCATATAGGGTTTCTGAGGAGTGACTGAGGGGTTTGAACCACCGACCTTGTGATTTAAACGACCTTGGGGTCCAGTGCTTATATTACAGTGCCACACCAGGACTCCATTGTTGTTGTTGTCAAGTGCCGTGGAGTCGATTTTGACCACTAGCGACCCTGTATAGGGTTTCCAAGGAGCAGCTGGTGAGCTTGAACTGCCGACCTTGCAGTTCAAACGGCTTTGCAGTCTGGCACATTAACCCACAGCGTCACCCCAGGACTCCGGACTCCATAGTAGGAGGTGGGGGTTTTAATCCCATCTGAAGTGCTGTCCTCATAAAAGAGGAAGAAAGACAAGGGACAGTCAGGTGACATGCATCTACAGGTGAGGCCCCTGGGACAGGGACACGTGCCCCCCCCCCATCCTGTTCTGGTGCAGTCTGACCTCTGCTGTCCCAGCTCAGGAGTCTCCTGCCTGCTGACCGGAGCCCTTCTGCTTGTGAACCCCAAGCTTGGGGTCTGCCTCATGGGCTCTCCCTTCCAGCTAGAGCAGGGGTCTCCTTTCCAGACAGGCTCTGGAAGCTGTCCTGTCAGGGGACTCAGTTTGGGTCCCAGACCACGTGTTCCCAGCTGGACTGCCGGTGCTGAGCAGGACTGGCATAGTGGGTGGGAAGATTTGTGGGTTCTTCCCCTTTCCTTTGGGGTGAGGGTTTGGAAAGTTGCCTCAACATTCCATCTATAAATAGGGCAGCTGCCAACCGTGGGTTTCTGTGCCTGGATGTCGCCCACCTGGTCCTGACCCCAGGGTTTCCCCAACTCTTCCCCTCTTCTGCTGGTCCTGTCCCATCCCAGGGTTTCGGAGAGCGAGGACCCTCCCCCAGGCCACTCATCAAGCAAGTGGCCCAGCAGCCTCCCCCTGCACCCCTTCTAGCCCTCTGCAAAGACGCCGGAGGAGGACAGACTGGACAAGGAAAGGGGATGTCAAGAGATCTGTCAGTAATGGGAGAATGGTCCCCAAAGTGTCTCATGAAGAGTGGAGAGACCATGAACAGTGGGATGTCTGAATACAGGGGCCAGGACAGAGTGGGGGGCCTGAGAGACAGTGCTGAGGGCCCCCTTCCCAGCTTCCTAGAGTTTAGGGAACATTCTCTTTCTGAGCCCCCCACCCCAACACACATCCCCACTTCCTTCCTCTCCTGCCTTCCTCCTCTTCCTGGCTTGGCAGAGTCTGTGCTGTGAGTCCCTGTCTCGGGAACAGACAGCCTGTTTGTTCCAGGCCCCCACACAGACCCTCCTCCCTCCTTCCTGCTTCAGAGCTGCAGCCAACCGCTGAGGAGCCTTTGTAATTTTCCAGTGAATCTGGCACCATGGGCCAGTTGCTCTCATGCCGTCAGTGTCCTCCCTTGAAGCCCCCAAGGTCAGTGACCCCATGTAGGGAAGGGACAGCTGAGGGCCAGAGCGGGGAGAGGCTTGAGTAAGAGACCTAAACCAGGGCAATGTCACGTTCAAGCTCAAAAAACCTGAAGAAGGAAGCCTGGGAGACCCTGGCTCTCTGTCCCTTGTCAGCCCACCCATTCCCCCCACTCTGCCTGCGGTTTCCTACCTGCAAAGTGCCCTTCATCAAAGAGGAGGGGCAACATGGAGCCCCTCAGTCTGGCCTTCTCTAACGCTGTCAGCATGGCCACTGTCCTTTGCAGTTTGTCTGTGTGTCCAGCAGGCCACCCTAGCAAGGCCTTCAAGGACCCCACAGTTTCTGGCTCAAGGGAAAGTGGGACCATCACCCACAAGGAGTCAGGGTTGGAGGATACAGTGTGAGGGATGGAAGGTCCTTACTGAAGCCCTCTGTCTGGAGAATGAAGTCGTTTGGATTCCCACTGCCCCCTCCTCCTTCTTCTCTGAGGCTGTGTGTCCTTTAGCAAATCTTTTAACCCCTCTGATGTCAACATCCTCCTCTTCACTTGACAGGAAGATTGGACCAAATGGTGGCAAAGGTCTCAGGTGGGGGGGGGGGTAGAGAATGCAGAGAGCCACAGAGCTGGTAGGTGCTGAGGAGGGAGGGCTGGCCCTCCACAGGATTGCCACACTGTCCACCCCCTACCCCCGTCACCTGATGCACAGATGCCAAGCTAGAACTCAAGGTTACTTTAGCATTTTCCAATTCCTAGTCCTCTGTCCCCTCCTCCAAGAAGCCTTTTGTGACCTCCTACTCCATCTCCTAAGTACCTCAGCCCCCTTGTAGGTGTTCCTATCAGAGACCCTGAACAGCGCATCTCCGTGAGTGGGTATGTCTGGGTGTGAGCATGTGTGTGTGTGTGTGTGTCCCCGGCAGTGTCTGGGTGTGAGTGTGAGTATGTGTCCGGCAGTGTCTGGGTCTGGGTGTGAGTGTGAGTGTGTGTCCAGCAGTGTCTGGGTCTGGGTGTGAGTGAGACTATGAGCATGTCTGATTGGAGACTGTACCACTCTCTGGCGCACTCCAAGTGTACATGTCCCGCATCTGTCTGGAAGCTAAGCCGGGTCAAGACACATGCCTGACCTAAAATAAGAATGGTTGAACTGATTGTGAAAGCTTGGAATTAATCTTTGTCTAGATTCAAACCTGTTGCTTAGTAAACAACGCTACTATTGTGAGTTTGTGGTTAGGCTAAGTCAATCTGTAACCAAACACCAAGAAATTCTATGCTCATCTCCAGATGTGGGCTTCTGGGTGCCTCATGTCACAACCTTGTCATTGTTTGAGACAGTCATGTGACACCCTCTGAAATGACCAACATTTTTGATTGAGGCTTTCAGAGGTCAATGTGCCCAGTTGTGTTACTGTATCTCTTGATGCTGATGGTCACACTTTGCTTTGTCCTGTCTTTGACCTCAATCCCTGTAAGAATACAGAGTGTCTAGTTCTTGCTACAATGTTGTGTGATTTAGACCCTAGAATTCATGAGTGTAACAGGTAAGGTTTTGTGTCAACCATACTGGGTTAGGATTCCCAGTGGTTTGGGAGTTAACATGTAGCTTTCCCCATAATATGATTTGCTATGAAAACCAATAAAAGGATTAAGGGCGGGACTGTTGTTGTTGTTAAGTGCCGGTGAATGGGTTCCAACCCATAGCGACCCAGTATAGGGTTTGCAAAGAGTTTGAGCCTCTGACCTTGTAGTTACAACCCGACCTTGCAGTCCTTGTCCTACATCACTCTTAATCTCATCACTACCCTGATCTGATATATGGAGATTCCCAAGGGGGTGGTGTGCACTGCCTTTAATCTTACAAAATACAAAAGGGGAGAGACTAGAGTGGAGAAAGAGGGGCCCTACCCCCACCAAGATACAAGAGCCAGGAGTGGAGTGTGTCCTTTGGACCTGGGCCTGGCACTGGGACACTCCTGGCTCGATCCAGGAGAAGACTGACACCAAGACACATGGAGAGCCCTGAGGAATGCTGAAAGGAGACCAGGACCCTTCTACAGAGCAGGTGCTCTGAAGTCAAACTTCCCGCCTCCTAACAAATTTCTGGTTCATCCACTTGTGGTATTTCTGCTTATGGATAACTGAGACGGTGAGACTCAGACCCAAGGTTTGCTTACTCCCCCATTCGAATGACATCTTGGCCTCAATAAATGTCGTTAATTTCCTTGAACAGGGTTAGAGACCTTATCCTCCATCACAAGACCCACCTGGTTCCTGCCCTTGAGGAGACATGGTCTGGCTGAGATACCCGATACCCCAAGTGTGTTTGCAGGTCAGAAGGGTCCCTGACTGGGGTAGGGCTTCTCTTACAGGGCAGCCTTCCTGGCCTTCGCAGGGTAGTGAGCTTGGGGTCAGGCGGAGTGGCTTGTGTGCTGGGAAAGGAGTGGAGAGCACTCACGACTCGGGCCCCAAACTCCCCCAGGTCAGGTGAGGAAGGGCTAAGGACCCGGCTCTAGTAGAGTTGGGAGGAGCAGTAGGCGGACAGCGGGGAGGAGCGGGGCCTTGGACTCCCCTTTCTGCCCCAATGGGATCCCAACCAGACCCACCCCGCCGCCTCTGGGTCGCCCACCGCCCCAGGTCGTGCCGCAAAGCCCTGTGGGTGGCAGCCCACTGTCACCCTGAGAGTTCGCTACCAGCTGGCCCTGCCCAGTTCCAAGCGGGGACCTCAGGACAGCCAGGGAGGGTGGCACAGCCCGCCCCCGCTTGCCTGCTGTTCGCGCATCTCCATTTAAATCTCCATTTAAATCCCTGCAGTGGGCTGCCAGCAGCCGAGAGCTTCCGGCGCCATAAAAGGCAAACTCCCGAGCCCAGCTTGGTGACGCGGTGCGGGTCCTCCCCACGTAGACAGCTCGCTCAGAGGGGACCTGCCCAGCAGCCGCCGGAAGTGGCCATGAGCGCGGGGCCCCGGCCACCAGCTCGCGGTATGACCGTGTGGACACCGCCTGTCACCTCGGTGTCCCCGCTGAAGGACCCCACCTCCCGGGTCCCTCTACCCCCCCCTCCGCAGCCACCGCTGGCCTTCTGAGCTGTCCCCTTGCAATCTTAGACAACAACGGCCTGAGGGTCCTGGGAGTGAGGGTGGGGAGTGGGGGTAGGGAGCAAGCGGAGGGAAGGGGGGCTTCCTGGAAGGGGGGTGGGGAATCTCTGAGAAAGAGCACAGCTTTAAGCAGCGACTGGGCTCGGCCTGTCCACTCTCTCCAGCCACCCCCCACACACACACCTGGCTGGTTCCTGGCGACCCTCTCTTCCACGCCAGACCAACTCTGGCCCCCACCCAACTCTGTCCTGGGGGAGGGCACCTCCCTGTCCAGCGCTGGCCTCCTGGGACCACGACTCCATGAGAGAAGGGGTGGGCTTCAGAGGAGTCACTCAGCCGAGTCCTCTTCACCCCAACCTACAGACAGGGTGGACCTGCACTCACGACCTGGGCCCCCAATGCATCCATTCTCCCCGACAGGCTACCTCACAGGGGACTCAACCTCTCTCCCTGAAGACAGTGGGGACCCCAGCTGGTGAGGTTCAACACAGGAGGGGGGCACCTACCCTCTGTTCACCTTTCAGTGACCCTTCCTGCCCTTTTACCCACCTCCCACTGTCTGCACCATGCCCTCGCTCTGGGACACCAAGTTTCCCCCCCCAGCAAGGTGGGCTTCATGGGCACGGCCTGGGCAGTCAGCCAGGACTTCCGTTCAGAAGGCAATCATTTTGGCTACGTCACACTGAGCCCAGCAAGTGATGCACTACAAGGTCCCCTTCCTAGCATGACTCTAGGAACTCTGAGGGAGTCCAGAACCATCAGGGAGAAGGCCCTGGCCATCCTATTTGACATGGGAACTGAGGAGCAGAGAGGGTCCAGGGCACTTGGCCTCATGCCGCTGAACCTGCCTCACTTTGCACTCATGCAAGACTTCCTTGGGCTCCCCGAGCTGACCTTGCACAGACCCTGGGCACCCCTGAGCACAGAGACCCACAGGCAAAAGACCCTCCCTGCCTGTGACAGCTGCAGCCCCTAGCCCAGGCCTCTTGCCAACAGGGTCTCTGCATGGGTGTGGAAGCACAGGGCAGCTGGCCTGAATCTCAGGCTTGGTCCTGGAGTGACCCCATCTTCCCTGCTGGGCCCAGGAGGACAGAGGGAGCTCCGAGGGTGGCGGCCGCAGCTCAAGACCCTCATAGAGGTTCCTAAGGACATTGCATTTCCCTCGCTTCTAATTTAAAATAGTCAGAGGAACGGCACGATTGTGGAGAGCACCAAATGACATATTGCTCTGCTTTATTAATAAAAGGAGAGGGGCAAACAGATTCCCCGTCTGTCAGGGACTATGGTGGAGCCTCATTCCCAGAGAGTGATGGGTGGGAGCTTAGCATATTCTTAAATTAACAAATTATTCATTGGACTTTTCTTCTGACTCCCCCTCCCTCCCTCCTCATCTCCCTTTTTGGCTGGGCATGTGTAATCACTCCGTAGCAGCCTCCAGTACAGGTGGGAGTGCTGGGGTGGGAGGAGGGGGCAGACTGGGCCCAGGACCGAGCAGTAGAAACCTCAGCCAGGGTTCCTTCCCTTCTGAGCCTGTTCTAGTCGGACTATGGCAGAGCCACACAGGGCTATGAGGACACAGAGCACTTCTCCCAGGGACGGGAATCTCCCACCCGTCCCCATGTCCTCCCCAAAATGGCCTCCAGGACCCTTGCTTCCATCACCCCCTTACATCCCCATTGTGATGATGCTTAGTGTCCCTAAGACCAGGCTTCACCAGAAGTGAGCAAAGTGTGCAGAACTGGTGACCGTTCCACAGGTCCGCTGTCCCCATCATGGTAGGGCCTCCCAGGCCATCCACACTGTGATGTGAGCCTCTTTATAGGCAAACAGTACCTCATAAGGTCAGCCTGGGGTAAGCAGTGAACTGTGATGAGGGAGAAGGGCCTATCCTGGGCAGAACTGCAGGGGGGAAAGGGGGAGTTTCCAATGGACACTCTGTGTGGGCTCTTTTGCTCTTAAGATCTTTAATGGATTGGAGGTTCACTCACATAAGTTTCCATAATGAAGTCCACTGCCACTGAATAGATTCGAATCCACAAGGAACCCGTAGGACACAGTAGAAGGTTCCTGGAGACTTTTCAAGGCTAATTTTTACTGAAGCTGACTGCCACATGTTTTTCCCAGGATGTAGTTGGTGGGCTCAAATCGCTGAACTGTAGGTTAGCATTGGATCATTTTAATAGGCTACCTGATTTAAATGCTCATCCCATGTGAGCACCTTCACGTCTGGACACAGCCCAACCACGCAGAAATGTAAAATTCTCCATCACAGGGCTGCAGCCCGTATCCTGACTGTCCCGCTGGTCCTATTTAACCCTGGATCATTGGCAGAGGAGTAATAAAAGAGGCATAGCTGCACGGTCTCACTGTCCAGATAAGAAAACTGAGGCCGGAGAAAGGGAAGTCTCCCTCCACTGGAAAAACCTGAGGCGAGCCCTACTGAGGGAGAGCCTGGGGAAGCAGGAGGCGCCTCTCCTTCAGCACCTTGGATAGCACCACGCTGCCCAGGTCTGCCCCACACCGAAGGCTTGCCCAGAAAGGCAGTCGGGGCTGGGGCCTTGGGTCCCCAACCTCACCCTCAGGCACAGCACAGGCACCAAACACTGAAACCCCTGCATGAAGGTCGCAGGCCCTTGCTAATGACCGCAAAGGCCCAAGTTCAGGTTCCCTGTTACCCCAGAGTGAGGGTCAGAGCTCCAACTTCATTCCACTCCTGCCCCCCTCCCCGCCCCATATCTGAGTGGAGTCTCTGGGAGGTTAAGGAGGCACCCTGAATATCCTCCCAGGAGCCATCCGGCAGGGTAGAGCCCAACTTGGGGGAACCGAGCTCGGCGCTGCCACCTCCCCCTAACCCTGCAGTGAGTCGGCGCAGCAACCATCCACCCCCAGCCACTTGCCGCCTCCCAGGCACCAGGCCACTCACTGCTGACTATCACTCTGAGCACCTGGGGCTCCTCTGTACTGGAGTGTGGGGGGTGTGAAAGGGGAGTGGGGCTGAGGAGGGCCCTGACTCACACATGGGGGAGGGTGCAGGGGAGGACGGTGATGAATACTGGACTTTTTTAGGTTAGCTGTAAAACTTACACGGGGGCTCCCCACACCCTGGACACATCATCCTCTGGAGCCACAGAAGACAGGGTGAAGCTCAGCATGGGGTCAGGGCCAGGGCTCAGTGTGGGACCAGGATAAGGGCTCAGTGTGTGATACCAGGGTCAGGACTCAGTGTGGGATCAGGGTCAGGGCTCAGTGTGTGATACCAGGGCCAGGACTCAGTGTGGGATCAGGGTCAGGGCTCAGTGTGTGATACCAGGGTCAGGACTCAGTGTGGGATCAGGGTCAGGGCTCAGTGTGTGATACCAGGGTCAGGGCTCAGTGTGTGATACCAGG
>NW_006408519.1:51643489-51670144 GCF_000296735.1 Chrysochloris asiatica
CAGGGTCAGGGCTCAGTGTGTGATACCAGGGCCAGGGCTCAGTGTGTGATTCCTGAATCTGGACCGTTTCTCTCACTGTGATTTCAGTGAGCCCTGACCCAGGACCTTTATACCGCTGGCATGCATGAGTCCAAGCTCCCTGTGCCTGGTACAGTGACATAGCCCAGAGGAAGTGCTGTGCCCAGCCCTGCCATCCTTAAACACCCAGAGCTGGAGCGTATTCCCTGTGGTGTGAGAAGTGGGAGCCCAGGGTCCTCACCAGCTGGAATCCCCAGTGAGGCTGTTGACCTCTGGAAGTCCCCAGGGGGTGGGGTTCCTTGGCACCTTCAGCCCTGAGCCCTCATCACTCCACTTTGTCATCTACACTACAGAGGTTCCCATCAAGCTACTTGTACTCCTGACTGAGTCCAGCAGAGGGCGCAGTGCAACCCAAAAAGTACACAGCTGGCTCCAGCCTCTTCCGCATTCAGGGCCAAGTGCCCCGCACCCCTGCTGGGAGAACCTTTCAGTCTAGCCTTCCTGAGACCCAGGCAGTGAAGGAGACCAGAGCCACCAGTGCCTCCTCCAATGTCCAGGGCTGTATGCCACCTCCACGCTAGAGGTCAGAGTCCTCCACAAGGACCCATCTCCCTCATACCTGGACCTGGGCACTCTGAGCCCAATTCTGCTCTCAGGGTGAGGCCTGGAGACCTGGAATCCCAGCTCCATCTGCCACCTGGCTAGGGGGAGGAGACTCAGGGAGGCCAAGCAGCACGCCAGGACCCCTGAGCCAGGAGAGGGCAGTCCTGGACTCAAAGGACTTCAAAGGAATCAATAAATTAATGAGGAATGAAGAGCGTGAATGAGGGTGTAAACAAGTGGATGAGGGAGTGAATGAATGAATGAGGGAGGGGATGAATGAATGAGGGACTGAATGAACGAATGGTGTGACTAGATGAATGGTCAGTTCTCTGAGGATAGCCCTCAGGATCAAGTGACCAGAGGTGGCCAGAGCCCACTTCCCCACACCTGGGCCTGGGGGTGTGGAGCAGAGAAGAGCCAGGCTGGAGACATTCCTGAGGGTGCCCAGCACTGGGGGGCCTGTGAGCAGGGTGGTGGAGACAGATGCTTGGGTACTTTCTGGTCCCAGGCCAGATGGTCTGCCCCTGCACACCCAGCAGCGAGGGGGCCTCCCACTGGGACGGAGGTCCCTGTACTGGCCTTGGCTTTCCTGACTGGACAGTGTCTGGACTGTGTGATTCGGCACACCCCACTCTCCTTGGTTCCTGGAAGACAAGTAGCCACCTGCCCATCCAGTCAGACTGTCAGGGACATCTTGGGGGACAGTTGACAGGAAGTGGCATGGGGGGCGGCCCCCCCTTCCTCGCCCCCAGTGACAGGTGTGACGCCAGGCAGAGCTGTGCAGCACTGCTGACTCACATCCAGGTACTGAGTCCCCGCTGCAGCCTTCAGCAGGAGGCAGGCTTTTGTGTTAAAGACGCGTTGCACGTCAGCGACCCTGGGTGTTGTTGGGGAAGCTGGGGGAGGGCACCTCTTCAGAACACCCTCCCAGGGGTGCGAGAGGGTACCAGCAGTGAGCTGACCCTCAGTCTGTCAACCAAGGCAAAGATCCTCTGAGATTGTCAGCAACCTCCCTTTTCCCTGAAGGATCTCAGAGCAAATCCTGTACCTACTGTTTTACCTGTAAGTGGTGCGAATGGCTAAGCACTAAGAGACTAGCCGGAGACTGCCTGTTCGAGGCACCTTGAAGAAAGAGCTGGTGACCTGCTTCGGAATAACCCACCAATGATAACCCTCTGGGGCAGTTGCGCTCTGCACATGGGGGTTACTGTGACCCAGGGTCCCCTCAACTGCAGCTTCCAACACCAACATCTCTACACAGAGACTCAGCCATAGCAAACCTGGGGAAAGATGCCCAGCAACTGAGCAGAGGGCTAGGCCCACTCGGCCGTCCTGGGCTGGCTACCAACTCCCATTCACAGTGGGTTTGTCGAGTCTAGTGTGTACCAGGCCCCCAGGGCCTCTTGTCGATTCCAGGCAGTCTCCCAAACCCTGCGAGTGCAATGTGGTCACTTGGGGGTGGAGGGGTGCAGAGGGAAACACTGAGCCCTCCGATGCCAACACTGAGCTGCGAGGGAGTGTACTATGTGTGGAGTGAAACTGTGCATCATGTGTGTATACCATGTTGTGGTATGCGTACACACTGAATGTTTTGTGTGTAGTGTAGTGTGTGTACCGTGTGAGGGTGTGCACCGCGTGTGGTGTGAGGTTGTGCTCCGTGTGAATGGTGTGAAGAGTGTGCACTGTGTGTGTGGTGTAAGGTTGTGTGTACCATGTGAGGGTGTGCACCGTGTGTGCGGTGTGAGGGTGCTCTGTGTGTGTGGTGTGAAGGTGTGTATCATGTGAGGGTGTGCACCGTGTGTGCGGTGTGAGGGTGCTCTGTGTGTGTGGTGTGAAGGTGTGTATCATGTGAGGGTGTGCACCGTGTGTGCGGTGTGAGGTTGTGTGTACTATGTAAGGATGTGCAACGTGTGTGGTGTGTGAGGGTGTGTACATACCGTATGATGTGTGTAGTGTGGAGGATGCACTCTGTGTGGTGAGGTTGTGCTCCGTGTGAGTGGTGTGAAGGGTGTGCACTGTATGAGGGTGTGCTCCGTGTGTGCGGTGTGAGGGTGTGTCCTGAGTGTGTCTAACTTCTGAGCAGTATCCACGCGGCTCTGCCGCAGGGACACAGCCATGCCACAGGAAGGAGCCCACCAGGACCCACCACCCTTGGACAGAGGACACTGGGAAGACTCGGCCGAGAATCTGGCAGGATGACGTCATCACCTCCGACACAGGGAACGCAAAGCGCTCAAGCTTCCACAGCCCGGCTGTATTTCAGCGCTGGCATCTCTTCCCGGGAACCGAGGCCATGGGCCATGAAACAGTCAGCTGCAAACCCATCCTCCCTCCATCCTGGTGTGCTCACGGGCGAAGGTCACAGTGGAGTGGTGAGGAAATGGGGAGAGCTGCTGTGGCTGCCGCGTTGACGGGGTCGGGGCAGGAACTCGGGCAGAGTGATGGCCAGCGTGCAGACAGCCGAGAACTCCGAGTTGAGCCAGACTGGGTAACAGAAAGGCCAGAAGTGTGGGCTGTGGGAATGTGGTCCCTGCTTACTGGCCCGGAGCAGGTGGAAGGGGGTTTCAGGGTACAGCCTGGAACACCAGGGTGGCCAGCCACTGCTGAAACACCCAGCACTACGTCCACAAGGGTCCTGGGATCAGATTGCCAAGGAAGGGGACACATGGCTTGGCCGCCATGCACGCTCAGGGAGCAGGACTCTGCGTGAGGACCCGGCTGAGGCGCTGCTGCAGTTCGGGGTGGGCTCCTCCCAGGACACGTCTTCTCAATCCCACAACCTGAGAGAAACGGTCCCCACACACGGCCTGGGCCAGCGTCCCCCTGATAGCAGAGCCCCACCGTGTCCGAGGGTCCCCATCTCTGGGAGAGTCAGGGCCGTACCTGCACCAGCTTGTGGCTCCTGCCCAGGCAGAACTCGAGGGTAACAGCAGGGAGCACGTGTCAGCTGTCACCAGGCACTGCTGCAGATGTGGCTGGCAGAGAGGGGCACACCTGGGGGCCCTCCACCTTGACAGCAGTCCCGGGTGCTCCACACCTCCTCCACGCCTGCCTCTGCCGCACGAAGACAGCATAGAGCAGGTGCAGCTGGCCCCGCTCCTGGGCGGTAAAGCAGGAGTGCTTGTCCGCAAAGTCCAAGACAACGTCAAAGGAAGCAGAAGCCTTCTCCCAGGCGCCCACGTCCTCTGGACAGGCTCCCTGGGCCTTTCCCGCCTCACAGACCCACTGGACCGGCTCTGCAGCCCCCATGTGGCCGTCACCACTGCGCTGGGGTTCCTTCCCAGCTTCCCCCGACTCTCTGCCTTCACTTTTGTGGCACCTGCTGCTCACGTGGGGTGCACTGTCCTTCGGGAACCCCATGACGTGGCTCCAAGTCTTGCTCTGCGGCTGGGTCCGCGGGGGCTCTGCCTCCTCGCCTTCTGAGGAGGAACCGTTGGCATACAGGGCAGCCGGCCACAGCTTCCTCCACGCACGCCGCAGCACCACTCTGGGGACGTCACCCCAGGCACAGGCCACGTGGAAGATGGCATCGTGGATGCTGTAGCGGGGGTGGAAGTCCTGCAGTGTGATGGGGGGGTTGAGGAAACTCCTCATGAAGGCCCGTCGGACTCCCTGGTCCATGGGCTGGATCAGGGAGGCCACCCCGGCAGGCAGGAAGATGGTGAAGATGTTGTTGGACACCAGCGAGGCCTCGGGAGGGTGCGCCCGTGAGTTGTCCAGCAGCAGGATGGCCTTGCCGTCCTCAGGCAAGCCCACTGTCCGGAAGTGCTGCCTCACGGAGGGCACGAAGACATGGTAGAACCAGTCAGAGAAGATTTCCTTGTCCATCCAGGCGTGGCCCTGCACCTGGTAGGCGACAGGCAGGTGCTGGATGCCTCGGAGTGCCCGGGGGCCGCTACACTTGCCCACCACCAGGGGCTTCACCCTGTGGGAGCCGGCAGCGTTGGCACACATGAGGACGGTCAGCCTGTCCTTGCTCTGCTTAGGGCCTGGCCTGGGGACCCCCTCGGAAGTGGGGCGGGGCAGGCAGCGCCAGAAGAGACCTGTCTCGTCCGCGTTGTACAGCTGCTCGGGGGACAGCCCGTGCTCAGCAACCAGGCTTCGGAAGAAACCACAGAATTGTTCGGCTGCCTGGCGGTCAGCCATCTGTTTCTCACTGGACGCGTCCAGCTTCTTGATGCCGTGCCGGGCCTTGAAGCGCCACAGCCAGCCTCCCGAGAAGACGCAAGGCTCAGTGAGGTGTAGCTGATCATACAAGTCCTTGGCCTTCTCGATGAGCATTGGACCCGAGACAGGCACGCCCTCAGCCCGCTTCACCAGGAACCACTCGTATAGCACGCGGTCCAGGTGCTCCAGCTTGGGTGTGTGCAGTGTGCGCCGGCGCTCCAGAGCCTGGTTGGAGTCGGAGTTGGCAAAGAAGCGCAGCAGCTGGGCCTTGTGGGCCTTGATGTCATAGAGGGTGGACATGCCCACGTTGTACTCCTGCATCAGCTCCTTCCGGTTCTCGCCCTTCTCCAGCCGTGCACAGATGTCCATCTTCTCCTTCAGGGTCAGCACCACCCTCTTCCGCTTCGCCCCTCGGGCCTTCCCAGCAGGCAGCTTGGACGCCATGTGCAGCAGGGAGCGATGCCGGGCCAGGCTGCGGCCTCCTCCTCCCTCGCTTGTCCCAGGCTCTCTGAACAGCACTGTCTCTGGTCTCCCACCCACACAACTCCCGCACCAAGCAGGTGAGGTGCCAGATGAGACACTGCCCTTGGACTGTCTAGCCTTCTTGGCACTGATAGCAGCTCTCCCAACTTGGCTTCTCCCTGAAGACAGACCAGGCAGTGGCCGGTCCCAAGTGGCCTGTCTGCTGAAGGTTGACTGTCCTTGGGCACACAGGGTTGTCTCGCTGCAGTGCACTGAAGGAGGGAAGGAGAAGCAAAGGTCACGGAGAGTAGACCTGGGGCCTCTGGGAGGGTACCCTGGAACACCTGTGTTGTCGTGGCACCCACGGAGGTGACAGCTCGGGCCACCTGGGGCCTCTGGAAGCGTCCCCTGGAACACCTGTGTTGTCGTGACACCCACAGAGGTGACAGCCCGGGCCACCTGGGGCCTCTGGAAGCGTCCCCTGGAACACCTGTGTTGTCGTGACACCCACAGAGGTGACAGCCCAGGCCACCAGAGCAGCAGTACCAGCAGCCACCATGTCTACCCATGAAGAGACCTGGCATTGTCCCGCGTGCCCCACCTCGCTTCCCGCCCAGCCCTTTGCTTTTTTGTGGCTGCTTTCCCGAGTCATACAGTGGGCAAGGCTAGAGGACACCCAGTCCGTGGAGAATAAAATCGTAGTTCTTTGGGACTGTCACTCCAGAGAAAAGGGAAATCCATTCTAAGGCAGCTAAAGGCCCAAAGGCAGATGCCAGCCAGCTCTGCCAGAGTCCTCTCCAGAGAGTCCTGTCTGTCACCTAGCCCCCTAACCCCACCCGTTTCCCCATCTGTAAATTCAGGGGCCTCACATTCCACCTCCCAGCCCCGGGGGGTCAGAGAAGGGGCGGGGCGTAAAGGCCAGAATGCACCCTCCAACCAGTGTGGAAAAACAGCAAACATGGAATCGGACAATAACGGGTCGGGCTGGACAGAATCTCAGCGCTCTGGGAGAGAGGAGCAGGGCACTTCCCCGGGGAGGTTCAGCAGCAGGGCAGAGCCTCCCCACCAGAAACCTTGCTGCCCTTCTAAGACAAAAAACTCTCTTTAAAAAATAAATTCAAAAGTACTCTGACATCAAGCTGTGGATCAGGACTACAACAAAAAAAAATACTTATGAAAACAAAGACAAAAATGTAAGAAAACATGACATGGCCGGAGGACGGAAGGCGACTCCCAGTCTGGTAACTTTAAGGATAAAGCACTGGACTGCTAATCGCAAGGTCAGCTGTTCAAGCCCACCAGCCGCTCCCCGGGATGTCGCTCCATCCCGCGAACACTGAATTCCCGTGGGCCCAGGGGACACACAGAAAATTACGCTGGGGTCCCACAAAAACGCAGGGTGCACTCCTCCAGCACATCTCAACTCCTCCCCGGCGGGGTGTTAGCAAACCAGGCGTAGGCTCCCCTAGTTTGGGGCGGATGCAGGGCAGGCCCCTGACGTTGGGCGGACTCGATCCTGCCCCAGGGCGAGGTCGGGGGCACGTACAGCCGGTTTGGAAGGCGTTTCTAAGCCTGGAGCCGCGCTCGGGCGCGATAAGAAACCCAGCACAGCTCTCTACGGGTTCCTCCGGACTGGGGGCGTCCAGGACGGAGGGCTGGGGGGGTCGGGGAGCCTCCACTTCGGAGAGCCAGGATTGGGAGACTAGAAGTTCAGACGGATCCTGAGTTGGGGAAGGGGCGGGAAAAAAGGGATTTTCGGGGTTCTCCTGAGCCCAGAGCCGGGCGGGGAAGCGTTTGCTACGCCCGACCCCGGCGAAGCACGCTCAGGCGCTGGGCAAGACAGAAAGCGCGGCCGCTGGGCCCGACCGAGCCCCCACTCACCCTCGGACCCTAGCCGCCGCACTGGCCGGAAGTGCCGCCCGCTCGACTCTCCGAGGGTCCGCTGCTCCCGCCTTCCCCCAGCTACTTCCGGGGACGCTCTAGCACGCTGGAGGACTCGGCCTCGGTGCCAAAGCTGAGCCCTCAGAGGCGCAAGGAAGCCTTTCGGTTGCGAACCGAAAGCTGTGGGTTCGAATCTCCCAGCCGTTGCTCAGGAGAAAGATGTGGTAGTCCGCTTTCATACCGATTTCAGCCTTGGAAACCTTATGAAGCAATTGTATTCTGTCCTATCTGGTCACCACTAGCAGTCGTTAGCAGTGGGTTGTTTGTGTTTGGAGGAGTTGGGGGTGGAAAGGCGGGGCAGAACGGTAACCCCAAAAGCTGGGCGTTGCATGGCCTCGACCCAGGATCCCTTTGAGCTTCAATTTCTCCTTCTGTGGAATGGGCGTGGGATCCTGGGATCTTAAATGTTATGATGCAAGAACCAAACCCCTGCACTGAAGGAGTTGGGGCCCCTCCAGTGCACCCCCAGCAGGAGGACTTGGTCCTGAGGCAAAAAGTCTGGGGTGCCCAAGGCAGGGGTCTGGCTCCTTCACAGTGAAACCCACTGGGCCCGCGTTTTCCTCCCCACTTCAGCTGAGAGCCTCTCCCCCTGCAGGTTGGTCCTGGCGTCCATTGTGACCCTGTAGGAAGCAGGCCCTCGTCTTTCTCCCGGAAGGGGCTGTGGCTGTAACTGATGCCAGAGCCTGTGGCCATGTTCCTTCACACAGTGAAAGGAACTTCACAGGATGTGATTGCACTTGGGACAGGCTCCTTGATTGTCCAGCCCCAAGGGCCCTTATTACAGGGAGGAAGGTGGGTCTCAATCAGAAGAGATGTGACAACAGGCAGAGGGAGAAAGTGAGATGGGACCCGAGGTGGGTGGTTCGCTTTGAAGATGGGGGCGGGGGCACTCTCCAAAAGCTGGAAAAGGGAGGGAACCGGTTCTCCCCTTGAGCCTGGAAAGGGAACCAGCTCTGCCTCCTCCTTCGTTTTAGTGCCCTCAGACTCATTCAAGGATCCCTGATGGCACAATGGGTAAAGCATCGACCACTAACTGAAAGGTCAGCAGTTCAAACCCGCTAGCTGCTCTCTGTGGAGTTCTGGTGTGGCGCTCTAGGATGAGCACAAGGTCAGTGGTTCAAACTCACCAGTCGCTCCTCAGAAATCCTATACAGGGCTGCTAGGAGTTGAAACTGACTCGATAGCACTTAACAACAGCTGCTCCTTAGAGTCCTGGTGTAGAGCTGTAGGATAAGCACTGGACTGCTAACCAGAAGGTCAGCGGTTCAAACCCAGAAGCCCCTCATGTTGGCGTTCAGTGCTGTCGAGGCAATTCCAACCCATTTCGACCCTGTATAGGGTTTCCAAAGAGCAGCTGGTGAGCTTGAACCGTCGACCTTGTGGTTCAAACCGACTTTGCAGTCCAGCTCATTAACCCACAGTGACACCAGCCCCTCCTAGGAAATGTTATGTGGGTCACTATGAGGCAGACCCGATTGGACGGCACTTAAGAGAGACAACTGCTCCTTGGGAGAAAGACGGGCCAAAACCCTACAGGGCAGTTGTCATCTGTCCTTGTTGTTGTTGTTGTCAGGTGCCATCGAGTCAGTACTGACCCATAGTGACCTTATGCACAGCAGAACAAAACACTGCCCGATCCTGGGCCAACCTCACTACTGTTGCCACACTTGAGTCCATCGATGCTGCCACTTGGCCAATCCACATCACTTTGAGTCTTTCTCTTTATCTCTGACTCTCCACCTTACCAAACATGATATCCTTCTCCAGCGACTGGTCCCTCCTGACAATATGTCCAAAGTATGAGAGACGAAGTTTGGCCATCGTGGCCTCTAAGGAGCACTGTGTCCTTAGGGTCACTGGAAGTTGGAGGTGAGTCCAGGACAGTGGCTTTGCTTTTGGAAGATTCCTTTCACACTGCTGCTCTCCAGAACGGTTAGCCCATTCTAAGCTATCAGGTTTAACCTGGATCTCACAGGTTTTCCATCTTTTAACAGGGTGCAGTCTGACTACTTTTCGGTCACTCACTTTGTTGTTGTTGCTAGGTGTCGTTGTGTTGGCTCTGACTCACAGTAACCCTGTGTACAACAGAATGAACCCCTGCCCCATCTTCTGCCCTCCTCACAATTGTTAACATTTGAGCTCATTGTTGCCACCACTCTGTCAGCCCATCTTATTGGGGGTCTTATTTTCAGCAAAGCCTCTTACTTTATCAAACACGATGTCCCTCTCCAGTGACTGGTATTTTCTAATAGCACATCCAGAGTAGGAGAGGCCAAGTCTTCCACGCTCCCTTCTAAGGAGCATTCTGGCTGTGTTTCTTCCAAGACAGATCGATCTCTACGTCTGGTAGTCCGTGATACTTTCAATATTCTTCCCACAAACACCGTGATTCGGGTGGACCAGTTCTTTTATGCATTGTCCAACCTTCACATACACATGAGGCTACTAAAAACATGGTCCTCAAAATAGTGATCCTATGCACAACAGAATGGAACACTGCCTGGTCCTGGGCCAAGCTCATACTCATTGCTACGCTTGAGTCCACTGCTGCTGCAACTGAACCAATCCATCTCATTGGGAGGGCTTCCTCTTTTTCTCTGACCCTCCACTTGACCAAATATGATATCCTTCCCCAGTGACTGGTCCCTCCTGACAATGTATCCCAAGTAAGAAAGACAAAATCTGGCCATCCTGGCTTCCAAGGAGCACCCCGGCTGCACTTCTTCCAACACAGATCTGTTGGTTCTTTTGGCAGCCCATGGCACTTTCAATATTCTCCTCCAACACCAGAACTCAAAGGCATCAGTTCTTCTACGGTCTTTCTTAATCACTGTCCAGCTTTCACTGCATATGAGGTTATTGAAATGATCATGGCTTGCGTCAGGTGCACCTTAGTCCTCAAACTAAGTCGTAGTCCAGTGCTTATTATCCAGAGCCACCACACTCCCCCTTTAATACTTAGAAGTCTTTTGCAGGAGATTTTCCCAATACACTACGTCATTTGATTCCTTAACTGTTGACTGTGAATTCAAGTAAGATGAAATCCCTGACGTCAATCATTTCCCTGTTTCTCCTGATGCTGTTTATTGGTCCTGTTGTGAGGGTTTGTGTTTCTGTACGTTGAGTTGTAACCTATACTGAAGGCTGTAAGTCCTCTTCATTTTCAACAAGCAAGCAATGTTGTGTCATCTGTGTATCACAGATGGTTACTGAGCCTTCCTCCAATCCTGATGCCATGTTCTTCTTCACATAATCCAGCCTCTTGGATTATTTGCTCAGAATACAGATTGAATAAATACAGTGAAAAGACACAACCCTGATCCACACCTCTCATGAATTTAAACCACTCAGTATCCTTGTGTTCTATTCGAGCAGCTGCCTCTTGGTCTATGTACCAGTTCCTCACGAGCACAGTTAAGTGTTCTGGAATTCCCCAAATTTGCAATGATTTCCATAGCTGGTCATGACCCAGTCAAATGCCTTTGCATAGTCAATAAGACACAAGTAAAGCTCTTCTTGGTGCTCTCTGCTTCCTGCTGACAACAGACCAACCTGACAAAAACAATGCTATCCCTAGTTCCACATCATCTTCTAAATCCTGTCTGAATTTCTGACAGCTTCCTGTTTTTGTACGGTTGCAACCAATTTGGAATTATTTTCAGCAAAACTTTACTTGCCTGTGATGTTAATGATGTTGTTGAATGATTTCTGTATCTGGAATGGGCACAAATATGGATCTCTTCCAGTTGGTTGGCTAGGCAGCTGTCTCGCTTTAGTGGCCAATATGTGAGTTTTCCCTCTCTGACTGGTTTCCACCTCACATGGTTCTGGCTTTCACAGGCTTTATTGTAATTTGTTACAGCAACAACAGGAACTGAATATGTAGTTTGATTACTCCCTCTCCCTTAATTCACTTTCTTTTTTTGGTTCTCAAAACTGCCCCCACTCCTCTCCTCCTTCCTTACCCTCCCCTGTGATTCCTAACTGGCCAGGCTGAATCCTCGGTTCTCTCCTGGATCCGAGCTCACCCCCTAGACACTCAGCAGTCTCGTGGCTGTAAAATTCACCACAGGCTAATAATGACTCCCAAATCCCTGTCTCCTGCTAGGACCCCTCTAGCTCCCTTCTGGTGACTTGGCATCAGCTACCTGCCACCACCTAAGCGCTTAGTGGCTTTACCCCAGCCACCATCTTACTGTGGGCCAGGAATGCAGGTACAACAGGGTTAGCTCTGCTCGCGCTGGGGTGAAACTGAGGCTCAGTGCCTGCAGCTGCCTCCCACCACCAGGCAGGCATGTGGTACTGGAGGTACCTTAGCAGGTATCAGGGGCAGCACAACCTCCCAGGGTGACCCCTCAGTCCTGCACGTGCCAGCCAGGGTGAGGTTGGCAAGAAGCGGGGTGGACCTCCAAGATGCATGGGGCTCCCAGCATCCCTCTGGGACCGTCAGCCTTAGCTTGAGGACTGGTCTGCTCAGCACCTCCTCAGAGAGGATATTTCAGGAAATGGAGGAAGAAATTGACCCAGGTCTCCTGAAGCCTGCACTGAGGGCCCCAGCCACGCCATCATCAGGGTCAGGCCCACCCACTAGCCTCCTTCCCAACAGACCTCTCACGTCCATTCCCAGCCAGGGTGACCTCTTTTTATTGAGTTGGTTGGAGGTTTACAAAGCAGATCAGTTTCCCATTCAACAATTCATATGCATTTTGTTTCCTCATTGACTGAGGGTCTGTACAATGTGACATCACTCCTCCCGTTTCCTCCCTGTGTTCCCTGGTCCCATGCCTCTTTCCTTATGCTTCTGAACTTTGTCCTCAGGTAATGCTGTCCTTTGGCTCTCAGATGGTTGAGAAGGACATGTAATTCCCTACCGGTATTGCTCCCCCTGTGGACCTGCCTGTGCTTGGCTGGAAACAGTCTGGGGGTGAGTTCAGCTCCAGACCTGCTGGGTGACCTGTTCAGTCTCAGGATTCTCACTAGCCTCTCTCCAAGCGGTAAGCCCGCTCTTGCTTCTGACTGTCAGTTTGGTTCCATGTGTCTCTCACGCTCTATCTAGGACCTTCTAATGCGATCCCCTTCAGAGCAGTCCGCAGCCTCGCTAGTGGTAGCTAGGGACCATCTAGCTCTTCTTGCCTCGGGGTGGTCCTTAGAAAGCAGTGCCTGGTTAGGTTCCTGAGAAGCCAGCTCTCCAGCGGGCCACAGCTCTGGCCTTGATGGTTCTCCGTCCTTCGGTGGACCCTGCCCTGGAGCCCCCTCCATGCTGTTCTCTCTCAGGTGCGTGCTTTACTGGGAGCCAGGCGGGGGATGGGGGCGGAGGGGCGAGTGCTCTCCCCTGGTTCTGGAGCCCCCAGGTGGGAGAAACCACCAGCCCAGCCAGTTTTCATAGATAGGGTCTCTGTGACTGGTCCTCCACAGGACAGCGGAAGAATGCAGCTGGGCCAGCGACCTCCACGTGACAGGAGCTCAAGAACAATCGGTGCAGAGAACAGGGGTGGGGTAGATTCCAGCCTTCAGTGCCTGGGGTGGAGCGGCTAAGGAAGAAGCAGGGTGCAGCTGGACTCACCATTCCCTCCAAGTCCTGCCCTGGGGCCCCAGGTCTGTGTGCCCTCTTGGCAAACAAAGGTCATCCCTGAACCCAGAACAGGTCACCCAAGGTGTGTATGCATGCAACGTGCTAGGGTGGGTGGGGAGAGGCCTGCAGGGGTGCAGTCATCCCACCAGACACTGAGAGCTGGTGTGGGGGGCTCTGACCTCTACCACCCTGCACCACCCAGAGTTCAAATGATAGCACCAGCTTGGGTAATACTCAGGACTGGAAGGGATGCTGGTGGGGACCTCAGAGCCACCCCTAGACCCACTCCTAGTTGTTCCTTTAAGTATCTGAAAGTGACCCTATGACCCACTGCACGACCACACAGGACACAGCTGTCCACCCTGGTTCCCTGAGGGGTGGAGAGATCAGACTGCATGCACCGGGTTGGAGGCAGCACAGTATGACCCTGGAAGGAACCCCAAGGAGTAAAGGGGCTGTCCCAGAGACGGGGCAGGGCTTGTGGGTGGTGGAGGGCGGGCACCCTTGTAAATTTTAAGACAACAAAATACACATTTCTGTAAGGCAGAGGGCTGCTTGATACTTCTGCTCACTGACCTGCAGCCGGTTATGGATTCATCCTGCTCAGCTTACAACTGCCTTCTCAGCTCCCAGGAGAGCCCAGCCAGGCCACAGTGACCTCTGGGTCCTGAATCTGGGCCACATTGGGGCTCCATAACTATGATGAAGTGAATGCCGCAGGGCACAGTAGGGGCGGGGGAGAAGGGCAGGGCTCGGAACCTTCTCTTCCTGCAAATCCTTGGGTAGGTCCTCATGGCAGTCCTGGGGGGTGGGGGTGGGGCGGGAGGTCACAAGTGACTTGTGAGGTGTTGTACCCAAATAACCGGCACCGCTACACGGAATTCAGATCAAAACAGAGAGCTTTATTCCTGCAGCAGGGGCTGAGACACTCGGAAAGTGACAGCAGCCCCGGGGTCTCATAGCGAGGGGTTTATATACTGAGTTTTGGGTGGGATAGCAAGCAAGCAAGCTGGATAGAGAAGCAGAAGTTTGCAGTTATCACATCTTTGCACTGACAGCTCTTCAGGGGTGGGGTGTAGTAACAGACGCAGGGATGCTTATCATAGCAGTAGGGGCCCTTTAGGGTGGGGTGCAGGAGTTTGACACTTGTGTGTTTCTAATATGCAAGTTTAAAATTTTTTCCTTTGAGGCTTTTAGGGCCTCACATAAGGTTTCATATTTAGGGCCTCACATGAGGTACAGAGAGGTTTAGCAGTGTGTCTGAGGTTGCACAGCAAGAGCTGGAGTCCCTAGAGAAGTGTCCTTCGCCTTCCAGGTTGACCTTGTCTACCCCCACAAGGACAGAAAGAGCCCAAGCCCTAGATGGGGCTCAGAGTGGACCACACACAGCGGGTCAAGCAGGACCCAACCCAGATCCCAGCTTTGACCCCTCCTCCCCCAAACCCTGACTTCAACCTTGATCCAGACCCCTCCAGCACACCAGTCCAGATCCCAACCCATACCCCAACAAGAACCCAGCCCAGACCTCAACCAGGACCCCACACTGGACCCTGACCTCACCCCAGACCTCACTGTGACCCCTAGCCCAGACACCAAGCTAAACAGACAGCTCTGGGATGGAGAAAGGGAAGTTTCAGGGGCAATCGTCAGCAATTTGAGGAAGACTTTCCTACAGCTAGGCTTTCTAGGGCAGCTAGAACTGTCCTGAGAGGGACTGATTGTGCTGTGTGCAGGGACCCAGGACCACCCAGATCCTACTCTGCCTCAGCTGCTGGCCCTACAAGCCAAGCCCGACCAAAGTCTGTCGGCTGAGATCTCTGTCCAGTCCCAGCGTGTCCCACCACAGTGGCAGCGCTAGGGAGCTCCTCTTTTAGGCTGGCCAACGAGAACCTGGGGTCCTAGCCCAGGCCTGGCCTGGGGCGTGTTCTCTTGAGCAGCCTTGGGGCCCCGCAGCATGGTATTAGGAGTCATAGACTACGCAGAGGCTGGGGGCTGAGTGGGGACAATTGACTTGTAGGCTTCTGCCCTCCGTAACCACGCAGCGAAGAAAGAAGGACGAGCCATTCAACAGCGTGGGAGGCCTACTGGACCCGCATTGCAAGTGAATCTCGGCGGGGAGACACCTCTAATGCCTCTGCTGAGTCACGTTCCCCGGCCTGACTCCGCCCTTCCTCCCTCTGCCCTGCACGTTATTTCTCCCCTCCCAAAGCGGTAAGGGTTTGGGGGTGCCTGGGGACGAGTTCGGGGTTATCTGGATCTTTCAAGGTGCACCAAAAAGGTGTCTGACCAAATAGGTGTATAAAGTCAACTGGTGCGACCCGAGCTGGACGCGTGCGCACTGGGGTCCTTAGCCTGCGGGTGTGGGAGCGCTAGAAGTCGAGCCCGGTCAGTTACTATAGAAACAATCAGATGCGATGCTGGGAACCGGGTTGTTCCCATTTCCCTCGCAGAGTCCCGCAACCTGGACCAGAGGAGCGCTGGAGCCTCTGCCCCTGCTAAGACTAGGGATCAGACCTTCGGGCCAGTCCGAGTCTTCCAGCGCCAGTGAGACGCCTAGCGAGGGGCTCGCGCCCACCCCACGGCCCTTGGCGACCCCGCAGCGCCAGCTGCGGCCGCCAGATGCCGCTGTGGCGCTCAACCGGCGTTCAGAGGCCCAGCCCGCGAAGGCGCCGGCGGGGAGGGGGCGGAAGGGAGCGGGCAAACGGGCTACACCATTGTGCGCGGGGGGAGCCCGGCGGTGCGGGTGGGGCTGCGGCTCGCGGCCCTGGTGGCCTGCGGCGCGGCTCCCCCTCGGCCGGCTCCGAGGTGGTTCAGTCCGGCTGCTGCTTGCCGGTTCCGGCCAGGAAGCGGGGCCGTTAGTGCAGAGGGCGTCGCAGTGCCCCGCGCCTGCAGTCGCCGCAATGCTGTGGTTGCTGGTAGCGCCGCTGGCTCTGGCGCTCGCCTACTTCGCGATGCTGGACGGCTGGTACCTGGTGCGCGTGCCGTGCGCCGTGCTGCGCGCGCGCCTGCTGCAGCCTCCGGTCCGCGACCTGCTGGCGGAGCAGCGCTTTGCCGGCCGCGTGCTGCCCTCGGACCTGGATCTGCTGCTGCACATGAACAACGCGCGCTACCTGCGCGAGGCCGATGTAGCGCGCGCCGCGCACCTGACCCGCTGCGGCGTGCTTGGGGCGCTGCGCGCGCTCGGGGCGCGCGCCGTGCTGGCCGCCTCTTGCGCGCGCTACCGCCGCTCGCTGCGCCTGCTGGAACCCTTCGAGGTGCGCACCCGCCTGCTGGGTTGGGACGACCGCGCCTTCTACCTGGAGGCGCGCTTCGTCAGCTTGCGGGACGGCTTCGTGTGCGCACTGCTGCGCTCCCGCCAGCACGTGCTGGGCACCTCGCCGGAGCGCGTCGTGCAACACTTGTGCAAGCGCAGGGTGAGACCCCTCTCTCCCTAGCCGGACCACGCCCTTAGGCCCTCCCTCCAACCCCTGCAAGGCGCCTCCTGCCCGGTACTTCCTCCACCCATGGTCTCCTCTGGGCTTCTGGAAACAGCCTCCTGCCTTCTTAATGCATTTCCCCGGGGGGTGGGGGTGGGTTCCTTGGGTCCCTCAATAAACTCTTAGTTGTCTGCCTTGTCAACCTCCCCCCTTGCCACTACTTGTCACATCTACCTCTGCCACTCTCCCTCAACTGGAAAACAAGTCCAGGTCTCTCCCAGGAGCATAGCGCTTGGCACTATGCTAAGCCACCCTCTGTGGCCCTTGCCCCCAAACCGAGGACTGGGGACCTGGGGGACACAGTGAAAGGAGGTTTGCATGTTTGCCTCATCGCTCAGAGCGGGGGCCTGCGTTCTTAATACCTGAGTTGTTGGAGGGGGGGTGGGCAGCGGGAGGTGGCGGCTAGTGTCTTGCTGGGACTCCAAGGCCTCCCCCTGGGCCTGCTCCTCCCAGCACTGCGGCTCCCGAGGCATGGCAACCCCGCCCTGGGGAGGCTGGGTCGCTGTGGTGATGTTTACCAAGGTGGGGAAGTGACTGAAGATACCATGCTGGCAGCCAGGGCCCGCCAGACCCCTGGGCGCCTGGACAGGGCTGCCTTGGCAGAGGGTGATGCAACCTCATCCCCTCCTCCACTTCAGAGGGGGAATGGGGGGTTGGGGGGACGGGACTGAGGCTCAGAGAGGGCCTGCCCAGGATGCACAGCGCCATGCCACAGCTCCTGGTTTCCTGTGCCCGCTGACTCCTGGACCCCTGCGCTGCACGCAGTCTATGGTGCTGAGCTCTGCTGGTCACCTCATGTGACGGGAGTTCCCAGAGGGGCTGCCACCTCCCGCAGCCAGAATGGGAAGGTGGAGGAGGGGGAAGGAGAGGGGCTTTTCTGCCAGGAAGGTCATCAGGCTTGTCTGGCTGGTGGGGTCCGAGTTGGGTAGGTGTTGAGCATGGACCCTGCTACCTTGATGGCACCACATCGGGAGGTCCAGGTAGTGGCCAGGAGCCATCCTGAGCCAGGGAGGATCCCAAGTGTCCAGGGTCTTGTGTGTAGTCTGGGCTGTTCCTGCCTCCCTGGCTGCACCCAGTCTACACTGAGGAGCTCAGATTTGATGATGCTCAAGGTAGCATAAGCATCTGCTTGGCCCCTCCCTAGTGTCCAGTCTGTAACCGGTCACAAATGACTGAGTCTGTAGGTAGGAAGGTGGACTGGGGTGGTCAGGCTCAGTGCTAACCAGGTGGTTATCTGTGGGGTGAGCCACTGACAAGAGCTATCTCCACCCTTTCCCTTCAGCTAGAGCCTCACACTTGGGCTCAAGGGCTCAAGCCCCTGGTGAGGCAGAGTCCACAGGAAGGAAATCTCAGGGTCTCAGAGATGGGGTCACAGAGGCCCTGGAAAGAGCATGAGGGAGAGGGTGCTCAGGTGGGAGGAAGACCTGGAGGGTGTGGAGTCCCAAGAGCCTTATCTCCCCCACAGGTGGAACCCCCGGAGCTGCCTGAAGACTTGCGGCATTGGATTGCCTACAATGAAGCCAGCAGCCAGCTGCTCCGCGCCGAGAGTGGGCTCAGCAGCGCCACCAAGGACCAGTGACCACCACCTCCACGCTCTCCAGCTCAGGCCAGCCTGGGCCTACTTGGCCCTGGGCTTTTCATGCCTCTCTGTGCCAGTCCCCACTCCAGGGTGATGTGACCCCCTGACCAGCTCTACCCAGGCTGGAGCCAACAGGCAAAGCAGACGTCCCAGAGCCCTCAGTGAGGGCCAAGGCGACCCCGGTGGGGAGCAGAGGGAGGGCTGCCCCTGAGGGTGAGTGGGGATTGGGCTTGAACAATGGAGCTGGGCATCCCATGTCTGTGAGGGGCAGGTGTGACAAGGTGGGACTAAAGCCGTCATGGGGTCCTGGCAGGGGCTTCTGACCTAATTGGGGATAGTGAGGAGGACAAGTCCAGGGTGGTAACTGGAGGCCTGGGCAGGTTAGGGGGAAGGATGTGAGGAGGCCAGCACCCCTGGAGTGGGCGGCCCACCAGCACTGCCTCCTCCACTTCAGGCAGGCTTCTGGGAGGACAGAACAGGGAGGGGGCAGCCGGGGACAGGGGGCCCACTCCAGGACCCTGTGCCTCCCTTCACTGCCTCTCCTTCCCTGCTGCCCACCGCTTCTTGCTCTGAGGGGTTGCCACCCTTGGCAGGCTGGGGTTGGGACAGAGTTGTCTGGGTCTTTCTTGTCCCTTTGTCCTGCCTGGCAGCTGCTCTTGGTTGCCCAAGGTGACAGTAGGGAATAGGAGGGAAGGGACAGACCCCCAGCCTAGGGCACTGCCTGATGCCCTCAGTTTCCAGGTCATGGGTTGGAGGGCCCTGGGGGTTGCTGCATGTTTGTGTTTGTATGGATGCTCCGGGCTGTGTGTCCACCTGGCTCTGCCCTTGCCCTCACCCCACCAGCCCCCAGGCAGGCCGGAGCCCTTGGATGCCCCTCAGGGACCTGCAGAGCCCAGGCCAGAGCCACCTGGCTGCCCGTACCTGCTCCCAAGCTGTTTTTGCCTTACACCTGCCGGGAAAGCTGCAATCAATGTTTATTTAAAGAAAGTGCAAGATTAAAGGATTTTAAATACGAGCGTGCTGGGGCAGGGCCTCATTGAGGGAGTGTGGACAGGGGATGCTTCCACCCAGGAAGGGGTCCTGGTATGTTTTCTGGGATAAGGACCAGGCTGCAGGGCAGGGGATGAGGCCAGAGGAGTTAGGCAAGCCCCTGGACGCAGCCACCTGGGTCTGATGAGACTAACTGTGAGTCTGGGTCGGCCACTGCCCGTGTTGACTGGTAAATGGACTCTGGTTCTCATCCCTGGAGGGAAGACTCAGATAAGCACCCCATGGGGCCTTGGCCTGCAGAGGGCCAGGGAGGACACCCAGGTGGACGGAGTCCAAGAAGTCTGTGCTGGGAAGGGGGGCATTGTGTGCTCTATCAGTGGGCACACCCATGGGTCCCCACATCCCCCTCAGAGCCTAGGGATGCAGGTCCCCGCCTCTGAAGCCTCACTGAGAGAGGACTTGGGCTCCTCCCACTCCATCTGGCAGTCTTGGGACCTCTGGGTGGTGGCCCACTTCATGGATGGGGAAACGGGCTTGCCCAGGGAGCATCTGACTTGGGGACTAGTGTGTCCCGGGCCAAGGCACTGTACCCCACATGGTCCTCCACCCAGGAGGGTGGGGAGGAGTGGTAGGAGTGGTCCTTCACCAACCCCCTCACCCATTTTGCTGGCCAGCTTCCCACCCCTTCATTTATGACCCCCCTGGGTTCCCACCTGTGGCCTCTCTCCCAGCTGCCTCTCTGGGATGGTTGTGGGGGGTTTCATGGCAGGGTTTTGAGCTGTAGAGGCCTTGGGTGTGAGGGCAGGGGATGTGGGTGTAGCACCCTGCCCAAACGGTATCAGAAGTCCTCCCAGTGCTGGACATGGTGGACTTGGGACATGCGCGCCCTCTCCTGGCTACATGCTGTACTGCAGGCAGGGAGCCACACAGGTGCACTGTCTCCACTGCCCAGCACACCTACACCACATAAGAACGTGAGCCTTTATCCGTGCTCCGATGGGGAAGTCGAGGCCAGGCAGTCTCCCCCACTACAGACCTGGCTGGGGACTGCTTCCGGGACACTCATTCCCTGGGAAGCCCCCAGGTGTGTGTCAGGAGCGTAGGGCCTGACCTCTGAACCCTTCCTCACCACAACGAGGCTTTGTGGGTTCCTAAGAGACTGGCTGCTGCTTCCTCCCCCAACTTGGTAGCTTCAGGGGTCAGTAGTGCCCAGAGTCAAGAGGCGGGGTGACCTTCCGGGCTTTAGACCCTAAGATTCTGCTGCACAGAATTTGGGCCACGCTCGGGCAGGTGCCCCCTCCCGCCCTTAGATCCCTGGGGCAGGCCAGTTCTCAGGGTACGCAGACCCCTAGTTACCCTTGGAGGGTCAATGGGGGCTGTGAGAGGGATTCAGGTCTCCCGGAGCTTGAGCACTCTAGGCTCCTGAGGAGGCGGGGTGGGTCAGTGGATGGCTCTAGTAGACATCGGGGTCTTGCTTGCACTGGGCTCAGTGTGGTTTTGTGACCTCAGACTCGCCTCTTGCCAGCTGTCTTGAATGAGGAAGCAGTGGGGCCCTTGTTGGGTAGAGCGAGGTCGTGGACATGTAGCCACAGACACACCACCTCACCAACACCCGAGAACCCCTTAGGCAGGTCCAGAACCAAACCCTGGAAGGACATGCTTCCCAGCCCCCCAGGGTCTGAGGGGAGACTGAGGGTGAATGTTCCCTGCTCTGAAATCTTGGGATCTAGTTTGAGATGCTATCGGGAAAGCACAGGGCATGCTTCTCCTTAGGCCTCAGTCTCTGCATCTGTGGAATGGGGCCAAGAGGCCTGGGTGGCAGGGAGGCGCCCAGGAAGGAAAGGAGCCCCTACCCTTTCCTCTTCATTGTCTGAAAGTTCTGGGAGTGGCAGGGGGCCATCTGAGGCCTTGTCAGGAAGGGAGCGCGACCCCCGGCCTGCTGTCCAGCGTGACCAGGTGTCGCGCGGGATCGCTCCAGCAGCATTACACAAGTCGTGGAAACAACAGAAGACAGGCTGGGCGGCACCGATGCTGTCGGGGTCTGTGGCCTCACATGAGGTGGAGCAAGAGCCGGTCACAACGGGCTTCCCATTGAAGGGGTATTCTGCAGAGGGAGCTGGGTCAGCCGGGGTCAGCCGCCTCCTCACCCCATCTCCCCACCTTACAGCTCCAGCCCCACCCCTAAAACTGCTGTGGAGGTTGCCCTGCCTCCCACCCATTCCTAGACCATAGGGTACCAACTGATTAGCCGGGAGGTTCTGGGCAGTATTGGGCATGGGTGTGGCTGAGAGGGAGGAACAGAGGCTAAGGGGGGCAGGGTGGGTCCCCCAGGGGGTTCCCTTCCTGCCCGCCCCCCACACGCTTCTCAGCGCCCTTTCCTCCTGAGAGGGGCTTGGAAGGGACTGTACAGGTGCAGTCATGGAGGGTGGGGAGGCACTGGGGGGGTGGGCAGTCTTACCTGACTCCACGGTTATCAGGGTGGTCTTGCAGGCTGTGTCTTTTGGCTTGCAGTAAACAACACTCTTGCATGAGAAAATCGACACCGGCTTCTCACAGGTGTAGCATTTGAAGGCTGGGGGAGGGGGCAGAGCCTCAGCAGGTGGCTACTGAAGTAGGAGGAGGGGCTCCAGGAAGGGGGTGGGGGGCCCAGCCTCTGGACTTAACCCCACTGGTCTCCCCACTGCCTAGACAGCCCACAATCCTTCTCTGCCCAGCCCAGCACTCCATCTGTCTATGCTTCAGTTTCTTCCTGGAGAAGGGGCCAGGAGCCCTGCCCCAGGACAGGCGAAGGAAGCCCTGGCCACCAGCCCTACCGACTGAGGAGGTGGGAAATACCTGGAGGCAAGGGTCAGGGGACTCCCACCCTGCTCACCATGACCCGAGCTCCAAGTTGTCAGGAGCAGCAGGGGCAGCGAGGCCCAGCTCCAGACCATCGTCCGGTCTGAGTGTTGGAATCTGGAGACTCCGGCTTCCAAGCCCCATTTATACCCAGGCCCTCGGGCACCCCCTCCTGAGCGTCAGCAGGAACCGGCTGTCCCAGTCTGGAGGGTGGATGGGTGACATGTTCATTACTCCTCCCCAGCAGCCAAGGGTCACCACAGCCCTACCCTCTGTTTGCACTCCCTCCGGGGTGGCGGGGTGTGTGTGTGTGGTGGGGGGGGGCAGCTCATGTTTGCATAGCAATGATTCTGTTTCTAGGTCTGGCTGCTATCTGTCTCTCCCAACCCCAGAGCATCTTCCTACAGAATCAAAGCCTCTTTATGAACGGACAGCCCCTGACAGGCATGGAGGACCCAGTGGGCAAGGGGAGCATCAGCTGACTTGTGTTGCTCACTAATCTGAAGTGAACCATGTCACACGTGTCACCAAGGACTGCAGATTAGTGAGTGAGCACAGGTCACTTTGCATCCTGGGTAATCTGCCTCTGTTTCTTCTACCCTTGGCATTTGATGAGCTTGCCCTTGAGTCCAGCTCTGCCTCAGGGGCACACAGGTCCTCTTGGCTGGAGCCCTGTCCAGTGCCCGCTTTGTGTGTGGCCGTGCTGGACAGTGCTGAGGGTATTTTGTACCCCCTCCCTCTGGAGCTGGGGCTGGTTGAATCAGGACCTTGTTTACCCTTTGGCATCCTGGCCCGACACTGTCCTCTGACCTTCCTCACTAGGGAAGTCTCCAGGTGATGCTCCCCATCTGTCCTCCTCATCCTGCAGGGCCTCGTCCAGATGGCTCCTCATTCTCAATAGCCCAGCTTCTGGTTTCTCTTTCCCTAGAGGTTCTTCTGGAGCTCTGTGGATGAATGGGAGGACAGAGGGATGGATAGATGGATGGGTAGATAGTGGACGGTGGGTGGGTGGGTGGATGGATGGACGGGGAGATGGGTGGGTGAATGGTGAATGGATGTGTGGATGGATGAGGTGGTGGCTGGAACGATGGGTATTTTGGAGACTGGCTGTCTGGACATGAACAAATGGTTGGGAGAATGCCTTCATAGACGAGTGGTTGGAGAGGTGGGGCAAACAGTAGACTAGATGGATGAGTGGGCAGTTGGGTTGGTGGTGGATGGAAGATGGTGAGCATAGAGAAAGTTAAGTGTGTGGGCCTGTGAAGGGTTTGTGGCAGGTGGGTGGGTCCTGCGGTGGAAGAGGGGAATCACTCTGATCCAAAGGGAATAGAATGCTGGGAAGCGCTCCGGACTGGGACCAACAGGCCTGGACTTTGTCGCTGTCTTCATGTGTAACCCTGAGGTGAGCCCTGTATTTCTCTAGAATTCGGTTCCCTGTATGTGGGGAGTAAAGAGCTGTAAGTGGACTGGCCTCGGGGCTGAGGTGAATTGCACAGGACTAGAGGTGTTGGGAGGAAGTACAGGGAGGGCGTAGTGTGTGAAGGAGAGACCGCAGTCATGGCAAATCAAACAAATCCAACCATCAATGGCAGCAGGGCGGGCCAGCCTTGGGGCTCAGTCCATGTACTGCCCAGGATGTTGCGAGAGCAGCCAGGAAGGTGTGGTTCTGGAGTCTGACCCTGGCTCTGCAGCTTCCTATGAGACTGGGGCCAGACTGTAAGTTCAGCATTGGAGTGCCGCCCCCAAGGAGTGTGGGGGCAAGCCAGGGGGGCCGGGCCTGACAGCTAGCGGATGCCCCATGTGTACATCCCATTGGTCAGGGCTCCATCTGAACTTAGTGGGCAAATGCTGGAGGCCAGGCTGTGGGGCTGAGGGATGTCAGCAAGGAGATCCTGCCCCTGTCGAGGACAGGGGGGACACCAGCTTCTGGAGAGGTGTCTGAGGCTGCCTGGAGGGAAGGAGGCCTCAGAGGGGTCCAGAGGCTGCTCAGTGGGATGGGTGGGAGGGTTGGAGGATGGGTGAATGGAAGCATGGTGGGATAAATGAATACACAGTAAGCAGATAGGCCTGTGAAAAGACAGATGATAGATGAGGGGTTGGATGGCCGAATGGGTGAGTAGGTGAGTGGGTGGGTGAGTGGTTGGATGGTTGGATGGCAGATGGAGGAACCTCCCTGGGAAAAGTTGCTACTTTTCCACGCCAGGGTCAGATGTAACCTAGTAGGACAGGATTTATGTCCCACTTAAATGGTACCCCCCTCCCTCCTCTAAGTACCCACACCTGCCCTGCTGGCCCTGGGTGTGGAACTGGGAGACCAGGTTTGGGCCCAGTCAAGAGCAGTGTGTGTTCTTGGGATGTCTGCTTGCTTCACCTGAATCTGCTGTCCCCGTCTGCAGAGAACCCATGATACCGCAGCCTCGGGCAGGGCCATCCCATAGATCCAGGCAAGCCCAGACCCGATAGCATCTGTGAGGCTATATGAATGTATAAATCGAGGGTGAGACCAGGTGAAAGAGTTTCTGGTGGGACCTCTTCCCAGCATCCCCTTTAGTCCTCGGGGTATCCTGCCTCAACCAGAAGCTAGAAACATCAAGGATCCCTCTCCAGGCCTGGCAGGGCTGTCCAACATGGCCCCCGCCCTTTATCTGAGGTGGACCCACAGCCCCTGTCTGCGCTTGCCCCACTCAACTTGCCACTTCAGTTCACACCAAACCCAGCCTGCTGCCAGCTCTACCCCATCTTCATTTCTAGGGTCTGGCACCAATGCCCCCTCGTCCTTGACCCACTCACCTGTCCTTGGCATTTGAAGCCTGCCCTGCCTATCCTGCTGGGATACTAGACCATTGGGTCCCATTGAGACCATTGGGCCTTCAACAAAGGGGACATGTTCCCATTCCTCTCAGAGGCCTCCACCCACAGTCCAGGCCTGGCCATGGTGACTACTGAGCCAGGGAGTGATCGATAACAGATCGGTGAGTGTGGGACAGATGAATGAAAGAGTAGGGTGGATGGATGGGTGAACGGATGGAGAGTTGAAGAAGAGGGGTTGATGAAGTTGTTCGTCACAAGGAGACTTGGGATGACTCAGCCTGGACTCTGTCTTGGCACTCAGGGTGGTCTCTCCTCCCATCAGGAACACCGTCTACAGCCTTCCCAGCAGAGCTCAGTCAGCAGACAAGGGGTCCCTCAGGGGCAGAGCTTGTTCTCATGTAGGACAGATCTGTCTGAGGCTTCCTGGGAGCTCACAGTCACCCCCTTCCTACCTGCCTTCAGCTGCAGACCTGGCCCCTCCTCCAGACTTCTAATCACAAGTTCATGGTTCTAACCCACCAGCCTCTCCTTGGAAACCCTATACAGGGTCGCTATGAGTTGGAACCAACTAGATGGCACTTAACAACAACAACAACATACCTCATAGGTGAGACCCTGAGAGCCAAGTAGATTTGTCCAGGGCTCAGTGCCCTTTGATTTGGGGCATGGAGGCTTTTACCTAGGCAGGTCTCGATGCTAACTGGCTGAGATGGAGTGAGGTTATTGCAGCCTTAGGGAGCTAGGACTGTGGCTGGGACAAGGACAACAAGAGATGAGAGGTAAAGCTTCAAGATCTTGAGTGGCAAGGGTCAGGGCTAGAGTGCCACGGAGAATGAGGAAGACCTTTAAGGAGATGGAGTGTCTCACTGGCTGCAACAATGGACGGTGCAGAACTGTGCAGTGGTTCATTCTGTTGTATGTGGGGTCACTGTGAGTCAGAACCAACTCAATGACGGCACCTTACAACAGGAACAGGGGAAAGGGAGGCATCCTCAGTGAGCACCTGGTGCGGGGGAGGTGGGTGGGAAGCAGGAGGGGTCGATAAGATTCAGGTTTAATCATCATTTCATGACGATCACTGCCCCTCCCCTATTCACAGGGCTTCCTGGAAGGGTGTCACCCCCCACATCCAAACACACCTCCTAAAGCTGCTCCCCAGACCACCACCCTGTCCCCCCACACCTCCATCCTTCTGGAACTCAACATTTGGGGTCTCTGTCATGGTTTCAGCACTACGGGTGAGAGAGCTTAACAGGGGTTATGTTTCAATCCAAACGTCTGTCAGCACAGTCGGAGGCAGGGCAGTGCCAGCTTCCCACACCCTGGCTAAGGCTAGGCCTGGCCACCCCATGGGGATGGAGATGTTCTGCAGGGGTGTGGCTGCACTCTGCCCCTGGTGGGTGGTCCTGACTCAGACCCTCAGGTGAACATGCCAGGGTGGGAACAGAGTGTCCACAGCTGAGTCCCCAGCTCTGTGGGAACAAAGATGGGAGGCCATCTAGGTCACACGAAGTCCTAGGTTACACAGCCTGTGTCACCATTGGCCTGAACGTGGTCTCTGCCTGGGAGGGGACTGCAAGACTGAGGACGTGGTCTTTTGAAATGAGGGGTCCCAGGCCAAGCCATGGTCCCTGACCGCAGGCTGAGTGAGACTTGGTCCCTGGTCCCAAACTCATCTCTAACCACAAGCTGAATGAGGCCTGGTCCCGTTTCAGGTTCAGCTTTGATCCCTGATCACAGACTGAGTCAGCCCTGATCCCCTGTCCCAGGCTGAGCCTTGATCCCTGACCCCAAGCTGAGTGAGACCTGGTTCCTGGCCCTGACCCCAGCACTTCCCTCACTTTTATGGAAGACCTGAGAAAAGCCAGATGAGAAGGTGTGATGAGATGTTGGGAATAGCTCAGAGTAGGGCATGTCCAAGATATTGTTGTTAGGTGCCATCGAGTCGGTACCGACCCATAGCGACCTTATGCACAGGAGAATGAAACACTGCCTGATCCTGGGCCAACCTCACTACTGTTGCCACACTTGAGTCCATCAGTGATGCCACCTGGTCAGTCCACTTCATTAGGGGTCTTCCTCTTTTTCTCTGACCTTCCATCTTATCAAACATGATATCCTTCTCCAGCGACTGGTCCCTCCTGACAATATGTCCGAAGGATGAGACACAAAGTTTGGCCATCTTGGCTTCTAAGGAG
>NW_006408519.1:51670609-51676660 GCF_000296735.1 Chrysochloris asiatica
TGTGCTCTTTGATCTTCATCAGTAAATGTTTTAAGTCCTCTTTACATTCAGCAAGCAAGGTTGTATCACTTGCATATTGCAGGTTGTTAATGCAATCTTGTCCAAGATAGCCCTCACATAATGCTGGCCTTCCATTCAGCAGATTGCCCTAGCTCTGCCCTAAGTTGCTCGACACTGATGGGACGCTGGGCGGGGGACCAGGAGCTGGCCAGTGGTGTACAGTCCAGGGGCCCAGAGTCAAAAGACCTTCCAGGCTACTGTTTCCTAGGTCCCAGGAATCCAGGACAAACCCTGCTTCCCATTTCAGTTGTTGCCTCCTTCCATCTGTGGGGATGGTGGGGGCTGAGGGACTCGGATGCCCTTAGTACTGCAGGTTGGCCAGCTCCCCCCAGCTCTGCTGGACGTGCCATGAGCTGTGGTGCCTCTCAAGGGTGGGAGGTGGACTCACCCAGGGTCAGGGTAGGGGGAGATGTGGTGCAGAAGTTGGGGGCCCGCAGGGGTGGGTCCCTCCTTCCCTGGACAGGCTGTTGCCCATCTCCTGTCCCTCCCCTCTCCTCCCCCCTGGGTGGAAAAGCTGGACCCCACCCCTTTCTCCCAGTTCCCTGTGTGTGTGTGTTTGTAGAGTTCTTTGTGTGTCTACGTGGGTATGTATGCACACCCATGTGCGTGCACCCCATGTGCCCACATGTGCATGTGTGCCTGGGTTTATGGGGCCCATGTGCATCCATGTACACATGGATACAAGGGAGTTGCCAACCTTGTAGTAATCTCCCATTATCTTTTTCATTCCGTTTTCCATGAACATTTTGAAGCCCCTCCATGTATATGGAGCCCTGGTGTGGCATTGCAGGTTAATGCACTGGACTGCAAGGTTGGTTTGAACTGCAAAGTTGGTGGTTCAAGCTTACCAGCTGCTCCTTGGGAACCCTATACAGGGTCACTATAGGTCGGAAGTGATTCGAAGGCACTTAACAACAACAACAAAACAACATATAATATATATGTGAGTCTGGTGTGGCTCTGAAGGCTAAACACTAGACTACTCACTTCCAAGTTGGCAGTCCAAACCCACCAGCTGTTTTTCCTCAGAAACCCTATACCTATACAGCAAGGGTGGGGACATTTCCGACTCCTGGGGTGGCACTGTAGGATCAGTGGACTATGAACCACAAGGTCAGCAGTTCAAACTCATCAGCTGCTCTTCAGAAACCCTATAAAGGGTTGCTATGAGTCGGTACCTAACAACAACAACAACAACATATTTGTACGTGTGCACATGTGTGTTCTCATACACCCAGACTCAGACCTGATGGGCAGGGTGAGTCCCAGGGACACTATCCTGGGATGTAGAGGTCACTCCTTCTCAAGTGCTGTGGCCACCCGGGGACCAGGACACCTGGAGGAGTGGACTGGTCAAGGTGGGTCCATTGTGAGCCTGAAAAAGGTCCTCTGGGGCGCTTCCTGGCGGCGGCCTACAGAACACCAGATCCCCTGCTCCCGGCCTGGGCCTGGCAGGTGGTGGGGGCTACATAGAGCTGTTGTCTCAGGTCCTTCCTCCCCCAGGGCTGCCCCTGCCCTCTCTCCTGGTCTCAAAGCTGGTCCACGTGTCACCTCCTCTAGGGAACCATCCAGACCCCACCCTGCCTGCTGTGCTGGCTCCCCTGGCACATGTGTGTCCGGAGGGACTTTTGGGGGGTGTCCCAGGCTGAGCCACCATCCTTGCTTGTAAACGGAAGGAAGAGAGACAGACAGGGACACCAGCAGTCGTACTGCTGAGCTAGCCAAGTGGAGCCAGACAGGACTGAAGGGGCCAGCAGCTCGAGTGAAAAACCTGCGGGCCAAGACAGAGACCACCCAAGCTGGAGGGGCGGAGGTGGACAACACACTGCGGCCAACAACCCTGCCCGAGCGGCCGGAAGGAGAAGCGAGACAGTGTCCGGGTGTACTCATTTATGGCGCTTGCTGGCAGAACAGGCCTAGCACAGGGTGGGGTTCAGCGGGGCCTAGAGTCCGAGGCTCCAAAGGGAGACCAGCAACAGGGCGCAGGCCAGGCCCCTGGGGCCTCCCCGGACTGGGGCACTGTCCACATTGCAGAGATCGGTGTTACAGCAGGACACAGGCCGCGTCTGGCCGATACCATCCACATCTGAAGGCTCGCATTTGCTGGCGCATGACTTGGTCACCGTGGAGTCCCCCAGGAACGGGTACACTACGGTTAAGGAGGTGTCAGTAGTCGGGGAGCCAGTGCCCAGAGCTCCCTGGGCAGGATCCGGACTGGGCTCGTCCCAAGTCTCAGTCCCTCCTGCACTATCCGGCTGGCCTTCCTCCCACACACTCAGGGTCCCCTAGTGTCAGAGCCCACGAGGCACCCTGTGGGAACCCTTCACAGTGCATGGGGCACACTCCTGCCCAGAATGTGGACAGAGAGGGGATTCCTGAAAAGTGGGTCTGCTGTCTTGCCTTCCCACTGCCACAGCGGAGGTATGTCCTGGGAGGGAAGAGGGTCTAGGAGGAAGGAAGAAAGGGATTCAGAGGGGGGAAAGAAGGAAAGATGGATTCAGAGGGGGGAAAGAAGGAAAGGAAGGAGCGAAGGGCAAGGAAGGAAGCCAAGGAGGGAGAGAGGGAGAGAAGGAGGGAAAGAGGGAGGGAGAGCAGGAGAGAGGAAGGGAAGAAGGAGGCAGGAGTGAGGAAGACCGGCCTAGCAGCCTTCTCTGAGAACGCAGACACTGCACTGTGCTGACACACAGTGACAGGGGCAGTAAGGGGCATCTCTGGGTTCCCGGACACTGACCGATCTCCAGGGAGTATAGTGTTGTCTTGCACATGGTCTCATTGGCTATGCAGGTGGTCACGGTGAGGCAGCTGGACACGCTGGTGGGCTCAGGGCAGGTGTAACATTGAAGGGCCATTGCTGGGGATATGACATTGAGAGCAGATCAGGCAGACCTGTTCCCCCATACCTCAAACCGTCGGAGTGGGGGTGCCCAGTTGCCCCTGGTATAAACTTGAAGAAGGTGAAGTTGCTGAGATGTAAGCGGGTCAGACTGGGCTCAGTCTGAGGCCCTGAGACCTGAGGTGAGAGCTGGCCTGGGGGTGGGGAGGGGAGGGAAGGCATCTCCGCAGTAACGGGTACCACAGTGGGAGGAAGCCTAGATTTCCTCATCAGCAGATTGCAGGGCCCAGGGCTGCTGTGGGGATTAAGGGATCAGGGTGATGGTATGTGGGTGCAGGGTGCAGGCTGGGCTCCTAGAATAAAGGAAAGGGGAGGGGCCAGGGCAGGGCAGGGCAAGGCAGACCAGCTCTGCCCTGCTCCAACTCCAGCCCCCTAATCCCAGAAGCTCCAGCTGCCCCATTCCTGTAACTGGTGAGCCGCTTTGCCCACTCCAGGGTTGACCTCAGCTGCCCACTCTGGCAATTGGGCAGAGCCATCTGACTTAAACCAATAGACAAAGTTTCTTTTCTGGCTGAGCATGGGAGCCCCAAGAAGGGGTGAAGGGTATGGTACCCCCAATTATCCTTTCAGACCCCAAGGTCACTAGTCAGCATCTGATTTGTCTGGATTTCTTCCCTCCTGTCCAGCGTGGTCCCCTCAGACAAATGCCTCCCTGGTCTTCCCCTTCCCACTGCCCCCATCTACCTTCCTCCACCCAGTGGCCCCCAGAACCTGACCTTTCTGGCTGACTGCCCTTCTCTATGTGCCCTACAGTAGGACGAAGCACCCCCCAGCTGGTCTCAAGACCCTCACCACACCCTCACACCTGACCTTGAACCTACCCACCCAGGCTGCTCTGACCCTTCCCCACTCTCCTTCTCTCTGGTCTCCTTCCCAGACCACCTCCACCTCCCTCACTCCCAGGCCCCTTTCTTGAGGTCACCAGTAGTGACCTCCAGATCGGCGCTCCCACTTTCCCAGCCATTCGCCCTTACCGAACTCCCCGCAGACCGCTAGCACCAGGACCAACAACGCCCACCGAGTCCCCAGCATCTTCCAGATTCCACGTCTCCACTCTGTGCCTGTCCTTCACCTGTTACTTGCTGCGGACAATGAGTGCCACCTAACCGGTCTGCGAGCCGATTAGCGGGATCAGGTTTCTGGGGGCGGAGGGAGGGACCCCGCCCCGCCCCACCTAACCACCTCCTTCCCTGCCTGGGCCCCTTCCCACTCCCTCCGTGACCCCTCCACCACCCCTTTTCTGACTCCTCCCGCTTCTCTGGACGTTCCTTCCGTCTGGGGATCCCTGTAGGGTCCTCCCTGAACCCTATAGCTCCTTTGTCCTCTATCCAGGACATTTTGATGGACTGGCTCCTCCTTCTCCCAGTTGATCCTGGGGTCGCAGAGTGGGGTCCCCCTGGCCCAGATGGAAATCCCTTCGCTGGGCAGCGGAGGTTGGAGGTCTAAAGATCTTGGCCCTGACCCTTCACATGCACACACCCTGGAGGAGGTCATGTGATGAAGCAGTTGTTGTCTGAACTACCAGCTGAGATGTTTACTCAGAGGTTTAGCTGGAAGCAACTGGGAGGTGCTGGGCCACCAGAGAAGGCTGTGAAGGAAAGGGGGCCAGGGATGGGTGACTTCCCCTGGGGAGCTGTGAAGGGCTGGCCCCTACCTCTCTGCCTGGACCCTTCCATCTACAGTCACCTTGGGAAGACCCTCAGGTGGGCCTGACCTGGCTCCTCTTTGCAGCAGAGGAAATGGAGGGAAGTTGCTCCAAGCTTACAGGCAGGATCCCCACCCCCACTGCCTCTCCAGGGATTTCCAGCCTGAGACCCATCCCAACATCCTGTGGCCGGCTGCAACAACACACCTGGTCATGCCCTGGGCAGGGCATTGACATTCCAGAGTCTTTCCCTGGCAGGTTGTGTCTCAGCCTTCCTGACTCCTGCTTCTTCTTGTGGGGTCTTATCCCCCAGCCTCTCTGTGGTGTGATCCTATCTGGTTTGAGAAGCCTCCTGGCCACTCCAGGCCCTTTCATGGCCCTGGGCTCCCCTACGGGATCAGCTCTATTTGGGATCTGGTATTCACCCCTGGATCTCCCTCAGCACTGGTAGGATCAGGAGGTCTGTGATGTGCGGGGGCCCTCAGGATCTTCTAGCCTTTAGCTTCCCCTGAGCTTGAGTGAAGGGGCCAAGGCTCTATGAAGCAGATGGACTTTCTTGGAATCAGATGCCATGAGTCTGGGAAAAACCATGACAGAGTTCCTGTCTGACTGGGCTCTGCCTCTCTGAGTGACACCCGGACAGACGCTAACAAGATTAGATGCCCACACCCAGATCCTCATTAGCTCTAACCCATTTCCTCTGCCTGGTCCAGCCCTACACTTTCTGGTTCAAAGGCCCGGGTCCCCAGGCACTCAGCTCTACCCAGTTTCTGCTGACTTTGCTGGGGAGACCCAGGAAGCACCTTCTAGAGGAGTTGCAGCTGTCCCTGTGGGGTGGGAAGGCCACAGTCTGGGCTGACGCTGCCTGGTGAGGCCTTGGGTATGAGAGGCCCACATTCTCCTTCTCCTCAGCTCTCTCACCCCCACACTTAATCAAGGCAAGATTCAGGCTCAGTAAGGGACGAGAGCCAGACAGACATCAGTGTGTGACCAAAGTCAGGGCTCAGAGTGTGACGGTCGTAGGCTGCGCTTTCTAGAGAAGCAAAACCAGCATAAATAAATATTCACAAGGAGAAATTTATTTCAAGAAAACATCTTATGAAATTGTGGAGGCTGGCAAGTCCCAAATCCAACCACCATGTATATTGGATGCAGGCCACACCCCCAAAGACATCGACTGGCTTTCAATTGATTGGCTGCTCACATCAGACCACAAAATGGAGGGTGATTACATTATATTACATTATGGAAGAAAAAGTAGTCCAATATATGCCAAAACACTGAGACTCATAGCCTAGCCAAACTGGTCCATAACATTAACCACCACAATGATCAAGCTTAAGAGTTAGAGTGTAACCAGGGTCAGGGCTCAGTGTGGGACTAGGGTCAGGGCTCAGTGTGGGACTAGGATTAGGGCTCAGTGTGGGACCAGAATCAGGGCTCAGTGTGGGAC
>NW_006408519.1:51677040-51678263 GCF_000296735.1 Chrysochloris asiatica
GGGGACCAGGGTCAGGGCTCAGTGTGGGACTAGGATTAGGGCTCAGTGTGGGACCAGAATCAGGGCTCAGTGTGGGACCAGGACCAGGGCTCCGTGTGGGATTAGGATTAGGGCTCAGTGTGGGACTAGGATTAGGGCTCAGTGGGGGACCAGAATCAGGGCTCAGTGTGGGACTAGGATTAGGGCTCAGTGTGGGACCAGGACCAGCGCTCAGTGTGGGACCAGGACCAGGGCTCCGTGTGGGATTAGGATTAGGGCTCAGTGTGGGACTAGGGTCAGGGCTCAGTGTGGGACTAGGATTAGGGCTCAGTGGGGGACCAGGGTCAGGGCTCAGTGTGTGTCACAGTGTGATAGCATCAGTTTGCCCTCTTCTGATTGTATCACTCCCACTAACAGCCACCAGAGGACTGGGGTTTACCCCTCTCTGGTTGTCACTGCTGGTACTGCTCACTGGAAAAACTTATAACATGGTGACTTCTTTACTTCTCTCTGAGCGCTGTTGAACATTCCTTGTGTTTAAGGTCTAGTATTTCTTTTACTTCTGACCTTGCTACTCACGTCTGTCAGTCTGTACTGTGGTGACTGGAATGGTGCTGTGATGCCGCTGTTTGAAGTAACAGCAGAATCACCCACAGTGGGCAGGTTTCAGTGGAGTTTCAGAACAGATTAAAAAGAAGGACTAGGAGGTCCACTTCTGAGGGATTAGCCCCTGAAACCCTTGTCTGGTACAGTGCCTGAAGCTAAGTCCTTCGGTTGGAAGGCCCTCAGAATACAACTGAGGAAGACCTACCTCCTCAAACTAGTCAACTGGAATGACGAGGAAGAAACACAGCATTCAGAACCTTCATTTGCTGTTTCAGCTTGACTCAAAATGAGAAGAAACAGCTGCAAACATCCATTAATAATTGGAATGTAGAATGTACAAAGTTTAAAACTAGGAAAATTGGAAATGATCAGAACTGAACATTGATCTCCTAGGCACTAGTGAGCTGAAATGAACTGTTATTGGCCGTTTTAAGTTGGACAATCATCAATCATTGCCGGGGACCTGCCTCGACATAGGGGTTTGGTTCACGAGGAGGAGATACCTGACGGTGATAAATATATAGCAAGAATACACAGAAAGAGACAAAGAGAGAGACAATGAGGCACCCCAAAGCCAGGGTGGATACATCACTGGTGGGCAGGCTTGGGACTACAGGCATCGTGGCCTCTGCAGGCAG
>NW_006408519.1:51678898-51680943 GCF_000296735.1 Chrysochloris asiatica
CATTAACTGCCAGTGGCCTCATTTGTTACACTCGGGCCTATAGGGCCTCGAACCTCTGACCAGTCTTACACGGTCCGCAACAAATCATATGGTTTACTATGCCAGGAATGACAAATTCAATAGGAATGGTGTTGTATTCATCATCAAAAAGAACACTTCAAGATCTACCTTGAAATGCAATGCTGTCTGTGATAGGATGATATCCATACACCAATAAGGAAGACCCCTGTGATTCTGGAAGCTATGTAACTGATACAGCTTCCAGGTTTCAACTGAGCTTCCAGACAAAGACAGACTAGGAAGAAGGAGAAACAGATTATTTCAAATATTTAGTCACTGAAAACCTTATAAATAGCAGTGGAACACTGTCAGCACCAGAATACTGAATATTGAAACATGATAAAGAGCACCAGAATATTCTCAGATACAGTGCTGTATAATGAGCCGCTCAGGTTGGAAGGCACTCAAAATGCAACTGAGGAAGAGCTGACTCCTCAAAGTAGCATTGACGTGATGATCAGAGTATCACCAGCACTAATGATGGAGTAAAGCCCCCAGGACCTTCATTTGGTGATGAGGCACAACTCAAAATGAAGAGAAACAGCAGTAAACATCTATTAATAATTGGAACACGGAATGTACAAAGTATGAATCTAGGAAAATTGGAAATTGTCAAAAATGAAATGTAATGTATAAACATCAATATCCCAGGCATTAGTGAGCTGAAATGGACTGGTATTGGCCAGTTTCAATCTAATAATCACATAGTTTGCTATGCCTGGAATAACAAATTGAAGAGGAATGCTGTCATATTCGTTACCAAAAAGAACGTATCAAGATCTGTCTTGAAGTACAATGGTGTCTATGATATGATACTATCCATATGCCTACAAATACCTTCTTTAGACAGCATAAGAGATGAATATACACATGGACCTTACCAGATGGAATACATAGAAATCAAATTGATTACATCTGTGGAAACACGATGGAAAAGCTCCATATCATCAATCAAAACAAGGCCAGGGGCAGACTGTGGAACAGACCATCAATTGCTCATATGCAAATTTCAAACTGAAGCTGAAGAAAATGAAAACAAGTCCATAAGAGCAAAAATATGACCTTGAATATATTCAACTTGAATTGAGAGATCATCTGAAGAGTAGATTTGATACATTAAACACTAAAGACCAAAGACCAGAAGAGTTGTGAGATGACAACAAGAACATCGTACATGAAGAAAGCAAAAAGTCGTTAAGAAGACAAGAAAGAAGGAAAAGGTCAAAATGGATGTCAGAAGAGACTCTGAAACTTGCTCTCCAGCATAGAGATGCTAAAGCAAATGGAAGAAATGAGGACATACAAGAGCTGAACAGAAAATTTCAAAGATCAGCTCGAGAAGATAAAAAATATTACAACAAAATATACAAAGATCTGGAATCAGAAAACCAGAAAGGAGGAACACACTCGTTATTTCTCAAGCTGGGGGAACTGAAGAAAAAAATTCAAGCCTCGACTTTCATTATTGAAGGATTCTCTGAGCAAATTATTGGATGATGCAGAAAGCATCAAGGGAAGATGGAAGGAATACACAGAGTCACTGTACCAAAAGAAAATGGATGACGATCAACAATTTCAAGAGGTAGCATCTGATCAAGAGCCAATGATACTGAAGGAGGAAGTCCAAGGTGCATTGAAGGAATTGGCAAAGAACAAAGCACCAGGAATTGATGGAATAAAAATTGAAATCTTTCAAGAAAGTGAGGCGGCACAGGAGGCATTCACTCATCTATGCCAAGAAACTTGGAAGATAACTATCTGGCTGACTGATTGGAAGAGATCCATATTTGTCCTCATTCCTAAGAGAGGTGACCCAACGGAATGCAGAAATCATCAGACAGTATCCTTGATATCCCATCTGAGTAAAGTTTTACTAAAAGTAATACAGAAATGGCTACAATCATACATTGACATAGAACTTCCAGAGGTTCAAGCCAGATTCAGAAGAGGCCGTAGAATGAGGAATATCATTGCTGATGTCCGAT
>NW_006408519.1:51684388-51694457 GCF_000296735.1 Chrysochloris asiatica
TTGGACCAATAAACAGCATCCATATAAATGCAGAAAAGATTGAAGTTGTCAAAGACTTTATTTTGCTCAGATTAATCATCAACACTCATGGAAGCAGCAGTCAAGAAATCAAACAATATATTGCATTAGACAAATCTGCTGCACAAGACCTCTTTAAAGGGTTCAAGAGCAAAGATGTCAGTTTGAGGACTAAGGTATGCCTTAACCATGTCATGGTATTTTCAATAACCTCATATGTATTTGAAAGTTGAACAGTGAATAAGAAAGGCCATAGAAGAGTTAATCCATTTGAATTATGGTGTTGGAGGAGAATATTAAAAGTACCATGGACTGCCAAAAGAACAATCCAATCTGTGTTGGAAGAAGTACAGCCAGAATGCTCCTTGGAAGCCAGGATGGCCAGACTTCATCTCTTATACTTTGGACATATTATCAGGAGGGACCAATCCCTGGAGATGAACATCTTGTTTGGTAAAGTGGAGGGTGGAAGAAGACCCCCAACAAGATGAAATGGTGCAATGGCAGCAGCAATGCGCTCAAGTGTAGCAAGGATTATAAGGTTGACCCAGGACCTGGTGGGGTTTCATTCTGTTGTGCATAGGCTCGGTGTGAGTTGGTACTGACTCAATGGCACCTAACAACAACAAATAAGGAAGACCAGTTAACACACCTATTATTCAAATCTATGCTTCAATAACTAAAGACAATGATGAAGAAATTGAAGAAGTCTACCAACTCCCTCAGCCTAAAATTGATCAAACTTAGAGATATATTGATAATTACTGGTGATTGGAATTCTGAAGTTGACAGCAAAGAGGAGGGACCAGTAATTGGAAAATATGGCCTTGGTGGTAGAAATGGCATGGAAGATCACATGACAGAATTTGATAAGACCAACCACTTCATTGCAAATTCATTTTTTAAAAAAACAAGACAAAAATTTTGATTGTGATTTGAGTGAAGGTTTTCAGAGAAGATCTTTCCTTTTATATTAAAAAATTACACACTTTATTTGATCTCAGTTGCAATCCCCTCCAGGTAACATCACAAATTCCACTTCCTCCCTCTGTTTCACTTCCTCTCTCCATTCTTCCTTCTTACCCCACCCTTCTGAACTTTGTCCTGGGGTAGGTAAATGTTGCTATTTTGATCTCAAATGGTTGCTTATTCTAAGGTGTTTGTACCTCACTTGCATTTTTGTTCCCCTTAGAGACCTATTGTTAGGCTGAAAATTGGACCATGGGGTGAGTTCAATTCCAGACCTGAAGGGTGATTAATGGCCATAGTCTCGGGATTTCAACAGTTCTTACTAAGTAAGCCTGCTCTCTTACATGATTTTGAGTTTTGCACCAAATTTTCTGCCACTCTATCCAGGACTTCTTTATTTTTTAGTTTTTATTGTGAATTGAGTGAAAGCTTATAGAGCAGATAATCAGTTTTCGTTCAACATTCATATACCTTGTTTCATTACAATGATTATAATCCCCTCCATGTACCATCAGTTAACAGTATTTCTCTCTATTCATTTTAGCTTTCTCTTTTTTTATTATTATTATTAAACACTCAGGAATATATAATAATTTAAAATACTAAAGGGCACATTCTGCAAGCCTGCCTCCTGGCCACCAGCTCTCAGTCCCTCTCTTTCCATGAGTCTAGAGTCCTCAGCTGCTCTCTCTCTCCATGTCCCCATCTCTGCCTCCATCTCTGGTGTCACTGCTTCTCTGGATAAGACCACATATTCTGCTTGTGCTCTTCTCCCTTGATGGTCCTAGGGTCCTGGAATGTAAGATTGACCACTCCCGCGTTTTTGTTACAAAACTTCTACCTTTACAATTGTGACAGTCTCAATTAGTCATGACAACAATTACTCACTATTGAATCATAAGAATCTTATCTCCATCTCTTTTCACCAGATCCATCTAGACAAGATGAAAACTATTCAATGAGGACTCTATCTTCCCACGCACACTTTTAAACTAAACTCCCTCTTGAAAACTTGTAAGCCAGTCACTTCATTTCATGCCTTTATCACCCCCTCATTTTAGGTAGCCAATGTCTAAGTTGCCTGTCCCTACCTACCCTGTATTCAGAGGGGAAAGGATTAATACTTGATGTGAAGACTCCTTCCCTCTCTGTTGGTATTTTAAGCTACTACATCCATGAGTATAGGTCAAGTTCATCAAATTGTGGCAATTTACCCTTGTTTATGTATTAATTTTTGTTTTTTCTAATCCAGGACTTCTAAGAGTAGTGGGTAGTAGTAGCCAGGAAACAGCTCGTTCTTCTGATCTCAGGGTCATGGAGACTGTTTATATGGCCTGTTAATCCACTGAGATAATTGATTTCAAGCATCTTCAATTTTCCTCACTCTTTAGGGCAAGAACAATAATTGTGCTTTAGATGGCTGCACATGGGCTTTTAAGATTTCAGTCACTACACAGTCCTTTTGGACTATGTTATGCTAATTGATTATGGTGTTCCCTAAGACTATATCCTGGAGCCCTCAAGCCCTGCAAAGTGCTAATGTCTCAGAAATTTTTATAATTTTCCCCCCTGGCAAATACTTTTTTCAACAACGTAAATGATGACTATACATGTGGCCTTCATCAGATAGGATGAGAGAGATGATGGAGAAGCCCCATCTCATCAGCCAAAACAAGGCCAGGGGCTGACTCTGGAACAGACGAGCAATTGGTCATATGCAAGTTCAGATTCAAGCTGAAGAAGATAAAAACAAGTCCATGGGACCAGGATGCAGCCACGGAGGGCTAGAGCTGAGAGTGAAGCATTTAGCTGATCTGAAGTGAGGGGAGATGCACAAGAACACCCAAACTTGCAGATAGTAACCATTTGACCTAACTTCGATGGCTTGATAATCAGAACTCAACTAGAAGAAGATAAAAAAAATTTGATAATGAAAACAAGTCTAAATTGCTACAATTTGATGAACTTGACCTATACTTATGGATATAGTAGCTCAAAATACCAACTGAGAGGGAAGGAGTCGTCTCATCAAGTATCCATCCTTTCCCCTCTGTACACAGGGTTGATAGGGATGGGCAACTTAGACATTGGCTACCTAAAGTAGTGGGGGCAATAAAAGCATGAAGTGACTGGCTTATAAGTTTTCAAGAGGGAGTGTAGTTTAAGAGTGTGCAGGGGAAGGTAGAATCCCCACTGAATAGTTTTCATCTTTTCTAGATGAATCTGGTGAAAAGAGATGGGGATAAGATTCTTATGATTCAATAATGAGTAATTGTTATTTTGACTAAATGTGATTGTCACAACTGTAAAGGTAGAAGTTTTGTAACATAAAGGGGGAGTAGTTAAGCTTACAGTCCAGAAACAGAGGATCCTAGGACAGTCAAGGGAGAAGAGCATAAGCGGAATGTGAGACCCTATCCAGAGAAGCAGTGACACCAAAGATGGAGGCAGAAATGAGAACATGGAGAGAGAGAGCAGCTGAGGCCTCTAGACTCATGGAAAGAAAAAAGCTGTGTGCTGGCAGCCAGGAGGCAGGTTTGCAGAATGTGCCCTTTGGTTGTTGAAATGATTCTACATTCCTGAATATTTTTGTGTATATCCAAAAACAAAACCAAAACAAAACAAAAAACTCTACAAAAAACAGGGAATAGAAAGCAAGTACTGTTGAATGATGATGCATGGAGGGGATTGTAATCATTGCAATGAAAAAAATACAATAGGATGAGTGTAAAATCGATGCTCTCCCATGTAAACTATCACTCAATTCACAATAAAAACTTAAAAAAAAAAATTAAACTAAATTCCCATAGTGAACAGGAAGACACACAGTAACCTGCTAGCAATAACTATGTCCAGGGCCTGGTTTGGGATGGGTTTGAGCATGTATAAGATGCCTGTCACTTTCTCCTTCAAACACTTAGGCATTGTCTAAATTTTCTACAATAAAAATGTGTCCATACATTATCTTTGCAACTTAAAAAACGAAACCACTAATTTAAAATTAATAAAGAAAAAGTCCATGAGAGCCAAAAATATGAGCTAGAGGGTTATCATGGTTAGGGCTTTGTGTCAACTTAACTCGGCTAGGATCTCTGGGCTGAGCAGCTGGGATGTGCTTATTCCTATGGTGATGAAACCCAATACAGCCCTAGTTAACTCTATGGTGATTGACAATCAATTAATGGGATGTTTCCTCGGGGTGTGTGGCCTGCTCCCAATAGAATGGACACACACAAAGGCTCTCTCTCTTCTGCTGAGGACCTGGGACTCTGAAATTGTAAACCAATTTCTTGATAATAAACTTCTCTTTATATGTTGTTGTTCTTATTAAGTGCCATTGAGTTGATTCCGACCAATAGTGATCCTGTATAAGGTTTCCAAGGGGCAGCTGGTGAGCTTGAACCATTGACCTTATAGTTCAAACGACTTTGCAGTCTGACTCATTAGCCCACAGCACCACACCAGGATTCCTCTCTCTTTGTATATATACATATATATATATACAAACCACTGGTTTTGCTTTTCTAGAAAACCTGGCCTAAGACATCTGGTATAAGAGAGTGGGGTTCTAGAGAATCAAAAACATAAGAATGAGTTTTCTAAATTGGTTTTGTCGTCATGTCTGACTCATTTTAAAGGCATTGATACAGGGTGGAGGCATGTATGATCTCCACTTCATAGGAATCGGCCTTGGGCTGATTGTGAGTTTGGCCCTCTTTCCCCCTTGTGGAGTCAGAGGAAGTCAGACATGGTCCCCACTTGCTGTAAGCAGCTGATGTCAGGAGTAGGAGTCATTGCCATGGCTGCAGACTCATGGAACCAGGAGGTTTTATCAGAGAAAGAATGAAGGAGCCTAGGATAAAATGCTTCAGCTGAGGGAGAGAAGCTTCTGGAGTTGTCTGGAGCAGATGACACACTGGTTAAACAGGGCCTGCCAGAGGCCCAAGGCCATATGCATATGAATGGGGTTAGTCCAAGGTAGAGCAAAAGATGGAACTTAAATGTTTTAAAAGGTTTGTGTGTTTGATTTTCTTATGGATATTGGTTTCCCCTGCCTATTATTATAAGATAGACATACACGCGTACAATAGAACTATTGGGAATTCTGATTACAGAGAGTTTTTAAGTCTGCCTTCAGCCTATACTTGATTGGTTTTGCTAAAAGGGGAATTAGAATTTGCCTGGAAAAAAATAAGCTTCTTGGTTTAAGCCTTTGTAGAATATGGGGCCTTAGGTGGAATCCTGAGTTCTACCCAAAACCTTCAGAGTTGGGACATTTGCATTTGAAAAGACATACAGCCCAACCCAGAACTGCTGGGAAAATAAGAGATTCATGCAGGAAAAAATTTGAAATTTGAAGCCATCAAGGCAAGGAAAGCTGGCCCATCAGAGAAAATCCCCATTCTAGGACTGAAAGTTCAAGGGAACTGGTGATTTGTTTGCTCACTGGTGACCACCTGGGTCTATGGGTGGGGGAAATGTAGCAGTGAAGACACAGGCTGAGTTTGGATGTGTTCAGTTGGCACCCTTTGACCTTGAGATAAGAGGAGAGGAAAGGCTGAGTGGTCTGAAGTTTCGGGAGTTGTGCGAACTCCTGAGCCCACGTGCCCTGACCTAGCCCCTAGAGGCTAGAGCTGAAAGTGAAGGAGCCAGCTGGTTTGAAGTGCAGGGATGTGGGTGTGAACTCCCAAACTTACAGTTGGTATGCATCTGCCCTATCTTGGATAGCTAGGGATGAGCTGTGACCAGAAACCAAGCATATGAAGATAAAGATGCTTGATACTGTGAGCAAATGTCGATTGCTACAATTTGATGGACTGGACTTTTGCTTATGGAGGCAGTTGCTCAAAATTCCAACCAGAATGAAAGAGTCTTCAGATCAAGGAACAGGCTTGTCTTCTCTGTGTACTGGGTTGATAGGGATGGGCCATTTAGATATTGTCTATAAAAAATGGGGGTGGGGCTATAAAGGCATGAAGTGGCTGGCTTACAAGCTTTAATGGGTGGGCTTAGTTTTAGAATGAGGGGACAAAGGAGAAGCCCCATTACTAGTTGTCTTCTTTTCCAGATGGGTCTGGTGAAAGGGGGTCGGGGATGATGATGATAGGATTTTATGATTTCAGTAGTGAGTAATTGTTAGTAGGTTTAATTGTAATTGTCAAAACTAATTGTAGAAAATGTGTAACGAGTGTGTGTGGGGGGGAGTAGTTATCTTTCATTTCAAGAGCGGATGGTCCCAGGGAGAGCATGAGTGGAGCGTGGGATCCCTGCCTGGAAAGGCGGTGGCAGCAGAAATGGTGGCAGAGGTGATGGCATGGAGAGACAGAGCAGCTTTGGACTCCAGCCCCATGCACTGAGTAAGGCTGTATTCCTGTGAGGAGGAGGCTGGCTTGCAGAATGTGCCCTTTGGCCATGTAAATTGTTTTCTTTTACATGTGTGCATCACATTTTGCTTTATTGATTTATGCCATCCAAGATGTAAATGGGGCCAATGCATTTTCGGTTGTACGTATTTTACTTATGTTACCAAGTATGGCTTTACTATTTTCTTTATTTAGTGATTATGCACATAGTTTATACATGTCAAATTGACAAGGGTGAGCTGTAATAGTTAGGGTTCTGTGTTAACTTGACTAGGCCGGGATTTCCAGAGGTTGAGAAGTTGAGATGTGTTTACTCCCATGGTGATGAAACCTAATACAGGCATAGTTAATGGTATGATGAGTGGCTATGAGCAGTCAAATCAATTAAAGGGGTGCTTCCTTGATGGTGTGGAAGCAATATAATGCTCCCAATATAATGGACACTTGGGAAAGACTCTCCCTCTCTTCCACTGGGGACCTGGGACTTTATAATTATAAGCCATTTCCTTGATAATAAACTCCTCTTTATATAGAGATACATGGATATGTTTCATTGGTTTTGCTTCTCTAATAAACTCTTTTCTCTATATAGATACATAGATGTGTTTCATTGGTTTTGCTTCTCTAGAAAACCAGGCATAAGACAGATGTTTACTTGTTTTACTGACTGTGCAAGAGCATTAAACTGTGTGGATCATGATAAACTATAAATGACATTGCAACAAATGGATATCCCAGAACACTTTGTGCTTATGTAGAACCTGAACATAGACTAAGAGGAAATCGTTCAAACAGAAAAAGGGAACACTGAATGGTTTAAAATCAGGGAAGTTATACATCAAGGTTGTATTCTTTCACCACACTTATTCAACCTGTATGCTGAGCAAATAATCCTAGAAGCTGGATTTCATGAAGAAAGTGGCATCAGGATTGAGAGAAGGCTCATTAACAACCTGCAATATGCAGATGACACAACCTTGCTTGCTGAAATCAAAGAGAACTTGAAGGTAATTTTTTGATGAAGATCAAAGAATATAGCCTTCAGTATGGAGTATAATCCAGTATAAGGTGGTGGTGGTGGTGTGCCGTGAAGTCAGATCTATAGTAACCCTATACAGGGTTTCCGAGGTTGAAAATCTTTATGGGAGCAGAAAGCCTCATCGTTCTCCTGTGGAATGACTGATAGTTTCAAACTGCTGATGTTGAGTTTAGCAGCCAATTCATAATCACTGCGCTAAAATCCTCACAACTGGACTAAATCAACGTCATGATAAATGGAGAAAAGATTGAAGTTGTCAAGGATTTCATTTTACTTGGATCCTCATTAGTACTATTGGAAGCAGCAGTCAGGAAAGTAAATGATGTACTGCAAAAAACTTAGTGTTAAGAGCAAAGATGTCACTTTGAGGACTAAAGAGTGCCTGGCCTGAGCCATGGTATTTTCAATGTCCTCATATACATGTAAGGAGCTCTGGTAGCGTAGTGGTTATGAATTGGGCTGTGAACCTCAAGGTCAGCAGTTCGAAACTATCAGCGGTTCCGTGGGAGAAAGATGAGGCAGCCTGCTCCTGTAAAGATTTACAGCCTCGGAAACCCTGTGTAGGGTCGCTATGAGTCGGAACTGACTCCACAGCACATAACAACAACAACAACAACATATACATGTAGATGCTGGAATCAGGAAGACCGAAGAACAATCACAGCAGTTGGCGAAGAGTATGGAAAGTACCACGGACTCCAAAAGAACAAATACATCTCTGTTGGAAGACGTACAGTCATGATGTTCTTTAGGAGTCATGATAGCAAGACTTCATCTCTAGTACCTTTGACATGTTATCAGTAGGGCCCAGTCCCTGGATAGGGACATCATGCTTGGTAAAGTAGAGGGTCAGTGGGTAAAAAAGGAAGCCCCTCCAAGGAGATGTATTGATACAGTGGCCGTAACAATGGACTCAAACATAACAACAATTGGAAGGATGGCACAGGACTGAACAGTGTTTCCTTCTGTTGGGTATAGAGTTGCTATGAATTGGAACCAACTCAATGGCTCCATGGATCCAAAGGACACACTGGTTCTTTGTTAGTGGCAGGAGTTCCCTCTGATCTCTGCTTCTTTGTTTAATCCTTTTTAGATCTCAAAAGAGATCGACTCAAGATACACCCTAATCCTATAGATTATATCCTGCCTCATTAACAACTCATGTGGATTTTTCTTGTGGATTGCTAAGTGCTCTTTATATATGAAGGGATCTTCCCTCCTTCCATCTGTGTGGGACATGGTTCCTTCTTTGTCTTCGTTCAAGGAGTCCTTGTGGTATAGTGGATTAAACACTGTGCTGGCAACCTCAAGGTCAGCAGTTCAAACTCACCACCAGTGCCATGGGAGAAAGATGAGGGTGTCTGCCCCCATAAAGATGTACAGTCTTGGAAACCCCATGGAGCAGTTCTCTTCTGTCCTGTAGGGTTGCTACGAGATGGAATTGACTCGGTGGTGTGGATTTGGTTTTGTTTATGGTATTGATCTCTTCTTCTTTAAGGTTTTTAATCCTAATGCCATATTCTTCTTCATATAATCCAGTTCCTCTGACTGTTTGCTCAGCATACAGATTGAGTAAGTATGGTGAAAGAGTACAGCCCTGGTGCACACCTTTTCTGATTTTAAACCATTCCGTGTCTCCTTGTTCTGTTCAAATGACTGCCTCTTGTCACAGGTTCCTCATGAGCACAAATAAGTATTCTGGAATACTCATTCTCTGCATTGTTGTCCATAGCTTGTCATGATCCACACAATCAAAAGCCTTTGTATAGTTTATAAAGCACAGGGAGACATCTTTGTGATAGTTTCATAGCTGCCCATGTATGATTTCCAAAGAGTAACTGGTGAGTTTGAATTGCAGATTTTGCAGTTAGCAATTCAGTGTGCACCCTATAGAACCACACCAGGACTCACAGTTTAGGAGGTTAGAAATTGTAATTCAGGGAGCCACCTCTAGTGGAAGGCTTTTTCTCTGTGTCAATTTTGGGGGAGGGTCATTGTGTCCTTTCAACAGCTCTGGGTCTGCAGTACCTTGGAGAGCTCCACGTGCCCTGGTGTCAATCTTCCCCTGGCTCTCAGAGGTTCCCAGTGCAGGGACACTGGGTTCAAAGAACACTCTGCTCCTGGTTCTTCTCTCTTGAAGGTGGCAGGTCCCTCTAATTGGTCCAAACTCTGTTGTATCTCAAAAAAGACTGACTCAAGATACAATTTAATTCTGTCTCATTAACATGTTGTTGTTGTTGTCAGGTGCCATCAATTCAGAACCGACTCATAGCAACCCCATGCACAGCAGAACGAAACAATGTCCGATCCTGGGCCAACCTCACTACCGCTGCCACACTTGATGCCGTCAATGATGCCACCTGGCTGATCCATCTCATTGGGGGTCTTCCTCTTTCTCTCTGACCCTCCATCTTACCAAGCATGATATTCTTCTCCAGCGACTGTTCCCTCCTGACAATATGTCCAAAGTATGAGAGACAAAGCTTAGCCATTCTAACCTCAAAGGAGCACTCTGGCTGCACTTCTTCCAAAACAGATCTATTGGTTCTTTTGGCAGTCCATGGCACTTTTAGTATTCTCATCCAACACCACAACTCAAAGGCATCAATTCTTCTACGATCTTCCTTATTCACTGTCCAGCTTTTGCATCCATATAAGGTTATTGAAAATACCATGGCTT
>NW_006408519.1:51695592-51720419 GCF_000296735.1 Chrysochloris asiatica
CAGAGAATCTTTCAATAATGAAAGTCAAGGCTTGACTTTTTTCTTCAGTTCCCCCAGCTTGAGAAATGCTGACCATGTTCTTCTTTTTTGGTTTTCTGACTCCAAATCTTTGCATATTTTATTATAGTATTTGGCTTTATCTTCTTGAGCTGATCTCTGAAATTTTCTGTTCAGCTCTTGGACCTCCTCGATTCTTCCATTTGCTTTAGCATCTCTGTGCTGGAGAGCAAGTTTCAGAGTCTCTTCTGACATCCATTTTGACCTTTTCTTTCTTTCTTATCTTCTTAATGACTCTTTGCTCTCTTCACGTATGATGTTCTTGATGTCATCCCATCAGAAGCTCTTCTGATCTTCGGTCTTTAGTGTTTAATGTATCAAATCTGTTCTTCAGATGATTTCTAAATTCAGGTGGGATAAATTCAAGGTCATATTTTGGCTCTCTCATATTTTGGACTTGTTTTCATAAGTGCCTCTAATCCTCCTCATTAACATCATAGAGGTTAGGATGTACAATATAGAGAGTAGTTGCCACACATTGGAATGGAGGCTAATTACATAATACTGAGAATCACCGGCCTTGTCAAGTTGACACACACTTTGGGGGACACGATTCAATCACTAACATAGTGAGTGATCCTTGTTGACAGTCAAGTCTTCTTTCACTTGTTGTTGTTAGTTGTTAAGTGCTGTCAAGTTGGAACTCACAGTAACTCTGTACAGGGTTTCCGAGGAGTGGCTGGTGGTTTGAACTGCTGACATGGTTAGCAGTCCAGTGCTTATCCTATAGAGCCACATCAGAACTCCTCTTTCACTTAACAGCATGTTTTAAGGTTTATCATGTTAGAGCCTGTATCAGCAAATCATTCCTTCTTGTGGGCAAATCATATTTCATTGTGAAGATAGATCACATTGTGCAGGTAGATCACCTTGTGGAGGTAGATCACACTGTGGAGATAGATTACTTTGTAGTGATAGGTCACATGGGGCGGGTGGATCACATTATGAAGAGAGATCACATTGTAGGGATAGATCACATTGTGTGGACAGGTCCCATTGAAGATGAATCACATTGTGTGGGTGGATCACAGTGTGTGTGTATGTGGATAGATCACATTGTGGAGATAGATTACATTGTGTGGATAGGATCATATTGTGTGATAGATCATGTGCAGACAGATCACATTGTAAGGATGGATCATATTGTGGGTGAGGATAGATCACATTGTGTGGACAGACCACATTGTGGGTGGGGATAGATCACACTGTGTGGACAGACCACATTGTGGGTGGGGATAGATCACACTGTGTGGACAGACCACATTGTGGGTGGGGATAGATCATGTGCAGATAGATCACGTTGTGCAGAGAGATCACATTGTGTGGTAGATCACAGAGTGTCTGCTTATCAGTTCATGGCCACTTGGGTTGTGTTCACCTTCTAACGACTGTGAATAGTGCTAAAGATTTGTGTGTAGATAGAGGTTTCATATCTGTTGGGTGTACAGCTGCAGGGGGCGGAATGGTCGGTCATTCTGTTTCATCACTTGAGGAATGTGCCTTGATTTTCTGTTCTACATTGTCTAGTATTTTACAAATCTCTGTCTTGTTACAGCTTCAGGTCAGCTGGAATACACTTGATGTCATGAAAGGAGGGACCCAGCGTGATCTTAGTGGCCAGCCACCTCCCTGGCCATATGCACCCTCTGTTCTTCCCTTGGCTGATCTGAAGGTCTTCTGTATCATACTCTCAAGTCTCCTCTGCATTGGGTTTATTTGAAATCTCAGTGGTCTCCCTGGCTATTGTCTTGTGACAACATGAAGCATTTATCTGGTTGTACCTTCTGTGTGAAGTTTTCGGGGGCGGGGGGGCCATCCTCACTGCCCTGTGTCATGATCACCTGGCTTTCTCATATGTTCATTTGTCATAAATAAATATGTCCAATGAGTGAGCAGGCCAGGCCAGGGAAGGAGGGCGTTCACTTGAGAGGAATCTGGAACAGCACAGTAGCTGTAACATCGCTGAGCCCAGGGCCTGGCTCCTGAGTGTGGAAGTGCTCCAGACACCAGCTCATTAATTCCAAGTTCACCATGGGATGAGCGATCACAGCTGTCACTGTGTGCACTCTATTCATCTGGCTCACCAGGTTGGCTCCTCGGGATGAGATCCAGGTGTGGGTTGTCTCAGAGAGGATATGCAAAGGCAGTTAGGGCTTGGGGTGAATAAGCAAGACTTCTGGGGAACCAGACAGGTGAGGTGTGGGGTGGGGTGCACAGGTGGAGCTGGAGGGAGGAAGGCAGATGGTGAGCCCTCAAGCCAAGGGGGACACTGTGAGGTGCTCATCTGAGACAGTGGCTGAGGTATGTGTGTGTGTATGAGAGCGAGCCCCCTCCAGCCCCCTCTGTCTCTGCTCTGTTCTTTCATCCTCCCCTCTCAGTATCTCAGTATCCCATTGGTGGGCCCTCCTCCCTGCCCACTCCTGCGCAGGCCCCAGGGCTCAGCTAGGACACCCTTGCTCTGGCCTCCTGGTCCCCTGTGAGTTGGGTGCTCCTCATGCTCCCTAGCTTAGCTCCCCATCACCGTTGTATCGGGTTCTGCTGAGGGGTGGTATCTACTCCGGGGCTTCTGACAGCTCAGGTGGGGAGCCCCAGAGCCTGACCTTGGTCATGGGACCAGGGTCTGCATGGCAGACTGATGTGTGTGACCAGGAAGGTCAGGCACCACACGAGCTTGTTCCCCACCCACCTGAACCCAGGATATGGACTTCCGATTGCAGTGGACAGGGTGGGCCCAGATGGTGCAGCTGATATTTTATTGGGGGACATGAGAGAAAGCATAAAGGGTGGTTGAAGGCTTGAACTTCAGTGGATTCAGGCAAGACTCCCTGCAGGACTTTTGAGGAAGGGGGCTGTGCTGGCCAGCAGGTCCTCGGGAGGACAGGGACATCCTCGGGAGACCCTGGTGTCAGTCGATGTTGCAGAGGTCAGCTTGGCAGCAGGCAAGGGATGCATGGCGGCTCAGGGTGTGGATGTTAGGGCAGCCATTGGAGCACAACTTGGTGACCAGAGGCAGGTCCACAGGGCTGTGGAGGGGCCCTGGGTAGGCAGAAGAAATCAAGGAGGCTTCTGAGACTCTGACCCACCTGCCGTACCTCACCTTGTGTGTTCGCAAAGCTTGGCCCCAGTGGGACACCCCTGGGCTGGGTGTGTGGGTGGATGCCATCCCTGCTCTGCACCCCCGCCTGAGCTCTGTCTCCCACACCCCCACTCACGGGTGCCTATGGAGATGCAGTGGGTAGAACGCTGGGAGCACTTGGACTTTCTCATGCATCCTCCGAAGCCTTGGCACTGGTAGCACTGCAGAGCATGGGCTGACAGACAGACAGACAGGAGACAGGTGTGGGCACCCAGCGCCCCAACTCTAATCCATCTCACCCAGGAGCTGGGGCCTTTGGTCCCTTATCTTGGGGTACCTGTACCCTCAAGACTGTCAGGATGGATTTGGGGAGAAGGTAACCCTGAATCAAGACTCAGTCAAGGACAGGTGGGCCTTGTCAGAGGGTCGAGAGGTGGGAGGAGCCCTGGGCAAGGTGGGGGTGGGGCCCGGATTTTGTGTGACCCCTTTGGGCCCTGCCTTCCAGGGAGTGGAGGTCCAGGGGCCTGGTCATTGCACCCTATGGAGGCATTTAGGGCCTACCAGGTGCGAAAATGGACTTTGGAGGTGTGTTTTCTCTGACCACTGTTCACTTTCACCTCTGGGGAACCGAGTAGGACCCGATAGACCCATAGAAGTTGTTTGGTGGGCAGTGGCTCCTTAAACCCAAGACCCTGTGACCAATGGATGGTCACTCCCTCTGAAGGCCGCTGACTGTTCTGACCCAGCTCTGCTGGTGACCCAGGCTTTCCCTAAACTGAGCTTGGAGACCTGTGACCCTCAGGACAGTCCTGGGGCAGGGGTATGGTCTGGACCCCAAATCTCACAGGAAGGATGGGCCAGACTCTTCCCCAAGACAGAGGGTCCCCACAAGGGCTCAAGCAAGGCAGAGTGTCCAGGAATCGAGACTCCCGCTCTGCTAGGCAGATTCCTGGGAGAAGGAGCTTTGGCTGGTGCCCTCGGGGGACAGGCAGGCATGACCTCCCAAGTCATTTAGAGCTCCTCATTAATTCTGGTAGCATAGTGGTTACGAATCGGGCTGTGAACCTCAGTTCAAAACTACCAGCTATTCCACGGGAGAAAGATGAGGCTTTCTGCTCCCGTAAAGTTTTACAGCCTCGGAAACCCTGTGCAGGGTCACTATGAGTTGGAACCGACTCCACGGCACATAACAACAACAACAACAACAACTAACCCTGAGCAGCCCCTTCCCCAGACAGGGAAACAGACTTTGCCAGAATCTGGGCATTAAGGGGCAGCCGAGTCTTTCTTGTCTGGGCATCTAGGTGGGCGGAGTCAAGCAGGGGACCAGAGGAGTCCCCTTGGTGGAAAGATGAGAAGCTGGGCTGTTCTGTGGACCGGTCAGGCAGACACCTGGACCAGAGGGCCTGGAACTGGGAGGTAAGCCTGGCTGGCAGATGGGGGCGTGGCCAGTGAATGCTGAAGAATGAGTTAGGTACCACTGCCAAGGCCAGCAGGTGAGCTGAAGAGGAAACGGATCCACCTGGAGGCAGGTAGGAGAGGTGCTTGGAGGGGTCTCTGAAACAAGGGCCTGACCCTGTTCAGCTGGGAGGTCAGGCCAAAGAAACCAAGAAGGGCCACCACACTCGGGGCAAGGGGGCATTGATGGAGAGGCCTGTGGGGGTCCAGGGGGGGCATGTGGAGTGGGGAACCCATGCAGAGAAGGGAAGACTTTACTAGAGAAGAAAACAGTGCCAGGGCTTAACTGGACAGGCCTGTGGGGGTTGGGGGAGGGGTTCAGGAGGGAGAGGTGGGAGGGGTACCCCAGGGCAGCACCACAGCCTGGGGTTCTGGCTGGGATTGATTGGAAGGCTGGACCGAGAGCCATGAGGGAAGACACCAGGACACTTGAGGCCTCCGCAGAGGTGTCTGTGGACTCACCTAGCCCCAAGCTCAGGGTGACGGTGACGGTCAGCAGCAGCAGAAGAGGAAAGCGCATGTTGTCCTGGGACCGGGACAAGGCAAGGATGGGCGAGGATGGTGCTTGGGGCTTCCTGGCAGCACTTTATACCTGTGGTTCCCACCCTGCTCCGCCCTTCCCTGCCCTGCGTCACTGGGCACCTGGTTTTCAGGAGCTGGGCTGTGGCTCTGGGCAGATCTGCTCCAGCCAAGGCTGAGGGTTGCTGGCTGTGTTCTTAGGCAGCCTTTAGAGAATGCCATACTGTTCCCCTCGTCCGTCTAGATGACCTAGGACTTGGGGACAGGCTGGCAGAGTTCAGCATTAACTGACATTCTCACTCCTGTGGTTGGGGTGGTCCCCAGAACTGGGAACCTTCATCAGCGCCTCCAGCAGTTCTGGGGTGAGGAAAGGATGAGCTCTCAGAGGCCTCAGCTTCCGCTCCGGTCAAGTGGGCTCTCAGGCCCCTCTCAGGGCTGGAAGAAGAAGGGTGCTGTGGAACCCGGCTTCCCCATGCGAGTGGTGACTGCCATCTGGTGGCAGAAAACAAATAGGCCACCCCACTAGGGGCTGGGAGCCCTGCGAGTCAGTCACACAGGGACCTGGTGTGTCTGCATTGGTTACCTATTAACTGGCCTTTTATCCCCCCTCTGCCTGGTGGGCTCCAGGTGCTGAGGTGGGTGGTGGTGGGGAAGATTAGGAGGGCTGGCAGATGAGGACCCTCACCCTCCCCAAAAAGGGAGGAGCTGGGCTTAGAGAACCAGAGGCCTGGTCTGATTAGGGTTGGAGGTTGGGAACTGGCCCCACCGACACCCCACCCACACCCTATATCCTCCAGGCTTCCTGTGCCTCCAAGGGAGCTGGTGGGTGCTGGGTGGGTCTGTGCATCTCCCAAGGGCAGGGGTGCATTCCCCATCAGCCTCTGGGGTCCTCCTGTCCCTCCCGCCCCAGTTGACTATGAGGTCAGGACTGGAGGGACACAAACATGCTCCCCCTCCCATGGGCCACCCTCCTGCCCTGGGCCAGCCATGAGGTCAGAACGTGGATGTTCTCTACAATGGGCAGCTGTAGGGCTGGCCCCTGTGTGACTGACCAGGGTGGACAGGAACCAAGGACCAAACCAGACCAGAAGAGGAGTCCTGAGTCAAGCCCTGTGGTTGAGTGGGGAGGGTAGGTGTACTTAGCTTCTCAGTCATTCATGCAGAAATACAGACAGGACCGCTCTTTTAAAACCAGGGATAAAGCCAAGTTCATTTCTACAGATCAACACTCCAGTGAGAGCCATGGAGACGTCACAGTGGCCTGTCCCCTGCTAGGGTGTAGCCAAAGCTTCTCCACACACCTAGCTTCTTGTTCAACTTGCTGAGTGTGATGTCTCCCCGCCTGGCTGCAGCTCAGCAGGGTGCTTCACTTTTCTGTGGAGCACACCTGATGTTCTGGTCCCCAGAGCCATGTGGGTTCAAGCAGCTGCTCTTGACACAGCCAGGCTGCTTCTGACGAAGAGCAGCACAGAGAGCTGGCCAGCCCCTAGTGGGTTTGCCCCTGCCCTCCTCATCCCCTGCATCTCTGCTACTCCACTCAGCTGCACCGCTAAGCCCCTACCTCTAACCCTCACAGCGTCTCAAATCTCTGCTTCTATTCTCTCCTGGTAAGCGTTCCTGAACTCCTAATGTGCTAATGAGCCTGTGAATCCTAACATGCTAAGATTCTATTACATGAGAAGCCCCTTGCCCTCGCGTCCCCCTGCCTTGCTTGGAGATGCTGTGGCCCAGGGCCCTGAGCTAGTGAGGAAGAGACTGCAGTGTGGATGGGAGCTTGGTGGGGGTGGGCTGGGTCTCTTTCAGGCGCTGTACCTCTCGGTGCCTCCAGTACCTCTTGTTAGTGCCCTCCCCCCCCGCCCCAGTAGCAGGGTGGCTGTAAATGGGGGTGGAGAACCCAATAAGCACAGTAAGCACAGACTGACTTGTGCTTACCTAACTGATTTGTAGTGAACAACGTGAAATGAAAGCTGTGGTGACATGTGACATTCTTCATGACAGACTTATAAGTAAACACAAGTCAATAGTGCTCCCCTTGCTGACCAGGTCCTCCATCCCCTTCAGGGGCAGTAACTTTGGGGAAAGACTTGGCTTCTGTGTAGGAAGGAGAATCTCAGAAGGTAACACGTGTGAGGCAGCTAGTAAGCACTGTGAGGAGACAAGTAAGCACAGCCAGCCTGGGCCCCTTGCTGACCAGGCCCTCCAACAGCAAGTGGGTGTGTCTAGTGGTGCTTTTCAGACACAGCTGGGGCAGCACCCACCCAATAACTAGTCCAGCACCCGGGCAGGGTCCAGCGGTAATGAAGCCTCGGAGTGCTCTCCGCTGGGAGACAGGACAAGCTGACCACCAAGCAAGCTGTTGACCTGTGAATCAGGGCAGTGTGTCTATGCTGGCCTTGGCTGGGTCCGAGTCAGGCCAAATGGACAGATGATACAGCCCCTCCCTGCTCCCAGATCCTGGCACGCATGGAGACAGACTGAAGGGAGGGCACCATCAAGTCAGCAGCAGGCCGGAGATGACTGCTCCCCAGCGTGTCCCAAGGAGTCAAAGGCATGTCCAGTGGGCACCCCATGCTCCTTCCCAGCCTGCATCCTGAGCTACTCCCTGGGTGTAGGGGGAGCTTGGACGCTGCACTTGGTCCCCCGAGGCCCTGGGCAGCCCACCTACTCCTCACTGTGGGAAGACCCTTGCCTAGTAGCTAGCTGTTCCTGGTGCCTCTTCCCACCTCCTGGCCCAGACCTGTCCTTCCAGTCCCCACCCAAGTGTCCTTGAGGGAGATTCACATGGCTCTCCTCTTTCCTGAGTCACTAAAGGACCCCCACTCCCAGCCCCGTCCGGCCTGCTTCCTCCACACCCCAAACTTGTCATTGGTGAGAACAAGCACCCTGCCCCCTACCCCCAGCCCAGTCTAGCTCTTCAGGTGGCTTACCACCACCCACCCACCTGTGCTGAGCCAGGCTGAGAGGCCCCTGGGATTCCCCTTCGCAGCTGAGGCTGGGGTCCTTTGTTGGGGGAGGAGCACTTGGGTTCTGGGTCCCAAGTATTGGGTGATAGGACGGGCTCTGTCAGACCTCATTGGGGTGGGGAGGGGCGCACCTGGGGGGCTTTACATAAGGCTGACTCTCAGACTCCCTTGGAGTGGGGTGCACCTGCTGGAGCTGGGGTTCACAGAGGGAGCTCTGATAAGGGCGGTTATTCCAGCCCCGAACTGGATTGGGATTACAGGAAGGGGCGGGGGACGGGTACAGTCATCACTGGATGAGGGGTCAGATCCCTTCGTCCCCTTCTACATAAACCCCCTTCCTCATGCCCCACCTCCAGGGCTCTAAGCTACACTGACTTGGAGCCCAAGGGTGGGGGTGGGATGGGATTGGGTGAGCAGTAGGGATGGACCCCTCACTGGATGCAGAGTAACCTTGGGGACTGGGGTCATTTCCTCCCTGTCAGCTCGGATACCAAGGCCTAGCACTTGTCCTAGGAAAATGGACGGAGACTGTCCTTCCCCACAGGACACGTGCCCTGGGGGGTCCCAGAGCTCTTCCTTCTAGGACTAGAAAGCAGGGTGGTTGCTGACGGCCCCCAGGACACCACTGGCTCCTAGACTACGAGGGTAGTGGGGTATGAGTGAGAGGTGTGGCCATGTTTCCTTCCCTGGTGGGTGCTAGCTGATGGAGCCTCCTGGTATACACTGTACAGATCCCCCCTCCCCGACCATCCTTGGAGTCTCCTTTGGAGGCTGGAAACTTCTCTGAGGTCCAGTCAGAAGTGAGCAGCTTTGGAAAGGAAAGGTGGGGTGCTTGAGTGAGGTTCTGACTGCTCCAGCAGATCATCCTGGGTGTGTCCCAAGGAGGTCTAGGGGTGGTCAGGGCATGGGCAGGGCAGTGCTTCTTGAGAGCTTTGTTCCTGAGGGGGACTGCCAGGGAGGAACCGAGGGCATTACAGCAGACCCCAGAGGGTGACCACCAGTGCAGCGGTTAGTGCAGTGGGGGCCGCAAGGCCAGCTCCGTTGCAGAGGTCATACTGGCAGCAGACAGTGGTGGAGGCATGCTTGGAGTAGCCATCGTAGACAGTCTCAAAGCAGCTGGGCACGCAGGACTTGCTCACCTTCATCCTGTACGGGGTGTAGTCTGCAGAACGAGAGGAGGCATCTCAGGCTCGACCGACCACAGCATGTAGGACACGAGGAGGGGGCCCTCTCACACTGCGGACCACGGCCCTCAGCTTCCTGGGGTCAGGTCCCTCCTCCCTCAGTCTCCCACACTCTTGACTGACCACAGCATGTAGGACATGAGGAGGGGGCCCTCTCTTTGTGTCACATTGTGTGGACAGATCACACTGTGGGTGGGGATAGATCATGTTGTGCAGAGAGATCTCATTGTGTGGTAGATCACAGAGTGTCTGTCTGCTTATCAGTTCATGGACACTTGGGCTGTGTCCACCTTTTTAACGACTGTGAATAGTGCTACAAATTTGTGCGTAAACAGAGGTTTCATATCTGTTGGGTGTACAGCTGGGGGGTGGGATTGGTGGGTCATTCTGTTTCATCACTTGTAGGAGGCCATCAAGAATATAACCTAAATGCCACCTTGTGACTAAAATTGGGATAGGTTTTCTTTGATTAATAATAAACTGTCTCTGGGAAAAGGGAACTTAAATTGTGCCAAAACCGCGTGATTCAGTGTTGCTATAACAATGCTTATACTTATGTAACCATATCCTGGTTGGTATCCTGGTTGGTAATCATATCCTTGTTACTACAGAAAACATTGTAACTAGGTAGAATAACAATGACCTAATGCAAAAAGTCCTATATAAACCACATTAGTACAATAAACTTTGTCACTGGCCATCAGCCTTGTGGCCCTTGCCTGATTTTAATCCTCGCCTCTCCTTCGAGCAACTCACACAGTGGTCAGAGTTGGTCTCAGACCTCCACAATCACTTGAGGCATGTGCCTTGATTTTTATTGTCTAGTATTGTACAAATCTCTGTCTTGTTACAGCTTCAGGGATCACGGCCCTTAGCTCCCTGAGGTCAGATCCCTCCTCCCTCAGTCTTCCACATTCTTGGGGCAGGGAGAAGTCCTCCTCCCCCACCTGCTACAACAGACCCCCCCAAGGCAGAGCCCTGAGCTGTTCACTTACAGGTTCGTGTGGTCATGCAATAGGAGACCATGGATGGGCAACGCATGGGGTTAAAGCAGTTCTCACCATTGTAGGCACAGACATGGCAGTCCAGGGCCTGGGCTGGGGGGACAGGGGGTAGAGGGGTCACAGACCAGGAAGCAGGTCCTTCTCCAGTCCACCAGACCCCACCCCATCACTTCCCCAGGCTGTAAGGAGAGCAGGAATCCCGGCTTCCCCTCCTCCATGCTCTGCAAGCCTGTGCCCAGACACGAGTCTGTCTGTCCACCTTACCCAGAGGAAGGCCCACCAGGGTCACCAGGATCAGGCTGAGCAGGGGTACCATGGCTGGAGGTGAGAAGGCCGGGTGGGAGGGGAAGCAGCCGACAGCACCTGGTCCTCGATGCAGCTTAGGTCAGGCAGCTAGCTCACTGTCCATAGGGACTCCTAGTCTTTGCTGAAAGAGATCAGTCAGGGGCACACTGAGCAGCCTCCTGAGACAGGCATGGAGGTGGCTAGAGGGGGAACCAACTCAGCTGGGGGAGAGGACACTGAGGTGGGCGTCCAGGGAAGCAGGGAGGGAATAGTCCAACCAGAGATGTGCTGGAGTCAAAGTGAGCTGGGAAGGCAAGAGAAGCCAGTAGTTAAAGCTTGGAACGGTATTTCCTTTCCACCAATCACAGGAGCTGGCTCACTCTCTGAGCTTTCCCAGAGGCCCAGCAAGGGCATGACTGGGCCTGGATGTGTTTGGGCCTCTCCCTGATACTATGGAGGCCCCACTTCCCTGCTTCTTTCAGGACCCAGCTGGGACCCTTTCCTGGAAGGCTTCCCAACGGGCCGCCTAGGTCCTCAGGCCTGCAGCAAGATGGGCTGAGCCCCGAGCGCAAGGAACAAGGACAGCTTTTCCAAAGCACCCAGGGAGCAAGCCCGAGGGAAGATGCCTGTGATGTGACTGGGGGACTGGAATTGTGCCTGACCCTCTCCAGAGGGAGGAGCTCTGGTAGTGTAGTGGCTGCGAATCTCAAGGTCAGCAGTTCGAAACTACTAGCCGTTCCACGGGAGAAAGACGAGGCTTTCTGCTCCCGTAAGGATTTACAGCTTCCGAAACCCTATACAGGGTCGCTATGAGTCGGAACCAACTCCTCGGCACATCACCACCACTCTCCCGTGGGGACACTCTGTCCCGGCCCTGGCCCAGAACGAAATTAGACTTCCCTTGCTTGAGCCCAACGAATCTGTCTCTCCTGACCTACTTCCCAGAGCCCAAATCAGGTCAGGCCTGCGGCGCGTCCCATCCGGGCTCGGGCTCGGGAAGCTCCGCCCCAAAGACTGCGGTCCCCGCTCGGGGAAGGGCTGCCAGGCGGAGGCGGCGTGGGAGGGGGGCTGTCAAGGGTGACCTCGCCCGTGATCTTCACCGCGCTGAGTTCCCGTTGCGCCCTACACTCACCTGGCCATCCGCCGCTCTCGGTCCGGGACTGTCCGTGTGTCCACCTGTCCGTCCGTGCGCTCCACAGACGAGTGCCGCATCTCCTCCCTACGCTAGTCCTCTGCAGCCTGGGCCCGCCCGCCGCGCGTGGGCTCACGCAGGCCCCGCTCCGGCCCCGCCCAGCGCCCTCCCCTCCAGGCCCGGATCCCCAGCGTGGCCCCGCCCCCGTCCCGCCCCCCGTCCCGCCCTTGTCCCGCCCCCAGCAGGCTCAGGTTCCGGGGGACCAACAACAACCCAGCGTCACGACGCGGCGACACTGCGGACAACCGGCCACTCTTAGCACATACTGCAGTGACACCCACGCGACCCGCAGACGCAGGTGCGCAGACGCAGGTGCACACATACTGCCGCAGCCCGTCCCCCAGCCCATCCCGGCCGGCTCACGACTCTTCCGCGGTCGGAGTCTTCCACCTCCGCGGAGGCACTCCCACCTACCTCCTGAAACAGGCTCCTTGTTCAGCTTGGTTTCCACCTGGCCATTGTGTCAAGTGCTGTGTGACAAGTTACCCATCATCCGTGGGCCTCAGTCCCCACAGCCGTGCTGTGCTAACTCCAGGATGCTCAGGGCCTGAGTCACAGGGGTAAGAATAGCTGTAGCAACAGCTGCTTCTAATAGGGTTGTTGGGAGGACTTGGAGAGCTGGCCCCGCGCCTGGAACAGGCGTGTAATATAGTTACAACGCAAGGAAATTAAAACGTAAGGGTTATTCTGAGCAGTTATTCCGTGCGTACACTGTTATGTACCATCGAGTCAGCTCCGATTCATAGTGACCCTACAGGATTTCCAAAGCTGTATTCTTTCCGGAGTCCTGGTGTGCCTCCAAAGGGTAAGCGCTCCATCTCACCAGCGTCTCGGAAACCTTATACAGGGTCGCTATGAAGTTGGAACGGACTCGACGACACTTAACAACAGCAATCTTTACAGAAGTAGACTGCCTCATCTTTCTCCCATGGATCAGCTAGTGATTTTGAACCACTGACCTTTCAGTTAGCAGCTAAGCACTTACCGTTGCGCCACCAGGGCACCTTCGATAAGCATATAGGGAGACCATTTTGGTGCTAGAAAATAGAAAAAAGAAAAGGGTTCTAAGTAAACTAGTTACCGTGAGGTTTATAAAGAGGAGAAAGAAGACTAGAAGATTCACCACCGGCTCGTTTTAACATGATTGTCTCCCATTGGAAGAAGTACGTGCAGCTGCTCCTTAGTCTCACAGACTTTGATGGTGCTATCAGGAGGGACCCCTTCCTGGAGAAGGACGTCATGCTTAGTAGAAGGCCAGCAAAAACTAGGGAGCCACTCGACGAGGTGGGCTGACAGCAGTTGGTTCAAGCATGAGACTGTGAGGCTGACCCAGGACAGTCCATTGTACACAGAACGGACCCAGAGGCGTTAACAACAACTCCCCTTTGACTTAGGTCCACTGCCAGCAGGCCACCAGAGGGTTTCTGCTCCTCTGGACTATTAACTGCAAGGTTGGTGGTTCAAACCCACCAGCTGCTCCTCATAGCCACCCTGAGTAGGGTTTCCAAGGAATGACTGGTGAGTTTGAATTGCCAACCTTATGGTTAGCAGTGCTTATCCTAAAGTACAGGGTTGCTATGAGTCAGAACCAACTAAACAGCACTTAACAACAACCCAGCTATATATTTTGAAATTCAACTTTAGTAAATCTGACTTCCAACAGTAAAGAAAAGATTAGCAATTTTGAGGGAACGAGAAGCCTCGGGCAGGATTAATTTTGGTCTGTAATTTCTTTACAGTGAATAATTGCTTTTGTGGGTAAGCAAACCCCACAATCAAAGGAAGACATCTGTTACTTATCTTTCTCTTTGACAGTGGTGAGGGGAGAGGGACTGGTCTGTGGCCAGGTGGGTGACCACACCTTCCAGTCCTCTGGACTGCCCCACTCTCAGAAGCCCGTTCTATCTGCGTTAATACCAATATGGAAAAAACTGTTCTTGATCTAGCTTTAAATATGTCAACATTTTAATTTTTATTCTGTCTTAGGCTAAATTTTAAGGGTTTTCTCTAGACCCTAAGATTTGCATTTTTGCTGATATGACACACAAAATGTTTTTCTTTAACCCTAAATGTTTTAAATTTTTTTATTTTAAAGTAAATTTAATATTTTTGTGGGTCCCCCAAAATCGAGTGGGCTCCGGGCATGGTGCTTTCTTCCCAGTGATTGCTGAGTAAGTCCGCTCTGGTCCCAGAAATTCCTCAACCTCAGGTCAGGTGGGCCAGTTGGTCAAGTTTGTTATTACAGAACCCCCGCCCCTTGTGCCAAGGGTTGGGAATACAGAAGGGAACAAAACTAGTCAATATCCCCAAATATTCCAGCTAGGTGGCATTTCCACTGTCATGCATTGTTAATTGCCATCAAGTCGATGCTGACCCAACCCTGTATAGGGTTACTGAGGAGCAGCTGGTGAGCTTGAACCACTGACCTTGCAGGTCAAAGTGACTTTGCAGTGCAGCACATTAACCCATGTGCCACACCAGGACTCCTGCCCATGAGGGAGGAGACACAATAAACACAGGGGTCACATACAGGCTCTGTCAGGGGCCTCAACATCCGACCCTGAGGGAATCACAGGCAACTGGACTTCCTGTCCTGCTTTCACAACGAAAACTCCAGGGAGATACAGCGGCCCTGGGCAGGGCCATGGGCAGTGAGGCAGTTCATGGGGAAAACAGAACCCCTGGCTCACCCAAGTGGGGCCACGGTGTGGAGAATCCTTCCAGGCTGAGGCAGCTACCAGTCCCCTTGTGGTGCAAACAGTTAACCCTAGCTGCTCACCAAAAAGCTGGAGGTAGGGGCCCACCCACAGATGTCTTGGATGACAGGTCTGGTAATCTACTTGGGAAAAATCAGCCTTTGAAAACCCTGTGGAGCCCAGTTTTATTGACACACATGGTGGTGGTGGTTGTGGTCGTAATGTACCGTGGAGTCAGTTCCGGCTCACAGCGACCCTGCACAAGGTTTCCAAGGCTGTAAATCTTTACGGGAACAGAAAGCCTCTTCTTTCTCTGGTGGAACGGCTGGTAGTTTTGAACTGCTGACCTTGAGGTTTACAGCCCGATTCGTAGGGTCGCCACAAATTGAGTAGATTGGATGGGAATTATTGTTGCTTTTAAACTAAAGAGTAAAGAGAAATTGGCTCAGTGTCCCCAGTGGGCAAAGAGAGACAGCGCTAGACTCCATGATGGGGTGAACATTCTCTAGACTCCATGATGGGGTGAACATTCCCCAGGTCAAGGTGCTGGGGACTCCCAGGGCCCCAGGTCTCCCTGTTACCTGTCCCAGAGGTCCCCCAGTGGTGCAGACTAGGAAGGGGTTTCTAGGAAGGCAGGGGCTGGTGACTGTCCTAGGTCTCAGGGTCAGGTGTGGCCAAAGAGGCATGGCACCCTATCTTTACAGACCATGTAGACAAAGTTGGGGATGAGATCAGGGGGTTTAGAACAGGTGAGGGGCACCAAACTGTCCATGGGGCTGTCCAAAGTCCATTTTTGGGCAGTTCTGTCTGAAAGGGGTTAGAGTATAGAGGTTGGAGGTGGGCTGCAGTGAGGGGCTGGGGGTTGTGCCTGGACTTGGATGGAGGGAGTCCTTGCAGGGGGCTGTCCTGTTGCCAACAGCCACATGGGCGAGGGCTCTCTATCGCTCCTGGACCTTCCTCAGGACCAACTCACTGTCCCACCTAGGCAGCCTCCGCTGACCCTTTCCAATTATTCCCTTCTGAAGTTTGCCGGCCACACGCCTGCCTTCCTGATTGGCTGGGGGTGGGGGCTCCCCAGGCACATTCCTGCCTCCAGGACTGTGTATCCAAACCCACTGCCCTCAGTGAATTCTGACTCATGGAGACCCTGGAGGGGAGAGGAAAACGCCCCCTAGAGTTTCTGAGGCTGTAATCTTTATAGACGCAGACGGCCTCATTTTACTCCCATGAAGCGTCAGGTGGGTTGGACCTAGCCATCTCTTGGTTGGTAGCAAAAACTCTTGACCCACTGCACCACCAGGATTGTACACAGAGCACGGCTAGTCCTGCTAAAGTCCGTCCCCAGCCAGATACCCTGACCCCTTGGACTCAGATTCGAATCCCAGCTTGCTGTTGGGTGGCCTTGGCGTCCACCCGGGGAAATGGGGGTGGGTCTCAGACCCATACGACTTTACCCATTTGCCCTCGGCTCCTCTTCCGTGAGCAGGACAGAAGGGTGCAGGGAGGCTGGAGATTCTTTCCTCAAGTTCTTCACGATGCAGGGTGCCAAGTGGTCACCAGGGGACGCGCTGGCCCCGCACCTGGAGCAGTACGCAATCGCAGGAGTGTCGGGTGGGATGGGTGCGGCCAAGCCCGGGAACGCAGAGGAGGGGGAGAGGATGGTGAGTGGGGCGATGCCGGGCGGGGGCGCTGGCCACAGCCTCAGGTGACACTGACGGGCTCTGGTTGCACTAGAGGGTGCCGCGTGCATATATAGTAAGCCAGGCTGAGGAGGTGGAGGACCGCATGGTCAGTAGTATCAGGCTGGCGGGACAGACCAGTTTGGTGGGTGGGGACTCCAGGTGTGGGAGGTGCCGGGGATGAGCAACTCCAGGGGGTCCATGTTGACCTGGGGTCTAGCCCTCGCTGACTGGACAGTAGTGGTACCTCTCACACGGGGCATGAGAACAAAAGGAGGCGATGCCTGGGTGCTGCTGACCCCTCCTCACACCTCTACCCTCTCCACTACTGGGGTTCCTGGGCTCAGGCCCATGGGATTGCCTGCAGGAACAGTAAAGCCTGCTGGTCGTTAGGACAGTGGGGTCTGCCTGAGGGAGATAGGCGGAGACAAGGCTTCTGCTCTCCAGAAGCAGGACCGCCTCCTGCCTGGGCATTTCCCTGGGGAGCTTTCCCTCTCTCTGGACGTAAAGCCTATCCCCACCTACACCCTCACCCCCGAGCTCACAGCAACCCACAACCCAGACAGCTAGGTTTAGGGTCTCAGGCATCACCCTGCCGGTGGATAGCGGGTCTGAGTTACCATCTACCCTGTCTACAATGGTAAAGTCGGGCTCCTGGGCGCAGCTGGGTGCGTCAGACTTGGACAGCTTAAGTGTAGCTGCCAACAGGCCGACTCCAAGCGGTCTGGGGGCAGGACCTTAGCCTCAGTTCCAGACAAGATTGCTGGAGGCTCTGGGGCACTGTCCCCTGGACTGCCTGGGGTGGCCCTTCCACTGCCTCTCAACGAGTGGTCTGGGCCTGCCCCCCTGCCCCCCCCCCCACGACTCCTGTGAGCAGGGCACTTCAGCCTTGCCGCCCACATGGTGACTCCTGATGCTTGAGGGACTGTGAGCCCCAAGTCCGACCCTCCCCAACCCATCCATTCCCCAAACAACTACAGCCACACCGGTTTTGAACCATTTATTCTGATCCAGAGGCTTGAGTAGAAAAATAAACGGAAACCAAACAAAATAAACACAAAAGCCGAGTCTTCAGTGGTTTATGCAGAGGACTCCCAACCTGGAGGGGCAGGGAGCGAAGGGTGTGGCAGAGGTAGGGTCACAGTCTGGGGGCCAGGAAGACGGTGAGGAGGCCTAGGGCCAGCGCCAGGCCGACAGTGGTTCTGGAGAGTGTGGTGGCTCCGTTTAAGCTTGTATTACACAGGTCACCCTGGCAGCACTGGGTGATTGCCGAGCCACTGCTGACCTGGCCCTGCTGGAAGTACCTGGCCTCACAGGAATCCACACAGTCCTTCTTCACCAGGTTCCCGGACAGCGGCTCCACTGGGGAATGGACGCTGTCAGAAGTCGAGGGACGAGGCTGCCCGCCCTCACCCAGACCATCCATGCAGCTCACAGCCCTGGAAGCCCTCGGTGACTCTGGGGACCCCTTCCCTCAGCCAGCGCCCACCAATCAGCGTGGTCCTCCCCCACCCCAGCACTCACCAGTCAGCGAGGTCCTGCAGAACCTCCCTGTCCCCTCCCCCCAGCGCCCACCAATCAGCGCTCACCAGTCAGCATGGTCCTGCAGAAACGGGCGCTGGGTGGACAAGTGTGAGCCTGCTTGCAGTTGGTGGAACTGGTGCATACGTGACACTGGAGAGCCCGGGCTGGGGAAGAAGGCTCGGGGTCTCAGGGACACAGGGATGCTGAGCTCACTGCCCACCCCCGTGCCCAGGCCATCCCTGTGGGCCTGCCAGGAAGATGGATCTGCTCAGACCTTGGGAGCCCCCTCCAGCTAATGTAGGAGTGTCCCATCTGAGGGCCTTTCCGGGCACAGCAGATTCTAGAGTGTGAGTGTGTGTGTGTGTGTGTGTGTGTGTGTGTGTGTGTGTGCGTGCGCGTGCGTGCTATGAGTCCCAGGAAGGCCAGAGAGGGCAGCCCGGCAGGTTCTGGGTACCCGCGGTAGGTCCTTGGTGGGGAGGCTCCTCAGATCCCCCTAACCCTCCAGCTCCACCCTTCTTCCTTGAGGCGTTGATTCTCCCACTGCGGTCTAAGACTTTCTGATTTGGAAATAATCAGTGTAGTGGGACTCCACTACACTGACCATCACACGAACTTTTTTAATCTAAAGGTTCCAGGGCTCCAAGGGTGAAACACCCCATGGTTTCAGATTCTCTGAACCTAAAGGTCAAAGACCCAGCTTCCCAAGTACGGGTGGCTTGTGGATGGACCCAGCCTGGCTGAGGGCCCAGCAGGCTGAAAGAAGCTACCCAGTCCTCACCTGGTCCAGTGGCCGTGGCCAGCACTAGGAGAAGCAGCAGGATCGTCTTCATCGTGGGTGTCGTCTGGAAGCAGCGGTTCCCCCTCCCCAGAGCTCTTATAGCTGATACAGGGGTGGGGTTTGATGGGGCGGGGCAGGCAGTGGCATTCCCCGGACCCAGCGGAGCCAGCGTCAGCCCCAAACAGGGACCTACCCCACCCAACCTTCTCTGCCTTGCACGCAGGGGTGTCCCCTCACCCAGCCAGGGCGTGTCCCGTCACCCCCCCACCCCCACCCCCCGCCTGTCCTGTGCTCTTTGCTGTCCTCTGGGTGTCTGTCCTTCTCTGCATCTCTGTCCCCTTTCTGGGACTGTCTTGACCTGAGGCATTGTCAATTTCATGTTGCATTTGGGTGCCCTTGGGGCAGAGGGGAGGCAAGAGGAGGCTGCCTTCCTGGGCTCTGGGCTCAGAGTGCTCAGAGACCAAGGAAAGCCCCTGGAAAACGGACCCGTGGAAGCAAAGCAAAGAGGAGGGGTAGATATGAGGGTGTGACGAGGTCCTCACCACTGGATATGATGTTGTTGTTAAATGCAGTCGAGTTGGTTCCAACCCACAGCGATCCTGTATGGGGTTTCCGAGGAGCGGCTGGTGAGCTTGAACCGCTGACCTTGTGGTTCAAACCAACCTTGCAGTCCAGCTCATTAATCCACAGAACCACACCAGGACTGTCAAATAAATGCTGGCTGGGATGACTGGGAGGTTTGGATGGGTGGAAGAGTGGACTGGTCCAATGAAGAGGGCAGGGGCTGTTGTGGCCAAGACTCAGGCCCCAACCACCCTGGGGCCAGACCCCCCCACTAAGTGCACCCCATCATGGGTCTAGCTGCCTCTGACTCCCCACGCAGAGGACTCCTCCAAGTTGGCCCTCAGAGCCCTGGTCCTGATGTAGTTAGTGTCCAAGAGATGTCTTCTTACCCCTCCCTCTGAACACAGCCACCCCACACACATACTGGGAGATGCAAGCTCACTCTTTCCCATGGACGTCCCCTTTCTCGGTGTTTGCTGTCCCCAGATAACCCCAGCCCCTTCTTGTCTCACTCTGGACTTGACCAGGAAGGGTGAGGGGGGCTGGCCTGGGGTGGGGCCAGGCTGAGGGGCTCAGACCTGCTGTAGACCCCCTCTGGTCCACCCTGACCTGGGCAGTTGCTCTCTTTGCATCTTCCACCTCTCCTTTAAGTGGGAGTGAAGTCTAGGGCCTGGGGAGGGCCCAGGAGGCTGCCCAGAGGTGGAGGATCTACTCGATGGTACCCCCTGGACCGGGAGGGGCAGGGAGGGGTGCAGACATCCTTCCAGGCCCTCAGGGCTTGTTGAGGGTAACTGGGGTATGCGCTGACCAGATGAGTAATGCAGGTGTATCTCTGCACTCCTCACCTGAAGAAAAACCTCCCCCCACCCCCACTGAGTGAGGTCAAGCTGATGAAACCTGGAACTAAGGATGGTGATTCAGAGGCCATGGGAGCACAGGGCTTAGTGATGTCGTGGTGAATGGCCCTGGGGTGGGGGGTGGCAGATGAGAGTGGTGACTCATGAGGCTGCCACCCCCCCCCCACCCCGCTATCTCTCCTCTCCCCCCTGCAAGCTTCTGGAAGAACGGGTTTGGGTGAGGCAGTGGGGTTCCTGCTGAAGCTAGTGGCATTATAGGGTCCAGGGATGTCTGGGTGGGCTAGGAGTGGAGGACAGCATTCTCTGGACACTGTGGCTGGAGAGGGGCACACAGCCTGTGACCATAAGCAGGAAGCCAGGCCCCAGGAGCCGTGGGCCAGCTGGGCTCTGGGTCAATGGGAGGAACATTTTGTGTTCTCATGGCCGGCTTCCCAAGAGGACATGAATCCTGTGTCCAGGGGGATTCTCAGCAGAAATGGAGCAATGGTCCAGACACCGTCCATGTGGGGGCAGGGTTCTGATAGGAAGGACACCCTTCCCTCCAACACCCTGTGCAGCTGCTGGTGGTGCCGGGAACTGCATTCCCCAGGGGCCCATTCAGGGAAGCAGCTCTCCAGGCCTTTCTTGATAGGTGTCTGTGTGTATGTCACCCAGGGGCTCCCACACAGCCTGTGCTGGTGAAGAAGTGAGGGCCAGAGCCAGCTGGACCTGGCCTAGGTCTCCATCATTTCCTCCCATGACATTGTGAGTACTCTGCCCTGTCCCAGTGACTCTCTCCTCTCCGCCTGCCCCACCAGTCTTGACTTATGATGCCATCAGGAGTGGTGACCAGGAGAGAGCTTGGAAAGTCCAGGGGTGCTGCACCCCAACCTCAGCCCTGCTAGCTCCTTGAACTCAGCTGGCCAGGAAGCTGCACCCAGAGAGACCAGTCTGGACAGGGAGAAGTGGGGCTCCCTGCCCCTCCCTCAGGTCTCTGCCTTCTGGAAGGGGGAAGGGCAGGAATCAAGACCAAGGTCCAGACAGTGGGACGTGAAACCACTGAAGTCACACAGTGTCTGCCCTGAGTGGAGGAGGGTGGGCACCAGGGGACAGAGGAAGCCACAGGCACGTCTGCTCGGAACCTAAGGACACACCCCTGGGCTTTGGCAAGTTTTTCTCTGCCTCAAGTCACTCGGCTCCTTCATTCACTCATTCACACTGTGCCTTACAGAACAGAGACTGAGAGAAGAGAGAGGAGGTCCAGCCCCCAAGGTCCAGGAGCCCAGTGGGGACCAGGGAAGGGACACACAGTCCACCCCCATCCCCACCCCCCACACAAGATTCTGACAACTAGGACTTGGGATGGAAGCCCTGGCTGGTGGAGATTTGGCTGCACTGGGCTGGGCTGGGCTGCTCTCTGGGCTGTTTACACCCTATTGCACCCCACCCTGGGTGTGGGGGCAGCCCCAGGGGAGGGAGGGGGCCCTAAGCCAAGCTGGCTGCCAGGAAATTCATCTCTGCAATCACAGGAATTTAGGGCCCAGGCACTTTGTCTCATTTTTGTTCTTTCACTGGGAAAGTTGTGTAAGCAGCAGAGAGCATGGGGGGGTGGGGTGGGGGATCTGGCCTGGGATGGAAAGTCAGACCGCGCAGTGGAACTGGGCACCGGAGAAAGCCTCTTCATTCCCCAACACTTCTCCAGGCATTTCGAGGGTAGTATGTCCTGGGGTGGCACTGTGGGTTAATGCGCCAGACTACAAAGCCGGTTGAACGGCAAGGTCGGCGGTTCAAGCTCACCAGCCGCTCCTTGGAAACCCTATACGGGGTCACTATGAGTCAGAACGGACTCAATGGCACTGAATAACCACAACAACAATGTCCCCTGGGGTGGCGCTGTAGAATCAGCACTGGACTGCGAATCACAGGGTTGGCAGTTCAAACCCACCAGTTGCTCCTTGGAAACCCTATATGGGCTCACTATGAGTCAGAACTGATTCAACGGCACTCAACAACAGCTTAACAGCAACATGTTCCAACCTGAGCAACAAGGTGGGTCCCCACTTCCACACCTCCTCCCCACCACATGCAATTTGGGGACAAGGGAAAGCTCCCTTCTTAGTCCCCACCCTCAGCCACATCCAAACCCTTGCTCAGCCTGGGGTCTGTTTTTTCCCCACCTCCTCCTGTTGTGTTGTTGTAGGATAAGCACTGGACTGAAAGGTTGATTTGACCCACAAGGTAGTGGTTCAAACCCACCAACTGCTCCTTGGAAACCTTATACAGGGTCACTGAGTCGGAACCGACTGCACTGCACTTAACAACAATCTCCTTTATTCTAACTTGTTTCTCCAAACTGGGGGCTTCAGTGCTTCCCGTGGTTGCCCCTCTCCCAGTCACTCTCAATGTGGGATCAAGTCACCACCCAGAGAGGACCCAGGCTACTGGGATGGAGGCTATCTCCAGTACAGGTCACTTCCTGGGGATTCCTCTCATTCGGTCCCTCCAAGTCTCTGCAAGTCCTGCTCGAGGCTGATGGCACTGGTGGCCACCCATGGCTGGATCTCCCAGAGGCCTCTGCTCTCCACAGGCAAGCCCTGTCTGTTTTGTTGTGGCATCTGATCCCCACACAGGCCCTGGGACACACTGAGGTTGCTAAGTGTTGACTTAGGGTTGAGGGGGGACAGGCTTCAGTGCCAATGCAGTAGGTTCTGGGCTTATCTCCTGTCAGGAAGGGTCTTTGTGCCTCAGTTTCTTCATCTGTCTTAACACCAGTCAGTTGCCCCTCCTCACTCAGTCTTGGAAGCTTGGGGTGTTCTCTTAGGAACTTGGAGACTCCTGTCCAGTTCTCCGGGTGAGGAGCCGCCCTCTGGCAGCTGGCTCTGGGAATGAGCTCGCCCTGCAGGATGGGCCCCACCCCTACAAGTCCCAACAGAGAACTCATCAGACCCCACAGGCCGCTCCTGCGCTTTGTGTGGGGATGGGGCCAAGGATGGTTCCCACCCAGTTGATCCTCACTCACACGATCCTGGAGGGGAGTCTCAAGGTGAGTGAGGAGAGGTATGGACTCCTGGGGCAGCACTATCTGGTCAGCACTGGACGGAGAACCACAAGGTAGTGACTCAAACCCAGCAGCCACTCCTCAGAAACCCTATACTGTGTCACTATGAGTCAGAAGTGACCCAAATGACACTTCACAACAACAAGTGGTGGTATGGTTCTTAAGTTCTTGGCTGCAAAGGTCTGTGGTTCAACCCACCGGCCGTTCCTCAGGAGAAAGATGAGACCATCTGCCTTTGAGAAGATGACGGCCTTGGGAACCCGTGGGCAGATCTGCCCTGCTGCCTGGAGGGTTCCTATGACTCAGGATTGCCCAGAGGGCAGTAAGTGATGTGAATTTCCAGTCCTGGTGTGGTACTGTAGGAAATCACTGCTAACCACAAGGTCATTGCTTCAAATCCATCAGCCGCTCCTAGGAAACCCTATTGTTGTTGTTGTTAAGTGCTGTCGTGTCGATTCTGACTCATAGCGACCCTGTACAGGGTTTCCGAGGCTGTAAATCTTTACAGGAGCAGACCACCTCATCGTTCTCCCGTGGAACCACTGGTAGTTTCGAACTGCCGACCTTGAGGTTCGACCGATTCGTAACCACTATGCTACCAGAGCTCCTTAGGAAACCCTATACAGGGTTGCTATTAGTCAGAGCCAACTCCACAGCTCCCAGCAACAATGACAAAAACCATCAGGGAAAGGAATCCGCAAGCTTCCAAGGCTGAATGAGGAGGGCTGGGCCAGACCTGAAACCCGAGTTTGCTTCACAGGGGCGCATACCAACAGCGTCCCCAGCTCAGCCAGGCAGGTCTGCTGTAGGGGAACACTGTGCTCAGGGCTCCAAGGGGCCCAGGGACAAGGAAGCTGGGAGCCCTCCGAGACAGGCTGGCTTGCAGCGGGGTGTCCTCAGCTCCGCAGGCTGCAGAGTGTGGGGGAAGCCCCCGGTAAACAGCCAGGCTCTACCAGCCCTGAGCTCAGCCCTCTGCGTCCATGGTTGCCTTAGGAGGATGGTGCTCCGTATAATATGGCCACCACTGCACAGACACCTGGGGTGGAGCTGTGAGATCAGCACTGGACTGAGAACCACAAGGTCAGCAGTTCAAACCCACCAACCGCTCCTCGGAAACTCTATACAGGGTCTCTGTGAGCTGGAACCGACTTGACGGCATACAGCAAGAACCCACCGGAGGGGGCGTGTGGGGCTAGGGAGATGGCTGCTGGAAGATTCCAGTTGCATGAAGGGGCTTGTGCAAGTGCAGGGCTTTGGGGTTCTCTTTGAGGCTCGGGCTCACGGCAGGCAGCATCTGTGGGCCTGATGTCTGTAGGAACATCTCTGCTTGAGCTGTTACACTGCAGCTGGGCAGGTATCTGAGGGCTAAAGGGAACTGGGGAAAGCATGTCTCTTCTGACTTCTGAGTTTCCTGGCTCGGAAGGAAGCCTCAGCAGAGAAAGGGTTCAGACAGGACCCTGGGAGGAGCCAGTGGTCCTGGGGTGTAAGGCAGGGACACACGATGTTTGCAGAGCTGGAGGCCTCTTGTCTCACCACCCAGGAAGAGCCTGAGATGGGACTTGGCTTTCTGGACCCTAGGAGCCCCTCACATCAATACTGTCCTGGCTGGAGACTGGAGATCATGAGGGACAGGGGTCACTGCAGGACTGAGACAAAGGCTGTGCAGAATGGGGTATCCAGATGGGCCATCAAAGCCCAGAATGTAACCTTACCTCTGCCCTTGCCAGGTTCACTCTGATGCAGTAGGGGACCCGAAATAGACACCTGATTATTAAATAACACCAGCTTAAAACAATAGTTCTTGTCAAGTCAATTCCTCTCATGGTGCCCCCATGTGTGTGTCAGAGTACAACTGTGCTCACAGGGTTCTCAGTGGATGGTTTTCATAAGTAGATCCCACTCATGGTGCCCCTGTGTGTGTCAGAGGAGAACTGTGCCCACAGGGTTCTCAGTG
>NW_006408519.1:51721031-51740435 GCF_000296735.1 Chrysochloris asiatica
CACAGGGTTCTCAGTGGATGATTTTTCATAAGTAGATCCCACTCATGGTGCCCATGTGTGTCAGAGGAGAACTGTGCCCACAGGGTTCTCAGTGGATGATTTTTCATAAGTAGATTCCACTCATGGTGCCCCTGCGTGTGTCAGAATAGAACTGTGCCCACAGGGTTCTTAGTGGCTGAGTTTTTGGAAATAGATTCCTAGGCTTGTCTTCAGAGACGACTCTGGCTGGACTCAGATCTGCAGCTTTGGGTCAGGAGCTGAGCACATTATGCACTTGCACCACCTGGGACTCTGACAAATAACAAGGGGCTCACTTTTCTCCTGCACCTGTGTGTGGGTGGACAAGTCTGCCATCTTGTGGAAAGCGCTCCCCTCTCCACCCTTGTATGGCTGACCAAGAACAAAACAAATGGACACAGACAGAGGCGATGCCACAGGACACAGTGACCGCAACTAGATTCTTTCTCTCAGTCGACAGAGACAGGCAAAGGGGTTGTGGGTGGAGATAGGAAACCCAGTGAGAATGACTTCCCAGTCCCAGTGTCCCTCCCAGAACCAGATTCCCACCATGACCCTGCCTCACTCTCTCTCTCTCTCTCTCTCTCTCTCTCTCTCTCTCTCACACACACACACACACACACACACACACACACGGTCATCCAGGCAGGAGTGGTGGGGGTGAAGGGACTGAGGCTCTGCACCTGGATGACAGTAGGGTCCGTGGGTCCCCTGGTGGCTTTGTGATGTGTGACTGTAAAGCATGAGGGAGAGAGTGAGTGAGCCTATGCAAGGAGTGGATGGATGGCAGGATGGACAGACAGATGAAAATGGGTAGGTGGGTGCATGCATGAATGGAAGGATGGGTGAGTGGAGGGATGGATGGATGGATGGATAGATGGAGGCAGAGAGGGAGGAAGGGAGGAATGGACAGATGTATGGATAGACAGGTGGTAAATGGGTGGATGGGTGGATGGTGATTAGCTGTGTGGGGAACTTAGATGACAAGCTCAAGGTATCTGTGGATTTGGGGTCTTGGGGTCCAGTGTCCAGCCCCCTGAGCCAAATCTTTCCTGTCAGGGCAGCTCTAGCATAGGAGAAGCTGCTCAGGCCCCATCCTGATTTCCTGAGGACACCCACAGCCACTAATGGGGTGGGAGAGGCTAGGGAATGAGGGCAACAGCAAAATGGGCCTTTCCCGCCAGGTTGGGGAGCTTGTGAGGAGCTGTACAGCTGGTGGTAGAACAGAGCAGTGGGTCATGCAGCTGTGCTTACTAGGCGGCCCGGAGCAGCGCCCACAGCAGGCTGGCCATGCAGACCCACAGGGTTCCGCGGCTGCCCTCCAGGCCCACGGCTGCGCTACGGTTGCACTGGCTACCCTGGCAGCAGGAGACAGAGAGGGCACGGCCGTCTGAGGACACGGTGCTGTTGGGGCAGGTCGGGGCGCAGGACTTCATCACCAGGATGCCACCAGGGTTGGCTGTGGAAAGAGGGTGGGCTCAATCGGTGGCAGGTTCCTCCACAAGGTGGTGAGCCCCACCAACCACCCCTCCCAGACCCAGCCTCAGGGGGACAACTGGCCCCCACCAACCACCTTACATCTCCACTTACCCAGCCTCAGGACCACTGAGCCCCATTCACCATTCCACTGACCCAGCCTCAGGGGACCAGTGAGCCCCACAGACCACCCGTCCCAGACCCAAACTCAGGAGGACTACTGGCCCCCACCAACCACCTTCCAGCTCCATTGACCCAGCCTCAGGACCACTGAGCCCCATTCACCATCCCACTGACCCAGCCTCAGTGAACCACTGAGCCCCACTGACCACCTTCTACTTCCACTGACCCAGCTTCAGGGGCCCCACAGCCTGGGGCCAGTCAGCACTGTGAATCAGCTCACTCTGGGGGTTCCTGGCAGGGTGACTGGTCCCAAAGAGGTTTTGCGTGGGTGGGGCTGTTCCCTTCAGACCAGGCCTCCCAGACATCTGGGACCAGTGAGCTCAGTGAGCTCCTTCCCTTCTCCCTTCCAGTCCCATCACCCGCTCCCTCTGCCCCGGGCAGACACCTCTGAGCATAGCTACCCCCTTGAATCTCTGTGCCTTTCAAACATGTCCAGTCCCCTGCACCCTCTTTGTCCCTTTTGGGGACTCCAAACACCTCATGAAATGGTTAGGTATCACAAAAACATGTCAGCCAATTAGCAGCTTAAAAACTCCAAGTTCCATAAGAGACACAAAAAGTGCTGGAAGGGGGCTGAAGGGGAGGGTCCTGGCTGTCCAAGTGAAGCAGGACCTTCTCTGGGCCATTGTAGGGAGGGATGGTGGCCTTGGGGCACAACACCTCACTCAGCTCTGCCCCATCAGGGGAGCTGACAGAATCCACCTCACATTTGACTGATGGGACCCAGGTGTCCTCCCTGGCCTTGCACAGACTATCCAGAAGGTACGAGAAAGCTACAACCCTGGTGAAGACCCAGAAACCACCACATGGGGTGAGGAGCGCGGGGGGCCGGGGGGGGGGGTACTCCTGAGGAGTCTGACTCCTCTCTGCCTTTGTTCCCTCATCTGGAAAATGGGCAGGATTTGTTTAGAGTTGTTTTGGAGTCGGTCAGCTGAGTGAGCTGAGGGAACAGTGTCTAGAACACAGTAAGTGTTCCTGAGAGCTGGGGGATGAGAGGTGTGCGCAGAGCAGTGGATGATTTCACATGGACCTTCTAGCCAGAATCTTTGCTCCTGAGAGCTGGGGGAGGAGAGGTGTGCGCAGAGCAGTGGATGATTTCACACGGACCTTCTAGCCAGAGTCTTTGCTCCTGAGAGCTGGGGGAGGAGAGGTGTGCACAGAGCAGTGGATGATTTCACACGGACCTTCTAGCCAGAGTCTTTGTGACCTTGTGCTAGATGCTCTGTAGCTGGTTTAGACTCATCGTGACCCTATGTACAACAGAGCGGAAACCTGTCGGCTCTGCACCATTTTCACAGTTGTTACACTTGAACTCATTGCTGTTGCCACGGTGCCAATCCATCCTGTTGGGGGCGAGGGGAGGGGGTCTTCTTTTTTGCTGACCTTCCACTTTACTGTACGATGTTCTTGATGTCATCCTAGAACTCTTCTGGCCTTTGGTCATTAATGTCTAATGAATCAAATTGATTCTTATGATGATCTCTAAATTAAACTTGGATATATTCAAGATCATATTTTGTTTCTGGTGAACTTGTTTAAATTTTCTTCAGCTTCAGCCTCAATTTGCATAGGAGCAATTGATGGTCTGTTTCAAGTTGTCCCTGGACTGTTTTTGGCTGATAATATGGAGCTTTTCCACCGTCTCTTTCCACAGACGTAGCCAATTTGATTCCTGTGGGCTCCATCTGGTGAGGCCTATGTGTATAGTCATTTTTAAAATGGTGTTTAAGAAAGGTATTTGCAGTGAATAAGTCATTGGTCTTGTAAAATTATATCACGTGATCTTCAGTATCATTTCTATCACCAAAGTCATACTTTCCAACTACTAATGATTGGGTGTGGTGCTGTGGGTTAATGCGCCAGACTGCAAAGCCATTTGAACTGCAAGGTCGGTGGTTCAAGCTCACCAGTTGCTCCTCAGAAACCCTATACAGGGTCGCTATGGGTTGGAACCAACTCGACGGCACTTAACAACAACAACAACAATGATTGGGTAGACCCCCGGTGTGGCGCTGTAGGATCAACACTGGACTTCGAACAGCAAGGTCAACAGTTCAAACCCACCACTTGGTCCTTGGAAATCCTATACAGAGCCTCTATGAGTCAGAACCCACTTGAAGGCACTTAACAACAACGATTGGGTGAGAATCCTGGTGTGATGCTGTAGGATAAGCACTGGACCGAAAGGTCAGTTTGAATGGCAAGGTCAGTGGTTCAAACTCACCAGTTGCTCCTCGGAAGCCCTATACAAGGTCACTATGAGTTGGAGCCGATTCGACGGCACTTAACAACAACAATGATTGGGTGGGACTATGAAAATAAGGTGCTTGTGGTCCAGCAAAAGGATTGGATAGTTTGCTAAGAATGTAAATATGGTGCATGGTGTCCTTGTGGGGATGACACCACACAAGGGAAGTGAATAGCTCGTTGTGCCATTGCTGGCCTTAAAAAGAAAGTCAGTCCCAGAGCAGAGGTGGGACCTCACTACCACCCAGAAGACAGGTGGAAGTGGAATGCATTCTTTGGAACCTTCTAGACCCAGGAGATAGAGAGGGACGATGCCATGAAGACAGTGAGAGAGATGGCGGTATAGCAGTGGCAAACTTGTTAGTGGTTTGAGATGGCAGGAACCAAGGCAGTTGAGATGGGGCTTGCCAACCCAGAGAACTAAGTAAAAGCTCTAACACTTGTCCAAGAAGGCCCCGGGCAGGCCCCGAGCAGAGGGAGAGTGGGCACTGTCCTGCTCAAGAACTGAATCCTGTATTGTTTCTGTTGCTTCTGGGGTGTTCTGAATCCCGAGTTGGGCCCTGTTACTTCTCTACCAAACTGTGTAATTGTAGGGTCTGTGTGTTCTGTGTGGCAGTCACGGTGAATTATCAAACTGAGCAGAGTTGGTGGGAGGGGTGGCTGCTGTCAGAACTGGGAAAGAGGTTGGTGGGAGGAGGCACATCTGAGCTCTGAGTCATAGAAATCAGCTTTGGTGAGTCTCCCATCTTGAAGCTAGGGGAGGTCAGACACTAGCTAAAAGGGTTCAACTACTAGCTAAAAGGTTGGTGGTTCAAACCCACTCAGAGGCACCTCGGAATCAAGGCCTAGAAGTCTACTTCTGAAAGATCACAGCCTTGAAAACTGTATGACGCATTTCTCCTCTGCAGACACGATGTCTTCATGAACCGGGGTTGACTTGATGGCAAAGGTTTAGACTTGGTTTTAGTTTACTTTAAGGATCCCCATGGCGCAGTACATTAAGGATTGGGTTTCTAATATAAAGATGGGCTCAAACCCACCGGGCACTCCGAGAAAGAAAGATGCAACAGCTTGAGTCCCTAAAGATTTACAGTCTCAGAAACCCTATGGGGTAGTTCTACTCATCAATTTCTCCAGGAATTGATGGATTACAAATTGAAATCTTTCAACAAACTCACACATACATGCCAAGAAGTTTTGAAGACAGCTATCTGGCCAACAGATTGGAAGAGATCCATATTTGTGACCATTCCAAAAAGAGAGGTGACCCAACAGAATGCAGAAATCACAGAACACAGAAATAGCGAGAACAATTCAGGATGTAGTTCTTAATCAGATGGCTTCTGGACTCACTTGCTATGAGTTGAACTTGGGTTTGGTTTATCATTGGGAGTCGTGGGGAGGGTGTGGGTCCCAATCTGCCACACAAACTACCTAATGAGCTCTTTGCTGGCCTCGGTGACTTCAAGCTGCTCACAGCCACATGTTGGAAGGCTAGGGGACTACTGGAGGCCACCATGGTAAGTAAGATCCAGTGGCTATTGCATGGGGACTTTCCCTCTACTCTAGAGGTTACTGTTTAACCCCTCCTGCTCCAATCAGGAGGCAGAACCAGGCAATTTGCACCCAGAAAGCAATAGTTTTTTAAGTCTTGCCCCTGTGGTCAGTTCTTTATTTCAGTGTGATGGTCAGCAAATGCTCCTGCTCAGTTATGTCAATCAGGAGATTTGTCTTGTAGAACAGGCAGAGGCAGAGCTGGTCCTCCCTGTTTCCAGATGAGGACTCGAGCCCATGACAGCCCCTGCAGGAGAAACAGCTGAGGGGCAGGGCTGAGGGTAGCCTTGGGAGGCAGACTCTGTCCCCAGGATGAGCCCTGGATGGGAAGCCCATTGTGTGGGCCTCTCTGTAAATGGAGGGATCCTGAGTCTGGGGGTTGGGGGGATGGGGTGCTCTCTGGCATTATAAGGATTCATAGGGCCACCCAGTGAGATTGGCTGAGTCCCAGCTGTGCTCAAACCCGCCCCCACCCCACGCAGGAAGCCACTCAATGGTAGGGCAGCTGCTATTTACTGAGGAACCCAACTGGACTCCCGGCAGGGAGGGGCACCCCTCAGCTCTCCATGGTGGGGACGCAGAGGCTCAGGGAGCGTCACACGCTGGGTCCCCCTCCTTCAGGATCTTCCTCCCCTGATGCCTAGCTCGCCCTCTGTGTGGAGGCTGGGCACCAGGGTCATGGCACAGGTCATCTCTGTCCATGGCCCTCTCGCCGTCTGCCCTGCTCAGGCCCCTGTGGCTCCTATGTTATGCCTGCTCTGCCTGGGCCACCTGGCATCTTCACCCCACACTGTCCAGCCTGCCCAGCATGACAGCTCAGGGAAGGACAGGGCAGGCTGTCCTGTGTGTGGACTCAGAGGCGGGGCTGGGGGGGGGGTGTCTTCCTGCAGGAGGTGATCTCTAGGTGTGACTCTCACACCTGGACAGAGGTCCCCATGGTCCTCCAGGCACCACTAGGCACCAGGAGCTGATGGCTGTATTGCGGCTGTGGGCTGAGCTTGAAGTCAATGCCAGGCTGTAGTGCCCAAGGCGGGCGCTTCCCTGAACCTTCAGGTACTTGTTTCAGCCCTTGCTCCTTACGCTCTGCCAGACCCTTTCATGGAGACGTTCTCTGTGATAGCGACATGTGCATGTGTGTGTGCGTATGCCACTCTGAGACTCCTGCTGAAGGTCAGGTAGGGTGGGGACATGGGGAGGGGCAAGGAGGGGCCTGCGGGCAGGGCACGGGGTACTCACTTGCCCTTGTGATCACACAGTACTTGTCGGTTGTGGCGCATTCCACCAGAGACTCGCAATTCTCGTGGCCACAGCACACGTGGCAGTGCAGGGCGGGGGCTGGGGAGGAAGCACAGGCCCGTCAGTCTGGGGCTGGGGGCTTGGGCAGCAGGGGCTGGACCTGGGCATACTTGGAGACCGCTGGTGTACCCTGTCTGAACCTCCTACCTGTCCCTGGTGGGCAGAGGGTCCAGAGACTTCTGATATAAATCTCAGTCAGCTCTCCTGACCCTGATTCCTGATGGGTCAGTGAAATGACCACGATGAAATGAGGCCCAGGAGGGTCAGGGTCTTTGGGGAAGCATCTGTGAAACCCTAGAGAATGTAATGGAGCCCCATCCATGAAACCAAGAGGTTTCTGGATGGATGGATGGAGGGTGGATGGATGGATGGATGGATGGATGGGTGGATGGATGGATGGATAGAAGATGTGTGGAGGATGAAAGGGTGGAGGGTGGAGGAGTGGAGGATGGGTGGGTGGATGCTGGAAAGATGGAGGATGATGGATGGAGGATGAGGGATGCAGAATAGAAGGGTGGAGGATGGGTGGATGGGTGGATGGAAGGGGGAGGGGTGGAGGATGGGAGGTGGAGGAGCAAACTGAGCCTTCTGACACAATACAACGTGGGCAGACCTGGGAGACCAGGGGTTCTACTTCTGATTGTCCCACCCTTTGGGGGGCCCTGCCCATCTCTGAGCTGCAGTGGGATGGCTACTTCTAACCATGTGGGAGGATGGAGGCACGTCGTGGACAAAGTGCCTGCCTCCTGCCTGAAGCCCATCCTTCTAGTGGGTGATGATTACAGGAGAACCTCAGTGCTGCACCTGCTTCCTGACCCCAGATTGGGGGCTTTGTATATAGAGGGGGCTTGGGGCTGTTTAGTTAAAGGTAAGGAAGTACTTGAGTGTCCCCCAACCCCCAGGCTGCATCAGAAGCTCCAGAGCAGGCTGGATGTGGACCTGAGTCTGCTGACTGCCCTCTCAGGCTCAGCTTTTGACAGCAGAGAGGACTTGGAGGAGATTCTGTGCTGGTGGACACACAGCTGCCTAGGCACAATGCACCCACACACCATGATGTCCCAGGTGAGTGAGATGTATGGTGGAAACACTGGCCAATGAGGGTGGGGCAATCTGGGAAGGCTTCCTTACGGGAGTAGCCCTAGAGTTGGACCAGACAGAGGTGACAGTTCTCTACTTGCAATTGGAGAAAGTGTGCTCTGGACAGAAGGGACAGCTAGATCAGAGGCCAGGTGTGAGGGTCCAGGAGATGTGCAAGGGGCTGGAGGCTTTGCTGCAGGGCAGGGGTGCCGGGAGGGATGCCTGTGGAATGTGCGGCAACAGCACTTTTGCCCACAGTCTTCAAGTGAACACCCTCAAAGGCTCCCTGAGAGGAGAGTTGGGGGTTTGGAACTGAACCACAATGAGCTGGATATGGACTCGCTGTGATTAGACCCTTATTGCCCACTCCTGGATTCATGAGCCACTGGACTCCCCGACCTGGGGGTTCCTTTAGCCATCCCTAGCCTCTAGCTTAGCAAGTCCTGGGTTCAGGTTGGGGAAAGGATGGAAACCTGCCCCACTAAAATTCACTGCCTTGGAGTCGATGGGTTCATAGAGACTGTATGAATCTGCCCAGGCACCCCAAATGGCTACCCCACAGGGCTTCAGTCTGCACCGGGGGTCCTGCCCCTCCCAGGTCTGTGGGTGGCGCTCTGGTGATCACTGGGGCAGGGCAGCCCCTGGTCGGCGCTGTAAGTGTTGGCGGTACCAGGTCAACATCAGAGACATTAGACCACAGAACACAAAGGCGGGGGTCCCCACATCCAGACCCAGTCCTTTGTCCCCCCCACACCCAGCCTAGCGAGAGAGCAGGCCCCTGAGCCCTCTTGCCACTCTTCCGTTCTAAGTGACCCCTCCAGGCTCAGCCTTGATCTCTGCCCCTTCTCTCAGAGGCCATGCCCCAGTGTCTCCTCAGGGGGCTCCGTCTTCAAGATATGGCTCCCCCCAAGACCCCAAGAAGTGCCTGCTGATGCCAGCCTTCCTATGCTAGCCCCACCCCCAGTCACTCTGGGGACTTTCCAGACAGCAGGAGGCTACAGACTCTCCCCACCCCACGCTCAGGGGAAGCTGATTGGGGCTAATTATCCTGGGTGGTAATTATTCAGCTGATAATCATGGGCTGCATCACCCCCACTGACCCTATTTCCAGTCGTCAGAGCTCAGCCACTTGTAGCAGATCACATAGCATGTCATTGGGCTGGAAGGAGGGGACCAACTGACCGACCTGCACCCTGGAAACTCCTCTGTCCCACGGATAGGAGTGACACTAGCTTCACCCAGAGCCCACTGCCCAGCCTGGAGGTTCTGAGGGTCCCCCAGAGATGGTGTCATGGGGCTCCTCAGATAGAGGAGTGGGCTGGCCAGGCAAGAGCCTGAGTCATGTCCCCTCACTGGCCCCCACATCCAGCGCAGCCCGGCCCCCCAGCCCTGCCTCCCCACTCCCCGGCAGGACAGCCTTACCCAGGTCAGCACATAGAGCAACCAGAAGCAGTAGCAGCAGGAAGAGCTTCATTGTGGGATCTCCGCCTCTGCAGGGACTGGGGCTCCGCCAGCGCTGGAGCTTTTATATGGCAGCAGCCAATGCCACTGAGGCAGACCGGTAATTTAGCTTGGACAGCAAGGCCACCTGACTCACCACCTGGCCTCCTGCCCCGCCCCCAGGGGGCTCGCAGAAGGTCCATGTGCCCCCTCCCACACCCTCTCTGAAGCCCCAGGCACCACCCCCTAGAGCCCTCTCAGACCAGAACCCCAAAGCCTAGGTCTCGTCCCCATTCCCTCTGGAGTGTGGATTGAGACTGTGTCCCCAGCTCCAAGGACGCCTAAGGGTGGCTGTGGGGTGGGTGGGAGGGGCAGCGGGTGCACAAGCTGAGGGTCATTGAAGTGAGGGATGGAGGGGGCTGAGAAGCAAAGGGGTCTTTAGAAGACCTGCCCCACTGTGGGGACAGCACTCTGAGCAGCTGCCTTGCCCCATCTGGGGGGCCAGGGGCTATAGGCTGACTTGCCAGGTAGTTAAGATGGTATATTTGTCAATAAGGATTTATATTAAGTATTTTTTGCTTGTTTTGGAATTTTTGATTTGTAGATGTGTGCCATGTTGGATCCACTTGACTCCACTTGTGACCTGAAATGACAGGGATGGGGCCACTGTGTCCCTCTAGAACATTTGGAGGGTGTCATCCAGGGCATAGAGAAATGAGCTCTCATCATGCCCCTGAAGCAACTACCTACTGTGTGCTGAGACAGGCTGGACGCCCGCCGGGAAACACTGGCCACTGGCTCCAGTCTTTGCACACGCCTGTCACTCCACTCCAGTCCAATGTAGTCCACTCCATGAATTCCACTCTACCCACTCCGTCCATTGTTCCCATCCACCCTCTCCTGCTCCATTCACTCCTATTCTGTCCTCTGCTTCTTCTTCCTTCACTCCACTCCAGTCCACCTTACCTTCCACTCCTCCCACTCCATTCATTCCTTCCTCTCCATACACCTGAGTCTATTCCTTCTACCCCACCCACTGGCGTCCACACCACACCACTCTTTCCATTCCACTCTCTGCATGGGAGCCCACTAATCCATTCACTCCTTCCACATTGTGTCTCTCCAAAATATGTGTCAGCCTGGCCTGGCCTTGATTCTCAGCAGTATGCAATCACCCTCCATTTAGGAACCTGAAGTCGTTACCCAGTGTGCTGCAAATCCTCCCCTCTGATGTAATGAAGGAGCCCTGGCCGCATAGTAGTACCCAGTTGACTGATAACCACAGGGTCGGCAGTTCAAATTCACCATCTGCTCCATAGGATAAAGATGATGCTTTCTGCTCTCGTAAGACCCTACACAGGGCTATGAGGAGTTGGAACCAACCTGACCGCACACAGCAGCAGGAGCAGCATGTTAACGAGGCAGGGTACAATCTACAGGGTTAAGTTGTATTTTGAGTCCATTTCTTTTGAGATGTAAAAGAGATTAAGCAAGTGAGCAAAGGACCTACAACCAAGAAAGACGAGCCAAGAGCAGAAGATAAAACTTCAAAGAAAGAGCATCAGGAAAAAACCAAAACAAAAATGTCAGTATGATTGGCTACTACAAGAATAAGCAAGTTGCTCACCGGGAAGCCATCAAGGCAAGCAATCAAGTCCCTTCAGGAAATGCCCCCTCTAAGATTGAAACTCAAATGGAACACATGAGCAGGTATGTAAGCTTGCTGGCGACCACATTGATCTACTGGTGAGTGGAAGAGGGGGAAAAACAGCAACGAAGAAACGGCTGAGTTCAACCACATTCCATAGACTCCCATTGACCTGGAGATGAGAGAGAGAAAAGGAAGGGTTGGTTGGTCCAAAGTGTGGTGAGACCTGGAGACACCTGAGCCCCTGGATAAGGACATAGCCACGGAGGGCTAGAGCTGAGAGTGAAACATCCAGCTGATATGAAGTAACACCCAAGCTTGCAGATAGTACCCATTTGACCTCGATGGCTTGATAATCAGAACTTGACTAAAGGAAGATTAAAAAAAACAAACAATTTTTGATAAAGGAAACAAGTGTAAATTGCTATAATGTGATGAACTTGACCTATACTCATGGATGTAGTAGCTCAAAATGCCAAGAGAGGGAAAGAGTCTTCACATCAAGTATCAATGTTAGCCTTCTGCATACAGGGTAGATAGGGACGGGCAGCTTAGACATTGGCTACCTAAAATGAGGGGCGAGAAAGGCACGAAGTGAAAGTAACTGGCTTACAAGGTTTCAAGAAGGAGTTTATTTTAAGCGTGTGTGGGGGAAGATAGAGTGCCCACTGAATAGTTTTCATCTTATCTACGTGGGTCTGGTGAAAAGAGATGGGGATAAGATTCTTATGATTCAATAGTGAGTAATTGTTATCACAACTAACTGTGATTGTCACAACTGTAAAGGTAGAAGTTTTATAACATAAAGGGGGTAGCAGTTAAGTTTACATTCCAGGAACAGAGGACCCTAGGACAAGAGGAGAAGAGCACAAACAAAATGTGAGACCTTATCCAGAGAAGCAGTGACACCAGAGATGGAGGCAAACAGAGTGGGAACATGGAGAGAGGGAGCAGCTGAAGACTCTAGATTCATGGGAAGAGAGGGACTGAGAGTTGGTGGCCAGGAGGCAGACTTGTAGAATGTGTCCTTTGGTGGTTTAAATTATAACATATGCCTGAGTGTTTAAATAAATTAAAAAATAAACAGCTAAAATGACTAGAGAGAAATACTGTTAACTGATGGTACATGGAAGGGATTATCATCATTGTAATGAAACAAAGTATATGATTTGTTGAATGTAAAACTGATGATCTGCCCTGTAAATTTCACTCAATTCGCAATAAAAACATCAGAAAAAAGAAAAGTCAAGAATGGAGAATGCCCTTTGGACCCAGGATCCCTGGTACCTTCTAGGTCCAGGGGTGAAAACTGATACCAAGATACGTGGAGATCTTCAAGGAACTCCGGGCCCACAAATGTTGAAAGGAGGCAAAGATTTTCCTACAGAGTTGACACCAAGAGGAAACTTTCCCCTAAATTCGGCTGTCTCCTTCCACTCCTTCTCCCCTATTCCTTCTACTCCCTCCAGTAACCTCCATTCCACACCGTCTTGTCCATCCCATGCCTTCCACTCCACGCTCTCTTTTCACTATACCCATTCCTTCCACTCACCCTCTCCTTCCCATACATCTACCTCATTCTTTCCTTCCATCCTCTCCACCCACTCTAGTCCTTGTACTCCACAAATGTAACTAGATTCCACTCCATCTAGTCCTTCCTTTCCATGCACCCCACTCCATATTTTTACACCATCCACTCCATTCCAAGTAGTTCAAACCATCCACTCCTCCACTCCACCCTCTCCTTCCACTCTACCCTTGCCTCCTACTCCTTCCCAGAATTGACTCCACCTACTCTTTCCCTTCCTTCACACCTTGCACTCTAGCCACCTCAATCCCTTTCTTTTCTCTGCATTCATCCATCCTTTTTGGAGAAGATCTGTGGTTCTGTCATTTTGCCATTGGAGCACTCACATCTCACCCTGGCTATGTGCGCTCCTGAAGCCAGTTCAGTGTAGGCTTCTATTTGGGGCTGCATGGGTTCCCACAGATTATCAGAGATACATCCTGAACCTATGGGGAAAGCAACTCCAGGTGACTCCTGTCTCCATCCCCCAGCGGCTAGACGGGGCTCAGGATGGTGGGTCTTGTGCAGAGTCTTAAAGCACCCCTGGGAGCTTGACTTAGGGCTGACCCCCGGACTAGACATCTCTGTGGCCTCCTGCTCTGAGCCTGCTCATCCTCACTGCGGTGGAAGGCTATGAGAGGTTGGTTCCAAATCCATCCATTCTTTGTGCTGGAGCCCCCTACTCCTCACCCCTTTGTACGGATACTTCTGGCTAGGAGCTTATGCCCGCCATCTGGGCTCAGGTTGCCTCTGTGACCGCATGGCTCTGGCTCTGGGGTCTCAGAACCCCTCTGCTCCTATCCCTTGGAATAGCCTCTCAGCTTCAGAGCCTGTTGCAAACCTGAATACCTTCTGAGCAAGAATAGCTCGGAGGCTGAGGGAGGGGGTAGCAGAACCAGCTTCAGGTTCTCTGCCCAGTTAACTACCTGGTCCCTTTGCTCAAACACTGAACTCGTGCCCTGAATGGGATTCAGGGATGAGCCCACCTGCCCAGAGAGGCTGGGGGTGTACCCTGTGTGCGCATCTGTGTGCTCCTCTGTGCGGGTGCACTGTGTGCGCCTGCGTGTTTATGTAAAATGTGCGTGCACCTGTGTGGAGGGGGTACATGTGTGTCTGTGCTGTGTGGAGGAGCAGGTTGGGGCCCGGATTCACAGAAGCAGTGGCAGTAGATAGCACCAAGGCGGGTTGCCCTGACTGCCTGGGGGGTGGGGGACTGCTTCCTTCCCAGGAGCTGCCAAGTTGGCTAAATCTGGTAGGACGGGATCTAGACGCGGGGTCTGAGCTGGCGAACAGGGGCTGAAGAATTCCAAACGTTCACCTTCTGGGAAAGTGGCTGGATTTTACTTCTCACGCTGGGTTTTATATCCTCGAGGATCTGAGATTCTGAGGTCTCTTAGGGAAGGATCCTGCGGGCTGGGGAGGCCGGTGGTACAGGAACCCCCTGAGGCGAATGACGCCCTGCCCCGGGAGGCCAAGGTGGGCGGAAGAATGCCGCCCGCCCGGCCAGAGTTCCTGCGGGCTGCGGGGCGGGCCTGCACTGCCCTCATTAAGGTAATCAGGCATCCGAGAGCTGTCTTTATGAGCTGGGTGCTCTCCCAATTACAGCCCAGACTCCCTCCCGGAGCCATAATTAACACGCAGCACACGGAGCCTGGCATTAACCTCACCCCGAGCGTTGGGTGGAGGGGACGGAGAGCAGCCAGAGTGCTCCGACCTCTAAGTGTGCGGCCAACTGGAGGCGTCACCCAGGGTGGCCCTGAGCGGGACTCCAGCGCGGTTTTTGCTTGCTAGTGGTGCTTAGATCCCACCACCCAGGACCTCAGTTGGGAGGCCCCAAGATCTGCAAGTGAACAAATCTGTATTCAGCTCCTGGTCCACTCACCCCTCCCTTTGCCCCTCCAGGTTTATGCTGGGGGTGAGATGGGGCTGGGGCTTGGGCACACTGGGAGGCCGGCTGCGTGTCCACCAGCAGCTCCCACGCACCGAACCAGCCCATGAGGTGGGGAGTATCATTGTTACCCAGTGGAGCAAAGTGCTTCATAAACCATAGTTGAGGCCTCTGCCCCTGTGAACCCCGGAGCCTGGCAATGAGACCCAAGGTGACCATCCCCTGCCAGTATTAGACCTGGGCAGTTGAAGAAATCCGAGAAGCTGGGTTCTAGGAAGAAAAACATGGCATCAGGATTGGAGGAGGACTCATTAACAACCTGCGATATGCAGATGATACAACCTTGATCGCTGAAAGTAAAGAGGACTTGCAACATTTACTGATGAAGATCAAAGAGCACAGCCTTCAGTATGGATTACATCTCAATGTCAAGAAAACAAAAATCCTCACCACTGGACCAGTGAACAACATTCTTTATCAATGGAGAAAAGATTGAAGTTGTCAAGGACTTCATTCTTCTTGGATCAACTATCAACACTCACGGAAGCAGCAGTCAAGAGATCAGACGACGTATTGCACTGGGCAAATCTGCTGCACAGGAACTTTTTAAAGTATTGAAGAGCAGAGATGTCAGCTTGAGGACTAAGGTGTGCCTGACCCAGGCCATTGTGTTTTCAATAACCTCATATGCATGTGAAAGCTGGACAGTGAATAAGGAGGACTGTAGAAGAATCAATGCTTTTGAGTTATGGTGTTGGAGGAGAATGTTGAAAGTACCATGGGCTGACAAAAGAACCAATAGATCTGTTTTGGAAGAAGTGCAGCCAGAGTGCTCCTTGGAGGCCAGGATGGCCAAACTTTATCTCTCATCCTTTGGACATATTGTCAGGAGGGACCAGTCACTGGAGCAGGATATCATGTTTGGTAAGGTGGAAGGTCAGAGAAAAAGAGGAAGACTCCCAACGAGATGGATTGGCCAAGTGGCAGCATGGATGGACTCAAGCGTGGCAACTGTAGTGAGTTTGGCCCAGGATCGGGCGGTGTTTTGTTCTGCTGTGCATAGGGTCGCTATGAGTTGGTACCAAGCTGATGGCACCTAACAACAACAGCAAGTTGAAGAACACTTGGGGTGCCCAGCAGACTTGTTCAGTTGCTGAAGGACGCTGACACTCTAGAGCAACCAACCCTCATTCCCCACAGGGAGACAGGCTGAGAGTGCCAGCTGATGGTTAGGTGCTGGAAAAGGCTTGTACTTGGGGTCTTCTTGTGGGCTATCCCATGGAGACACCTGGGACAGGTGAGAGCAGGCTAGCCTAAGAGTTCAGAGGCTGGACTGGTGAATCCCAGCTCCTCCCTGAAAGAGAGAATTGGGCATCTCCTAAGGTCTGGCCTCAGGGGCAGCATGCTGAGGAGTTCTCGCCAAGCTTCATTTGTTTACTGAAGAGTAGGTCACAGTGACAGACAGCATGGCTGACTTCGGCCAGAGTGGCTGGTGGGTTAGGACTTCTTCAACTGGACTCTGCAGGTAAAACTCTAACTAAATAATAAGAAATAACAATGGTCACCAATGCCCAGGTCTTGGTTTCTAACACCAAAACCAAGCCAATCCAAAGCCATTGTCACCGAGTTGATTCTAACTCATAGAGCCCCTGTAAGGATCCAGGAGAAAGGTCCTTTAGCAATTCCGAGATTGTTCATCTTTCTGTGAGCCAACAGCCTCCTCTTTCTCCTGTGCCACCAGTGACCCTTTCATAACACTATTCGCCAACCAGTCCTGGGGTGGCGCTGTATGATAAGCACTTAACTTCAAGGTCAGTTTGAACTGCACGGTCAGTGGTTCAAACTCACCAGTCACTCCTTGGAAACCCTACACAGGGTTGCTATCAGTTGGAACTGACTCACCGGCACACAACAGCCATATTCCCCAATAAAGGAGTCCTGGTGTGGCACGTAGGATAAGCACTGGACTGCAAGGTTAGTTTGAACCCACCAGCTGCTCCCTGGAAACACTATATAGGCTCTGGTGTAATGCTGTGGGTTAATGAGTCAGACTGACTGCAAAGCCATTTGAACTACAAGGTCAGTAGTTCAAGCTCACCAGCTGCTTCTCGGAAACCCTATACAGGGTCGCTATGGGTCAGAATCAACTCAACAGCACAACAACAACGACCCCACAGCACTCAATAATGACATTTTGTATGTACATTTTCTGCACCAGCCGTAGAAGCAGCCATTCCTCCACGGAGCCCTGAATCCTTTTATTGGGGAAGTTGTTGTTGTTATGTGTTGTTGAGTCGGTTCCAACTCATAGCCCCTTGTATAGGGCTTCGAAGGCTTTGAATCTTTGCGGGAGCAGAAAGCCTCATCTCTTTCCCAAAGAGCGGCTGGTAGGCTCAAACCACAGACCTTGTGGTTTGAAGTCCAATGCTTATCATATGGAGCCACAGCAATGCACTGGGAGTATCTTATGTTTTAGCATCTTTATTGATATATAAGTCACATACCACAGAATTCACTCATTTCAGTGGATTTTAGTACAGTCACAAAGATGTGTAACCATAATACAATTTTAGAATGGTTTTAATATCCCATTCCTTGTTTCCCTAGCCTTAGGAACAACTAATCTATTTTCTGCCTCTATGGATTTGCTGATTCTGAACATTCCATAGAAATGAAATCATAGAATATGCAGTATCTTGTGTTTGGCTTCTTTCAGTTAGCTTAATATTTCCAAAGTTCATGCGAGGTACTTAACAGAACTCCATTCTTTTGATGACTGAATAACACTTTTATTCCTCTGTACGGATGGACTACATTTTTTGTTTGTCTATTCACCAGCCGATGGACATTTGGGTTGCAGAGTGTCTTGGTATGTCAAAAAATAACCAAGAGCTCAGAAAACAAGTTTGGCAGTTCAAATCCACCAACTACTCCTTGGAAACCCTATACAGGGTAGCTATGAGACAGAACTGACCTGAAGGTACATAAGAACAACAACAAAAACAAACAAAGCAAAACAAAAATCGAATCTAAACAAACAAAGAACCCACAAAAATGCTGGGGGGGGGGGGCTTGTCAAAGGGACCCAGAAGCCAACTGAAAGAGGCCAAAGCTGGGACAAGCTGAGCAACAGAATGAATAATGCTATATTGGATTCTAACCCTAAGTATAAGATAAATATGTATCCACAAGTTCAAAATAATATAAATATTTGCTTGGATAAACAAACAAATAAATGGGGAAGAATAAACAAATATACCTTACAGAACAATTCCAAATAATTTATATGGCTGCTCCACCCTTCAGGAGGTAGGTTTAACTCTTCACTCCTTAATTGTGGGCTATGCTTAGTGATGGAGATGGGGAGAGAAAAGAAATACCACATGACAAAACCTAACACCACTCCCTCAGCCAGAAGGCTAAGGCCAACATGCCATCAACCATAAGTCCTGAGGAAAGATGCTTGATATGATGTGATGAGAAGGGTACTTCCCCTTTAGGGGTCTTCATTCCCAAAGATGAAAAGTATAGTCTAACCATGAACACGACACCAGACAAAACCCAAAGGACATTCTACAGTATTTATGAAAACTGTCACAACCATCAAAAACAAGGGAAATCCGAGAAACTGTCTGGAGGAACCTATAGAGAACCTAAAGAGGTGTAACCACTAAATATAGCATGGTATCTTGGGTGGGATCCTGGAGCAGGAAAAGGATATTAGAGAAAAAAAATGAATGAAATCCAAATCAAGTATGGAGTTCAATGAATGATCATGTATCAACATTAGTTCCTGAGTTGAAAGTGATGTACTGTGGCAATGCATAGCTGTGAGGTGCCGTGGAGTTGGCTCTGACTCATAGAGACCTCATGTACGACAGAACCAAACACTGCCAAGTAACACACCATCCTCACAATGGAAGACCACTGTTGAGCCTCTGTGTCAATCCATCTCATTAAAACTCTATTTCCAAGACACTCCACTAAGCACGATGTTCTGCTCCAGGAACAGGTCCCTCCTGATAACATGTCTAAAGTACGTGAGACAAAATCTCCCCACCCTTGCTCCTTCTAAGGAGCATTCCGGTTGTACTCCCAATTCAGATGTTTTTGGTCTTCTGGCAGTCCATGGTACTTCCAACACTCTTGGCCAACACAATTCAGCTTTCCCATGCATATTGGTCTTTGCCCTTGATCTTAGGGAACTGGAAGACACTCTTAGGACTTTTGTCCAGGATTTGGGGGAAGCAAAAGACTGCCAGCTTGTTCATGGGCACCTCATGGATTTGGTGTCTGAGTAGCTGCTGGAACTGGTTGAAGCCCACCCCCCAGACCTGGTAGCATGAGGAGTGGACTTGGCAGTCCTCCACAGTGGCCACCTCCCCATGGGATTAAGAATCGAGAAGAGAGGAAAGGCAGATGATCAGGGTCTGCATTCTGTCCTCAAATTCCTCTAACTTGTTTCCTCCAGGAAGTCTCCCACACAAATTCCTGGGACTCTATTGGCTTTGGGGAGGCAGTGCACCTGAGTTTGTTCAGTATACCTGCTGTCATTCATTCGTTCGTTGATGCCTCAGTGCTCACTCGGTGTGACCCAGTTTAGTGACGGGTTGAGCTAGATAATTCTTCCTCTGCCCAGATTAGCCACAAGGCAAGGGAGTTATGGTCTAGACGATGGTAGGGCACAAGATGCAGGAAGAGCCAGGGAAGGGTCACAAGAAGTTCATGGGGCTCCTTGGAGCACCTCTCCCTCCCCAGCAGGCTCAGGGAAGGTCAGCCTAGGCCACGCCCCCTGCAGGGACACTGGATAGACCCAGAAACAGCCCTGACTGCCCTGCCAATCTGCACCAGCTTTCAGGCCCTGTGCCTGGTAGGGAGAGGTTTGGGCTAGGGACCAAAACAGCTGAATGAGCGCAGGATCGCCAGCAAGTCCTTACTCTGCCTGCTGGCGGGCCCCAGGAGGAGTGCTGTGAAGAGGGGCGTGCGCACCAGCCTTGCTCCCATTCTTCC
>NW_006408519.1:51740554-51741937 GCF_000296735.1 Chrysochloris asiatica
CCCGCAAGCCAGTGAGGATGTAAATGTCTGCTCCTCTGCGGAGACCACACTCTGCACCCTCTGCTGTCTCCCCAGCGGTGCCCTGGAGGCCACTGGTGATGGCCAGGCGACACTTAGATGCTCATTCTGAGGGTCCACACTACCTGGAGTGGGTTGCGCCTGGGGGTGAGGGTCGGTGGGGTGGGGCCTGGCATCCTCCCGGGACCTGGCAGAGTTCCCAGGCCCCAAGCAAACCCAGTCAGCTGAGGACTGGTCGGACCGGAGGCTGAGGAGTTCCCACACACTGAAGTCATTAGTTTATCCATTGTTGTTGTTAAGCGCTGTTGAGTCGGTTCTAAATCATAGCGACCCTGTATAGGGTTTCCTAGGAGTGGCTGGTGAAGCTGGAACCGCCAACCTTGTGGTCCAGCGCATTAACCTGCAGCGCGACAAGGTCCACAGATATTTGTAGTTCTGCCTCTTTGCGGGCATTGTACCTGCATTTCCCACCTTCTCTCCCTCTTGGAGCAGCGATGCTAGTGACCAGTGTCTTCCAGAGGGGTCACTGTCCAGCGGGCTTTGGGGGAGATGTCCTGGTGCTGCATTTCCAGATCACTGAGATTTCCCAGTGATGCCCTCTGGGTTGAAGACAGGACTACTTGTCTCCCCCTCCCCACCCTGCTCTCCTGCTTCCCCCTCCCCTGATCTTCGTAGTTGTCTGGTGCTGTTAGAACAGAAATACCACCAGGGGGCTCTTTAACCAATAGGAATGTGTTCTCTTGCAGTTTAGGAGACTAGAAGTCTGAATTCAGGCCACCACCAACTTTAAGGGCAGGTTTTGTCAATCAGTTGGCTCACAGTTTAGAGGAAGCTCCTTATCCCCTTTCAGCATCTGTAGACCCAGTCTTCCTTGGAGATCGCCAAGTGTTTGGGCATCAGCTTTCCTCTGGGTCTAGAAATTTATCATGCAGGGACCTCAGGTGAAAAGGACACACTCCGCTTCCAGATCTTTCCTGGTCCTCTTCTGTCTGCTTGCTTCTCTCTTCTCGTGTCTCTTGTAAGAAAAGGTGTTGCAAGCCACACCTCTGGGGAACCTCCTTCCATAGGCCATCAGGGATGTGATGGGATTAAGTGTGTTTCATCCCACACTCTGGATCCTGGTGTGACACTGTAGGATAAGTGGTGGACCGCTAACCACAGGGTTGATGGTTCAAACCCACTGGTTGTTCCTTAGAAGCCTTATACTGCCTGGGAACTGACTTGACAAAACCTAACACCACTCCCTCAGCTAGAAGGCTAAGGCCAACACGCCATCAACCATAAGTCCTGAGGAAAGATGCTTGATATGATGTGATGAGAAGGGTACTTCCCCTTTAGGGGTCTTCCTTCCCAAAGATGAAAAGT
>NW_006408519.1:51742740-51744225 GCF_000296735.1 Chrysochloris asiatica
GTAAGTCTGTGTACATACGTGGCCATTCTGTCTGTGTCTGTTGTTCTGTGAGCTCAAGTTTCAGTCTGAAGCTGGAAAGTAGCCCAGGCGGACGCGCCGTATGGCTTCCAGCAGGGAGTCTTGGAAGACGTTCCGGCTCTCTCATAGGCGGGGACGGAGAGCCCCAGGTCTGTCTGTGCATCTGAAAGTCAAAGCGGGTCGCTCCCGCTGGGTGTAGTGTGAAACTACTGCCTGGTGTTTTTGTGTGTGTGTGTTTACTTTTAACTCAGCCTCCAAGCCAGCGGAGTGCTGTCAGATCCCAACCCTTGTCTGTCTCTGGTGTCGAGTGAGTGGTAGAGTGAGTGCGGTGTAAGAGCAACTGGGTGTAGCCTGCTACGCTCGGTCCGTACGGCACCACGGCCCTCGGGCTACGGTGCCTGTCTGGGTCTATTTCTGCAGTTCCACGACTCCCTTGTACAGCATAACGGATACTCATCGCTTCACCAGAGGTGACCTGGGCCGGGGTTTATACGGCTGATCCTTAGCTAGGAGGGAGTTGCAATACCTCTTCTGAGGTGTGGCCAGAGAAGATGCCTGTGTGGACCCCCGTTCGTCATTCAAACCCGACTCTATGTCCCTCTCGTGGTCTGTGTGTCCTGGTCAACCTTGTATACCTATCCCTACCTCTTGTCTTTAGTGTTGGACTGGCTGAGACTGCTCCTGAAGACTAGACTCTCTGCCACAGACTGACCCTTTCTCTCTGTTATCTGCTCTGCATTTTCATTTATGTGGCCGTGCGGTGCCTCTAATTAGACCAATCTGCAGTGTCTTCCTTTGTTTCCAAGTTTCTGTCCCTTGATTGGTGGAAGCTGAGCTTACTAAGAGAACCTAGTGCAGCATTTCGGCCTCACATAGGACTGGGCTTCCGCCCCTCCTAAGGACGATTCCTCGGTGGGCTTTATACACCGGCACTATAACTCACATAAGCAGCAAAACCGTCAGAGACATCTTTGCTATCATTGGTACTGGTGATCTATCGTGTGTGTGTGTGTGTGTGTGTGTGTCACTAATACCTGACTCACGCCATGGGACAATCAGCAACTACCCCATTGTCCCTTGTAACCGATCATTTCGGAGAAGTGAAAAAGCACGCCCAACATCTTAGAACAGGCATAAAAAGGGGCAGACTCAAGACTTTCTGCAGTTCTGAGTGGCCCACCTTTAATGAAGGGTGGCCACAAGAGGGCACCTTCGACTTACAAACCACTCAGAGAGTCCGAGACATAGTGCTCCGCCCACGAACGGGGCACCCAGATCAAATTCCTTACATTGTTACTTGGGAAGACCTGATTTGTAAACCCCACCCCCCCCATGGGTAAAATCCTTCCTGCCTCCACAGAAGCCGCAGTTACCGACTGTAGTGCTGGCGGCATGCGAGAAAAGGAAGGAGAAAAAGAAGCTTCGCAAAGAGGTTAGCGTAGCAAAACAGGTAGACAGTAAGCCCAC
>NW_006408519.1:51753031-51756778 GCF_000296735.1 Chrysochloris asiatica
ACACTTCATTCTTTTATTGGTTAATAACGTCGAAAAGAGTGGTGGTTCTCACCCTTAATCCTCTTACTGGTTTATAACATCAAATCACATCATGGGGAGATAGCTACATATCAACAGCAAAATCACTGAGAGCCCTGGTCCAGCCAAGTTGACACAAAACTGACTATCACAGATACCATGTGTGTGTGTAGTGAGAGCCATTGGGGTCCCAAGTCCTTCCCCACCTTGTGTTCCTGCCATCTCTTCTTTGCCTGGATTTACTCACAGTCTGGGTCCTACTTCCTATAATAAAGAAGGGCATGGCCCCAGAAGACGAATGCCTAGCTCCTGAGGTTCCCTTAGTGACCTGGTGGGGAGACTCCAAGGCCTGGTGCTTCATTTCTACAGCTGCCATGACAGAAGTAGCTCAGGCGTGTGCTTTAAAGAAAAGAAAATAAATTCATTGTCGCCCAGTTCTGGAGGTAGGTTCCTATTCTGGGTCTTTCTCCTAGCTCCTGGTGTCTGCAGAAGAGTCCCTTTGCTTCTCATAAATGCATCTTCACATGCACTTTCCCCTGTGTGTAATTCTTTTGCTCTTCCTTTAACTTAGAGGCGATTAGGTTTAGGATCCCTTATACTGACATGACCTCACCACCATAACTAAGAAAACCCCTCTTTCCAGACAGTCACAGGTACAAGGACCAGGACTTTAATACATATTTTTGGAGGACACAATTCCATCTACAACATGTGTGTTATACTTGGCCTATGAGTCCCATGGAATGGAGTGTCCATGCACAGCGGCGGCTGACTGATAATGCCTCTCTGCCTCATCTCCTCGAAAGATGCTCTTCACTCCCAAATACACCAAACCCAGACCTACAGCCATCAAGTCAATTTCAACTTACCGTGAGCCTGCAGGGCAGAGCAGGACTGCTCCAGAAGTTTCCAGTGAGAAGCCAAATGCAACACCGTCCATTGGACCTTAGGTTAGGAGCTCAACGTTTTAACCACTGTACCACCAATAAATACAACGTTTGCCCTGAAAGCCACATCTTAGGGTGGGCTTCTGGAGAACACCTAAATCCGGCTTTATTCTGTGAAATTTGAGGTTGTGTTAACAGAAGCATGTTTGCATGGCCGGCCCTAGTGACTGCACATAGCTCCTCTCATGGTGCCATGGCAAGCTCTGCCGATAGGGGCGCCAGAGGGACCTAGAGTGGCTGGTGCAGAGGGCCGGTTCCTTCCGGTTTTCTTCTGGTTCGGTCTGTGACTTCTGATAGGTCTACACTTCCTGCCGTAGTTCAGACCCGCATGTAATATTTCTGGCGTCACAGATCCGCTTCTTCACGCCTCTCAGAACCTTGGCATTGGCAGAGCCCCCTCTTCAGGGCCCTGGACCCAGCTCCACGGGGCTTCTCCACACAGCATCTAAATGTTCATCATTCCAACCCCTTCTCTTTGTCTCCCCAGCCCGAGGGAAACAAGGATTCCTATTGTGGTGCTGTACGATCAGCACTGGACAGCGAACCACAAAGTTCAAGTCCACCAGCTGCTCCTCGGAAACCCTATACTGGGTTGCAAGGAGTGGGCACCAACTGGACAGCAGTAACTAACAATCAGGAAACAAAGAAATCCTGGTGTGGCGCTGTAGGATTAGTACTGGACCAAAAGGTCAGTTTTGAACTGCAAGGTCATTGTTTCAAACCCACCAGCTGTCAGGATTGCTATGAGTCAGAACTGACTTGACCACGCTTAGCAGAAACAACGGAGAAAAGATTGAAGTTGGCAAAGACTTCATTTTGCTTGAAAGCCAGGGTGGTGAGACTTGGTCCCTTGTACTTCTGACATGTTGTCAAGAGAGATCAGTCCCAAGAGAATATTCTCATTGAAGAAGGCGGCAGGTGACTTACAGAGACAAATAGAAACATATTTTTAAAAAGTGGATCGAGTGCCTAAAGGGGGACAAAATGAGTGATGAGCAGCAGCAGCCCACAGAACCAATGGCAGCCATCTTGAAAGGGCATGAACTACTTTAGAGACAGAAAACATATTTGTGTGACAAAAACCTACCTGTGGCTCACTGAGACAAAGACAGAAAACAACAACTGTGGCCACACAGCCAAGCCACAACAACACTCTCTAGAGTTGATACCAGTTGCTATATACCAGAGCTCTGGTAGCATAGTGGTTGAGTTGGGCTGCTAACATCAAGGACAGCAGTATGAAACTACCAGTGCTTCCAGATGAGGGTTTCTGCTCCTGTGAAGATTTACAGCCTCAGAAACCCTATACAGATTCGCTATGAGTTGCAACCGACTCCATGGTACATAACCACCACCACCACCACCACATCCCAGAGTAGTGTCTACAACCAACATAAGCTAAAACCACTCTGAATTGAACTGTACTAACAGTGAACAGAGAAGCGAATCTCCTGATCAAACCAACCTAAATTAATGCAGAGTGAAGTAGAAAATTTGAACAACCCCGTAACAAAAGAAGAAATTGATCAGGTAATCATAAAACTCCCAACAACAACAAAAAAGGTTTTTTTTTGGCTTTACTGATGAATTTTACCAAACATTCAGAGAATACCTGACACCAATTTCACTCAAAATATTCCCGAATATAAAAAAGAATGGAAAACGTCCTAATACATTTTATGAAGCAAGTATAATCTTCCTACCCAAACCAGGCAGAGCCATCACTAAAAAAAGAGAATTATAGACCAACATCCCTCATGAACACAGATGCAAAAATTCTCAACAAAATTGTAGCCAATAGAATACAGCATATCAAAAAGATCATACATCATGACCAAGTGGGTTTCATACTTGGGATGCAAGAATGGCTCAATATTAGAAAAACAATTAACATAATCCACCATAAAAATAAAAAAGGGAAAGAACCATATGATCATATCAATTGATGCAGAAAAATTATTTGAAAAAATCCAACAATCATTCTTGATAAAAACACTCAACAAAGTAGGAATTGAAGGTAATTCCTCAACATAATTAAGGGCATATATACAAACCTAATGGACAACATCACTATCAATAGAGAGAAACTGAAATCATTTCTGTTAGAGTGGAGAAACGAGACAGAGAGTATGTCTCAACAGCATAGACAGGTTTATTCAAGACAAATCTGGGAAGGGCTTGTTGACCAGAATCAGAAGCACTCTCCCACACAGGCTGAAGGATTTTATGGGGGCTTATTGGGGGTTGAGTTTAGGAGGGGCTAACTTTGCCTGGCTCAGAAAATTGAAACTTACAGAAATGTAGTAGAGTTATGGTGGTTGGTTTCAAAATGGCTGCACTCAGGCTCCCTCAATTCCCTTTGTGAATGGGAACCAGACAAGGATGCCCTTTATCACCACTCCTACTCAATATTGTGTTGGAAGTCTTAACCAGAGCTATAAGGCAAGAAAGGGAAATTAAAGGCATCCAATTTGGCAAAGAAGAAGCAAAACTCTTTCTATTTGCAGATAATATGCTCCTACACATAGAAAATCTCAAAGACTCAGCAAAAAGAAATTATTGGAACTCGTTAGAAGATTCAGCAAAGTGGCAAGGTACAACATCAGCATACAAAAATCAGTCAGATTCCTCTATACTAATAAAGGGGAGTCCTAGGGTGGTGCTGTGGGTTAATGTGCTGGACTACAAAGTTGGTTTGAACTGCAAGGTCAGTGGTTTAAGCTCACTGGCCACTCCTCGGAAACCCTATATAGGATCACTATGGGTTGGAACTAACTCAAAA
>NW_006408519.1:51757818-51777753 GCF_000296735.1 Chrysochloris asiatica
AGGATCGGACATTGTTTCATTCTGCTGTGCATGGGGTCGCTATGAGTCGGTTCTGACTTGATGGCACCTGACAACAACAACAACATGGACAGGAAGACTTAACACTGTGAAAATTTCACTACTGCCGAAAGCAATCTACAGATATAAAGCAATCCCAACAGCATTCTTTAAAGAGATGGAAAAAATGATATGGAAATGAAAGAGACCTCAGATAAGCAAAGTACTGGAAAAGAAGAAGAACAAAGTGGGAGGCCTCTCACTTCTTGATCTCAAAATCCACTACACAGTCATAGTGGCCAAAACAGTCTGATACTGGTATAATGAAAGATACGTGGATCAATGGACTAGAATTGGAACCCAGAAGTAACTCCATTCACATACAGTCAACTGATCTCTGACAAAGGGCTGAAACACATTAAATGGGGAAGAGGTAGTCTCTTCAACAAATGGTTCTGGCAAAGCTGGAAATAGATTTGCAAAAGAATGGAATAAGACCTGTATCTCACACCTTATATAAAAGCTAATCCAACATGGATTAAAGACCTAAATGTAAATCCCAGAACTATAAAGATCATCAAGGAAAAAGTGGGGACAAATTTAAGGCCTCTAACACATGGCATACATACACTACCAAACACTGCAAAAAAACATACAAACAACAGAAGATGAAATAGATGACTAAGACGTACTACAAATTAGAAATTTACGTGCATCTAAAGATTTCACCAAAAGAGTAAAAAGGGAGTCCACAGACTGGGAATTTTTTTTTTTTTTTTTTTTTGCAATGATGTATCAGGCAAGGAACTAATCTCTAAAATGTATAGAGAACTACAATGCCTCTACAAGAAAAAGACAAACAACACACAAGCAAAAAATGGGTACAAGGCATGAACAGACTCTTCACCAAGGAAGACATTACGGCAGCCAAGAAACATGTGAAAAAAATGTCTATGATCATTAGTCATTGTTTTTGTTGTTGTTAAGCACCATCGAGTTGGTTCCAACCCATAGTGACCCTGTATAGGGTTTCCGAGGAGCCGCTGGTGAGCTTGAACCACCGACCTTGAAGTTCAAACAGCTTTGTAGTTTGGTGCATTAACCGATAGTGCCACACCAACCAGCTGGCTGCTTCACTCTCAACTCTAGCTCCCAGTGACTAGGTCAGTGTTCATGGGCTCAGAAGTTCACAAACATCCCTAAAATTCAGACCAGTCAGCCCTTTGTCTTCTCTCTCCCTTTTTAAGGTCAACAGGTGTTGATGGAACATGGGCAAACTCAGCCCATGTCTTCATTGCTGCATTTCTCCCACTTACTCTCACAAGTAGAGCAGGGAGGTCAGCAGCGAGCATGCTAGACCACAGGTTCACTTTGAGTCTCAGTCTTCAGTGACGATTTTCCCTGATGAGCTGACTTTTTTGACTTGATGCCTCAAAAGCAAACAGCTTGATTGATATTCAAACCGCCAGTCTGAGTTTTTCTGCTGGTCTTTCAATAAGAATCTTCTGTTCTCCCAGCCATTCTGGGTTGGTCTGCATGTTGTTTCAAGAATGTCCCACCTCAGAAGATTCTAGGTGGGGTTCCGGATTACACCTAAGGCTCCATACTCTACAAAGGCTTAACAAGAAACCTATTTCCCTGGGCAAATTCTAATTCCCCTTTTAGCTAATCCAATCAGTTATAGGCTGAAGGCAGGTTTATAAGTTTTCTGTAGTCATACTTCTCAATATTCATTTCTATCACACTTTGGTGTCTATTTTACAACAGTAGGCAGTGGAAACCAATATCCTCAAGACAGTCAGGCACCTTAACATTTTTTCCCTCCTTTATCCATTTAAACTATGTCTTCATCCCTGTATCACAGAGCCCTGTTGTTCCAAGATTGTGTAAAAATCACTAGCGCTGGAAGCATAGTCATTACCAATCAGGCTGCTAACCTCAAGGTCAGCAGTTCGTAACTACCAACCATTCCACAGAAGAAAGATGAGGCTTTCTGCTCCTGTAAAGATTTACAGCCTCGGAAACCCTGTGCAGGGTCACTATAAGTTGGAATCAACTCCATGATACTTAACAACAACAACAACAACACCTATATCTCATTTAACTCATACACACCTCCTAAACTCTTCCCGTCTTCATTGTTCATCTGCCACTCTCCCCCTCCTTGCATATTGTCCTCCCCATCACACGAGCTAACATGTATCTACCTGCTAACCTGTGAATTACTCTCCACTCCTTCCCATCCCTAATGCGCTCTAATAGCTTAGTGGTTCCTAGTCAGACTGCTAATTTCAAAGTCAGCAGTGCAAAACTACCAGTGATTCCACGGGAAAAAGATGAGGTTTTCTGCTCCCATAAAGATTTGTAGCCTCAGAAACCATATGTAGGGTCGCTGTGAGTTAGAACCTACTCTACACCACCATCATCACTACCTTCTCATCCCTGGTAACCATCAAACAATGGTTCTTTTAGTATGAGAGTATTTTCTTAAGCTTTTACAATATTGTTGTTGTTGTTGTTGTTGTTATGTGCTGTGGAGTCAGTTCCGACTCATAGCAACCCTGTACAGGGTTTCCAAGGCTGTAAATCTTTACGGGAGCAGAAAGCCTCACCTTTCTCCCACAGAACAGCTGGTAGTTTCGAACTGCTGACCGTGAGATTCACAGCCCTATTCGTAATCACTACACTACGAGAGCGACTTTACAATATAGTCTCATGCAATATTTGTCCTTTTTTGATTGACTAATTGCACTCAGCATAATGTCCTCAAGGTTCATCCATATTATGAGGTGTTTTACAGATTCATCATTTTTTGCAAGGTAACAACAACACCTATATCTCATTTAACTCATACACACCTCCTAAACTCTTTCCGTCTTCATTGTTCATCTGCCACTCTCCCTCTTCTTGTGTATTCCATTGTGTGCGTATACAAAGTTTCTTTACCTCTTCTTCCATTGATGGGCATCTTTTTACTACTGTGACTAGTGCTGTGATGAACATTGGTGTATAAATATCTACTTGTATTTCTTGTGGATATATATCAAATAGATTGTTGGGTCATAAGGTATTTATAATTCCAACTTTCTGAAGACGTGCCACACCATTTTCTGAGTGGTTGAACCATTTTACAGTCCCACCAGCAATGTAGGAGGGTCCCAGTCTCTCAACACCCTCACCAGCATGTGTTGCATTCTGTTTTTTGGAACTACTCTGTTAATGCTGGTGTGAGACAATATCTCACTATTGTTTTAATTTACATCTCTCTAGGGAGTCCTGGTGTGGCACTATGGGCTAATGTGTCAGACTGCAAAATCGTTTGAACTGCAAGATCGGTGGCTCAAGCTCACCAGCTGCTTCTTGGAAACCCTATACAGGGTCGTGTTAGGCCCTGTCTGTGGCCTTAACTATCAGGAGACCCCAAAGAGATTATCAGGACTTGAGTTTGATGCAACAGTAAGAGGTTTATTGTTTATTTGCCAGCGCGCTGGGGTCCACCCTCACATAGACTCCTAAAACCAGGAGCTGAAGGTGACCCCGCATTGTTTTACATACCAGTTTTTATAAGGTTTTAGGGGGCATAATTGCACAGTACTATAGATACAGTTTCTAATTGGCTAGCTATTTTTACTCTATACCTTTATTGGTCTTGGCATGAAGCAAGCTTTTTGTCCTATAAGTTGATTGGCTTTGGCAAGGGATAAGACAGTTAATTGCAAGTGTGTGTGGTTGGAATATTCCCAACCGTCTGGGTCAGCCTGACTGTTATGAGTTTCTCAAGGATTATTTTGACATTGAGGTTTTGTGGGCTGGCCGATTGACCTCGTCTCTAGAGGGAACTAAAAACTGAGGCCTTGTCTTCCCGAAATGTTTTCTGAAGCCTGACTAGAGTTTAGTCAAGTGATTTTTAGTTTGGCATGATCAGTTGGGTCCTTACAGTCGCTATGGGTCAGAAGCAACTCAAAGGCACCAAACCCCTTGCTATGCTCAGAATCGGTTACAGATGAGATCATTGTGATCTGTAAAGTTTTCATCTGCTTGTTTTTGGGAGTCGGTTGACAGGCCTTTCTAGATTGTGTTAGCATGGAAGCTTCGTTGAAATCTGTTCAGCATCCTAGCAACACACAAGTCCATGCTGACAGACAGGGGATGTCTGTGCTTGGAGTACACAGGTCAGGAATCAAGGTGAGAATTCTACCACTGACCCACCAATAACACAAGACAACGAAGAGTTGTCATCAGGCCGATTTGTGGCTTTCAGATTTTGCTGCCCCTTCAGTCATTAGTTTCTTCAAAATTATCCTTTGACCTAGTTTCCTGACATGTTCTTACTTTTTTTGACTCGTCTCTCAATAGTTATGAAGCCTCACTGGCCTTCTGGCTGTGCCCTACATGGTTTCCCTCAAAGAGATCCAGTTTCCCAACTGCTGTAGTTAGTCCTTGCCCCGCCCATAAAATGCTCATGAAAACAAGTCTCTTTTCTGCATGAATGCCCCTTGTCATTGTTGTTAAGTGATGTCAAGTTGGTTCCAACTCATAGTGACCCTGTGTGGAGTTTCCAAGGAGCAACTGATGGGTTAGCAGTCCAGTGCTTATCCTGTAGCACCACACCATGACACCTCTAAACTGACGAGTACGATGCCAACCTGCAAAGAGCCAACTCCACCCTCTTGCCATACACAAGTTTCTCCTACAACTTTGGCTTGTTGTGGCCTTGTCCCTAGGGCAGCCCTGTGTGGCCTGGCCTCCAAGTGTGCTGGCCTTCCTTGGGTCACATCTGACAGTTCACACCAGATGCTCATAGGTTCCTTATGCTGAAATGTTAAGACAGAAATCGAGACAAACAGCGGTGGTCAGCATCTGCAGAGCCCTCAGAGTTCCCCAGATTGCCTCATCTCCCAAAGCCCCTGGGAAATCAGACCACACATTTAGCAAAGCAAAGTAGTTTAATGACACAAGCGCTCCAAGTCTCTAAGTACACATGTCCTGAAGGCTTGGTCTGAGGCTCCTTGAAGCCTCCAGGCTCTCACGACAGGCTCAGGCTCAAGACAACAGAGGCCAGCATCAGGCACATGGCCAGTCCAGCCCTACTGCCCTGTGTGGTACTGGAAGACTCAACCATCTCCCTGAAGGCAGTTTCGTTTATCTCTGGCCCATACTCATTGCACAAGGAATCTTCACAACACTTGGCGTATAGGAAGGCTGTGGGTTTCAAAAGGATGAACCTCTGGAGAGATGGAGCAGGCATTTCAACGACTGGGCAGTACTGCGAACACTGCTTTGACATGATAAAGAAACGTGCAAATATTTCTAAAAAGAAAGAGAAAAGGGAAACATGAATGTGGTCCCGAGGCTGTTTCTGTCCCACTGGCACCTAGTCCCCGGATCGCTCACTTGAATGTGGAAGCAGGGACCATCACCAGGCAGGGGCTTCTTAACTGCTCTGGGGGGTGGTCCTAGGCCTGTCCAGACTGGAAGGGGTTTTTTGGTTTGGGAACACACAAGCTCTCAGTGCCCAAATTTCTGACCCAGACGGACACAAGGATGCAGCCATAACCCCTCAGCCGGACAGAGCCGGAGGCAGAGCCCACAGGCAGGCACCTGACTCCATGCTGGTTCAGATAGTTAGCAGTTGCAAGGGACTGAATTGTGCTGCCGGAAAACACAGGTTGAAATCTTGATCCCGTTGTGATGCTGTGGGATAATGCACTGGACCAGAAGGTCAGTTTGAACTGCAAGGTTTACAGTTCAAATTCAATAGCTGCTCCTCAGAAACTCTATACAGGGTCACTAAGAGTCAGAACTGACTCAAAGGCACTTAACAACAACAATACCTATAGACACAATCTCATTTGAGAATACGGTTTTCCTTGTTATGTTAGTGAGACCCTCCCTATCAGTATAAGATGTGTCTTCAACCAATGACTTTTTGTTGTTGTTGTTGTCTTCTGGGCCAAAAGATGAACCATTGCATACGGTTTAGGGCTTTGGCTACTAGGTTGAAATGAGCTCTTCAAATGTCTCCCATAAATACTTCAAAATCGTTAAAGAACCATATGTTTTGATCCTTCACTTTAGTCTCTTGAACTGCTGCTACTTAACATGTTTTCTAAAACAACCATTAGAATGTTTAATCATGGAACAGTGTTTATACTTAAAAGTAAGACAGCCAAGATCCCTAAAGCAATCCCTAAAGTACAAAAAGGCATGTTTATAAACATAAACTGTAGTAACATCTTTTCAAAAGACAAGAATAGCATTTAAATCCTTTAGAGACGTATGCCTGGAACTCTACCACTGACGTCACTGGTCAATATTCACAACCAACTTAGTGAGGATGTTGCCCACTGCCTAACATCTGTCTGTAGGACAGTTGGGGTATTTCTGCAGCGCATTCATAATTTGAGTATTACCCAAAAGTAGTTTCCTCAGCTGGTACGCTCTGTGCATTTACTGGAGTTCTTTCCTCGGGCTTTATTAATTCTAGTTGTAAGTGTTCAAAAGCCTTTATGACAACAGGTTTCTCAAAATTGTAAATGGAATGAGCCTTCCTTTGAATAAACTTCTGAAATTCATTACAGACCATTTGAAAATTAAAGGGCTCCTCTTCACCGATGTCAATTAAATATTTAATTACTATTATAAGACAAATTTCCAAGGCTGACAAACCATGTACACGATTTGCTTTAGAATTCATGCTACATAGCTGACTTGGCTCCATCCCATCTGATGCGTCATGACTGCGTGTGGTGTTGTTACACGATTGAAAGCACCAGTACCGTGCACAATGTTGGCACTGGAAGGAAGGCTTCCGCTGTACGTCCTGTATACTTCTCCCTTCTGAGAGACACTCTAGGATTTTTCGTGGTCTGACTCCCAACTCTCCTTCTTTCTGAAAGCTATCAGCTTCTTGCTTCCATAATTGCTTAATCTGAATAGTCTCATTCCACTTCTAAGCAAAACATTTGTTTGGAAAGTCTGCAGGTAGAGATGAGCTGTGGAAAACCAAATGAATTCATTAAGTGTATCTGCCAGTAGGAAAATCATGACCTCACTCTTTTTTCTGAGAGTTCCAAAATATTCAATCTACATGTAAGACCAACTACTACAACTGGAGTCTGTGCAGACTGAGAAATATAAAAAAGATTATGAAGTAGTGTTTGTTTTTCTGATGGGCAAAAAGATCAAATTCACCCAAAATGAAGATGACTGGGCAAATGCTAGTCCAATTACTGTTTTTTTTTTAGAGCTTGCAGGGGAAATGAAAGGTTCTCAGCAAAGCTTCCCATTTAGATGAATTTGTAATCTATTTTCACTCATATTTTCTATTTCCATGAGTTCCTTTAAAACATGATTTATTAACTTCTTTTTTCCTGACCCTCGGGGTCCAATCATGGACACAAGATTCCTTTCTCCACGGACAGCAGTTCTTGTTGGCAACTCCATTAGGTGTTTGCATTGTACCTGCAACAATCCAAACAGGTTACTATGGGAACTATGATGACAAAATCTGTCGTGCAAAAGTCTTTGTACCTGTGAAAGACACTCTCCATTATTCAGTTGTTACCCTTTGATGTATCACTGTTCATTTCAACAAAGTCAATCCAGGGCAGAGAAGGGGATCCAGCCTCAGGGATCCGTCCCCCTTTTCTATATCTCCTCACTACTTACTTAGGTTTGGCTTCACCAGCTACCGCCAACTGCATGCAAACATTCCCACTAACTGCAGTGACTTTTAAGACAAAAAGAAGAGATGAGACACAAAAAGAAGTACAGGTGGGAGGAGGGAGACAGATGCTTGCCAAGGCTATAGAAGCTAAGACTAGGACCTTCGCTCAGACAGACTTCTTCTAGAGCAGGGACCTCCCAAACTGACAGAAAACACATTTCTGCGTTTCAAAACCACCTACTTGTTTTTCTGTTACTGAAGCACCAATGAAAACGGAGAGCTCGGCTGCTATTCTCTTATGTCTTCTTCTGGAAGCTGTGTTCCATGCATGCTTATCAAGTTCACCCTGGATAAGCGGAGTTGTTAGGACTGCTTTAGCACCTCATCGACTTTCTGGGACACTTCAGAAGGGCTCTGAAAGCAACTGAAATTGGGATTTTCAGCTCCACCTCCAACGGAGTCTTTGTGAGACTGGGAAGTTCTCAGGGAAGCAGGAACCACAGGCCAGTGGTTTCCAAGATGTTTCTCAAGTGTTGCCTTTCACAACATCTCCTAGGTACAGCATCCCTTGTAAAATCTAACCACATATGGAGGTTTTTAACATTCTTAAAGCTTCATTTTTTTATTTAAAAAGAAATGGAACGATATTGCTACTATTTCCTTCCTTAAGAAATCAGTTGTGGTAAGTTGACTTTGACTCCTGGTGACCCCAAGTGTGTCAGAGTAGAACGTCACTGCATAGGCTTTTCCATGGCTAGTTTTTTGGAAGTGGATTGCCAGCTCTTTCTTCTGAGGTATCTCCAGATAAACTTCCATCTCCAACTTTTTGGCCAGCAGCTGAACATGCTCACCGTTTAAACCCCCATGGACTCCGTTTTCTTCCATGACCTACCCACCGTGTCCTCTTGACAACTGCGTGAGCACTGGCTCTGACTCAGTTGCTGGCTTCTTGGGACTTTACTCTTCACATCTGAAGAGAGGCTATCTCTTAGCTATCTAGTGGTGCATTGGTAACAACCACAAAACCCCCACAAGTTGATGGCTTTAGCAAGCAGGAGTGTGTTCTCTCATAGTTTAGGAGGTTAAAGGTCTGGATTCATAGTGCTGGACTACGGGAAGGCACTCTCTGTCAGTGTCTCCTGGTTCTAGGAGGCCCTCAGTACCAGGATCCCAGACACAAAGAATGTGCTCCTCTCTCGGGCTCTACTTTTTTATGGTAATCGGTCCCCTCAGATCTCTGACAGCTTGTTAAATCCCCCTTTTTTTGTGTCCTCAATAGAGATACTTCCTAATCCTATAAGTTATACCCTGCCTCATTAACATTTGTTGTTGTTGTTAAGTGCTGTGGAGTCAGTTCCAACTCATAACGACCCTGGTGAGTTTGAAACGCTAACCTTGGTTCAAAACTGACCTATCGGTCCAGTGTTGTATCCCACAGCACCACTCTTGCCCCATTAATATCATAGACATTACGGTTTACAACATAGAAGATAATTACAACACACCACAAGAGAAAGACCAATTACATAATACTGAGACTCATGGACCAGCCAAGTTGACACATTTTGTGAGGGATACAATTCAATCACCAATGGGTCCCTTTATATGAACTGTTCTTGGGTAAGGGGAACTAGACAGACGCTTGCTCTGAGGTGGATGTGACGAACATGCAAATACAACGGGAGATACGTACTCGTGGCAGCAACAACACAGTATCTGTCTGCGTTTTCACATTTCACAGGGTTAGTACATACGAAAGTATTTTCTCTCTCGCAAACATGACAGTTCAGTGCTGAAATGAGAAAGACAGTGAAGTGTTCGGGTCCTGCACTGCCCTCCTCACCCGGTCAGCACAGAGCAGGCAGGCTCTCATCTTCCCATCTCCCAACAGCCCGCTCCCATTCCACCCATGGACTACATACACCTCTATGTCTTCTCTCTTGTGAGCTCCCTCATTTATCCAGTGTGTGTCTGATCAGACACCTATATCCAGACACACCCAGATCCACTCTCCATACCACCACTCGTCTGTCAGTTTCCTACTGTGGTGGCTTGTGAGTTGCTGTGAATCTGGACTCTATGGCACGGGTATTTTAAATAGCAGCAGGGCCACCCATGGTGGACAGGTTTCAGATGAGCTTCCAGATGAATAGCAGTGAAGCACTGTCAGATCTAGGGCCAGAATATGAGCCCCTTAGGTTGGAAGACACTCAAAATGATACTGGGGAAGAGCTCCCTCCTCAAGGTACAGTTGACCGTGATGATGCGAATGGAGTAAAGCCCTCAGGACCTTCATTTGCTGATGCGGCACAACTCAAAATGAAGAGAAACAGCTGTAAACATTTATTAATAATAACAACATGGAATGTATGAAGTATGACTCTAGGAAGAAAATTGTCAAAAATGAAATGAAACTCATAAATATCAATATTCTAGATATTAGTGAGCTGAAAAGGACTGGTATTGGCCATTCCGAATCTGACAGCCACATGGTTTACTATGTTGGGTATGACAAATTGAAGCGGAATGGTGTTGCATTCATTGTCAAAAAGAACATATCCAGATCTGTCATGAGATACAACGTTGCCTGTGATAGGATAATATCCATGCACGTACAGGGAAGGCCAGTTTAATACCACTATTATTCAAATTTATGCACCAACCACTAAAGCCAGTGAGAATGAAATAGAAGAATTCTACCAACTTCTTCTATTTGAAATTGATCAAACATGCCATCAAGATGTATTGAACATTACTGGTGACTGGAATGCAAAGGCTGGAAACAAAGAAGAAGGGTAAGCTGTTGAAAAATATGGCCTTGGTGATAGAAATGATGCTGGAGCTCGCATGATAGAATTCTTCAAGACCAATGATTTGTTCATTGCAAATACCTTTTTTAAACAACATAAAAGTCAATTATACACAGGGACCTCACCAGATAGAATACACAGATATCAACTTGACTACATCTGTGGAAAGAAACAATGGAAAAGCTCCATATCATCAGTGAAAACAAGGCCAGGGGCAGACTGTGGAACAGACCATCAGCTGCTCATATACAAATTCAGATTGACGCTGAAGAAAATGCAAGCAAGTCCAAGAGCCAAAATATGGCCTTGAATACATCCCACCTAAATTTAGAAATCATCTGAAGAACAAATTTGATGTATTAGACACTAAAGACCAAAGAACAGAAGAGTTGTGGGATGACATCAAGAACATCATATGGGAAGATCGGAAAAGGTCATTAAGAAGACAAGAAAGAAGGAAAAGACCAAAATCGGTGTCAGAAGAGACTCTGAAACTTGCTCTCCAGCGTAGAGCTGCTAAAGCAATGGGAGAAGGGAGGAGGTACAAGGAGCTCTGGTAACGTAGTGGTTACGAATCTGGCTGCAAACCTCAAGGTCAGCAGTTCGAAACTACCAGCTGTTCCGTGGGAGAAAGATGAGGCTTTCTGCTCCCGTAAAGATTGACAGCCTCAGAAACCCTGTACAGGGTTGCTATGAGTCAGAACAGAATCCACGACACACAAACACCACCACCACACAAGAGCTAAACACAAATCTTCAAAGAACACCTATCTCAAGAAGACAAAGTCAAATATTATAACAAAATGTGCAAATGACCTGGAGTTAAAAAAACCAAAAGGGAAGAATACGCTCAGCATTTCTCAAACCCAGGGAAGTGAAGAAAACATTCAAGAATCGACTCGCGGTACTGAAGGATTCTCTAAGCAAATTATTGAATGATGCAGAAAGCATCAAAAGAAGATGGAAGGAATACACAGAGTCACTGTACCAAAAGTAAATGGTTGATGTTCAACCATTTCCAGAGGTAGCATATGATCAAGAGCCAATGATCCTGAAAGAAGAAATCCAAGGTACACTGAAGGCATTAGCAAAGTATAAGGCACCAGTAATTGATGGAATACAAATTGAAATCTTTCAACAAAGTGAGGCAGCACTGGAGACACTCACTTATTTATGTGAAGAAATTTGGAAGACAACTACCTGACCAACTGACTGGAAGAGTTCCGTATCTGTGCCCATTCCAAAGAGAGGTGATACAACGGAATGCAGACATCATTGGACAATCTCATTGATATCCCATGCGAGTAAAGTTTTACTAAAGGTAACACAGAAATGAATGCAAGCATACATTGACAGAGAGCTTCCAGAGGTTCAGGCTGGATTCAGAAGAGGATGTGGAACAAGGGATATCACTGTTGACAATCAGATGGATCTTTGCTGAAAACAGAAAATACCAGAAAGATGTTTATCTGTGTTTTATTGACAATGCAAAGGCTTTCAACCGTGTGGATCATGACAAGCTATGGACATTGCAAAGTATGACTATTCCAGAACACTTAATTGTTCTCATGAGGAACCTGTACACAGACCAAGAGGCAACTGTTCGAACAGAACAAGGGAACACCAAATGGTTTAAACTTAGGAAAGGTGTGCGCCAGGATTGTATTCTTTCACCATACTTATTCAACTTGTATTCTGAGTATATAATCTCAGAAGCTGGGTTATAAGAAGAAAAACGTGGCACCAGGATTGGAGGAAGACTCATTAACAACCTGTGATATGCAGATGATACAGCCTTGCTTGCTGAAAGTGAAGAGGACTTAAAATACATACTGATGAAGATCAAAGACCATAGCCTTCAGTATGGCTTGAATCTCCATTTAGAGTAAACAAAAGTTCTTACCACTGGACCAATAAACAACATTCTTATCAATGGAGAAAAGACAGAAGTTGTCAGAGACTTCGTTTTTCTTGGCTCAACAATCAACACTCATTGAATCAGCTGCCAAGAAATCAAACGATGTATTATTGCATTAGGAAAATCTGCTGCACAAGACTTCTTTAAAGTGTTGAAGAGCAAAGATGTCACTTTGAGAACTAAGGTGCCCCTGACCCAAGCCATGGTATTTTCAATAATGTCATATGCAAGTGAAAGTCGGACAGTGAATAAAGAAAACCATAGAAGAATTCATGCATTTGAGTTATGGTGTTGGAAGAAAATATTGAAAGTACCATGGACTGACAAAAGAACAAACAAATCTGTGTTGGAAGAAGTACAGCCAGAGTGCTCCTTCGGAGCCAGGATGGCCAGACTTTGTCTCTCCAGGGACAAGTCACTGGAGAAGGATATCTATGTTTGGTAAGGTGGAGTGTTGGAGAAAAAGAGGAAGATCCCCAGCAAGATGGAGTGGCACAGTGGCCACAGCAATGGGCTCATATGTAGCAACTATTGTGAGGTTGGCCCAGGACAGGGCAGTGTTTCGTTCTGTTGTATATAAAGTCTCTGAGTCAGCACCGACTCGATGGCACTGAACAACAACAACAGCAACTCTCCATTACCTGCACTGATATATGCCCCCACAACTCACATTCAAATATGCTCACACCCACAACCCTCAAGCAGATCCACGCCAAACAAGCTACACCCAGACACTCCGCACAACCTGAGACACCACAAATGTACACTCCACACGCCACCCGCACCCAGATAGTCTCCCTACAACCAGGCAAACCTATGCTTAGGTACAACCCAGACATACAACCACACCTAGATATACTCACACCCATACCCAGATACTCTCACACAGAACCAGACGCACCCAGACACAACATAGACACACTATCCAGCCACACACCTGTAGCCATCCTTGACTCATCTGCACACATCCACTAACACATATGCACACCCAGACACACATACCCATAGACACACACAGAACTCTGACACAATCAGACACACACCCAGACAGGTACACACTCAACCCTGGTGTCTCCCTTTCAACTTTCCCTAGAAAAACCAGGTGTTTGGTGTCTGCTTCACATGTCCTTTCCCTGGATCCTTGGAGCCTGCACCAGACCAGGCAAGTGTGCAGCTCCACAGGTGACACACTAGGGGGCCCTGTCAGCACCCTTCCCACAGCAGGCCCCCTCCCTGGCAGCCTCCCCTCACTACACTGACCGTTTTGCCGCTCAGATATGGTGACATTGGTTTCCGACTTCGCGAGATCCAGGAACAGGACCAGGATTAGGAGGAGTGCCATGCTCTCAGTGCGCCCCCCTGCAGGGGATGTGGGGGTCTGGTCAGCTCCCATCCCCCCTTCCTTTTCCTTCTCAACAGTGGGCCTGGTCTGGGGTGGCACGCACTACTTTCCCCACAAGACGCACTCAGCATTGCACCCTCCAGCCCGAGACCCCACCACTGCCTTTCAAAACAAGTGGGCCTGCTGGTTTTGCTCCCGGTCAGCGCAGAGTTCCCTCTGAAGACTTGGTCTGGAACCCCCTCTGGACCCACGGAGCCACCCCCCCCCCTGAACCCCACATGCCTCAGCACCAGGTCACCGGCTAACCCCCTGCCCCTCATCATCCCTCCAGAGAGACCAGACAGCATCACCCACAGGGAGGGACCCTGTGCCAGGCCAGTGAGTCGGGGGCGCGGTCGGGCACATGAAACCTACTCGCAGCCAGTGCCCCCCTTAACTCGGTCCCGCAGACGCCCCACTCAACTCCAATGACCCAGCCCCACTCAGTCCTTACTGGCCCTTCTGTCCCTACGCTGGCTGTGGTCGACTGGACCAGGGTGGAGGTCATATTAGGGCAAGGCCGGGACCTGGAGGATGCCCACCTCAGGCTTGGTCCTCTTTACTAGGCCACCGACGCGAATCTGCTGGGCTCCGCACTGCCCCCTTCCGGGCGCGCTGGGCTTCTTCTGGAATATTCTCCAGCAACTCACTGCCGCCTGGCCACAAGGGGGCGGGCGGGGCTTGAGGCCACCGGAATGGTGGGCGGAGTCATCCTGGGACTGGCCGCCTGAGGCGGGAGGCGGGTCTCCGCTAAGCCGCTACCCTCCTGCACCTCCCCTGCCCTGCGCCCCCTTTCCCAGCGTCCCTGGCCTCCTTCTCCACCCCATTCCCTGCCCTCCAACCCCCTCCCTCTTGTCCCCCAGGCCGCCTTTGCCGCTTCCCCACGCCGCTGGACCCCTTTCCTTTGCCCCCGCTTCCAGGGCCTCCTGCGTCTTCATCCACCGTTAATGTGCTGAGGCCCTGGGGCCCATGTCACCTAGGTTAGGAAATTCCTGCCATCCGTTTCTTGTACCCGCTTTGCAGACACTCACCAACCTGAGCCCATGTTCCGTCCACAGCTCTCCACCTCGGTTCTGGTTCTCAGTCACCTCCGGAGACAGTTACCCATCAGTTCGCAGAACTGTCCGTTTCTTTACAGCTGTGGTAGTTCCTGGTCTCCTTAAGTAAACACGCTTTTCAGAGTTTGTATAACAGTTGTCTATAATATAAAATGTGATTTCCCCCTGATATACTAGAAGGATAATTTCCCTAAAAACGAAATTGATGGTCAAAGGTTCAGTGCACTTGGCATCATTACTGCATCTAACCATCACACAGTTCTAGTGACATGTGACATGGCCTTTGCAGAAAAGCGTCTTGTCTATCCTTTTTGGGGGGTGGGGGGGTGGTATGTTATGAATTTAATTTGATTCCCTCAAAGTGGTGGTGGTGGTGTGCTGTGGAGTCGGTTCCGACTCATAGCCACCCTGTATAGGATTTCTGAGGCTGTAAATCTTTATGGGAGCAGAAAGCTTCCTCTCTCTCCCACGGAACAGCTGCTAGTTTTGAACTGCTGACCTTGAGGTTAGCAGCCCAGTTCGTAACCACTATAAGTATTGTTAATCCTAACCCCTATGATTGTGGTTATAAATCCATTTAGAATTGGGTTTTCTTCATTATGTCAATGAGGGCGTGTTTTAAATCAATCTCTTTTGAGATATAAATGCCAACTGAGCAAGGAATTGAGGAAAGCAGAGATGGGGGAAGATAGTTACCATGCCACATGATGGTCACCAAAGAATCAGGGAACAAGGACCTTCCCCCGATAGTTGACAAAGAAAACCTTCCCTGTAGCTGGCACACACTGAATTTAGACTTCCAACCTCTTAAATTGTAAGCCAGCAGATCCCCACTTGTGGTATTTCTGTACTGGCAGCACTGAGGAACTAGAACCAAGGACACGGGGCCACACAGCACCACTGACTCACCTCTGGAGCTTTGAAGAGCTGGTTATAGCCAAAGCAGACCAACCTGTACTTAGGAACATGAAAAACATCTGAGTTCAGAACACCAGGGACCCCAATAGCAGAAGACATGTGGTGGTGGGTCCTTCAGCACTGGACATACAGAGCCTGTTGCAGCTGAAAGTTTTAGCAACTAGTCTTGGATTTCCAAGTTAACACAAAATGATATTCCTGGAGGCTTGTGATGAAAAAAAGCCCTGGTGGTACTCTTAGATAAGCATTAGATTGCTAAACTAGGTCAGCAGTTCAAACCCACCAGTTGCTTCTCTGGAGAAAGATAAAGCTATCTGCTCCCATAAAGATTTAGTCTTGGAAATCCTATATAAGCTTGCTATGAGTCAGAATCAACTCCATGGTCATGGGTTTGATTTTAGGTTTTAGCCCAATCAGGATACTAGAAGGTGCTCTCTTCTGGATTGGCCACAGTGAGTTTCAAAAGGTGGACATGTCTTTAAGATCCTAGACCCCTATACCTGTCAACCTTGCTGGGAGAAGTGCAACTCCTCACCCAGGAGGACTGAGTTATAGTGTGTGAGACACCTTATTGGGTAGTGGCAGGGATGGGGTTACTCTAGGCTGAGAGAGACTATGGTGAACTCCATAGTGGAATGTTGGGGGTTATGGGGGAGTGTGGCATTGATCTCTAACAGTGTGGGTTTCATGGTCCCAGGGTGGGGTGGGATGGTGGATTTGTTTTCTCTGTAGTGCAGCTGGTTGGGGTTTACACAGATAAATATGCAGCTTCATGTCACACCAGTGATACAGGCAGAAATTGGCAAGAAGTAGAAAAAGACGTCAGCAGCAGTTTTCCCCTACTTGCACGACCTCTTCTTTCTCCCTCAAATCACAAACCCGGTCAGAAGCTAAGACTATAGTTAAATATTTGTAAACTGTCTCTGTGTAAAACCAGCTCCGTGACAATGAGCGTAGGGCAGAACTGAAGGCCCTGCTGCTAGTCCCAGCTACTGAAACTGACAGTGAAGAAAGTACAGAAAAATCCCTAACATTTGCCATCAAAGCACTGCGATTTGTACCCACATCCTTGCCTTGTGACAGGTGCTCATATTTTTGATAGATAATGATAGCGTAGTGGTTACGAATCGGGCTGCGAACCTTAAGGTCAGCAGTTCGAAACTACCAGCCGCTCCGCGGGAGAAAGATGAAGCTTTCTACTCCCGTAAGGATTTACACCCTCGGAAACCCTGTACAGGGTCGCTATGGGTCGGAACCGACTCGACGGCACTTAACAACAACAACAACAACATTCCTTGAAGCCTTCCTGAAGCCCTATAAAAGACCTTGACTTCCCTTCTTCTAGGAGACAGTTGGTAGCAGAGATCCATGCCCGTTTCCTTGCCTTTTGTGAAAAAGCAATAAAGTTGACCATTATTCCCAACCAGCAAAGCCTGTCTCAGAGTGTCTTTGATCTCCTGTATGTGGCAGGCAGAGGGTTCTGTTTGGCATCATCGGGTGGCAATAATGAACAAAGTGACATGACGCCTTGAAGTTGGCTTAGTAAGAACCAGGCATGTCATGTCTGTGCTATGGCTGTATCCACACATCAGATGGATTCAGAATTGACAGAACAAAGACCACTGGTCGTCACCAGGTGCTTGGTACATACACCTATTCTGCTGTGAAGGAATATAAAATGATAATGCATTCAACTGAGTGTGGTGTGCCAAATCTTCTTTCAATCACCGCCTTGGCTAAATGGGGTCATGAAGCATTTGTGGTTCAAGGTGAAATGAAATGAAACTCAAAAGTCCTTTAGGTGATGATTCTAGATGTTGAAGTATTTGAGAAAGCTTATTTGGATTTCCCTCATCCCCCATACACTGATATATTAACTTCCCCTCATTGTGTAACAAATTTGACAGCCTAGTACAACACCATAGTTGAACTCTCTTTATTGTTTGCATTTACTTGCTGGCTTGTTTAACTTGGTAAAAAAAAAAAATTCTAACTTTTTACTGTGAATTGAGTGAAGCTTAACGGACAAAATCATCAACTTTACTTGCAACCAATCCTACGTTTTGCTTCATCTCAATGATTACAATCCCCTCCCTACAACAAGAGTCAGCCTGTTTCTTACCGGTGCCTTCCCTTTTTTCAGAAATAAACAACGCAAAAATATTTGATGTGCACATACAAAACAAAAAAAGTATTTATTTAACTGTCCAAAGGGCACATTTTGCAAGCTAGCCTTTTGCCCACGGCCACACAGCCTTTCTCAGTCCATGGGCCTAGAGTCTGCAGTTGCTCTGTGTCGCCAATGCTGTCACCACTCTTCTAGATAGGATCTCATGCTCCCCGATGGCCCTGGGATCCTGTGCTTCTGAAATGAAAGATGAACTACTCCCCACTTTTAGTTACACATCTACAATTACAGTTGTAGCAATCACAATGAATCCTGCTAACAACTACTCATAATTAAATCATAAACTCCTATCAGCGTCTACCCCATACCCTTTCACCAGATCCATCCGGAGCAGAGGAAAGCTATTCAAAGGAGATTCTACCTTATCCACCACGTTTGGAAACGAAGTACACTCATGAAACTTGTAATCCAGCCACTTTGTGCCTTTGTAGCACCCCCACCCCATTTTTGATAGTCAATGTCTAGATTCCCTGTCCCTGTCAACCTAGTGCACTGAAGAAACAAGTCTGATCCTTGATATGAAGAATCCGTCTATTTCGGTTGGAATTTTGAGCAACTGCATCCATAAGCAAAAGTCCAGTTCATCAAATTGTAGTAATTTACACTTGCTCATAATATCAAGCATCTTTATCTTCATCTGGGTGAGTTCTGGTCAGCTTGTCATCCAAGCTAGGTCCAATGGGTACTAGCTGCAAGTTTGGGAGTTCACACACACCTCCCTGCACTATCAGACCAGCCGGTCATTTCACTGTCAGTTCTAGCCCCCAATGACTAGGTCATGTCCATGGACCAGGGAGTTCACACAGCTCCCTAAACTTCACACCAATCAGTCCTTCCTTTTCTCTCTCTCAGCTCAAGGTCAGTGGGTGTTGATGGAACGTGGCCAACCTCAGCCTATGTCTTCATTGTTGCATTTTTCCCACTTCCACTCACGAGTTGACCAGGGAGGTCACCAGCAAACATACTAGACTACTCACGAGCTTCAGTCCTGGGAGGACATTATACCTGATGAGCTGACTTTCCTTGCCTCGATGCCTCCAATGCAAACAGCTTTCTTGATATTCTGCTTTCTTCTCTGGGCCTTTCTTTCAATAAAAATCTTCTGTTCTCCCAGCCATTCTAGGTTGATCTGAATGTCTTTTCAAGTGAGACTGTCCCACCTCAGAAGGTTCTGGTGGGGCTCTGAATTATACCTAAGAACCCATATTCCACAAAAACTTATCAAGAAGTCCATTTCTCTGGACAAATTCTAATTCCCCTTTTAACTAATCCAATCAATTATAGGCTGAAGGTGGGTTTTTAAGTTTTCTGTAATCATAATTCTCAACATGCATTTCTATCACACTTAAATGTTTATTTTACAATAGTATGCAGTGGAAACCAATATCCACAAGACACTCAAGCATCTAAACATTTTCCTCCCCAGTGACAAGAGAAGGACTCCATGCTGCTGTAGGATAAAGATTTCACCATAAGATCAGTCTGACTTGCTAGGTCGGTTGATCAAGCTCACCAACTGTTCTTTGGGATGTAGGATCTCTATGGGTCGGAACCAATTTGATGGCACTTAACAACAACAACAAGAGAAGGATTTAATGTCTAAGAACAAGTCATTTATTTGTGCTTATTTTCAATATAAAACTCGTATTGACGTTTCTCATCTACAGAAAAGTGTACAATCATAAGTCTAGAAGAATTTCCATGAAGTTCAAACATTCACATAGTCAGCATCCAGACCAAGAAACAGAATAGAATGAAAAGACCTACATTCCTCTGTCCTTCCTCCATTCAGACACTACCAGAAGTCAGAGGCCAAAGGTAACAGCTGTTGGTTTTGATGATGAATGCTACGTCATTCCCCTCGCAGTTGTTGTTGTTTGTAGCAGAGTAAATCATGTGATTGTCAGAGTCACAATGGCCAGAACCAGACCATTTCAGCTCACTAAGCCTAGGATATCATTCTTTATGTGTTCCATTTCATTTTTGACAACTTCTC
>NW_006408519.1:51778293-51786703 GCF_000296735.1 Chrysochloris asiatica
GCTAATCACAAGATTTCCAGTGGCTAAACATTCAGAAGTAGTCTTCCTCACCTTCTTCTTAGTCTGTTTTGGTCTGGAAGTTCCAATGACGCCTGTCCGTAATGAGTGACCCTTCTGGTATCTGAAATACCTGGGGCATAGATTCCAGCATCATAGCAACATACAAACCACCACAGTATGACAAACTGACAGATGAGTGGTAGGCATATCACAGGACGCAAAATAGCAAAATGTTGGCAGAACATAAGAAATACAGGCATCGTAGGAGCCATTAACACACCTCTCTATTGGCTAGATGCTGATGCAAAGTAAGTTATTATAGTGAAAAGTTATTACATCTATAGTACAAGAGTTGGAAAACATTTTCCCTAAGGGCTTGATAGTCAATGTTTTCATCTTTGTGAGCCACGTGGGCTCAATTCTGTCTTTGTAGTGAAAAATAAATCATGCTGTTTGTAGGTGCCATTGAGTACATTCCAACTCATAATGACCCATGTAAAACAGAACAAAACACTGTCCAGTCCTGTGGTATCCTCACTATCATTGCTATACTTGAGCCTATTAGTGTAACCACTGTGTCTATTCAACTCATAGGCAATCTTCCTCCTTTTTTGCTGAGCCTCTACTTGATGTTCTTCTCCACATACTGGTCCTCCAAAGTACATGAGGCCGTCTTGTCATCCTCTGAGATTCTTAATGAGTTTTCCTCCAATCCTGATGACAGTCTTCTTAACTTAGTCTAGCTTCTTGGATTGGTTACTCAGCATACAGTAAATAAGTGTGGTGAAAGGATACAAGCCTGACACACACCTCTCCTGACTTTAAACCATGCTGTCTCATTGTTCTGTTTGAATGGCTGCCTCTTGGTTTCTGTCCAGGTTTTTCATCAGTACAGTGAAGTGTTCTGGGATTCCCATTCTTCACAAAGGTATCCATAGTTTACTGTGATCCACACAGTCAAATGCCTTTGCATAGTCAATAAAACACAAGTAAGACTCTTTCTAGTATCCTTTGCTTTGAGCCAAGATCCATCTGACATCAGCAATGACAAACCTTGTTCCATGTTCTCTTCCGAATCCACCTTGAATTTCTGGCAGTTTCCTGTTGATGTACTGCCACAACTGTTTTCAAATTTTCTTTGGGGTTTATTTATGTTGTTTGGGGTTTGTTCAGTTTCTCAAATGCTTATTTACTCTTCTTTCGTGATGCTAGGGAATTATCACCATGCAGCTCCTCAACTGTCTTTTCTGTGGCTTTCTTTGTCTCTTCCTGTTCTGGAATTCTGATCATCAGTAGGTTATTGCACCACAAGAATCATAGACTTTCTTCAGATGGTTTCATTCTTTTTTCTGATTGTTCTTCAAGCTCCCTGATTATGTGAGCGTCTATGGATTCAAATCTACTCCTTTGTCTTTTCAGTATATTGTCCATTTCTGATATCTTAGTATTGATCGTCTGGATTTCTGTTTTCAGGTTTTCAGTTGGCTCCAATCCTTTATGTGTTTGGTTTGATTGTTCCTGTAGCGCTTTTCTGGATTGTTTGTTGTTTTCTTGGACCTTTCTGTCCATCATTTGGAAGTACCTAAATATGATTCTCCTGAATTCTTTTTCAGGTAGTTCCAGTGCCTCTGCTTCCTCAAAAACATTTTCTAGCTCTGACTCTTGTTATTTTCTCTTTGTTTTTTAGGTATTCTGTCTTGTGTCTTCATGTGATCAGAAAATTTCTGTTGCTTTCTAGGCATTGTGGTGTTATTTGTATTAAGTTGATGTTTGTAAATTCTCAGGCACTCACCAATTGCTTAAGTGATGATCAGTAAGTGTGACCAGGAGATGGGCTTGTGCACCGTTCTCTGTTAGTTGCTTGTACAGCTCAATTCAGAGTGAATTGAGCTGATGTTATTTGTACTCACTGCTCTGGGATGTAGTAGCTGGTTTTGGCTCTTGCCCAATTGGTGGTACTTTAGAGTATATGGATGGCGCTGGCTTGGCTGTATGACTGTAGTTGCTGGGTCCTGTCGTGTGAGGTAAAAAGAAGAAAAACAAACAAACAAACCAGCCAACAAAACAAAAAAAATATAGTCAACAACTTTCTCTTTGTCATTAAGCATTATGCTGTGGCACCTACTGGCCACTTGCCTTCACAGCCGCCTGAGAACGTTCAAGATGGCCACACTGTGTCTGGTGGGCCTTTTCAGATGGCCAACACCCTTTCTTTCCTTTCCCCAATTTTCCTCTACCTCATGTATTTGTTCAGCCAAGTCTCCTAGTGAGAGCCAGTCTAGGGATAGCCAGGGTCAACTTGGCAGATTTAGATCAGGGCCTACCCTAGTGAGGTTATTGTAAATAGTTCCTCCCTGGGATTCACAACCTCCAAGTGGCTCTGACTGCCTAGAAAGTAGGAGGTTCCCTGAGGGTGGGGGTATGCTTGTAAGAAAAAAAGTTATAAAATAAAGTTATACCTTTGTCTCTGCAAGCCAAAAGTAGGTTTCTGCAATGTGAACATGTTTTCTCATGTCTTAAGTCACTCACAAACTCTCAAGATAGTGGCACCATGAAGGGGTGCAAAGTCCCTTCATGTGTCCCCAGAGACACATGTAATAGGTCCCAGCAGGCACACTCAGGTGGGGACATGGAAGGGAAAGCAAGTGCCCTTCCCAGGGTGGGTGGAGGGAGGAGGGAAGACAAGGCAGCTGCCCATGCCATTCTGGAGGACTTTGGTCAGCTTGGGTACAAGCATAGGTACAAGGGACCAGAATAGGGAAGCAAGGTAAGGATTGAACTATATTTTGACCCTAAGGCCAGTGGGGACCTAGGCAGCGCCCAGGTTCATCTATGGTGGAGCAACAGGAATGAATGCTGAACACCTGGACCCTCTTTCCACTCCACCTGGCTGAACCCAAGACCTGGTCTGTAGCACTGCCCATCTCAAGTCTGCTGGGAAACAGGTGATTGCCTGATGTTGGGGGCTGAACACTTTCTGGAATCTTCCATAGCCCCCCTCTCTGCCTCCTGACTCCTCTGAGGTATCCTGAGTGGGAGCCTGGAACAAAAAACACTATGAAAAATAATCAAATGACAATCTAGTTGGGAGTTGAGTTCATTAGTGTGACAACTATGCCAGTGCGGTTTAGGTTGTGTCAGATGTTAACAAAGGGGCAGTGTGGGGGACACATGGGCACCCTGCACTGTCTTCGCAGCTTTTCTAACAATCTAAAAGTATTCTATAGGGAACATTTACTTAAATACACACATGCAGGTGCCCTAATACCTGATAAAGACAACTCCAGAATCGTAAGGGTGGTTTTCAACTTGAAGTCCACAAGTTTACTTCACCATTTCAACAAAGAAACGAAGAAACAGGATCTAAACATGATCATGAGCTGGTGGTGTGCCGTTGAGTCACTTCCAACTCATGCTAGGAGTGACTGATGGGTTTCAAATGTCGATATTGTGGTTTGAAGTCCGATGCATACCCTAAGCGCCACGCCAGGAGATCCTAGATGCTGAACATGATCACAGATGCTGAAAGTTTCCCAGTTGGGAAAAAACATTGTTAAGGAATTTGGAGCAGAAAGAAAATGCCATCTCATAACAAGTGGCAATTAACGGAGTTTTCCTCTTCCTTCCAATCTTTACATTTGTAATCTTGTTTCTTTCCTCACTGGGGTAGCTAGGAATCCCAGTCCAGTGTGCATTAAAATTGGGAGAGCAGCTATCTTGCCTGGCTCCCACCTTGGAGTGGAAACTTTCTACGTGAGGTTTGAGGGTTGTAGCTGATGGTGGTTTGATTTTGTTTTGTTTGTAGACGCTCCTGACGCTCCTGATGAGGTAAAGGAACTTCTATTTGTAGCTTACTGAGTGTTGCTTTGGTTTTTGCCTTCTCAGTGTCTGTTCTTGTTAGGTGCCATGGAGTCGTTGCCAACTCATAGCGACCTTATGCACAGCAGAAGGAAACATTGCCTGGTCCTGGGCTAGCCTCACAATTATTGCTTGAGCCCATTGATGCTGCCACTGGGCCAATCTGTCTCGCTGGGGGTCTTCCTCTTTTTCTCTGACCCTCCACCTTACCAAACATGATGTCCTTCTCCCGCGACTGGTCCCTCCTGACAATATGTCTGATGTATGAGAGACAAAGTTTGGCCATCCTGGCTTCCAGGGAGCACTCTGCTGCACTTCTTCCAACATAGATCTGTTGGTTCTTTTGGCAGCCCATGGCACTTTTAATATTCTCCTCCAACACCACAACTCAAAGGCATCAATTCAGTGCTCCCTTTGAGAATAGCTCCTGTCATGGATGGGGATGGCCGTACAAAGCTGGCCTGCAGGCCCTTCTTGTCAGGCCCAACTGAGCAGACCCCATTTGTCCTTGTCAAGATGAAAGGAGCTATGAGGTGTGTGGAAAGTTCTATGCCAGGGACGACGACAGAGAGACTATGGTAAACTGTTCTACACTCTTTCGGTTTCAGAGTAAGAACCCCAGGTAGTCCTTTATGTTTGGCGTCTACGTGTCCATATTTAAGGAAGTACAAATAAAAGAAGGTAAAACATATTTCCCATCAATTCCCTTAAGACTAGGTGTCATGTTGGTATTACATGTTACAACATAGTTGTTTGAAAAACGGCCACGATTTCCACTACACAAAACTCTCCTAAGAAACGGGCCTCGCTTTGCTCTTGCGCACATAGCTCGCCCTCTCAGTGGGCATGCGCAGCGGGCTTGGTTTCGAGAAGATTCCGTGCTGAGACAGGTGAGCGGGGCTTGAGCGGCGCCATCTCCTGTTCTGAGGAGGACTCGCTCCCCGAGCTGTGACCGAGAACTGCAGCGAAGCTCTGGCCAGGTCGGGGTCCCGGAAGACAGGGGATGGGCAGAGGAGCTCGGGGCGCGGGATGGTGGTCCTGGAATGTTCCAGAAGGGCGCGGCGGGTTCAGCTCCGCGTCTGGGGCCTGCGGGTCTCAGCGCAGCCACGTGTGAACTCGGGGGTCTAGCCTGCCCGCTCCCCTCTGCTCACCATAGGCCTGTCCTCGGGGATCTGGCACCCCACTGCTTTTGGGGTTCGGCCCCACCTCTGCAGTCTGCAGGTGGGCTTCGCTCGCCCCTCCCTCAGCCCGACTCCTCTGTCCCCGCCCCTTTCCAGAACCTTCGCCCGTTTTCTGAGGGACTTGTTGCTGTCGGGTTCCGGTCAAGAGGATCCGTGTGCCCCAAGAGCAAGGCTGCCTGTCTGTCTGTCTGTCAGGTGCCCAGGGCCCCTTGGGTGGCGGGTTGTGGTTGTGAAGTGCTGTTGATGGCGTCCAACTCGGAGGAGCGGCTGGTGGGCTTGAACCGCCAACCTTGCGGCTCAGTGCTGTCACGCCGGCCTAGGGACTGGTGTTTGGAGTGCTGTGGGGGTGTTCCCTGGGCCCCCCCCTTCTGACTCACTTCTGCTCATTTCCTGTCTTCGCTGGTGTGGGCTGGGCTCGTGTGGAATAGTTGTCATCGGGCCTTCGTTCTCGACGTCTCTTTTTGTGGATTTTTGGCGTCTGCCTTGTTAGGGGCCAGCAGTGTTCCCGTGTTTGTGTGTGGCTTCGCTCAGGTCCTGTGCTCCTTCTTCCCTTAGCTGCTTTTCAGATGTTCCTTTAGGAAATGTGCCTTTGGGGTGGGCATTTAGGCGGAGGCCGTTGTCGGGGTAAGGGCCTAGGACTACGGCTAGGGAGAGGTAAGACCTAGAGCGTGGTGTAGCCTTAAAGCTTATGGTCAGGTCCAGGCCTAGTGTTAGGGGTGAGGATTGAGCTAGGGCTAGAAGTAAGGCTTGGTCTAATTTTCAGGGTTACACTCAAGTTCCATTGTATTTTCTTTTTCTTGAAAACTAATTGATTTTCCCTTGGTTTGAAGTTCTGTAAGTGCATCATTCCCCCTTTTTAGTTTGTGATTTTGTTGTTTCTGCAATGGTGTCTCTGATTCTTTATTTTCAATCTTGTAGGTCTGTGTTTCTATTAATATTTCCATACCTGAGTTCAGTCTAGGTGATCCTGTCATGTGTGTTACTCTCAGGTTGTTGTCTGCTGTTGCTGGTTCTCTGACCAAAGAACGCCCTTCAGTATTTTTTGTAAGATTGGTCTAGGTTTTACAGAATCTTTCAATTTGTGTTTATCTGAAGATGACCTAATTTCACCTTCAAATTTGAGGGACAATTTTGTGAGATAGTTGATCCCAACTCAAAAGGAAGTGCTGTAAACATCCATTAACAAATGGAATGCATGAAGTATGAATCTTGAAAATTATCAAAAATGAAATGAAATATAGAAACATTGATATCTTAGGCATTAGTGAACTGAAATGGACTGGTATTGGCCATTTTGAATCTCATAATCACATGGTTTACTATGTAAGGAATGACAAATTGAAGAGGAATGGTGTTGCATTTGTTGTCAAAAAGAACATATCAAGATCTGTCATGAGATACAACGCTGTCTGTGATAGGATAATATCCATGCGCCTACAGGGAAGACCAAAGAGCTCTGGTAGCGTGGTTACGAGTCGGGCTGCTAACCTCAAGGTCAGCAGTTTGAAACTACCAGCGGTTCCGTGGGAGAAGGATGAGGCGTTCTGCTCTTGTAAAGCTTTACAGCCTCAGAAACCCTGTGCAGGTTCGCTATGAGACGGAACTGACACCACAGTATTTAACAAGAGGGAATACCAGTTAATATTGCTATTATTCAAATTTATGCACCAACCACTAAAGCCAGTGAGGATGAAACAGAATTCTACCAACTTCAGTCTGAAATTGACCAAACATGCAATCAAGTTGTATTGATCATTACTGGTGATTAGAATGCAAAGGTTGGGAACAAAGAGGAAGGATCAGTAGTTAGAAAATATGGCCTTGGTGATAGAAATTGCACAATAGAATTCTGCAAAACCAACGATCTGTTCATTTCAAAATTGTTAAGTATGAGTATTCTGGAACACTTTATTGGGCTCTTGAGGAATCGGTACATGGAACAAGAGGCAATTATTTGAACACAACGTGGGAGCACTGAATGGTTTAAAATTAAGAAAGGTGTGCGACAGGTTGTATTCTTTCACCATACTTACTCAAACTGTATGCTGAGCAAGTAATTTGAGAAGCTGGGTTATATGATAAAAAATGTGGCATCAGGATTGGAGGAAGACTCATTACAATCTGCGATATGCAGATGATACAACCTTGCTTGCTGAAAGTGAGGAGGACTTAAAACATTTACTGATGAAGATCAAAGAGCACAGCCTTCGGTATAGATTGCATCTCAATGTAAAGAAAATGAAAATCCTCACCACTGGGGCTAATAAACAACATTTGTATCAGTGGAGAAAAGATTGAAGTTGTCAAAGACTTCATTGTTCTTAGATTACCACTAATGGAAGCAGCAGTCAAGAAATCAAATGACATACTGCATTAGGCAAATCTGCTGCACAAGACCTTTGAAAGTGTTAAAGAGTAAAGATACCAGTTTAAGGATTAAGGTGAGCCTGTACATGTGAAAGTTGGACAGTGAATAAGGAAGACCATAGACGAATTGAAGCATTTGAGTTATGGTGTTGGATCACAATATTGAAAGTACCGTGGGCTGCCAAAAGAACCAACAGATCTGTGTTGGAGTAAGTGCAGCCAGAGTGCTCCGTGGAGGCTAGCATGGCCAAACTTCATTTCTTATACTTTAGACATATTGTCAGGAGGGACCAGTCGCTGGAGAAGGGTATCTTGTTTGGTAAGGTGGAGGGTCAGAGAAAAAGAGGAAATCCCCCAACAAGTGAATTGGCAAAGTGGCAGTATTAGTGGGCTCAAGCGTGGCAATTGTGAGGTTGGCCCAGGACCGGGCAGTGTTCTTTCTGTTGTGCATAGGGTCGCTATGAGTCAGTACCGACTAGATGGCACCTGACAGCAACAAGGCACAGTACACAAAAGGAGCCAGAGAGACCGATGGATAAGCAAGCAAGAAGGTTTATTAAACATAGATGTTCCCTCATAGATTTGTGAACAGGCTCCCACCTGAAGAGTGAGGTGGAGCCCTGAGTGAGTTCCTGGTTTCACTTTTTATGTTGTTTATGCTGTTGTCCTTTGGGACAGGCTCTGTGTCTTCTGACAATTGTCTCCTGATTACTACATTTTCCTATTATAATTTAGGGCCCCTAAGTGTCATTTCTTCCTGCATCATATCTACTTCTTCCCCGTTACATCTGTCTGTTAAAGTAATTGTATTCCTTAGCTGACTAGGTTATGGGTGGTGGTGGTGATGTGCTGAGGAATTATTTCTGATTCATAGCGACCCTGCATAGGGTTTTCAGAGGCTGTAAATCCTTGAAAAAAAAATTTCCCCCCATTTTGTGGATTCCCTTTTTACTCTTCTGGTGAAGTCTTTTGATGCACATAAGTATTAATTTTTAGTATGTCCC
>NW_006408519.1:51803504-51804684 GCF_000296735.1 Chrysochloris asiatica
TAGACCAATGTGGTCACCAGCAAGCTTACATGCTTGTTCATGTGTTCCCTTTGAGTTTCAGTCTTAGAGGGGAGTTTGTCCTGAAGGAACTTGAATGCTTGCCTTAATGGCTTCTTGGTGAACAGCTTGCTTATTCTTGTAGTAGCCAGTCATGCTGACATTTTTGTGTTGGTTTTTTCCTGATGATCTTTCTTTGAAGATGTATCTTCTGTTGCTCTAGCTGTTCAAGGCTGGTCTGCTTATCCTTGCTAGAGGGAATGTACCACCTCATAAGGTTCTGGATGGGACTCAGGATTCCACCTAAGGTCCTATACTCTGCAAAGGCTGTGTAAGAGGTCTGTTTCACTGGGCAAGTTCTAGAACCCCTTCTAGGTATTCCAATCAGTTATAGGCTAAAGACAGGCTTAGAAGTTTCTGTAATCATGTTTCCCAACATTCCTTTAGATCCCACTCAAGTGTCTTTATTTTACAATAGTAGTAGGCAAGGGAAACCAGTATTTTTAAGACAGTCAAGCATTTTAGTATTATTTCCCCTCTTCATACTATGCCTAGAACTATCACAGAGCTCTGTTGTTCCAAGGTTGAGCATGCATCACTTTTTACCTCTGTCCCACTTAACCATGCAAGCCTGTCTCAGTGTTCCCCATCTTATCTTGTTCTTCCACCTCCTCCTGCTTCTTGTATTTCCCTACCCAACACCCGAACTAACCCCCTCACCCCCATTGTTGTGGTTGCCTTATTATATTCTATTAATTCTTCCCTCCATTTAAGACAGTCTTATTTTATCCTGTAAATGTACCCGACCGTCTCACCACCAGGATCTCTGTTCCTCTGTGTTGACCTTCTTTCACACTGTAATTGTTTTGATCATAGACTTACCTCCCAAATACTCTGTTCTTATCATTATATTCTGTTCTTGACGCTTCCATTTGTCATTTGAGTTCAGGATGATGCTGCCACGTATGTCATTCTCTGTTGTCTATTCTTGTTGGTTCTCAGTTCACAGAATTTCCTTCAGGATGTTTTTCATAGCAGGGTTGGCTTTGGCAAAATCCCTTAGCTTTTTTTAATCCTGGAATATTTTGATTGCACAATCATAGTTGATTGACCTCTTTGCTGGGTATAGGCTTCTAGGTTGGCAGGTTTTTTTCTTTCAGTTTTATATATGTCTCCCTATTGC
>NW_006408519.1:51805489-51808054 GCF_000296735.1 Chrysochloris asiatica
TTTGATCTCGTTTCTGCTGATATTGTCATCTGTTTCTGTTTTTTTGGGCATATGCAGGAGTTGGCTTTGGCCTTAATATTTAGATGGGTATGTATTTTGGTATTTTTTATGCTTTCTGATTGCCTCCAGGTAGATGTGATCAGGAGATGGGCTTCCCTTTTTACTCTTCTTCCTGAGAAATTTCAAGGTGCCACTGTTGATGGTTGTGACATAACTCAGGAGTTTACTTTTTGGAATATTTGCTTTTTAGTCTTCCTGTCCTGCTCCACAATCCCCGTTCAGGCCTTTTTCCTAGTGATAAACAGTTCAAGGCCAGCAGTGGCTGTTTCGTACTGCTGTTTGGTTTTAAGTGGAAACTGCCACTTAAATTTTGAGATCTGTGCACATGTGTAGTAGAACCCTCTGGTCGTGGGGTAGAGTGTTCACTCCCTCAGGCACTCCTTTAGTCATCTGGATGGAGGTGCACAGCCAGCAAGAGACTAATGAATAGATACAAAAATAATTAAAAGGGTGTCCACACCTTTATCTCTGCAGTTTTATCAGGCACCTGTGGCTGCTCTGATCTTTCACCTGCTTGTTCTTGCCCAAGATGGCGGCTCTGGGAGCAGCTGAGCATCTTGGACTAGAAAGCAAGGTATTTCTTACTTCTGCTACAAATTCCCCTCGCTGTAAGCCTTCCAACCTTCTAAATGTTCTTTTATGTGTGGCTCAGAAATCTGGCACCATTCTCTGAGCCTGTTTGGTCCAGTATTCTGTGTTGTTGCTGACGAAGTTTCTCACTGCACTTCTTCCCAATTCACCATCTTGTTTGTTCTCCCATAGTACATTTAATATTCTTCTTCCACACCATAATTCAAATTTGCCTGTACTTCTAAGGTCTTCTTTATTCATGGTACAATTTTTACATGCATCTGAGTCAGTGGAAAACGCCATGGCTTGGGGAGTCATGCTACATGGCTGGGCTGTCGTGAAAGTGTCCGGGTGACTATCAGGAGACAAGCTGCTGCTGACAGGACACTGGCCTCCTCTCCCATAGGGCAAAACTTGTCCAGGACACGATGTGCCTCTTGGTCTTGCTCATGGCCTCGGGGCTGCCCCTGGCAGTGACCAACTTCACCTTGCCAGTGGCGGAAGCGAACCTTACCTGGCCACTGGCAGAGTCCAGCATTAACAAGTCACTACTAATGGAGACCAGTTTCACCCGGCCACCAATGGATACCGGGCTAATCCAGTCACTGGCAAACATCAATGTCCCTGATTCTCAGAGAAAATGTAAGTCTTACTCATTGTCAACTTCTTCAGGTAGGAGTGTTCTCTAGGGTCTCCTATCAGTGGGGCTTACCAGGTAGATTTGGGGGCTGATGCTGATCACTGTAGGGAGGAGAACTTCACCTGAAATGACATTCAAGGTGACTGGAGTCCAGAGACACCCAGACTAGCCTCTTAGAAGTGGTCCTTCTGTTGTTGGTAAGTGAACCTGGTAAGGCCCTAAGCTAATAGATTGGGGCTGTCCCGAGAGCAGCGTGAGAGTTGGCCATAACCCAGCACAGCCTGTCCCACATACTAAGTGGGACCCCAAAGTAGGCTCTGGGTGTGCAGTGCTGGGAGCCAAAGTCACATTCCTCCTCTCTCTCCTTCAGGGACATACAATGTGGTTTGCCATTCCTGTGCAGTGTTGAACACCTTCACTTGCAATACGTTTCAGACCTGTGATTATAACACCAGGCGCTGCATGATCGTCGCCATCCGTAAGTACACTCTCTTGTCCTTACAGGAAGTAGACAGCACCAGAACTATCAGTTGCCACTCTCCACTCAGCCCCAAGCACAGTTCATTCTGAAAATAACTCTTTTGTGCAAGTAAAAGTCAGTTAGAGGTAGCCCTTTTTTTTCTGCTCACTGCAGATAAGCCAACAATGTTTGCTAGCCTGGGTAAGCCATGCATTGGAGCCCTTATGTTTGTCTCTATTTTTTTCTTTGTTGATCTTTATAGTTATGGGATTTACACTTCAGTCTTTAATTCATGTTAGGTTAGTTTTTGTATATGGTGTGATATTTTGGTCTTTTTAAATTCTTTTGCAAATCAATTTTGGTTTTGCCAGCACCATTTGTTGAAGAGATTATCTCTTCCCCATTTAATGTGTTTTGGCTCTTTGTCAAAGATCAATTCACTGTATGTGGTTGGTTTACTTTTCAACTCTTTACTTCTCAACTCTTTTCCATTAATCTATGATCTTTCCCACCATTTGCCTGTCAGTTTGTTGTACTGTTGTGGCTTATGACTTACGCACTGATTTGATCCTGGAAGCTATACCACAGGTATTTTAAGTACCAGCAGGGTCACCAACAGTGGATAGGTTTAGCTGAACTTTCAGAAGAAAACAGAGTAGGAAGAAGGAGAGACTCACTACTTCTGAATATTCAGTTACTGACAATCTTGTATTGCCGGGGTCTGGCCCCGACATAGTTGTCACGTGTGTTTGGTTCACGAGGAGGGGAGATCCAGCGGCGATAGGGATAGCGAAAGAATACACAGACAAACAGAAGAAGGGAGACAATGAGGCAC
>NW_006408519.1:51808792-51812412 GCF_000296735.1 Chrysochloris asiatica
CAGTGTATTAATTTAATATATATACCTGAATATTAATATGAAAGCAATTTGCCATTAACTGCCAGTGGCCTCATTTGTTACACTCAGCCCTAGAGGGCCTCGAACCTCTGACTAGTCTTACACGGTCTGCAACATTGTATGTAACAGTGGAATACTATCAGCACCAGAATATTGAATGTTGAAACATCATCAAGAGCAGCACAGTATTGTAAAATATAGTGCCAGAAGATGAGCTCCTCTGGTTGGAAGTCATTCAAAGTACTACTAGGGAAGAGCTGACTTTTCAAAGTAGAGTTGACCGTGATGATGTGAATGGAGTAAAGCCTTGGGGACCTTCATTTGCTGATGGGGCACAACTCAAAATAAGGAAAAACAGCTGTAAACTTCCATTAATATCAGAACATGGAATGTATGAAGTATAAATCTAGGAAAATTGGAAGATATAAAAAATGATGGTTTACTATGCTAAGAAAGACAAATTGAAGAGGAATGGCATAACATCTTCAAAAAGAACTTATCAAGATCTGTCTTGAAGTAAAATGCTGTCTGTTATAGAATTATATCCATATGCCTAAAGGAAGACCAGTGAACACCGCTATTATTCAAACTCACGCACCAATGACTAAAGCTAGTGATGATGAAATGGAAGAATTCTACCAACTTCTTCAGTCTGAAATTGATTAAATATGCAGTCAGGAAGTATTGATAATTATTGGCCATTGGAATGCAAAGGTTAAAAACAAAGAGAAGAATCAATAGTCAGAAAATCATGGCTTTGGTGATAGAAATGATGCTGGAGATTGCATGTAGAATTTTGCAAGACCAGTGACTGTTTCATTGCAGATACATTTTTTAAGCAACATAAAACATGACTACACACATGGAAGTAGCCACAGGGAATACACAGAAAATCAAATTCACTACATTTGTGGGAGGAGAATGTGGGAAAACGCCATATCATCAACCAAAACAAGATTGGGGCAGACTGTGGAACAGATCATCATTTGCTTACATGCAAGTTCAGGCAGAAGCTTAAGAAAACTAAAACAAGTCCACAAGAGCCAAAATAGGACCTTGAATATATGTTACACCTGAATTTAGAGATCATTTGAAGAATAGGTTTGATGTATTAGACACTAAAAACCGTAGACCAGAAGAGTTGTAGGATGACATCAAGAACATCATACAGGAAAAAAGCAAATGGTCATTAAGAAGACAAAAAAGAAGGAAAAGACCAAAACAGATATCAGAAGAGACTCTGAAACTTGCTCTCCGGTGTAAAGATGGAAAAGGAAGAAGTAAGACGGTACAATAGCTGAATAGAAAAATTTCAAAGGGAAGCTTAAAAAGACAAAGTCAAACATTATAACTAAATGTGTAAAGACCTGGAGTTAGAAAACCAAAAGGCACGAACACACTCTGCATTCATCAAGCAGAGAGAATTGAAGAAAAAATTCAGGCCTCAGCTTGAAATATTGAAGGATTCTGTGGGTAAAATATTGAATGATGCAGAAAGCATCAAAATAAGATGGAAGGAATACACAGATTCACTGTACTACAAAGGGATGGTTCATGTTCAACCATTTCCTGAGGTAGCATATGATCAGGAGCCAATGATATTGACTTCTTTGTCCAAGGTGCACTGAAGGCATTGGCAAAGAACAAGGCTCCAGGAATTGATGGAATTCAAATGGAAATCTTTCAACAAACTGATGTGGCACTGGAGACACTCACTCATCTATGCCAAGAAATTTGGAAGAGATCCATTTTTGTGCCCATTCCAAAGAGAGGTGACACAACAAATCCAGAAATCATCAGACAGTATCATTAAAATCCCATTCAAGGAAAATTTCACTAAAAGTAATTAAAAACATCTGAAACCATACATTGAATTGAATTTCCAGAGGTTTGAGTTATGGTGTTGGAGGAGAATATTAAAAGTGCCATGGGCTACCAAAAGAACCAGTAGATTCGTTTTGGAAGAAGTGCAGCCAGAGTGTTCCTTTGAGGCCAAGATGGCCAAACTTCGTGTCTCATACTTTGGACATATTGTCAGGAGGGACCAGTCACTGGAGAAGGATATCATGTTTGGTAAGGTGGAAGGTCAGAGAAAAAGAGGAAGACCCCCAACAAGATGGACTGGCCAAGTGGCAGCATCGATGAACTCAAGCGTGGCAACAGTAGTGAGGTTGGCCCAGGATCAGACAGTGTTTTGTTCTGCTGTGCATAAGGTCGCTATGGGTTAGTACCGACTCAATGGTCCCTAACAACAACAACAAGCTGGATTCAGAAAAGGATGTGGAATGCACGATTTCATTGCTGACATCAGGTGGATCTTGGCTATGAACAGAGAATACCTGGAAAATGTTTATTTGTTCTTTATTGATTATGCAAAGGTTTTGATTGTGTGAATCATGACAAGCTATGGACAGCATTGTGGAGAATGAATATTCTGGAATACTAGATTGTGCTCATGAGGAACCTGTACATAAACCAGAAGGAAGTTTTTCAAATGGAACAAGGGAACACTGAATGGTTTAAAATTAGGAAAGATGTGCACCAGGGTTGTATTATTTCTCCATACTTACTCAATCTGTATACTGAGCAAATAATCTGAGAAGCTGGGTTTTATGAAGAAAAAGGTGGCATCAAGCTATGAGGCAGATTCACTAATAATGCAGTTGATACAGCCTTGCTTGCTCAAAGTGAAGATGACTTAAAATACTTACTGATGAAGATCAAGGACCACGGCCTTCACTATGGGTTGCACCTCGACATAAAGAAAACAAAATGATCACTACTGGACCAGTCAATAGCATCGCCATAAATGGAGAAATGATTGAAGTTGTCAAGGACATTTTGCTCAGATCAACCATCAACTCTCATGAAAGCAGTAGTTAGGAAGTGAAATGGATGTGTTGCATTGGGCAAATCTGCTGCACAAGACCTCTTTATCATCTTCTAGAGCAAAGATGTCAGTTTGAGGACTAAGGTGCGCCCGACCCAAGACATGGGATTTTCAGTAACCTTTTATGCATGCAAGGTTGGACAGTGAATAAGGAGGAGCATAGAAGAATGATACATGTGAGTTATAGTGTTGAATATTACTGGAAGTACCACAGAATGCTAAAGGAACAAACCAATCTGTGTTGAAGAAGTACAGCCAGAATGCTCCCTGGGAGCCAGGGTGGCCAGACTTCATGTCTCATACTTCAGACATATTCTCAGGAGGGACCCAGGCAGGATATCATGTTTGGTATAATGGAGAATCACAGAAAAAGAGTAAGACCCCAGTGAGGTGGATTTGCAGCAGCAATGGGCTCAAGCCTGGCAACGATTGTGAGGTAAGAATGATGCTGGGATCTGGATTGGAATTGCGTTATTATCTATAGATTGCTTTGAGTAACATTGGCATTTTTATGATATTAAGTCTTCCTATCCTTAAGAATCGGACAATCTCTTTGATACTTCAAGCGAGTAAAGTTTTGCTAAAGGTAATACAGAAACGGCTACAATCATCCATTGACAGAGAACTTCCAGAGGTTCAAGCTGGATTCAGAAGAGGCCGTGGAACGAGAGATATCATTGCTGATGTCCGATGGATCTTGGCTGAAAGCAGA
>NW_006408519.1:51813442-51824266 GCF_000296735.1 Chrysochloris asiatica
GGTTGGCCCAGGATCAGACATTGTTTCGTTCTGCTGTGCATGGGGTTGCTATGAGTCGGTTCTGACTCAATGGCACCTGACAACAACAGCAACAATCCATGAAAATCGTACATTCTTCCATTTTTTGTAAATCTCTTGTGCTTTCTTTGTGGTACATTTTTTTTTAATAATTTTCTTTGTATAAGCCTTTTGTTTCTCTGGCTAGATTTACTCTTAAGTATTTCATTCTTTGGATGGCTATTATAAATGGTATTGTTTTCCTAATTTCCTTTTCAGAGCTTTCTTTATTACTTTAAAGGAATCTGACTGATTTTTATGTATTCATCTTGTACCCTGCCAATTTGCTGAATTTTCCAATGAGTTTAAATCATTTTTTCCCCAAAGTTTGGGATTTTTTATGTATTGGTAGGATCATATCATTTGCAAATAGAGTTTTACTTCTTCTTTGTCAATTTGGATGCCTTTGAATTTCCCTATCTTGCCTTGTAGCTTTGGCTAAGACTTCCAACACAATATTGAGTAGGAATGGTGATAAAGGGCATCCTTGTCTGGTTCCTGTTCACAAAGAGAATGCTTTCAGTTTCTCTCCATTTGATGTTGGCTGTTGGTTTTGTGTATATGCTCTTAATTATGTTGAGGAATTTTCCTTCAATTCCTACTTTGTTGACTGTTTTTATCAAGAAATGGGTGTTGGATTTTGTCAAATGCCTTTTCTGCATCAATTAATTTCATCATGAGGTTCTTTTCCTTTTTTTAATTTTTATGGTGGATTACATTGATTGTTTTTCTAATATTGACAATCCTTGCATCCCTGATAGGAATCCCACTTGATCTGGATGTGTTACTTTTTTGATACGTTGTTGAATTCTGTTGGCCAGGATTGAGAATTTTTACATGTATATTCGTGAGGGATATTGGGCTGTAATTTTGTTTTTAGTTAGGTCCTTGCCTGGTTTTGGTATGCAGGTTATGCTTGCTTCATAAAATCTATTAGGAAGTTTTCCATCCTTATCTATGTTCTGGAATAGTTTGAATAAAATCGCTGTCAGCTCTTCTCTGAATGGTTGGTAAAATTTCCCAGCAAAGCCATCTGGGCCTGGACTTTTTTTGTTTGGAGTTTTTTGATGACTTGATCAATTTTTTCTTCTGTTATAGTTCTGTTCAAGATTTCTGCCTCACTCTGTGTAAGTTTAGGTGTGCTGTATTATTCTAAAGCTGTATCCACGTCCTCTAGACTTTCACATTTATTGGAGTACAGCTCTTCACCATATTCTGTTACTGTCCTTTTTATTTCCATTGATTTTCTTGTGATGCCACCCATGTGGTGGTTTCTTACATGTGTTTTTGCATCTTCTCCCACTTTTCTTTTGTTAGATTTGCCAGTGGTTTGTCGATTTTATTAATCCTTTCAAAGACCCAGCTTCTTGTCTTTGTATTATTTCTTCTGTTTTCTATTTCATTTATTTCTCCTCTTACCTTTATTATTTCTCTCCGTTTGTTTTTGTTTTCTTTTTTGGATGTCTGCATTTATTGCTATAAGTTGCCCACTAAGCACTGCTTTTACTGTCTCCCAAAGATTTTGATATGTTGTGTTTTTAGGAATTTTGTCATTTCATTTTTTATTTGTTCTACTACCCAGTAGCTTTTAAGCAGGGTGTTATTCAGTTTCCATGCATTTGATTCTATTTCCTTTATCTTCCTAGTTCTGATTTCTAATTTTATAGCATTGTGATCTGAAAAGATGCTTGACAGTATTTTGATGTTTTTAAATTTATTGAGAACTGCTTTGAGGCGTAACTCATTGTCTATTCTTGAGACTCTTACATTGGCATTGGAAGACAGTGTGCATTCTGCTATTGTTTGGTTGAATCCTTTGTGCAGATCTATGAGCTCAAGTTGAGTGATTGTGTTGTTTAGTTCCCTGTGTCTTTGTTGAGTTACTTTCTGGTTGTTCTGTTTCTGAAAGTGGCATATTAAAATCTCCTACTATTGTGTAGAGTTGTCAATTTCTTCAAAAGGTTCTATTAGAGTTTAGTTTATGTATTTTTAGACTGTTTGATTAGGAGCATAGACATTAGTTATGTCTTCTTGTTCACTTGACCTTTAATCATGAGATAATGTCCCTGTTTGTCTATTATACTGGTTTTTATCTTAAAGTTCATTGGATTAGAGATTAACATCACCACTCTTCATTTTTTATTGCAAATAGCTTGATATATTTTTTCCATTCTTTAATTTTTAATCCATTTTTGGCTTTGTGTGTGAGGTGTGTCTCTTGTAGACACCATATTGAAAGATCGTGCTTTCGTAGCCATTCATTCTGTTACTCTCTGTCTCTTGACTGGTGCCTTTAATTCACACTCAGTGTGATTATCAATAGGTATGGATTAATTGTTGTCATTTTGCTGTTTGTGTGTCTGGTGCTGCTGGTGTCTTTGTTCTACATGCTTTCCTGTGCTGAGTTTATTTTTGTGCTGTTTTTTATTAATTTCTTGATCTTTTTAACATTTCCAAAATCATCTTGGATTTACCTTTTCTTGATTTGTTGTGGAAATGTATTAAGTTTCTTTGAGGTTACTCTGTGCCTTATTAATTCTTTCCAAATTTTAAAGCACTCTGTTTTACCATGAAATCTACCTGATTGCTTCACCAACAGGATCTCAATAACTATAATTTTCCCTTTCTTCTCTTTGTAGTTGTCCTGATCATAGACTGACATCTCAGATCCCCTATTTTCAGTTGCAATTTTGTTCTGCTATGGACTCTTCCATATCTGGACTGAGTTATTGTCTGCTCTTGTTGGTTCTCAGACAAAGAGCTCCTTTAGTATGCTTTGAAACACTGGCTTGGCTTTTACAACATCACTTAATTTCTATTTATGCTCAAATTTTCTAATTTCACAGTCATATTTGATGGACAGCTCTAATGGGTATATGATTCTTGGTTGGCAGTTTTGTTTGTTTGTTTTCCTTTCAGAATTTTGTATGTGTCTCCCCATTTTCTTGCCTGTATGGTTTCTGCTGAAAAAATCAATGCTTAATCTTACTGGTTTCCCTTTGTAGGTAACATTTCTTTTCCCCTAGCTTATTTTAGTTTTTTTAGGATATATTTTCATGTTTTTCTTCTGGGGTCTATACTATGTAAGGTTTGTTCAGCTTCTTGAATGCTTACCTTCTTATCTTTGAAGATATTAGGGAAATTTTTTTCCAGCAGCTCTTCAGCTTTCTTTTCTGTGGTTTTCATTTTCTTTTCCTGTTCTGGAATTCCTGTAGGTTATTCCTTTTCATTTTGTTCCACATGAATTTTAGGCTTCCATCAGATATTTCATTTGTTTTTTTGTTTTTCCCCCTGCTTGCTCTTCTTAGCATTGAGGGATTTGTGTTCAGGCTCCATAAGTCTGTATTCCATTAGTTCAGTTCCTCTGCTTTGCCCTTTCAGTGTATTGTCCATTTCTGCTGTTTTAGTATACATCATCTGGACTTCTGTTTGCATGCTTTGTATTGTCTCTATTTTGTTTGATTGTTCCTGTAGTGCTTTCCTGACATCTTTATTTTCCTCGGCCTTTATATGGAACATTCTTTTGAATTCTTTTTCAGGTAGTACCAGATTGTCGTCTTCTCTCAGAAACAATTTCTAGCTCTTGCTCTTGGTACATACAAACAAAACTCTGTATTGTTTCTGCACATGAGTAGAAATTTTCTTCTGCATTTTAAGCATTGTGGTGGTGTATTTGTACTAATTTGATGACTGAATGTTGGTGTATTCTTAAGCAGTCTTTGTCACCTGGTAAGTGCGATTCTGTTCACTGTTCATACGGTTCAGTTCAGACTCTTTTTTAGCAGTTGTTGGTTTGAATGCTGGCTGCTCTCGTTATAGCAGCTGGAATTGGCTTTTGGCCAGTTGATGAAGTTTTAGTGGGTGTGGGTGAACTTGACTGTATGGCCACTGTTTCTGTCTACTGGCAGTCAAGGCAAGGAGAGAAAGCAATCGCAGAAGATATAAGGATCAAAAAAGCAAGAATAAAAATGAAAGTCCTGGAACCCAGAAAAAAACAAACAAACAATAAAAGACAATAAAAAGTAAATAATAAAACCTTTTTTCTTTTAAAGCGATGACACAACTGTGGGCAAATAAGTAATTCCTTAACACCATTTAGTAGACTCTTACCATCACAGCCACCTGAGAAATTTCATGATGTTCTCTCTTTGCCTCTCTAATCTATCACCAGCTGTTTTCTTTCTCTTTCCTTCCCCTTACGTCTGGTCAGCTATTTTTCCTAGTGGGTACCTGTCCTGGGCAGGCTAGACCTGATTTAGAAGAGACTGTTGGTGCCAGCTCTTTGTGTAGTCTCCTCCCCCTTCGATTCTGTGCCCATCTCTTCATTGTCTTTATCTTTAATAAACCTGTGACCTGTAAGTATGGCCCGTGAGTTCTGTAAGGCCATTGTCTTTATCTTTAATAACCCTGTGACCTATAAGTATGGTCTGTGAGTTCTGTAAGGCCATTGCAGTGTATTACAGAACTCAGAAGAGTGCCATCAGAGTGACCAGTGTCAGAATTGGTAAGAAGGGTTGCCGGGGAGAGCTATGTCTCACTGCTACCACATGCAAGTTGCTTTGGGCTGATCTTGGTCATTCTCCCCCTGCAGTCAGACATGTTTGGCTTCCACCGTTTTGCACCAGGTCTCCCATAGCAAGTCACCAATAGCTGGTAGCTGGAAACCACAGAACTATCTCTTCTCCCATTCTAGGTGCCAGAAGTCTGAGTTCTTAGTGTCAGCAGGACTGCTGTCACTCAGGAGGATCACAGGGAGAATCCATCCCAAGCTCTGGAGGTTGCCTGAAATCCTTGTGGTTTCTTAAATTGTAGATGCATCATTCTACCCTCTTTGTATTCTTATCTTCTGCTTCTCTTTGTGTCTTTTACAAGAAAACATAGATTCTGGGTTTCTTGTTGTTAAGTGCTGTCAAGTTGGTTCCAAGTCATAGCATGCTTGTATAGGGTTTCTGAGGAGCTGCTGGTGAGTCTGAACCGCCGACCTTGGGGTTCAAACTGACTTTGAGGGCTATTGCTTATCCTTCACCACCACAAGAGGCCATAATTCATCATACTTTTTTTTTTTTTTTAAGTTTTTATTGTGAGGTTCACATGGGAGAACATCAGCCCTACACTCATCTGTTTCATTGTAATGATTACAATCCCCTCCATGCGTCATCAAACAACCAAAGGGTACACCCAATAGGCCCACCCCCTGGCCATCAGCACACAGCTCCTCTCCTTCTCTGAGTTCAGTGCCCCAAGTTGCTCCTTCTGTCCATGTCATCTTCTCTGTCTTCATACCTGATATCACTGCCTCTTGGGGTAAGGTCCCATTCTCCGTTCCTCTCACTGGGTGTGTCCTGGTGGATATGATCAGGTGATAGGCTTCCTTTTTTTGCATGTTATTGCTCTTGCCTTAATAGTGCAATATTATGGGGTATGCTTATAGTTTGGCTATATGGCCACGATTGCTGTCTCTTCTTGGGTAAAAAGGAGAAAAAGCTCCCACCTCCAGGACAAATGTATGATCAAAAGGACCAAAAGCAGAAGCAATATAAAAGAAGAGACAAAAACCACCACTTTGAAACAAAAATAAAACTGTGGCCGATTGTTCAGTTGCCTTACTACACAGGCAGTGTGTGTGTGCACCATAGAAGCTTCCAGTAGTGGGTGGGGTATCCACTCGCTCAGGCCCTTCCTCTAGTCGCCAACATAGAGGTATGCAGATAGATGTTGAGAAGTTAATTGGAGAAAGATTGTCTACTGTTTTTGTCTCTGAAGGTCAGTTAGGTATCTGCATGTGCACAGCATAGTTCTCAAGATAGTTGCATTCTTTTATGCTGGGGTTTTACAGATTGTTCTTGCTGTATAGTGAAGGGTCCCACACAAGTTATCTTTATGGCTGGGACCCACAGGCTGACATCATAAACAGCCACCAAGCTCTTTCTCTCTGTGCCATGGGAAAACTATGGGATCAGAGTTGGACTTCCTTTTTTGGGGGGGTAAGGGAGATGTATGCACCCACCCACCTGAAGGTGTCCAGGCTGGACAAAGAAGGTGCGACAGAGAAAAGGAGGAAAAAATGTGTAGAATTTCCTGTGCCTCCTTTTGCAAATGTCACTTGTGCCATTTTTAGCACCAGTTGCCTCTGCTGGTCTGGCTGTAACCCCACCCTCTGAACTCTGCCCAGGTGGGTGGCCGCAGAGGGAGTCCCATCTCAAGCATTTCCTAACTCGCAGTATTTTCCTTTATATTGTGATTTTTCACTTGCACATGTGATAAACTGACACCCTATATCTTATGCTAGATCCAGAGCTCTGGTGGTGTTGCGTGAGCGGAGCTTCTCTGGGTTTTCAATCCCTCCCCCACGGAGCCTTTCTTAGCTGGCTATCTTTGCTGCCTGCCAAAACTGGAACTCCAATTCATCACACTTTTGGGAAGGACCAGAGACAGACACAAAGATGGCAGCAGAGGAAGAAAATTGTTTCCAGGGGATTTGTTTTTGGAGTAACCAGACTCTCTAGTGGGCTTGGACAAGAATTCTAGGCAACATTGTAACACTTGGGAATACAGAATGTGAATGTGGAGCTTCATGCTTCATGGGAGGTTTAAATGCTTTGTAGGCAGTAGTTTTTAGGCTGTGGAATCAGGGATATTTATCTCTTCTTTCATTTTTAGGTTTGAACCTTCGTAATCTCCTTGTTTACAAGGGCTGTGCATTCAACTGCACATTTACATATGCATCTCAACAGCCCCCTGAAGCACCAAGAAAAATCACCAGAAAAAACAATTTCTATTATGTTCATTGTTGTGGAGTTAATCGGTGCAATTTTGGAGGACCTACTAATGTGGAGAGGGACATGCTCCCATTCCAACCAATTGAGGAGAATCTTCCAGAAGGAACCGTGCCTTTAGGCGAATCAACCCTGTTTCTGAGCCTTGTCTCCATCATTATCAACAATGCGTTGACTTGAGGACCCCTTCTAGGGAGCTGGTTCTTGCCCCCTCTTTTTCAGTGCACACTCTGTTGCTCTCCTAAAAATCAGTGACACTGATCCACTGGGCCACTGCTGGGAGATTTCCCCATTGATGGTTTACTTTACGAGTTAATAAAGAAAGGAATGGTTTGTGGAGAACTTGTATAGTCTTTGGTTTGCCAGCACATCCTCCGACATCCTCAGAGGAGTCTGCACAGACCTAGTCTTCTGTCTGAATCTTGCTACATACTTGGGGTTACTTTGTGACCTTAATTTTGAACTGCTGCTTCTCCTTGAGATATTGTGAATTAAATATTTGTTGTGCTAGTTACCAGTAACCCTGCCACCTTAGCCTTAAAAAGATCATTTCTCAAAACCAGAGCTGTTAGAGGATGTGGCTCTAGGTCAGCTGGAGGAGAGATTCCCATCTCTGGCTCAGTCCTTTACCTTAAGCCCCTAAGATTACATAGGCTTTTGGGTCAAGGAGCAAGGGTCGCAGAGAGAGTGCTTGCCACATGGATCTGCAGAACCAGTCCTGGAGACAATGTCCTATGTCCCTCTGTGTGTTAATGATGTTTTACAGGCACTCTACTAGTCTCTCATCAGTGGCTTTGGCTTCACACAAGCCACAGGGTGAAGGGGCCTGAAGCCAGCTGATGACTGACTTGCAATGGTAGGGAGAGCTGGGGTTGCCACACTCACTCTGAGCATATGCCTTGTTGGTATTGCGACACTACCATGGGTGGAACCTGGAATCAGGCCCTCTATGTTTCTTCTGCCTATTGTAACAATTCAATTACCAGATTTTAAAAATCATCGTGATAAATAATTTAGCCTATTTTAAAGAGTTAAAACCCCAGTCTTTAGTTTTTAAAGTGTTCACAATGTGCATCCATCACTGCTAACTAATACCTGAACATTTGCCTCACTCCACAAAGAAGTCCACAGCCACGTGGAAGTCATTTCCCATTCACCCCTCCTACAGACCCTGGCCACCAGTAGTTGGCTTTCTTCCTCTGTTCACTGATTTTCCTGTTTCATATTTCATAGAAATAGAATCACACTTTATTCCATTTTTTTGTCTGACATATTTCATAATGCATATTGTATAATGCATCAGTACTTTGATTCTTTGCGTGTATGGGTGCATATTAAGGCAGATTCACCTGGACTCCTTATATGTAGCTGTAGGATCAGACCCTGACAGGGAAGCACAGGGTCTGAAAACCCACCAGCTGCTCCTTGGGAACCTTGTACAGAATGGCTATGAGTCGAAGTCGACTCAACAGCAACAATTGAACTATATAATTCAGATACCATGCAACTCACCCTATTAAAGTATATAAGTAAATGTAGTATACATTTACAACTCCCCCATCCTTCTGGTTAAGAAACCAGGTACTGGAGAATATCAATTTATTATACCTGGTGTCTACATCTCATCTGTCACTTTGTTGTACTGTGGTGGCTTGTATGTTACTATGATGGTGAAAGCTATGCCATTATTATAAATTATATAAATACCATACATTCTAATAAAAACCTTAAGGGTCATCCACAGTGGACAGATTTTAGTTGAGCTTCCAGATGAAGACAAACTAGGAAGGCGAGATGGACTATTTCCAAATATTTAGTCACTGAAAACCTTATGAACAGCAGTGGAACACTGTCAGCACCAGATTATTGAATACTGAAACACCATGAAGAGTACCAGAATACTGTCAGATATAGTGCCACATGATGAGCCCCTTAGGTTGGAAGGCACTCAAAATGCAACTCGGGAAGAGCTGCCACTCAAAGTAGAGTTAACTGTGATGACATGAAGGAAGTAAAGGCCTCAGGACATTCATTTGCTGATTGGGCTCAACTCAAAATGAAGAGACACATCTATAAAAATCCATTAATAATTGGAACGTGGAACTTAACATGAATCTAGGAAAATTGGAAATAGTAAAAAATGTGCCGGGAGCCAGTCCCAGCAAACTTATTCCAGGGTTTTTCTGAAAACGGGTGCGGATGTCCACGGTAAGAATTACACGGAGTCTATGGGTCTTCTTCTTACATGCTTTAATATTATTATTTCTGTGGCTACTCTCTATTTCCCTCATTTTTTACTGTCCTGCTCACTCCTTACTCCCCTGCTCCCCTGCTCATCCTTCTGCTTCTTTTCTCCCTTCCCCGGCTCCTGCTTTCATTCTCTCCTCTCCTGCTCATCTCTTCTGTTTCCTTTCTCCCTTCCCCTCCTTCCATTTCTTTACTGTCTCTTTCTCTACATTACTCTTATTCTTTTTCTTTCTACACTACTCCTCCTAATTATCTCTACATTACTACTTTCACTACTCCACTGCCCTGTTCCTTCTCTGCATTACTCCCTCTATCCTCCCTCCATTCTTGTCTTGTCTCCTCTCCACCTCATATTCCTTCTTCTCTCCCTACTTCTTTCTGCTTCTACTTACCTCTCTCACTCTTGCCTCTACTCACTCTTACCTCTACTTACTTATTCTATCTTACAACCCCCTTATATACCATTACAAAAAACATTGCTTTCATAGTAATCAGTAACATCAAAATACAATCAAGTCTGGGGCACATTCTTCATGATTTACATCAGGGATGAAAAGTTACAGCAAAGAGACATTATCTCAAGGCATACAAGACATTCAGGCGACTTGAAATCTTTTAGTTAAACATTTGTTCCTACATAAATCTATTCTTTTCTCTGAGAAGCAAGTTAACCTTCACATATGTTTCTTATCCTTTGTCTGTTAAGTCTTGTTAATTTTAGTTGTTAGGTGCAATTAACTCTCCATTAACTTCTTCCATACACTATCTGTTTATAGCCTACAAAAACATCACTTATCAGGGAAACTGAGGCTATGAAAAACAACTTCTCTATTTTACTGATCATTAATTTAAGAATGTCTAAGTCAGACTTTTTATTTAGTATCTGTATATACCCATAGCTTTTATTTATGGCCTGGTTGCTTTTAGGGGTTCTTTATTGCCTTAAACTAAGGCTGCAAGGAAGAACATTTACAATCACTAAACTTAAGCTGGTAGTAATTCAGTTGATAAATCCTGTCTCCTAGCAGTCTTAAGAACATTGTTAATATAAGTATTAAAACTACCTATGATTACAAGTAGAATAAAATGTAGCTAATGTGTGGCTTCTAACTTTTAATAAAAATAAAGTGTAGGAGAGTCAAAATCTAAAGTAAAGGGATACTAATAAAATAATGAATAAATCAGAGAATGATACAAAAGGAAAAAAAAAATTTAACTAGGGGTCTGCACATAGAATATTTCTTGTGGCTCTGCCATCCAAAGAAAATAATTCATCGTTGTTAAGTGCCATCGAGTCGGTTCCGACCCATAGCGACCCTGTACAGGGTTTTCGAGGCTGTAAATCTTTACAGGAGCAGAAAGCTTCATCTTTCTCCCACGGAACAGCTGGCAGTTTCGAACTGCTGACCTTAAGATTCACAGCCCGATTCGTAACCACTATGCTATCAGAGCTCCCTAACATCAATATATACTAGGCATTATTGAGCTGACATGGACTGGTATTGACCATTTTGAATCTGATAATCACATGATTTACTATGCCAGAAATTATAAATGGAAGAAGGATGGCATCACACTCATCATCAAAAAGATCATACCAAGGAGAGCAAACAAGATGGCGGATCGGGTGGACGTATAGCAGAGAGCTCCGCCAACAACAACACAGAATATCCGACCAAGCAGGCTCAGGGGCTGGTCCCAGAACTCTGAACCACATATAAAGGAATACTTAGAAGGTTGGAAG
>NW_006408519.1:51827351-51834655 GCF_000296735.1 Chrysochloris asiatica
AAAAACCTTAAATTAAAAAAAAAAAAAAAAAAGATCATACCAAGATCAGTCCTGAAGTACAATGCAGTCTGTGATAGGATAATATCATACGCCTACAAGGAACACCAGTTAATACCAAAAAAAGTCCGTGCTGATAAAATTGAAGAATTCTTCTAACTTATTCAGTCTGAAATTGATCAAACATGCAATTAAGATGTATTAATAATAACTAGTGTTTGGAATGCAAAGGAATTTGGAAACAAAGAGGAAATCTCAGTGGTTAGATAATATGGCCTTGATAATAGAAATGATGCTGGCGATCGCATGATAGAATTTTGACGGACCAATGACTTCATTGCAAATACATTTTCAAACAGCATGAAAGCTGACTATACTCTTGGACACCTCACCAGATGGAATACATAGAAACCAATTTTACTACATATGTGGAAGGAGACAGTGGAAAGGTTCTGTATCATCAGCCAAAACAAGGCTAAGGGCAGTTTGCAGAACAGATCATCAACTGCACAAATGCAAAAATTGAAGAAAATTAAAACAAGTCCACAGGAGCAAAATATGGCCTTGAATATACTCCAGCTAAATATAAAGATCATCTGAAAAACAGATTTGACTCATTAGACACTTTAAGACTTAAGACCAGAAGAGTTATATGACATGAAGAACATTGTACAGGAAGAAAACAGAGGATCATTAAAAAGAAAGAAAGACCATAATGGATGTCAAAAGAGATTCTAAAACCTGCTCTCCAGTATAGACATGCTAAAGCAAATGGAAGAAGTGAGAGGTACAAGAGCTGAACAGAAAATTTCAAATGTCAGCTCAAAAAAGACAAAGTCAAATATTGCAACTAAATGTACAAAGACATGGAGTTAGAAAACAAAAAGAGAATAACATACTCAGCATTTCTCAAACAGAGGGAAATGAAGAAAAAATTAAAACCTTGATTTGTAGTATTGAAGGCTTCTATGGGCAAAATATCAAATGATACAGAAAACATCAAAAGAAGATGGAAAGAATGTACAGAGTCACTGTGCCAAAAAGTAATGGTCAATGTTCAACCATTTCAAGAGGTAACATCATCTGATAAATAGTCAGTGAACCTAAACCCCAAAGATTCAGTAAAACAACTACTAGACCTCATTGTAGTTCAGCAAAGTGGCAGGATATAAGATGAACATACAAAAATCAGTTGGATTCCTCTACATCAAAAACAACAGTGCTGAAAAGGACATTAGGAAAGCAGTATCATTTACAATAGCCACCCAAAGAAGGAAATATCTAGGAATAAATGATACCAGAGAAACAAAGTACTTATACAAAGAAATTACAAAACTCTACTACAAGAAACCAAAAGAGACCTACAAAAGTGGAAGACTGTACCATGCTCTTGGATAGGAAGATTTAACATTGTGAAAATGTCAATACTGCCCACAGCAATTTACACATATAATACAATCTCAATCCAGATTCCAAGACATTCTTCAAAAAGATGGAAAAAAATAGTTATAAGCTTTATAAGGAAAGAGACCCAGGATAAGCAAAGCACTGCTTGAGAAGAAGAATAAGGTTTGAAAACTCTCACTCCCCGACTTCAAAATTTATTACCATGGGTACAGTGGTCAAAACAGCTTGGTACTACTGGTACAATGAAAGATACATTTATCAATGGAACAGAATCCAGAAATTAATCCATCCGCATACAGCCAATTGATTTTTGACAAAGTACCTAAATATATTGCATGGGGAGGTGAGATAATCTCTTCAACAGATGGTGCTGGCAGAACTGGAAAGTGATACGCAAAAGATTGAAACAAGACCTTCACCTCATGCCTTATACAAAAACCAACCTAGCATGGATTAAAGAACTAAATGTTCTTTAATTATGAAGATAATTATGAATTATCTTCATAATTATCCCAGAATTATGAAGACCATCAATGACAAAATAGGGACAAATGTGAGGACACTAATTCAGGGAATACACAGACTACCAAACATTTTGAAAACTATACAAACAAAAGTAGACAGATGACTGGGACATATTAAAATTTAAAATGTATGTGTATCAAAAGACTTCACCAGAAGAGTAAAATGGGGAAAAAACTTTTGCAATGACACATCAGACAAGGGACTCATTTCTTAAATATGTAGGAAACTGCAACACCTCTACAAGAAAAAGACAACACAATTAAAAATGGGCACAGGATGTGAACAGACACTTCACCAAAGAGGAGATCCAGGCAGCCAACAAACATAGGAAGAAATGTTCACGATCACGAGCCATTAGAGAGATGCAAGTCAAAACAACAATGAGATATCATCTCACACCAGCAATAACAGCAGTGATCAAAAAAGTAGAGGACAATAAATGCTGGTGGGGATGTGGAGAGACTGGGATACTCCTGCATTGCTGGTGGGATTGCAAAATGGTCCTACCTCTCTGGAAAGCAATATGGCGCTTCAGAAAGTTGGAAATAGAAATACCTTTTAATCCAGCAATTCCTCTACTTAGTATTTACCCACAAGAAATACGAGCCATAACATGAGTAGATATATGTACACCAATGTTCATAGCAGCACTATTTACAAGAGCAAAAAGATGGAGACAGCCTAAGTGCCCATCAACCAAAGAATGGATAAACAAACTGTGGTACATACACACAATGGAATATTATGCTACCTTGAAGAATAACAAGGAAGCGGCAAGCCACCACATAACATAGATGAACCTTGAGGACATTATGCTGAGTGAAATTAATCAGTCACAAAAGGAGAACTACTGCATAGGACCACTACTGTAAAAGACTAAGAAAACCCTTAATAAAGGGGGAGGGGATTATTTGCTGGTTACTGGAATGTGGGGGGTGGGGGAAGGGAAGGGAAAGTGGAGCACAGGGTAGGGAATAGACATGGGATAGTTTGGGTGCCAGGGAGGGGGGCAATATACAAGAAGGGGGAGGAGAATAGAAAACAATTAGGCAGATTTGCATGGGCTAAGTGGGACAGAGGTAAATAATGATGTATGCACAACTTTGAACAACAAGGCTCTGGGATACAGGGATTGAGACATGGTTGGAATGGGGAAAAGAGAGAAAATAATGTTAAGATGCTTGGCTATCTTTTGAATCTTGGTTTCCCTGGCATACCATTATAAAATAGACACTTGAGGGGGAGAGAAAGGAATAGCCAGAAATACCACCATAAAAAGCTTGTAAGTCTATCTTCTGCCTATAACTGATTAGAATACCTAAAATGAGGCTACAACATGCCCAGTGAAGGAGGCTTTCTGTGGAGCCTCTGCATTACATAAGACCATAGGTGGAATCCTGAACCCCTTCCAGAATCCTCTGAGGTGGGAAATTTACTTTTGAAAGGACAAGCAGACCAGCCTGGAGTGGCTAGAAGAACAGACGATCCTTCTTGGAAGAAAGACCAACAGGAAAAATACAAAACAATATAGGCAGTTCAACTGATTACTGTAAGAACAAGCAAGTTGCTCACCCAGGAGACATCAAGGCAGGTGGTCAAGTCCCCTCAGGGCAAACCCCCTTCCAAGACTAAGACTCAATGGGAATACACACTCGTGTATCGGTGACCACATTTGTCACCCATAAGGGGAAGTGAGGGGAAAATAGCAATGAAGTTGCGAGCTAAGCCCTACAACATTCAATAGACTCCTGTGAACCCGGATGGAGACCTAGTTGGCCAGCAGTGTGGCAAGACCTGGGGACTCCTGGGCCCAGTGTCAGTGACATAGCCACAGAGGACTAGAGTGGAGAGTGAAGCATCCAGATGATAAGAAGTGAGGGCATATGCATAAGAACACCCACACTTGCAAATAATACCCACTTGACCTGGCTTCAATGGCTGGATGAGCAGAGCTCAACTAGAAAATGAAAGAAGAGGAAAAAAAAAAAAAAAAAACCAGTAATCTGATACAATTTGATGAACTTGACCTATACCTATGGATGCAGTAGCTCAAAAGAGGGAACAAATCTTTACAGCGAGGATCATTCCCACCTCCTCGATACACAGGGTAGACAGGGATGGGTAACTTGGACATTAGCTACCCAAAATGGGGGGCTACAAAGACAAGAAGTGACTGGCTTACAAGCTTTCAAGAGGGAGCCTAGTTCCAGAGGACACTGAAGAAGGTAGAATCTCCACTGATTAGTATCCAATCTGTCTGGGTGGGGCTGATGAAAGGAGATGGGGATGGCACACATGTGGCACATCTAGTGAATAATTGCTATCAGGACTGACTGGGAGGGTTGTAATGTAAAGGCAGACATTTTGTCGCAGAAGGAGGGGAGTGGTTGACTTTGCAGTCCAGGAGTGGAGGTCCCTGGGACCATTAAGGGAGAAGAGCAGAATGTGGGACCCTACCCAAAGAATCAGTGATGCCAGAGATGGAGCCCCTGGGAACTTGCCCCAGAGAGGTGGAGGGACTGTGCTGACGACCAGGGGGAAGGCTTGTAGTGTATACCCTTTGGTTGGTTGATGATGCATGGAGGATATTGTAACCTTGGCAATGAAACTGTATATGATAGGATGAATGTAAAACTAATGTTCTCCTATGTAAACTATAACATAATTCACAATAAAATATATATTTTTTCATTGTACATTTCAATGTAATTCAATTAATAAATTTTGTTCTTCTGGGACCAACACTGTTTTCTTCAGTTTAAATAAATCCTTACTTACCCAAAGACACAAAAATATTCTTCTACGTTTTCCTCTGTGTCTTTACTTAGTGCTTGCATTTAGATGTTCAGTGAAACTTTTGCTTTTGTAGAGTGTAAGCATTGTGTATATAAATCTGATTTCACTCAGCATAATGTCCTCAAGGTTCATCCATGTTATGCAGTGGCTTGCAGCCTCCTTGTTATTCTTCAGTGTAGCATAATATTCCATTGTGTGTATGTACCACAGTTTGTTTATCCATTCTTCGGTTGATGGGCACTTAGGCTGTCTCCATCGTTTTGCTCTTGTAAATAGTGCTGCTATGAACATTGGTGTGCATATATCTATGCATGTTGCAGCTCGTATTTCTTGTGGGTAAATACTAAGTAGAGGAATTGCTGGATTAAAAGGTATATCTATTTCCTCTGAATAATGCAAAATACATATTTCTCCACTGTACTGCAGGATTGCTTTTGCTTACTGTCTTAGGCTAGTTGTCTCTAGAGAGGCAAAAGCAGTGAAGCTTATATATGGCTATAAAAAGAGAAGTTTTTATCAAGAAAAGGGCTCACACAATGATAGAAGTTGGCAAGTTCTAAGTCTTTGGGTCAGATGAACCAAGATGGTCAAATGCAAGCAGGCAGTTTGTGCAGGCTCTCAGGATCATTAGGCAATAAAGCAGGCCACTGGCTCAAGTCAAAAGAACTGAAGGTTGAGTGATGAGCCAGATGCAGGATCCAGACCAGTAGAAAGCTAAGAAGCTTTTCCTGACTGTCCAATATAGCTTGCAACACCTCTAAGGAAACTTCCTTTCAGTTGATTGACTGCTCACAGCAGATCTCATTAAGGAGGTGATTACATCATATCATTTTCACTATGTGGAGGGTGTGAGGGTTACGACATCTTAACTGCCAAACCACTGAGAATCCTGGCCCAGCCAAGTGACATAAAATCTTAACCACCATACTCACCATTATCAGAAATGCTGTGAGTTATGTGGCACTTTATGAATTCAGTCTTTTTTCCCCTGTCTTTCTCAAGACTGCATGGCTGTTCTTGGCTATTTTAGAATCAACTTGTCAAGCACACACACACAACCCAATCTATTGAGATCTGATCAGAGTTTTATTGAACCTGTAGATTAGTTTGAGGAGATTCAACATCTTTAGTGGGTCCTTGTAAATGAAAAAGAAAAAGAAGCATTGGTAGTTGGGAAATAATGGTCTTGGTGATATAAAAGAAGCCAGAGATTGCATGATAGAGTTAAGAAAGACCAATGACTTACCCATTCATTACAAATACCTTTTATCGACAACATTAATGGTGACCATACATATGGACCTTACCAGATGAAATACACAGAAATCTGTGGAAAGAGACAACGGAAAAGCCCAATATCATCAGAACACAGCCAGAGACCAGTTGCAAACAGACCATTAATTGCTTATGTGCAAGTTCAAATTGAAACTGAAGAAAAATCCATAAGAAGCAAAGTACAACAATGAGTATATCACACCTGAAATTAGAGACCATCTCAATAGTACATTTGATGTATTGAACACTAACCTTATCAAAAGAACTTGGAAGGAATACACAGAGTAACTGTACCAAAAAGAACTGGTCAACATTCAACCATTTCAGGATGCATCGTATGATCAAGAACCGATAGTATTGTAGGTGGGGAAAGATGGCAGACTAGGCAGAAAGGCTGTGTGGACTTTCTGAAGCAAGGATATGAAAAATTGGATGAGATTGATGAAGTGGATGGACCTGGCACTCTGAACTTCAGAGGAAGGCATAGAAAAGTGGATACAGTGCTTACTGGGGGAGAGAGTTGAACAGACATGGCAAGAGATGAGGTAACTGATGAGCAGTAGTAGCTGGCAGGACCAGCCACCACTCTCTTGAGAATTTGTGAATAACTTAAGAGATGAGAAAACATATTTGCATTTCAGAAACCTAACCATGACTTGCAGAGACAGAGGTGTGACTTTATTTTTTCTTTTTAACTTACCAGCATACACCCCCAGGGAATCTCCTACTTCCTAAGCAGTCAGAGCCATTTGGAGGTTGTAAATCCCAGGGAGGAACTAATTACAATAACCCCACTAGAGCAGGCCCTGCTCTAAATCTGCCAAGTTGACACTAGCTATCCCTAGACTGGGTCTCACTAGGAGAGGTGGCTGAATGAATGCATGAGGTAGAGGCAAAAAGGAGGGAAGGAAGGAAAGGGTGCTGGCAATCTGGATAGGCCCAACAGACACAGTATGGCCATCTTGAACATTCTCAGGTGGCTGTGAAGACAAGAGGCCAGTAGGTGCCACAGCATAATGCTTAATGGCAGAGGGAAAGTTGTTGACTATCAATTTTTGTTGTGTTGGCTGTTTTGTTTATCTCCTTCTTGCCTCACCTGACAGGACACAGCAACTTCAGCCATACAGCCAAGCCAGAGCCATACACTCTAGAGAACCACCAAGTAAATGGACAAGAGCCAAAACCAGCTATTATATACAGTGACTACAAATAACATCAGCTAAATCCATTCTGAATTGAATTGTACAAACAACTAACAGAGAACGGTGCACAAGCCTATCTCCTGATCACACTTAATGATAATC
>NW_006408519.1:51837744-51838804 GCF_000296735.1 Chrysochloris asiatica
GGTAAGTAGGACAGCCTGGCTGGCCACTGCAGTCTCTTCCCGCTAGGCAGCGTCTCCCCATTGACCTGGTCTCCAAACACCTCTCACCCCGCCGCTCCGTGGTCTGGGTATCATTTAACACCTCCATCAGGTCTACGCAGTTCTCCATGATAGAAGCCCATATTTAGGTACCTCCAAATGATAGACAGAAAGGTTGAAGAAAACAACAAAAATTTATAAAATTGCTACAGGAACAGTCAAACAAAATAGGTAAAGGTTTGGAGACAATACAAAACCTGCAAACAGGAACCCAGAAGATTAGTACTAAGATATCAGAAATGGACAATACCCTAAAATACAAAGAAGTAGATTTGAATCCATAGAAACCAGAATTAGGGAGATTGAAGAACAATCAGAAAAAAGAATGAAACAATCTGAAGAAAGTCTTATGATTTATGTGATGCGACATTAAGAGGAATAACCTACTGATGATCAGAATTCCAGAACAGGAAGAGACAAAGCCATAGAAAAGACAGTTCAGGAACTGGTGGATGAAAATCTCCCTAACATCACAAAAGATGAAAAGATAAGCATTTAAGAAACAGAACAAACCCCAAACAAGGTAGACCCCAAAGAAAATCCCCCTGACATATCATTATCAAAATCTCCAAAAATCAAAGACATGGAAAGAAACCTGAAAGCAGCTTGGGAAAAACTAAATGTTACCTACAAATGAAAACCAATAAATCTTACCTCAGCAGAAACCATGGAGGCAAGAAGATAATGAGGATGCATATACATAACTCTGAAAGGCAAAAATGTCAACCAAGAATAATATGATCAGCAAAATTGTCCCTCAAGTATGATGATTATATTGGAACATTGCCGGATAAACAGTGATGAAAAGAATTTGTAAAAACCAAGCCAAACAAGACCTGGGGACTCTTGGGCCCAGAGTCAGTGACATAGCCACAGAGGACTAGAATGGAGAGTGAAACATCCAGCTGATAAGAAGAGAGGCCATATGCATAAGAATACCCACACTTGCAGATAATACCCACTTGACCTGGTTTCAATGACT
>NW_006408519.1:51840074-51841249 GCF_000296735.1 Chrysochloris asiatica
ATAGCAACCCTGTACAGGGTTTCCAAGGCTGTAAATCTTTACGGGAGCAGAAAGCCTCATCTTTCTCCCATGGAACAGCTGGTAGTTTTGAACTGCTGACTTTGTGGTTCTCAGTCCGATTTGTAACTGCTACACCACCAGAACTCCTTAAAGAAACTAGTAGCACCACAAAATTACAGTAAAATCACTGTAATCAGTACATGCCTATCAATAACCATGCAGAATGTCAATGGATTAAATGAACCAGGCAACATACAGGAAGTAGCAGAATGTATAAGAAAGTAGGGTCTTTCAATATGTTCTTGCCTATAAAAGACACATTAAACACAAAAATAAAGTTAAAAATTAAAAGATGAAAAAAAAAATCAAGCTAATGGCAATCAAACATAAGCAGAGTGACAATATTAATCTCTGATAAAATAGGCTTTAAGGCATAAACCAGCATAAGAGACAAGAACATTATCTCATGATTAAAAAGGTCAGTTGAACATCTATGCTCTCAAAATACATAAACTCTAATAGAACTGAAGAAATAGATAACTCTATAATAGGAGATTTTGATACACCACTTTCAAAAAAAGTGAGAACAACTAGAAAGAATTTCAACAAAGACACAGAGGAACAAACAACACAATCAATCAACTTGACCCCATAGATTTGTAAAGAGCACCCAACCCCAAAACAGCACAATACACATTCTTTTCCAGTGAACAGGCAACATTTTCCAGAATAGAACATGTTTTAGGCAACAAAGCAAGTCTCAGTAAAGTTTAAAATGTCAAAATACTAGAAACAATCTTACCAGATCTCAGTGCTATAAAATTAGAAACCAACAATAGGAAGATTAAGGAAACAAAATAAAATATCTGGAAATTAATGAATCCTGCTCAAAAGCTACTAAATGATAGAAAAATGAAATTAAAAAATTGCTTGCTGCAACTGAGAAAGAAAACACAACATACCAAAACTTTTGGGGCACAGAAAAAGCAGTGCTGAGAGGACAATTTAAAAACAATAAACACACACATCCAAAAAGAAGAAAGAACCAAAATGAACACATTAACACAAAGTCACCAACAGTTAGAAAAAGACCAGTCACCAGAAAAAGAAAAAAAAAAAAAAAAGAACTAAATGAATTAGAAAACAGAAAACCAATAGAAAGTATCAAGACAAGA
>NW_006408519.1:51864900-51889396 GCF_000296735.1 Chrysochloris asiatica
CCTGAGTGAATCTACACCATCCTCACACTGAGTGAATCTACACCATCCTTACACTGAGTGAATCTACACCATACTTACACTGAGTGAATCTACACCATCCTTACACTGAGTGAATCTACACCATCCTTACACTGAGTGAGTCTACACCATCCTCACAATCGTTCCACTTGAGCCCGTTCCTGTACTACTTTGGAAACCCATGGCATTGGAGGGTTTTGTCTTTTTGCTGACCCTCCACTTTACCAACCTATGTTTCTGTTGTTTTTCAGTTTCCTTGAGTCGGCTTCAACTCACAGCGACCCTATATAAGGTTTCAAGGAGCAGGTGGTGGGTTTGAACTGCCTGGCCTGTGGTTGCAGTCCAGGCGTGAACCTGCAGTGCCCCACCAGGAGTCCAAGCTGTGGTAGCGACTAGTAGTAACTCAGGGACAGGCCTAGGCGGGTTAGGATGGAAGATCTGGCCAGCGGGCGTCCTAGAGCAACGATGCAGAGACAGGCTCAAGGTGGCGGTGGACCTGCTTCACCACTTTAAGGTATGCAACAAAGGCAGTGCTGCTCAGCTGAATTTGCTTGCTCACCTGCTGGCCCCCCACTTGACAGGCCAAAACTTGCGGCGGGGGGTGGGGGGTGGGGAAGGGGCTCAGCCCACCGAGACATGCAGCACCCCAGACAGGCCCGAGGGTGCAAATAAACTGTGTGAGAGATCTCTGGGGGGCTAGGGCAGGGCCTAGCTCGGGATGGGCAGTTCTGCTGCTGCAGGGGTGGAAAGGACACCTGGAGGTCTAGAAGTCCAGCAGGGCCAGGGGGTCAGCGGGGTCTGCGGGTGCCAAAGAATAAAGAAAGAAAGAAATTCTCTGGTCTTGATACTGTTCTTGGCGCCCTAGTGGTGTGACCTATACGTGCTAACTGAAAGGTGGACAGCTTGAACTCACCAGCTGTTCCCTAGGAGAAGGAGACCCAATGAGGCAGTTATGTTCTGTCACATGGGGAGAGGGTGTCTCCATGAGTCATGGTATCTTCAGCCAACATCAGTGAAAGCCCTCCTGGACCAGAATGTCCGGCTGGTGTGCTCTGAGCAGGCAGCCTGCCCACTCACTGCACAGTACAGGTACTGTGTTCAAGGGGGTCCTTTTTCAGGGCCGTGTCAGGAGTAGGAGGAGTGGAAGACAGCCTGGCTGCTCCCCACTCTCCCCCACCCTCCCCTGGATGTGGAAACAGCCAGATTCTCTGGCTCAATCATTCTATTCTGCTGCCTGGAGACAATTTCTTAAACACTGGCATCTTGGAGCCTCTGAGCCCCTTCAGCACCTGCCCAGGGCCAGTGTGGGACCTCCCAGGGCCCTGCACCCAGTATTGGGTCTGAGTGTTGGCGAAAGTGGAGCCCTGGCAGCTGGGTTGACAAGAGTTTGCTGAGATGTCTTGGCACCCTTTGCCTCAGTGTTCAGATCTGAAAATAGGGATGTGATGGGACAAATGATTGCAGATTCTTGTCACTCTTTCCAAAGGTGATGGATTCTAGAGAGCTCAGTGTGGAGGTTCTGGGGAGGGCAGACAGCAGGGGCCTGACCTGGACTTTTAGATGCTGTATTTCCCTTGAGGACCCCCAGCATCCTGTCTGAAGGACCACCTGAGCTCTCTCCCATCTGTACTAGCTTAGAAGGTCACAAGATCCTCAAAGCATGAAAAGCAGGGGCCAGGGTGTGCAGCAGGCTTGTGGCCCAGGCAGCCCTCCTTGACATGCCTTGATTTCTCCAGATTGAATTGGAGGATATACCAAGCCTGACTTCCCATGCCCAGCTCCTGGAAGATCCGGAGGGGTAGGGGAGACCTGGGTCCAGGGGGTGCCTCCTCCATGTATGGTTTGCGAGACTTGGGGCAAGTTAAATTAATTCCTAAGACTGTGTTTCCTCATCTGTGAAATGGAATAGTGATCAGGTTACTGGGAAGACAAGTAGACACATGTGCCCTTTGCTGGGCTCAAGGTCAGCAGGTGGTAACTAGTAGGCTAGTTCACACATGACCTGCTCACCCCAGGGGGCACCACAGAGAAAGAACTTGTGTGTGTTCAGTGTGCTCCTGTGGTAGCAGCAAGCTTTGTAAACACCAATTGTGTTATCATGGCTGGGATCGAACCTGCATGTGGAATTCCCCAGAAAGACGCTAGATGCAGAGGCGTTCAGGGCTGGGCCCACATGGGTTGCCTGGCACCAGCGTCTAGAACTTCTCTTCTCTCCTTTCCCTGGTGCCCTAGATCACCACAGAATTGACAGCGGGGAGACCACTCCTGGTCACAGGTGCATCTACAGCAGTGCTGTGTTATGGTGAAGAGGGTGAACACAGGGGACCCCTTGCAAACTCTTTTCCCTGAAGAGCTGATGGCTGGGCAGAGAGCCTTAAGAGGTGGCACAGCCACAGTGGGGTCACCCCTCACTTCCTGTTAGGGATGAGCTCAATGCTGGTACCCACAGGAGGAGAAGACTGGAGGGAGAAGTTGCATTGGACTTTCACTCCCTGGTCACATTCCTACTTGAGGACGTCACACTGCCCCACATCCTGGGGACAGACACACACATACCAGCTGCATGGCCTTTTCAGCTTCAGCTTTCCAACAGCACCAAGAACATCTGGGGCAGCTGCAAAGCCTGGGTTAGCTTGTCTGTGGGCCACTGTAGGACAACCAGCTCTTCAAACAGAGGACTTTATTCAAGGTGCAGGGAGCAGCCCCTAGCCCAGGGTGGTCCTTTAGGAAGTTCTTACCACCAGTCAACTTGTTCCTAATGCCTCCTGATCCCTAACTGGCCTTTTCCACCAAGCCATTCACATCTGTGCCTTGGCTACTGCTGTCCTTCTAGACAAGGCCCACTGATGACCACCCTGTCCTAGCAGGGATGGCAGACAGATTACACAGTCCTGGGCTTGCCCCAGCAAAGCCAATGTCATTGGTATGAGACAGACAGGAGACAAATACTACCAGCCCACACTGGAATGTGAGGGTCCACATGGAGAGGTCAAGCAGAATGTGGCGTGTATAACATCCAGGGGCAGCACAAGGGATCTTGTGGGGTCAGCTTTGGCATGGTAAAGGGAGAGGGGCGTCGGAAGGAGCGAGACTGCACAAGTAGACAAGGGTTGGGTTCTGGCCACCCTTGGATGACCACCTGAGGAACCTGGAGCGAGTGCTGAGGCTCAGGTGCACAGACTGTCCTGGGCACAGTGCTGGGGGAAAGGGAGGGGGGACCAGGACCCACCCAGTGTCATCTCATCACCACCCTGCCCTGATACACTGTATGTCTCTGAGCATTTCAGGATCCCATTTGTGCAGGGTCTGGCCGGTGGGACTCCGCATGGGTGGGTCCTAGAGTCGGTTCTGCAGCACTCAGTTAGCAGTGCGACTAGTCCACGGCCTGGAAGGTTAGAAGCGGGTAGGTGGACGGCATAAACACTACACGGAAGACCATCTTTAAGTCCTCAGAGCAGACTGTACTGATGAGGAAGTTTTTCAGCACCTAGGACAGAAGCAGGAATCCAAGCTTCCTCCTCCGCAGGGCAGGGGCTCCCCGCCCTGAACCCCTCTATACTTCTCCTCACACACCCCCTCCGCCACGTTTCTCACATGGTGCGGGAGCAACTTCAGCATCTGCACCCAAACCTGGTCAGCTTCCCCTCAGCCTGACCGCAGCCCCGCCCTGCCCCATCACTCACCTGATGCAGGAAAAGCAGCATCTCCATCTCAGCCAGTCGCCGCCCCAAGCACTGGCGCACCCCGAAACCGAAGGCCAAGTGACGGAAGTTAGTGCTGGAGGGCTTAGTCAACCAACGCTGGGGGTCGTAGCGCTCCGGTCTTGGAAACACAGCGGGATTTCGACCCAGGGAGTAGAGGTACAAGTAGACCAATGTCTGTGGACAGGCACGGAGGTGGCGGTCAGCTGGCTTCTCAAGGAGGGTCTGCCTGGATCTCTGACTAGAGGGGTTGGGGCATCACTCACCCCGGCTGGGATGTGATAGTTCTGCAGCACCAGGTCCGATTTCACACGCCTGTGCACAGTTAACCCCACGGGGTACAGCCTGGGAGTGGGAGAGCCCAGAGCCCTCAGCTGTGCCTGGGCCCCTCCCCGCTCTTCAGGGTCCCACCCAACGCCCCGCCCCTTGGGCTTCCAGGTCCCCCAAGGTTGGGCCTACCAGGGAAGCTCAGGTCAGTGTCCCGCCCCCTTGCACATGCTGAACTCAGAGGACTGTCCAGTAATCAGCTTGTCCCGCTGCTCCCAGAGCTACCCAAAAAGTGGGCCCCAGGACTGTGAGTGGGATTCCCCAGGACACATAGCCCCTCCCCCAGGTGGGGACAGGAGGGCATGCAGGGGACTTCTGGAACCAGGTCTCTCATCTCTCCCTGGGTAAGAGCTGCTCTATGGTCTAAGGCAGCAAGGCAGGGGCAGGACACCCACCGAAGGGTCTCCTTGAGAGCTGCCCACAGCAGGGGTAACACCGAGGTCGCCCTGTGAGGACTTTCCCGGATGGCCGCCTCAGCCTTCTTGCTTTCCTGGCGCAGAGCCTGCTGCACATCGGGGTTTCGAGCCAGCTCAAAGAGGGTCATCAGCAATGAGTAGGAGGTCTGCAGAAGGAGGTAAGATTCCAACGCGTGCCTCCCCGTGGAGGAGGGGGCGACATGAGTCCCATCCCAGGAGGAACCGGCCCCCAGGAAGGCTCTTCCCTGGCCCCTTGATAAAGGGCATTCCTGAGCCCCCATGACCCTAACCCACTTTCCTCTTTTTCTGGAGGCCGGAGAGGGCGTAGCCCACCTCTCCCTCCCTCCTGTAGCCCCAGAAGGTGACCAACCCGACTTTCTCTGCTCTTGGAAATTTGAGGGGGGCTGTTTCCGCCCAGTCATCTCCCCACACATCCTCAGGACCCTGACCTAAGCCTTTTTGTCCAATGAGCTCCCACCCCTATCCCAGCCACTTCTAGCTCCAGGGTCCTTCCCAAGTGCAGCCAAGAGCGTGGGTGTGCTCAGGGTAAGGTCCGGCAGTTTTACTATCTCCTGCACCCATCTCCACCCACAGCCCTGCTTCTCCCACCTTAGGAGCACCTGCAATTGCCTTTCTATCACCTGTGTACCCATCCAGTTCCGCTCTGGTGACACCAGGCCTGGGGAAACAGAACTGTGACCGCTCGCCGGTCCCTCTGTTTCTTGGATCAGAGGTTCTGGTGCAGGGACCCTCCTACTCCACCTTGCCCTCTGTCCTCCCAGCTTCTCCTTTCCCAGGCCTTCATTCAGTCTCTGTAGCTTCCACCATGCTCAGCCTCCCCAGGGAATCTTCCCATGAACTCTGGAGGATGAGCATCCCATTGGAGGAGGCAGGGTTCTGCCATGTAGCTCCACTGTGGCATAGTGCCATCCTGAGTTGACCCTTGGGATGGGTAGGGGACAGGAGATTGATGGGAGCTCTCCAGTGTCCCTGCCTGTCCTCCACTGGCCGGTTCATCCCCTGCTCTGCCTGCTGTCCGTCATTCCTCTGGTGGCCTTCCTCACAGTCAGTTTATCTGGCCCTCTAGGCAGGGGACCTGAGCTGGTCCAGGGTTTCTGAAAGAGGCTCTTTGCTTCTGCTTGTCCCTGGCCTTCTTTGCCCTGATAGCTGTTCCTGCTCACTGTGTGTCCCCCCACCCTCATGCCCAGTTCCCTCCCTCACAGCAGATGGTGACTGGACATTAGAAGTATTTGGACTAAGACTAGGGGTAGGCACAGGAAGTGTGGTTGGCTGGATGTTGGCGGACCGTATCTACACTCCCGGCTGTGAGTTCCACGGCATTGGCCTTTATAGTGTCCAGGGACAGATCGGACTTGAGCAGCAGCTCTGCCACGATGCCGCTGTAGTGCTGAGGGCCGCCAAGCGTCAGCTCCTGGTAGATGTTTTGCATGGCCTTGTTGGCTGTGGAGGAGAATCCAGGCCTGGGTACAAGGAAGGATGTGCTTCCTTTCCTCTGCTCACCGTACTGCACCCCCTTTTGTGTGGACACCTGTTCCTGCTGGGCATTGGTATGGTACTAGGCACCTGGCTGGGGTTTGGGCAGAAGGATGGAGCTGGGGCACCCTGGGTGGGATAAGCCTTACTATATTGGTAGATGACATCCCAGGCCTGGAAATGCTCTGCCCACACATTGGCACTGATCCAGCTCGACAGACTCCGGGGCATGAAAGAAAGCTGTGTGGTGGAGTTCAACATGGCCTCAATGGCTTGTTGGAAGCTCACACTTGTGGGGCTGGGGTTGGGGCCAAAGAGGCCCAGCCGCTCTCCATACAGGGCAAAGTTGCTGGCTGCAGGGACACCAAGGCCAAGACTCAATTCAAGCCTGCCCCCCACCCCCTACCATTCCAGCACCCTCCCTCAGCCCCCTTCAGCACCTGGGCGCTACCCTACCTTCCATGGCGTAGAGGAAGATGCTGGGCCGGATGTCCAAGGTAAGGCTTCCACGGGCATTCTGTAGCACCTTCCTCCTCAGGGTCTGGGCGAAGTCTCGGGCCACTGTGTCCACCATGGGCACGAACTTCTGGGTGTTTCTGGGCTCCAGCAGGTCTGGGTTCAGCCGTAGCCGGTTGTGGCGCCACTCTGGCCCATTCCTGCAGAGCAGAAGCAGGTGCTGAGGAGCATGGCATGCTTCCTTCCTGGTCCCACTGCAGCTGCCTCCGGCAGGAGGGACTAAACCTGGGAGTGCCTGAGGGGCCAGCACCCGGGGGGTGGGGAGGTGTGTGTCCATCTACACAGGTGGGCCCATCGAGAAAGGCTCCTCTGGGACCCTCAGCCCCACCGCCATGATATACATGTGTACATGCATGCAACTTGAGTATACACCCAAGTGCACAAGACACACACTAACACCAATGCATACGCACACAGAGTTTCCACACAGACACACACGCACACACAAATAGACATGTGAACTTGCTACCATAAAAGTTTTACACACATACATGTGCACACACCAATACATTCAAAACACAATCAGGCACACAAGTGCACAGACACACACAGACACACACTTGCACAGGCAGGTGTACACACTGATACTGACAGTTTCGTAATACATACACTTGAACACGTGCACACGTACACACTCACACCTTGGTGTGCTCACATACAGACACACACAGATACAGGCATGATGTTCACAACACACTCACGTGCACATGTGCATACTTACAAACCCATGCACATTTACACACTCAGGTGTATTAGTGAACATGCACAAGCAGATGCAGAGATACTGACACACATGTACACACACTCACACTTGCACACTCACTTTCCCTCAGATTTGCATTCCCACCTTTCTCCCAGCCCTTCTCTTCCCGAGTCCTGACCCCTCCAGGTACCCACAGACACGGGCCCCACCAGGACTGCCCGTCCTGGCCCAGGGAATCTCTCTTCCTGACAGAGTGGGGAGGTCTTGGATAATCCAGTGTTCCTGGTGGGTCCCCGTTTCCTGTCCTAATGACAGCATGTATTCAGCACCACAGACCCCAGCAACCTCTCCACCTGCTGATGGCCAGGTTTGCTCCTTCAACAAGAAATGTCACAGCCTGGGACCAGCCCCCCGCCCTGTATACTCTGAGGGCAGCAGTGCCTCAGGCAAGATGTCCCCAGCCTCCTTGTCCCTTTTCATAACCAGTGCTGGGTTTTCCTTAACTCTAGAGGGGAAGGGCACAACCAGGTGTGATACTCACGTACTGTGATCAAAGACCTCCCTGCCCCAGCCCCAGGGCCTGCCCAGTGGTCATTGTCCTTCTACCTGATCCAAGGACGGTGCCGTGATACACCCTTCTACCAAAGCCTCCCGTCAGCTTTAAGGGACAGTACCAGACCATGACCCTCAGAGGAGCACATCTGTGATTCCTGGACCCCGACAACACCTGGGGGGTCTGCTACTCAGTTCTCCCTGCCTCTGTGCCTTGGCCCTCTCCCTGTCCCAGATGGCTCTCTCACATCAAGAACACGCCAAGTTTGTGCCCATGATGCTGTCGGTAGACCACCCAGGGCTCAAAGGGCATCCGGTAGGGGTGCAGGCTGTCCACCTGATGCAGCCGCTCCGCATCCTTGGGCAGCATCACGTTCACCATGGTTACCCCTCCCACGTCATATCTGTGGGGGACAGAAGGCCTGGGTGAGGTGTGTGGACCTGGGACCCACCGTGCAAATGCTGATCCAGATTCTTCCCTATCCACCCTCTCCTTCCTCCAGGATTTATGCCTCAGCAGCTTCCAAATTCTTCCTGCTGTCTATCTGAAATCCCTCTAGCTTTAATGCTCAGAGTTCTGTCTTCTCTGCAGGCATTCTCCCCTAGGTGAAGAGCCATTGCCTCCAGAGTCAAGGATACAGGCCAGCAGTCCACAGTGCCCTCACCTACTTCTTAGCTATGTAGAGTGCTGAGGTGCCCCCTGGGTATTTTCCTGGGGGCCTCCTCTACCTGAAGATAGGCCCCAGCTCCTGGAAGTTCTTCTGCATCTCCAGGTGCAAGTTTTCCTGGCCCTGCTCCTTCCAGATGCGCAGCATCCTCACCCACTTGTTGCCAGGACACTGGGGGATAGCTTCAAAGGGCAGCACTGGTGCCTGTAGGCCTGGAGGGCCCCTGGTGCCCAGTGCCCGGACCCAGTGCAGAGCCCATCTGGACCCTGTTGTCCTCACGCCTGTCTGAACCCTGAGCGCCATCCCCAGGTTCCCTCCACCCTGTCTCAGTCCAAACCTTTTATGTACCTGGAAGGCCAAGGCTGGCTGTCCTTGCTGGCGTCATGGGGAAAATTGTCCCTGGACCAGACCATGAGCCCAAGGCCAGGCTCAGCACTGCAGCCCCACAGGAAGAGGAGGGAGGAGATGGGTAACGGTCATTTTACAAGGGGCCAGTGTGAGGAGGGCTTCTGAGGGGGAGTCTGGGGGCAGAGCCTTCTGTCAAGATGCTCAGCTCTTATCTTCTCAGTACAAGGGCCTTGCCTTTGCTCTTCCCCTTCTCCAAGGACAGAATAGGGGGTGGGAGATGCTAACCTAATAGCCTCATGCCTTCTGTCTGCTCTCCCAGACCCTGGGTTGTGTACCCACTGTGGCAGTAGGGTCAGAGGTTTCTCCCTGGGGGACAACTCAGGGCCCCAAGGCAGGGCTGATGTGACCAGCTTAGTCCGGCTTCCTGTGAACCCAGCTCAGCAGCTCAGAGGAGAGATGGAGCTGCTTCAGCGCACAAGCTGAGGGGCAGCTGCTGGCTCAACCTCGCTCGATGCAGTCGGTGCTAAGTGCTTGCCACCCTCTCTTGTGCCAGAGTTGTTCTTGGGGTTCAGACTCATGGGTCAGGGTCATGAAAGGTACAATATCTGGAGGCCAGGGCTTTCTGGGCATGGACATCAGGATATGCCAGACTTAGGTGCCCAGGGTCTCCCTAGAGCCCTACAGTAGTCTCGGAAAGTGTTCTAGCTACAGCCTTCCATTCTCAGATAAGGTAATGGGCAAAGAAGGGTGCACTCCTTTCTCCAGGTCTCCTCAAAAGTTAGGGACCCCAGAGTCTGCTCTTCAGCTGCCCTGCTCCTGCAACCAGGACCCTGACCCCCCAGTGTCCCAGGAGGTGTGTCCTCCTGCTGACTTCAGCAGCTTCTGAGAAATGTCTGCAGCTGGTCTAGTTTTTAAAGTTGTTTTTAAAAATGGACGCTATTATTTAAAGCACTTTTAGGGTCACAAAAAATTGCAGGGAAGTAGAGAGTTCCATATTTGTGCTCCCTCTCTCTCTCTCTCTCTCTCTCTCTCTCTCTCTCTCTCTCTCTCTCTGTCTCTCTTTTACACACACACACATGGTTTCCTCTATTGTTAGGATCTTGCATTGTGTGGTACACTTGTTACAATAGATGACACAACATGGATACATTGCTACAACTAAACACCATTTTATACTCTTTTTGTTGCAGTCATGTGGGATTGGCAAACACATGTCATGTGTCTCCCACTATGGTACCAAGCAGATAAATTTCCTGGACCTGGAAGTGCCCCAGGCCTTCCTAGTTTCCCCCCTTCCTCCTAAGGGGTGACCTTTTCTTATCTTCAAAGACCTGTTTGAAGTTCTATTCTTACTACAAACCGAGCACCTGCAGTTAGCATATGAATGTAAGACCAGTGGGACCAGACCAATGTTCTGAGGGGCCTGCCTTGGTGAGCCGCCCCCTCAATAAGACCAGGACACCCTATGCCCCAGGCACTACCCCCTGACTCTTCTGGAACAACTGGCCTCACCCGACACTGTCTTCTTGCCTCCTTTCAACAGCTCTCTTCTGCATATAGGTTTGGAGGCACATGTGGTGCAGGGAGAGGGTGATGGGGTTCCTGCTGGCCTTTCAGAATGGATCATTGGAAATTTCAACCAGGTTGTGCCATCCACAATCCATCCAGGAGCAGGGACCAGAATACCCCTGTGCTACCTCAAAGGAAGAATCTACCCTTCTAACCATCCTTACTCATTCAGCTGGGTATCCTGGGGTTTCACGGTCCTGGAATTCTTCCTTTCTCTCATGGATTGAATTGTGTCCCCCAAAGATGTGTCAACTTGACTAGGTACTGTAGGATTGGCCTTTATTTAGTGGTCTGTTATAACGATCATCATTTTGTTAAGTGTTGTGAATCCAAACCTCTATGTGAATGAGGCAGTCTCAGGGTGTTCAAATCTTACCCTCACTCAAGTTAAGTTCCACCTTTACTCAATCCACCTTTACTCAACAAAAAGATGAAATTATAAATGGAGCCTACAGTCAGCTTTTAATTAGCTTAACTCCTAGGGCAATATTGGTGTGTTTTCTATTGCTAATAAAGTCATTCAAGTAAGAAAACATTTCAAAGCACTTAGGAGCTGGTCCAACAAAGAGATCAGAAAAAAGGCTATTAAACATTCACTAAACTAAAGGAGCTCTGGTAGCATAGTGGTTACAAATCGGGCTGCTAACCTCAAGATTGACAGTTCAAAACTACCAGCAGTTCCACAGGAGAAAGATGAGGCAGTCTGCTCCCGTAAAGATTTACAGCCTTGGAAACCCTTTGTAGGGTCACTATGGAGTCGCAACCGACTCCACAGTACTTAACAACAACAAGAAGCTAATTGACCAACATTCTTCTGTCAGTTTGTCCTACTCTGGTGGCTTGAATGTTGCTGTGATGCTAGAAGCAGCGATGCCACGAGTATTTTAAATACCAGCAGGGTCACCCAGGCTGGTCAGCTTTCAGCTGAACTTCCAGATGAAGACAGACTAGGAAGAAGAGATACACTAATTATGAATATTCAGTCATTGAAAATCTTATGAACAACAGTGGAATACTTTAAGCACCAGAATACTGTCAGCTATAATACCAGAAGATGAGTCCCTCAGCTTGGAAGGCACTCAAAATGAGATTGCTTTTTTTTAGCTGCTTCCTCCAAGTAGAACTGGCCGTGGGTGATGCGAATGGAGTAAAGCCTTCAGAACATTCATTTGCTGATGGGGAACAACTCAAAGTGAAGAGAAACAGCTGCAAACATCCATTAATAATCACAACATGCAATGTACCAAGTATGAATCTAGCAACATTTGAAACTATCAAAAGTTAAATGGAATGCATAAACACCAAAAAGTGACCTGAAATGGGCTGGCATTGGCCATTTTGAATCTGATAATCACATGGTTTCCTTGTCAGAAAAATTGAAGAGAAACAGCATCACATTCATCATCAGAAACATCATATCAAGATCTGTCTTGAAGTAAAATGCTGTCTGTGATAGGATAATATCCACATACCTACAAGGAAGACCCATTCATACCAGTACACTATTCAAATTTACACACCAACAACTAAAGCCAGTCGTGATGAAATTCAGAAGAATTCTACCAACTTCTTCGGTCTGAAATTGATCAAACATGCAATCAAGATATATTGAAAACTATTGGTGATTGAATGCAAAAGTTGGAAACAAAGAGGAAAGATCAGAGGCAGAAAATAATGACCTTGGTGATAGAAACTATGCTGGATATTGCATGATAGAATTTTGCAAGACCAATAATGACTTCATTGTAAAATCTTTTTTAAACAACATAAAAGATGACTATATGCATGGACCTCACTCTACAGAATACACAGAAATCAAATTGAGTACATCTGTGGAATGATAAGATAGAAAGGCTCCATATCATCAGTTCAGGCTGAAGCTGAAGAAAATTAAAGCAAGCCCATGAGATGCAAAATGTGACCTTGAATATATCCTACCTAAATTTAGAGATCATCTGGAGAACAGATTTGATGCATTGGACACTAAAGACCAGAAGAAAGCAAAAGGTCATTAAGAAGACAAGAAAGAATGAAAAGGCCAAAATGTATGTCAGAAGAGACTAAAACTTGCTCTCTAGTGTAGAGATCCTAAAGCAAGTGGAAAAAATGAGGAGGTAAAACAGTGGAACAAAAGTTCCAAAGGTCAGCTTGAGAAGACAAAGTTAAATATTATAATGAAATGTACAAAGACCTGGAGTTAGAAAACCAAAAGGTTTTCTCAGCATTTCTCAAGCTGAGGGAATTAAAGAAAATAATTTCAAGTTTCAACTTGAAATATTGAAGGGTTCTATGGACAAAATATTGAATGATGCAGAAAGCAACAAAAGAAGATGGAAGAAATACACAGTCACTGTGCCAAAAAGAAATTGTCGAAGTTCAACCATTTCAAGAGGTAGCATATGCTCAAGAGCCAATGATACTGAAGGAAGAATTCCAATGCATTGCAGGCATTGGCAAACAACAAGGCACTGGGAATTGATGGAATACAAATAGAAATCATTCAACAAAGTAATGGGGCACTTGAAGCACTCACTCATCTCTGCCAAGAAATTTGGAAGACAACTACCTGGCCAACTGAATGGAAGAGATCTATATTAGTGCCCATTCCAAAGAGACGTGACTCATCAGACAATATCATTAATATCACATGCAAGTAAAATTTTGCTAAAGATAATGCAAAAATGCTTGCACCCATACATTGACAGAGAACTTCCAGAGGTTCATGCTGAATTCAGAAGAGGATGTGGAATGAGGGATATCACTGCTGATGTCAGATGGATATTGGCTGAAAACAGAGAATGTCAGAAAGATGTTTACCTGTGCTTTATTGACTATATAAACGTTTTCAATTGTGTGGATCATGACAAGCTCTAGACAATATTGTAGAGAATGAGTATTCTAGAACACTTAATTGTGCTCATGAGGAACCTGTACATAGAGCAAGAGGCAGTTATTCAAACAGAACATGGAAGCATTGAATGGTTTAAAATTAGGAAAGGTGTGCCAGGGTTGTTTTCTTTCACGATATGTATTCAATTCTGTATGCTGAACAAATAATCCAAGAAGCTGGATTATATGAGGGAAAACATGGCATCAGGATTGAAGGAAGACCCATTAAAAACCTGCAATATGCAGATGATACAACCTTGCTAGTTGAAAGCAAAGAGAACTTAAAATACTTACTGATGAAGGTCAAAGACCACAGCCTTCAGTGTGGGTTGCATCTCAGTGTAAGGAAAACAAAAATCCTCACCACTGGACCAATAAACAACATTCTAATCAACAGAGAAAATATTGAAGTCAAAGACTTCATTTTGCTTAGATCAACCATCAACACTCATGGAAGCAACAGTCAAGAAATCAAGTGACATATTGAATTAGGCAAATCTGCTGCACAAGACCTTTTTAAAGAGTTGAAGTACAAAGATGTCAGTTTGAAGACTGAGGTGTACTTGATCCAAGCCATGGTATTTTCAATAACCTCATATGCATGTAAAAGTTGGACAGTTATTAAGGAATACTGTAGAAGAGCTATAGTGTTGGAGAAAAAATATTCAAAATACTATGGACTTCTAAAAGAACAAACAAATTCTGTGTTGGAAGAAGTACAGCCAGAATGCTCCCTGGAAGCCAGGATGGTCCAACTTTGTCTCTCATATTTCAGACATATTGTCAGAAGGAGGGACCAGTACTGGAGAAAGATATCATGTTTGTTAAAAGGGAGGGTTGAAGAAAAAGAGGAAGACCCCCCAATAAGATGGATTGGCACAGTGGCAACTGTGATGGGCTCAAATGTAGCAACGATTGTGAGGTTGGCCCAGGACTGGGCAGTGTTTCATTGTGTTGTCTACAGGGTCGCTGTGAGTCAGTATTATTGACTCAATGGCACCTAGCCTTTTAGATACTGGTTTTTCCTGCTTATTATACTATAGACCTGCATATGTGGTAGGAATATTGAGAATTATGATTACAAAGAGTTTGTAAGCCAGCCTTCAGCCTATACTTGATTGGATTTGCTAAAAGTCAAATTAGAATTTTCCAGGGAAAAAATGGGCTTCTTGCTTTAAGCCTTGTAGAGTTTGGGACCTTAAGTGGAATTGTGAACCCCACCCAAAGTCTTCAGAGTTGGGACATTCACATTTGAAAAGTCATTCAGTCCAACCCAGAAATGTAGGGGGTAAAGGAGATTCATGACTGAAGAAAAGCAGACACTTGCTTCTTTATCCTGGTGCCACTTTGCTACATAGCTGCTCAGTCCTGTCACTAAGATGCTCAAAGAGACCCAGGCCCAGGACCAGCCCATGGAAGAAGAGGAGGTGGAGGCATTCATCTTCAAGGCCAAAAGTTTCCAGTTGATGTCCTTGATCATTATCACGTTCTATTCAAACAAAGAGATCTTTCTGAGGGAGCTGATTTCAAATTCATCTGATATCCTGCACAAAATCAGATATGAAAGCTCAACTTGGGGAAAGAGCTGCACATTAATCTCATTCCCAACAAGCAGGACCAAACCTTCACGATTGTAGATATAGGAAGCAGGATGATCAAGGCCAATTTGATCAATAACTTTGGTACCATTGCCAAGTCAGGGACCAAGGCATTCAAGGAAATGCTGCAGGCTGGCAAAGACATTTCCATGATTGGCCAATGTGGTGTGGGCTTTTACTCCGAGTATCTGGTTACTGAGAAGGGGCAGTGATTACCAAGCATAACGCTGATCAGCAGTATGCATGGGAGTCCTCAGCTCGAGGATCGTTCACCGTCCTGACAGACACAGGCAAACCTATGGGTCGTGGAACAAAGGTTATCTGAAAGAAGACCAAACTGAGTACTTGGAGGAAAGAAGAATGAAGGAGATCATGAGGAAACACTCTGAGTTTATTTGCTATCTAATTACCCTTTTTGTGGAGAAAGAATGAGATAAAGAAGTGAGTTATGATGAAGCTGACAAAAAGGAAAAGAACAAAAAAGAAGAAAAGGAGTTCGATGACAAGCCTGAAACAGAAGATGTTGGTTCTGATGAAGAAGAAAAGAAGGATGGTGACAAGAAGAAGATCAAGGAAAAGTACATCAACCAAGACGTACTCAAAAAAACACAAAGCAACAAAGCCTATTTGGACCAGAAATCCTGATGATATCACCAACGAAGAATACGGAGAATTTTGTAAGAGCCTGACTAATGACTGGGAAGACCACTTGGCTGTGAAGAATTTCTCAACTGGAGGACAATTGGAATTCAAAGCCCTTCTCTTTGTCCCAAGACATGCTCCCTTTGACCTCTTTGAAAATGGGAAGAAAAAGAACATTAAATTGTTTGTCTGCAGAGTTTCATCATGGACAACTGTGAGGAGCTGATCCCTGAGTACTGAATTTCATCTGAGGCATGGTGGTCTCCCTTTAAATATTTCCTGGGATATGTAGTAACAAAGCAAAATTTTGAAAGTTATCAGGAGGACATTGGTCAAAAAGTGGTTGGAACTCTTCACTGAACTGATGGAAGATACAGAGAACTACAGAAAGTTTTATAAGCAGTTCTCTAAAAACATTAAGGTTTGTAAACACTTTTGACCACTTAGTGGAAGTTTTCAAACTAGCTTCCCATGTTTTAAATGAGTTTCTTTCCTTTTTTTTAATGTGGAAAATGTCATCTTAAAATGTACTTTTTCTGCCTGGAATACATGAAGACTCTCAAAACCGGAAGACACTTTAAGAGCTGTTGTGGTATTACATGTCTGCCTCTGGTGATGAGATGGACTTTCTCAAGGACTACTGCACCAGAATGAAGGAAAACCAGAAGCACATGTACTACATCTCTGGTAACAACTAGTAAACAGTAGGGGCCCATCCTCGTGGATGTCCTCTGGGGTGTGCTTTACCCATGAAGTACCACATGCAAATTTGCACTGTTGGTGCTGATATATTAAAGATGCACAGTCCCTGAGCTAGCCACTGTTTGTGGCGTTAGACTGTTAATAAGTAAGTAATTGAGCTATATTATAAGAACCATCAAGTTAACTAGGTTTATGCTCTTCCAGGTGAAACCAACGACCAAGTTGCAAACTCGGTCTTTGTGGAGCATCTCCGGAAGCATGGCTTGGAGGTAATCTACATGCTAGAGCCCATCAATGAGTCCTGTGTCAAACAGCTGAAGGAATTTGAGGGGAAGACTTTAGTATTGGTCACCAAAGAGGGCTTAGAACTTCCAGAAGATGAAGATAAGAGAAAGAAACAAGAAGAGAGGAAAATAGAGTTTGAAAACCTCTGCAAAATCATGAAAAACCTCTGCAAAATCATGAACAATATCTTGTAGAAAAAGTGTGGTAGTGTCCAACTAGTTGGTCATGTCCCTGTGCTGCTTTGTCACTAGCACGTACGGCTGGACAACCAACATGGAAAGAATCATGTAGGCTCAGGCCCTGAGAGACAACTCGACAGTGAGCTACATGGCCACCAAGAAGCACCTGGAGGTAAACCCCGACCCGACCATTCCATCATGGAGACTTTATGGCAAAAAGCCAAGACTGACCAAAATGACAAGTCTGTGAAGGACCTGGTCATGCTGCTCTATGAGACCGCACTGCTGTCTTCAGACTTCAGTTTATAAAATCCCCAGACACATGCTAACAGGATCTACAGGATGATGAAACTCAGCCTGGGGATAGATAAAGATGACCCCACTGCTGACGAGACCAGTGCGACCGTCACCGAAGAGATGCCAGCTCTTGAATGAGATGACAACACGTCATACATGGAGAAAGCTGACTAATTCAGCCTGAGGAATCACGAGTACACGTGTCATGTGTTCTATACTTTGTCTTCATTCCCTCTAATAATATATTTTCAAGGATTGTTTTTCTTTGGTTTTGTTAACATTTTAAAAACTTGGATGGCATCACACTATGGGGAAGCTAAGATTTCTTTCTACTTCTAAGTGTGGTCCTATGGTCCTGTAGGGGCTAAAGGCAGAGCTAGCTATTTCTGTTCCACGTTGGCTTATTTAACAGATGGAGATAATGTTTGTTGTAAGGTGTATGTAATCCAGTATCAACTCTGTAGTCTAAAAGTATTAGCTATTAAGCAGATTCTTTAGTAACCCAAACATGTTTAGTCACAGAGATGTCGAAATAGACCTTGCTGTTTTAAAAGAAAAAAACTTTGTTAAAATGACTTGAGTTTCATCTTCTAGAATCTTGTTTTTCAGCCTTCCACCCCGGTAGTTAACAACAGTGCATGGGCTAGGCCTGTAGACATTTGTATGTTACAATGAACCACCATAAGGCTGTTTGCCAAAGAAAACATATTGTTTTTAGTAGCAAAATTCCATAAAAGCAGCTCAAAAAGTAACTCTGCAAAGCTTGTGAATGGACATGTAGTGTCCAGATCACCTGCTTTGCAGAGTTACTTTTTGAGTAACCCATCAAAAGGTTGTAACAAATACAGTTCCATTAAAAAAGGAAAGTGGTGTGTTGGGGGGCGGGGGAAGCAGACAGCTTGACATTTTGAGTTTCAGAGACATCAAGGCAAGGAAAATCAGTCCATCAGAGAAAACTCCCTTCTAGGACTGAAAGTTAAAGGGAACTGGAGACATATGCTTGCTGGTGACCACCTGGGTGTGAGTGGAATTGGGGGAAATGCAGAGAAAACTCCCTTCTAGGACTGAAAGTTAAAGGGAACTGGAGACATATGCTTGCTGGTGACCACCTGGGTGTGAGTGGAATTGGGGGAAATGCAGCAATGAATACACCAGCTGAGTTTGGACATGTTCTATTGACACCCATTGACCTTGAAATAAGAGGATAGGGAAGACTGGCTGGTCTGAAGTTTAGGGATTTGTGTGAACTACTGAACCCATGGGCACTGACCTAGTCCGTGGGCTCTAAAGCTGAGAGTGAAGGGGCCAGCTGATTTGAAGTACAAGGAGGTGTGTATGAACTCCCAAACTTGACCTAGCTTGGATGACTAGGGCTGAGTATACCAGTCCTTGACCAGATGAAGATACTATGTTGTTGTTGTTGTGAAGTGCTGTCGAGTTGGTTCTGATCCATAGTGACCCTGTATAGGGTTTCCTAGGAGCAGCTGGTGAGCTTGAACCACCGACTTGCAGTTCAAATGGCTTTGCAGTCTGACACATTAACCCACAGCGCCACCCCAGGACTCCTTAAGCCTACCGCACCTGGTATTCCCAGGTGGTCTCCCATCCAAGTACAACCAGGCTTGACCCTGCTTAGCTTCTAATATTAGACAAGATCGGGCGTATTCAGGGTGGTATGCTATAACAAGTGAAAATTGCTGCAATTTGTTGGGCTGGACTTTTGCTTATGGATGCAGTTGCTCAGAATTCCAACTGGAATGGAAGATCTTCAGATCAAGGAACACGTTTGTCTCCTCAGTGTCCTGGGATGAAAAGGATGGGCAAAAAAAAATGGTGCTACAAAGGACGAAGTGACTGGTTTACCAGCTTTATGGGTGTGGTTAGTTTTAGAAGGAGAGGACAAAGGAGAATCCCCACTGAATAGATTTCCTCTTTTCTAGATGGGTCTGGTGAAATGGGGTAGGAGATGATGCTGATAGGATTTCATGACTTCAACTGTGTATAATTGTTAGTAGGATTAATTGTGGTTGCAAAAACTGTAATTGTATAAGATGTGAAACTAAAAGTGGGGAGTAACTATCTTTCATTTCAGGAATAGATAGTCCCCAGGACCATCATGAAGGAAGAGCATGAGTGGAGTATTTGATCCCTGCTTGAAAAACTGTAAGTGGCAGAGACAGTGGCAGAGCAGGTGACATGAAAGACAGAGTGGCTATGGACTCTAGGTCCATGGATTGAGTACATGTACCTATCAGCAAGAGGTTGGTTTGCAGAATGTGCTCTTTGGACATTCAAGTGCATATTCTTCATTTTGTTTTTATGTGTGCATCAAATTTTGTACTTTGTTCATTTGTGACGTATAAGATGTAAATGTGCATTTTTGGTTACACACATTTTAGCTATATCACGTTAGGCACAAGTATGACTTTACTATTTTCTTTATTTAGAGATTATGCATATAGTTTATAGGTTTCAAGTTGTCAATGGTGGACTGTAATGGTTAGGGTTTTGTGTCAACTTGACTAGGCCAGGATTTCCAGAGGTTTAGCAGTTGGAATGTGCTTATTCCCACAGTGATGAAACCTAACACAGGCAGAGTTAATGCTGAGTGACTATGAACAGCCATCAATTAAAGGGATGCTTCCTTGGGAGTGTGGCCTCCTCCCAATGTAATGGATAAGTTGAATAGGCTCTCTCTCGTCTGTTGGGGACCTGGGACTCTACAACTATAAGCCATATCCTTGATAATAAATGTCTCTCTCTCTCTCTCCATACACACACACACATACATATGATTGTTTCATGTATACAGCACCCACAGAATTGCCTGATTGGCTTTGAACTGACCCAGCTGTCGGGGACCCTTTGGTCATTATTTGGAACTCCATTCCAGGATGGGCACACTGCCATCTTACCTTTGCCCCAATCAACTCATAAGCTCCTTGATTAACAGGAGCGCCCAGAGTTTTCTTCTGTCTGGATCCAGCAGCTACATGGATTTGTTAATTTTCTCCTTTCATTATTTTCTTTACTTTTTCTTCTCCTTTCTCCTTTCTCTCCCTGTCCTTTTTAAAAAAATCTTACTGCCTCAACTTTCATTTTTTTTTCTTCCTTTCTTCTGTTTCTGTTTCTCCCTTCTTCATCTTCTTCATCTTCCTCTTGATCTTCCTTTAATACTTACTAGTCTCTTTCTCTTTCCATCTTCCTTCTTGCTGGTTTTGTCTAGTGTTGCTATTTGTTTTTTGCCTAAGTTTATTTTATTTCATTTATTTTTAATTTTTTATTGTGAACTGAGTGAAAACTGACAGAGAAGATTATCAGCTTTACCTTCAACAAATTATATTCTTTGTTTCATCTTAATGATTACAATCCCCTCCCTGTAACAACAGTTATCCTACTTCCTCCCTGTGCCTCTCCGTGTAGCTTACATTTCACAAACGAGCAAAGCAAATATATTTGATGTACACATTATTGTTGTTGTTAAGTGCCGTCAAGTTGCTTCTGACTAATAACTACCCTGTATAATGTTTCTGAGGAGCAGCCGGTGAACTTGAAATGCCAACTTTACGGTTCAAACCTACTTTGCAGTGCAGCACATTAACCCACCATGCCACACCACGATTCCTGATGTACACATACAAAACAAAAAATATTTATATTCGTTTAAATATCCTAAGTGCATATTCTGCAAGCCAGCCTCCTGCCCACAGGCACATAGCCTTACTCAGTCCATGGGCTTAAGCCCGCAGCTGCTCTGTCTCTCCATGCCACCGTTTCTGCCACAATCGCTGCTGTCACTGCTTTTCTAGGTAAGTACTCACACTCCACTCATGCTCTTCCATCTAGATGGTCCTGGGATCCTCTGTTCCTGAAAGGAAGATTAACTACTCCTTCTTTTTAGTTATACATCTTCTACCTGACAGTTGTGACAATCACAATTAATCCTGCAAACAATTACAATTGAATTATAAAATCCTATCAACATCATCCCCTGTCACTTTCACCACATCCATCTGGAGAAGAGCAAAGCTATTCAGTGGGGAATTCTATCTTACCCACCTCATTCTGGAACTAAGCACGCTCATGAAAGCTGGTAAGCCAATCACTTTGTGCCTTTATAGCCCCCCATTTTTGATAGTCAATATCTAAATCGTCATCCCTATCAACCCAGTGCACTGAAGAAACAAGCTTGCTCCTTGATATGAAGAATCTTTCCATTATGGTTTAAATTTTGTGTAACTGCATCCATAAGCAAAGGTTCAGTTCATCAAATTCTAGAAATTGCCACTTGATCACAATATCAAGCATCTTTATATTCATCTGGTAAAGTTCCGGTCAGCTAGTCATCCCAGTTAGGTCAAATGGGTAGTAGCTGCAAGTTTGGGAGTTCACACATGCTTCCCCACACTTCAGACTACCTGACCACTTCACATTCAGCTCTAGCCACCAGTGGCTAGGTCAGTGTCTTTGACCTCTTGAGTTCACACATCTCCCTAAACTTCAGACCAGCCAGGCCATCCTCTTCTCTCATCTCAAGGTCAACGGGTGCTAATGAACAAGGTCATACTCAGCCCATGTCTTCATTGCTGCATTTCCCCCACTTCTACTCACAAGTAGACTGAACTGGTCGCCAGTGAGCATGCTAGACTGTTCATAGGTTCCCTTGGAGTTTCAGTCCTAGAAAGGGGTTTTACCAGATGGGTTGACTTTTCTAACCTTGACGTCACCAAAGCAAACAGCTTACTTGATATTCAAACAGTCAAACAGTTCAAGTTTTTCCCCTGCAGGTCTTTCTTTCAACAAGGATCTCCTAGGAGTTTGGGGTTGATGTGTATGTCTTTTCCAGTAGGAATGACCCAGCAACAACACAATACACATTCTTTTCTAGTGCACATGGAACATTCTCTAGAATGGACCATATGTTAGGCCACAAAACAAACCTCCATAAACTTACAAACCTCAAAATACTGCAAAGCGTCTCAGACCACAATGCTATAAAATTAGAAATCAACAATAGGAAGACCAAGAAAATAAAGTCAAGTACATGGAAATTGAATGACAGCCTACTTTAAAGCTACTGAGTAGTAGAACAAATAAAAGGTGACTTTACAAAATTCCTAGAAACAAATTAAAATACAACATACCAAAATCTTCGGGACACAGCAAAAGCAGTGCCAAAAAGACACTTCATTGCAATAAATGCACACATCCCAAAAGAACCCAAATCAAAACATGAACACAACATCTCCAACAATTACAAACAATACAGCGAAGTAAACCTATAGTTACCAGAAGAAAAGAAATCATAAAGATTAGAGCAAAAATAAACAAGATAGAAAACAGAAAACCCACAGAAAGTATCACCAGGACAAGAAGCTGGTTCTTCGAAAGGGTCAATAAAATTGACAAACCATTAGCAAAATAATAAAAGAAAAGAGGAAGAAGACACAACATGCATAAGAAAGCGTATGGGTGATGTTACAACAGAACTAATGGAAATTAAAAGGAATAATAACAGAATACTATGAAGAATCGTACTCCAGCAAATTTGAAAATCTAGAGGAGATGGATACAGCTTTAGACAAACATTACCTACCTAAACATACACAGAATGAAGTAGAAAACTTGAGCAGACCTATAACAAAAGAAGAAATTGATCAGGCCATCAAAGAACCCCAAACCAAAAAAAGTCCAGGTCCAGATGGCATCACTGATAAAATTTACCAAACATACAAGGAAGAGCTGTCACCAATTCTACTCAAATTATTCCAGAATATAGAAAAGGATGGAAAACTTCCTAATACATTTTATGAAGTGAGCATAACCCTCATACTAAAACCAGGGAAGGGCATCACTAAGAAATAAAATTATAGACCAATATCCCTCATGAACATAGACGCAAAAATTATCAGGAAAATCCTAGCCAACAGAATTCAACACATCAAAAAACAAAAAAACATTATGACCAAATGGGATTCTATCAGGTATGCAAGGATGTTGCAATATTAGAAAAGCAATCAATGTAATCCACCATATAATTTTTTTTTAATGAAAGGGACCACATGATTATATCAGTTGATGCAAAAAAGGCATTTAGCTAAATCCAACATCCATTCCTGATAAAAAAAAAATTAAAAAAAACACTCAACAAAGTAGAAATTGAAGGGAAATTCCTCAACATAATTAAGAGCATATATACAAAACTAATAGCCAACATCACTCTCAACAGAGAAAAACTGAAAGCCTTCCCTATGCAGACAGGAACCAGACAAAGATGCCTGTTATCACCACTTCTATTCAATACTGTGTTGGAAGTCTTAGCCAGGGCTATAAGGCAAGATGGGGAAATTAAAGGCATCCAAATTGGCAAAGAAGAAGTAAAACTCTATTTGTAGATGATATGATCCTATACATAGAAAACCCCAAAGACTCAGCAAAAAAAAAAAAAACTACTTGAACTTATTGGAAGAGTCAACAAAGTGGCAGGGTTCATGATCAACATACAAAAATCAGTCAGATTCCTCTATACTGATAACTAAGTGCAGAAAAGGAAATTAGGAAAGCAATACCATTTACAATGTTGTTGTTAAGTGCCATTGAGTCCGTTCCAACCCTTAGAGACCCTGTATTGGGTTTCCAAAGAGCGGCTGATGAGCTTGAACTGCCAACGTTGCAGTTCAAATTGACTTTGTGGTCTACTATATTAACCACATCGCACTAGGACTCCATCATTTAAAATAGCCGCCCACTAATTAGGAACTAATTAGATTTCACCAAAAGAGTAAAAATGGAGCCCACAGAATGGGAAAATATCTTTGCAATAACATATCAGACAACTGACTAATCTCTAAAATCTATGGGAAACTACACCTCTACAAGAAGATGGGCACAGGACATAAACAGACACTTCAGCAAGGAAGACATTCAGGCAGCCAACAAACATATGAAGGAATGTTCACAATCATTAGCCATTGTTGTTTTGTTGTTAGGTGACGTTGAATCAACCCATAGCGACCCTGTACAGGGTTTCCCGAGGAGCAACTGATGAACTTGAGCAGCTGACGTTGCCGTTCAAATGACTTTGTAGTCTGGCGCATTAACCCACAGTGCCACACAGCCATTAGAGAGATGCAAAGCAAAACAACAATGAGATATCATCTCACACCAGCAATAACAACGAAGTTCAAAAAAGCCGAGGACAATAAATTCTGGTGAGAATGTGGAGTGACTGGGACCGTCCTACATTGCTGGCAGGAATGTAAAATGGTTCAACCACTCTGGAAAACAGTACGGTGCTTCCTCAGAACGTTGGAAATAGAAATATTTTATAATGCAGAAATTCCTCTACTTGATATATATCCATAAGAAATAAGAGCCAGACACAAGTAGACACATCCATCCCAATGTTTATCACAACACTATTCACAATATGCAAATTCAAAGTAAAGCTGAAGAAAAGGAAAACAAATCTACGAGAGTCAAAATATGATCCTGAATTTATCCCTCCTGAATTTAGAGATCATCTGAAGAACAGATTTGATGAATTAAACACTAAAGACTGAAGACCAGAAGAGTTGTGGGATGACATCAAG
>NW_006408519.1:51891174-51894082 GCF_000296735.1 Chrysochloris asiatica
AAGACCTCTAACGAGATGGATTGGCCAGGTGGCATCATTGATAGACTCAAGTGTGGCAGCAATAGTGAGGTTGGCCCAGGATCGAACATTGTTTAGTTCTGCTGTGCATGGGGTTGCTATGAGTCGGTTCCGACTCGATGGCACCTGACAACAATTCACAATACCAAAAAGATGGAGACAGCCTCAGTGCCCATCAATGGAAGAATGGATAAACAAACTTTGGTTCAAACACACAATGAAATATTATGCTACCTTGAAGAAGAATAAGGAAGCTACAAACCACTGCATAGGATGGATGAAGCTGGAGGACACTATGCTGAGTGAAATTAGTCATGAAAGGACAAATATTGCATAAGACCATTATTGTAAAAGCTTAAGAAAAGATACTTATACTAAATTAAACAAAAGAAAAAGTTCTTTGTTGGTTAACAGGGGTGGGAGGGAGAGGATGGTAGAGTACAGGTTAGAGAACAGACACATCATAGTTTGGGTGTTGGTGATAACAATATAGGAGGAAGGGAAGGGAAATACACAAGAATGGGAAGGAGGATGGAAGAACAAGGTAGATAGGGGAACACTTAGGTAGGTTTGCATAGGCTAAATGGGACAGAGGTAAATAGTGACATATGCTCAACCTTGGAACAACAGGGCTCTGTGATACAGAGATTGAGACACAGTCTGAATGGGTAAAAGAGGGGAAATAATGTTAAGATGCTTCACTGTATTATGGATATTGATTTCCCTTGCCTATTATTGTAAAATAGTCACTTAAGTGGGTTAGAAAAGAATGTTGGGAAACATGATTACAGAAAGCTTGTAAGCCTGTCTTCAGCCTATAACTCATTGGAATAACTAAAAGTGGTTCTAGAACTTGCCCAGTGAAACAGGATTCTTGCAGAGCCTTTGTAGTGTACAAGACCTTACGTGGAATCTTGAGCTCCATCCAGGACCTTCTGAGGTGGGACATGCCCACTTGAGAGGACATGCAGACCAGCCCAGAATGGCTAGAGGAACAGAAGATACTTCCTGAAAGACAGGACATTTTTGTTTTAGGAAAAACAAAAAGAAAAATGGCAGTCTGTTTGATTATTACAAGAACATGCAAGCTGTTTGCAGGGGAGCCATAAAAGCAAGCAATCAAGTCCCTCTAGGACAAATCCTCCTTCAAAACTGAAATTCAAAAGGAGCACATGAGCAGGCATGCAAGTTTGCTGATGACCACATTGGTCTACATGTGAGTAGAAGTGGGGGAAAGCCAGTGATGAAGATATTGGCTGAGTTCTACCACGTTCCATAGACTCCTGTTGGACTCAAGATGAGAGCGAGAAGAGGAAGGGCTGGTTGGTCTGAAGTTTGGCGATACTGAGAACTCCTGAGTCCATGGACATTGACATAGCCACAGAGGACTAGAGCTGAGAGTAAAGCGTCCAGCTGATATGAAGTGGGGGGAGGTGCACAAGAATGCCCAAACTTGCAGATAGTACCTGTTTGACCTAGCTTCAATGGCTTGATGATAAGAGCTAAACTAGAGGAAGATAAAGAAATTTGATAAAGGAAACAAGTGTAAATTGCTATAAGTTGATGAACTTGACCTGTACTTTTGGATGTAGTAGCTCAAAATACCAACCAAGATGGAAGGAGTCTTCACATCAAGGATCAAGCCTATCATATACAGGGCTGATAGTGACGGGCAACTTAGACATTGGCTACCTAAAATCTAGGGGCTATAAAGGCACGAAGTGACTGGCTTACAAGTTTTCAAGAAGGAGTTTAGTTTCAGAGTATGCGGGCAAGGTAGAATCTCCACTGAATAGTTTTCATCTTGTCTAGATAGGACTGGTGAAATGAGATGGGGATAAGATTCTTTTGATTCATTAGTGAGTAATTTCTGTCGTGACTAATTGCAATGATCACAACTGAAAAGGTAGAAGTTTTGTAACATAGTGGGTTGTCGTTAATCTTACAATCCAGCAACAGAAGACCCTAGGACCATCAAAATATATGGAACTTGGGACCCTAACCAAAGAAGCAGCGACACCAGAGATGGAGGCAGAGATAATGGCATGGAGAGATAGAGCAGCTGAGGACTCTAGACTCACGGAAAGAGAAAGGCTGTGTGCTGGTGGCCAGGAGACTAGCTTGTAGAATGTGCCCTGTGGTTGTTTAAATGATTATACATTCCTGGGTGTTTTTGTGTACCTCATAAAAAAAAAAACAAAAAAAAAACCAGAGGAAATAGAAGCAAATACTGTTAAATGATGATGCATGGAGGGGATTGTAGTCATTGCAAGAAAACAAAATATCATAGGATGAGTGCAAAACTTATGTTCTCCCATGTAAACTATCATTCAATTCACAATAAAAGCTTTTTAAAAAATGTTGTTGGAATCAGTATTGTGTTTGCATTATATCTGTATATTGCTTTGGGTAGTACTGACGTTTTCCCAATGCTGTCTTCCTTTCTATGATCATGGTATATTCTTCCATTATTGTAAATCTCTTTTGGTTTCTCATAGCAGTGTTTTGCAATTTTCTTTGTATAGGTCTTTTTTACTCTGGTTAGTTTGATTCCTAAGTGTTTCATCCTTTGGGTGATTATTGTAAATGGTATTGTTTTCTTAATTACCTTTTCAGAGCTATATTTATTAGCACGTTGTTGTTGTTATTGTTAAGTGCCATTAAGTTGGTACCGACTCATAGCAACCCTATGCACAACAGAATGAAGCACTGCCTGATCCTGGGTCAACCTCACAATTGTTGCCACGCTTGAGCCTATTGATGCTACCTCTTTGCCAATATAGCTCACTGGGAGTCTTCCTCTTTTTCTCTGACCCTCCACCTTACCAAACATGATATAACTTCACCAGCGACTAGTCCCTCCTGACAATATGTCCAAAGTATGAGAGAC
>NW_006408519.1:51897802-51901430 GCF_000296735.1 Chrysochloris asiatica
ATTTAAAATACCAGTGGCATAGCTTCCAGAATCACAGCAACTCACAAGCCACCACAGTATAACAGACTGACAGACGCATGGTGGATTTATTCGCATAGAGGAATCCAACTGATTTTTATATATTGATCTTGTCCCCTGCCACTTGGCTGAATCTTCCAATGAATTTCAATCATTTTCTTGTTGAGTGTTTATCATTTTCTATGTATTGTTGTTGTTATTGTAAGGTACCATTGAGTTGTCACCAACTCATAACAATCCTATGCACAACAGATCAAAACACTGTCCAGTCCCACACCAACCTCACAATTATTGTTAAGCCTGAACTCATCGCTGCTGCCACTGTGTTAATCCAGCTCATTGGGGTTATTCTTCTATCTCCCTGAGACTCCACTTTAGTAAAAGTAAAGTGGAGTCTCAGGGATAAAGAAGAATATCCTTCTCCAGGGACTGGTCCTTTCTGATAATAGGTCTGAAGTATGAGAGATAAAGTCTGGCCATCCTGGATTCTAATGACCACTCTGGCTGTACTTCTCCCAAAACAAATTTGTTTGCTTTTATGGCAGTCCATAGTACTTTTAATATTCTTCTCTAACAACATAAGTCAAATGAATCCATTCTTCCACAGTTTTCTTTATTTATTGTCCAACTTTTACATGCATATGAGGTTATTTAAAATATAGCTTGGCTTTGCAAGTCTGTCTTCTGCCTATAACTGATTGGAATACCTAAAATGGGGCTATAATGTATTCAGTGAAGGAGGCTTCCTGCAGAGTCTCCGCATTACATAAGACCATAGGTGGAATCCTGAACAGCATCCAGAATCTTCTGAGGGGAAATTTCCACTTGAAAGGACAAGCAGACCAGCCCGGAGTGGCCAGAAGAACAGAAGATACTTCCTGAAAGAAAGACTGACAGTAAAAATACAAAACAATACAGGCAGACTGACTGATTACTACAAGAACAAAAAGGTGGCTCACCTAGGAGACATCAAGGCAAGTGGTCGGGTCCCCTTAAGGGAAAACCCACTCCTAAGACTTAGACTCAATAGGAATATAAGCTCTGATTGGTGGCCACGTTTGTCACCGATAAAGGGAAGTGAGGGAAAAGCAGCAATGAAGGTGTGAGCTAAGCCCTACAATGCTCAATAGACTCCTGTGGACCTGGATAGAGAGCAGCGTGGCAAGTCCAGGGGACTCTTGGACCCAGAGTCAGTGACATAGCCACAGAGGACTAGAGTGGAGAGCAAAGAACCCAGTTGATAAGAAGAGAGGGCACATGCATAAGTACACCTACACTTGCAGATAATACCCACTTGACCTGGCTTCAAGGACTGGATGATCAGAGCTCAACCAGAAGAAGAAAGAAGAGGGGGCAAAGAATAATCTGATACAATCTGATAAACTTGACCTACACCTATGGAAGCAGGAGCTCAAAAGAGGGAACAAATCTTCACAGCGAAGATCATTCCCACCTGCTCTGCACACAGGAGGACAGGGATGGGCAAGCTGGACATTGGCTACCCAGAAAGGGTGGGGGGTGGGTGGGGACTACAGAGGCAAGAAGTGACTGGCTTATAAGCTTTCAAGAGGGAACCTAGATCCAGAGGGCGTGGAGCACAGTAGAATCTCCACTCTCTAGTCAGAGCGGATGAAAGGAGATGTGGATACGTCTCTTGTGATACAATAGTGAATAATTGCTGTCAGGACTGATCGTAAGGCATGAAAATGTAAAGGCAGATGTTTTGTGGCAAAGGGAGGGGCGTGATTAACTTTGCAGTTTAGGAGCAGAGGTCCCTGGGACCATCAAGGGAGAAGAGTAGAGAACAGAGCCCTACCCAGAGAAGCAGTGATGCCTGGGATGTCCTTTATCACTGCTCAGATTCCATATTCTGCTGCAAGTTTAGCCAGAGCTATAGAACAGGAAAAGAAAATTGAAAGCATCCAAATTGGCAAAGAAATAAAAATCTCTCTATTTGCTGATGATATGATCCTATATGTAGAAAGACCCAAACACCCAGCAAGAAAACTATTGGAATGCATTAAAAGATTCAGCAAAGTGTCAGGGTACAACAAACAAAAAAGATGAGCATATAAAAAATCAGCTGGGTTCCTTTATGCTAATAAAGAAAACTCTGAAAAGGAAATCAGAACAACAGTATAGTTTGCAATAGTCATCCAAAAGATGAAACACTTAGGAATGAATCTAACCATAGAAACAAAATACCTACATAAAGGAAACTACAAAAAAACACTACAAGAAACTGAAAGAGATCTACAAAAGATGGAAGAGTATGCCATGCTCGTGAATAGGAAGACTTAACATTGTAAAAATATTGTAACCACCCAAAGCAATCTATAGATATAATGCAATCCCAATCCAGGTTCCAACAACATTCTTTATAAAAATGGAAAAACGAATCTCCAGCTTCATATGGAAAGGAAGAAAGACCCCAGATAAGCAAAGCATTACTAAAAAATAAGAAAAAAGGAGGAGGCCTCTCACTTCCCAATCTAAAAACCTACTATATAGCCACAGTAATTCAATCAGACAGGTATTGGAACAGCGAAAGACATTTATCAATGGAACATAATTGAGACCCCAGAAGTCAATCCAACTACCTATGCTCAGTTGGTCTTTGACAAAGGACCAAAATACAGTAAATGGGGAAGAGATCATCTCATCAACAAATATTGCAAAACTGAAAATACATTTCCAGAAGAAAGAAACAAGAATCATATATCATACCATACACAAAAAATGAACTCCACATGGATAAAAACCTAAAATGTAAAGTCTAGAACCATAAATATCATCAGTGAAAACATAAATTTAAGGGCTCTGATGCATGGCACTATCAAACATAACTGAAAACACACAAACAGCACAAGACAAAATAGATGATGGAGACCTCCTAAAAATGAGACACCTATGTGCATCAAAATATTTTTCCAAGAGTAAGAGAACCTGCAGACTGGGGGGAAATTATGCAATGGCATATTAAAAAAAGGAACAACTGTCTAAAATTTATAGAATATCTCAATGTCTCAATAAGAAGACAAGTAATCCAATTTAAAAATGGGTAAAGGGCATGAACAGACACTTCTGTTCCAAAGAAGACATTCAGGCGGGAAACAAGCATATGAAGAAATGCTCCTGATCACTAGCCATCGTTGTTGTTGTTAAGTGCCGTCAAGTCAGTTCTGACCCACAGCAACCCTGTATAGGGTTTCCAAGGAGCAATTGGTGAGCTTCAACTGCCGTTAGAGAGATGCAAATCAAAGCAACAATAAGGTATCATCTTACCCCGGCATTAAGAGCAAAGTAAAAAAAGAAAAGTAGAAAACAACAAATGATTGAGAAGGTGTGAGGAGTATGCGGCCCTCTTACACTGCTTGTGGAGCTGCAAAGTGACGCAGCCACTGTTGGAAACGGTATGGCACTTCCTCAGAGGGTTGGAAATCGAAATACCATATGACCCAGAAATCTCTCTACTTGGTATATACTGTTGTTAAGTTCTGTTAAGTCAATTCCAACTCATAGCGGCACTATATAGCGTTTCTGAGGAGCAGCTGGTGAGTTCGAATTGTAACTCTGTGGTTCAAACCAACCTTGTGGTCCAGTGCTTACC
>NW_006408519.1:51902515-51904493 GCF_000296735.1 Chrysochloris asiatica
GAATGGTTGAACAAACTTTAGTGCATATTCCCAATGGAATATTATGCAACACTGAAGAATAATGATGAATCTGCAAAACACCACATAACATGGAGGAAGCTGGAGGACATTATGCTGAGTGAAATTAATCCATTGCACTCGAGACCACTACTGTATAAAGTCAAGAAAAGGTTTTCATTCTATAATAAACATTCTGTGATGATTACCAGAGGTGCGAAGGAAAGGAGAATTGTTTATGGGGTAGAGGTTTTTGTTGTTAAATGCTGTCAAGTCAGTTTCAACTCACAGTGACCCTGTATAGGGTTTCTGATAAGCAGCTGGTGAGTTTGAACCACCGACCTTGGGTTCAAACTGACCTTGAGATCAAATGTTTACACTATGGTGCCACACCAGGACTCGAGGCAGAGGATAGACATGTGCTAACTTGTGTGATTGGGAAAACAGTTAAAAAGAAAATGAAACTGCTTTTTCTTCTCTTCTTCTTTTTTCATGTACCGGAAGGGAAAAAATGTATTTTATCATTAGGAAATCGTCGGAAACTTTCCCACATATAAAAAAAAGGGTGGGGAGTAAAGTTAGTAAAAGAAAGAAAAAAAAGAAGATTTGGATATAGATAGTGGTGATGTTGTGCAACATGGGAAGTGTGGTCAGTGTGGCTGGTTGTACACGTAAAAGCAGTTGAAAAATTTAAAAACAAAACAAAGAAAGAAGAGCCCTCCTTCTCCTCATGAAGATGTGAGTATGAGCTTCCCAGATGATTTGACCATGACCACCACTGAGGAAGCCCAGCTCTCTCGTGTGCCCAGCCACACATGACATAAAAGTTGACTTGGCCAGGCAGATACAGTTAGATTTAGAACGTGTCCTTGGGTTGGAGGGGACATGGGTCTAGACATGCTGGACCTGCACTTCCTGCTCCCACCCCCACACTTGGAAAACTTATGGATGCTTTTACAAGTTCAGAGGGCAACCCAGAGGAGGAAAAAGAGAGTCTGTGTGGGGCAGCACATTGGGCTTCTAGAATTGTCTTCCAACCTTGCCCATGACCTGGGTCCAGCCTGGTTCTCTCATAGGGATGACTTGAGGTCAACATTCAGTAAGCTTTTTGAAGGAACAAACATGCATTTTTCACCTTGACCATGACCAGTCCTCATGTGCTGACATCAACTGCTGACTAGTGCCCTGTTCCCCTCCCTCAAATCTAGGATACCCTGGAGGCCACAGGGGCCTCTCCAGAGACAGGGCATGTCCCTTCCTCTGTGTTTCCATTGAAGCTGGTGCCCATGCCCCCTTTAAAAAGGCAAAGCCCATCAGTTCATCACCCCTATGAAGACCACCACAGGCTACCCATTCACCCTAGCAGGGCTCAAGCTTTCGTGGAAGAATAACAGCTGGCTAGTGTGTTGCATGCGCTGGGCCACGAGGCTGGTTTGAACCACAAGGTTAGCAAGTCAAACTCACCAACCCACCCTTGGAAATCCTATACAGGGTGGCTATGAGTCGAAACTGACTCAACAGCACTTAACAACAACAACAACCCCAGAAAAGATAACACAGAAGGGTCTAGAATGGCATCCCAAGAATATCAAGTCCTGGTAAGAGACTCCAGTCTAGGGATCTCAAGTTGTACTTTGAGAACTGCCAATAGCCCTCTTCTCTCTACCTCTGCCTAGAGACTCTACAGGGAAAGGATGGGAGTTGTGGAGAGCAGAGAATCATGGAAGGTGGGAGATTTCCAGGCAGACAAGTAAAGATTTCCATGCCCAGGGAGAGATTAGAGGAGTGCACAGTCTACATAGGTATGGCCCAGGGGAGATAAAGGTTTGGGACAGGACAATGAGGAAGTAAGGACATTTTATTTAGTTCTGTACATATCTATAAAGTTAATAACTGAGATAAGACAATAAGGAAGTAAGGACATTTTATTTAGAATCCCGAACTTTGGCCTTCTTATCTAATTTAGTTAATAAACGGTACC
>NW_006408519.1:51904618-51906486 GCF_000296735.1 Chrysochloris asiatica
GTGTTGGAGGAGAATATTAAAAGTACCATGGGCTGCCAAAAGAACCAACAGATCTGTGTTGGAAGAAGTGCAGCCAGAGTGCTCCTTGGAGGTCAGGATGGCCAAACTTTGTCTCTCATACTTTGGACATATTGTCAGGAGGGAACAGTACCTGGAGAATGATATCATGTTTGGTAAGGTGAAGGGTCAGATAAAAAGAGGAAGACCTCTAACGACATGGATTTGCAAAGTGGCAGCATCAATGGGCTCAAGCGTGGCAACAGTAGTGAGGTTGGCCCAGGACTGGGCAGTGTTTCATTCTTTTGTGCATAAGGTTGCTCCAGGTTGGGACCAACTTGATGGCACCTAACAACAACAACTCTGGTAGCGTAGTGGTTGCAAATCTGGCTGTAAGATCAGCAGTTTGAAACTACCAGCAGCTCCGTGGGAGAAAAATGAGACTTTCTGCTCCTGTGAAGATTTACAGCCTTGGAAACCCTATGCAGGGTCGCTATGAGTCAGAACTGACTCCATGGCACAACACCGCTATTAACTGCAAAGAACCCTGGTAGTGTACTGGATCACAAGTTGGGCTGCTAACTGCAACATCAGCAGTTCGAATCTACCAGCTGCTCCATGGGAGAAAGATGAAGCATTCTGCTCCCATAAAGATTTACAGTCTTGGAAACCCTAAACAGGGTCACTATGAGCCGGAATGGACTCCACAGCACATACCCACCACCACCGCTGCTAACCACAAGGTCAATGGTTCAAACCCACCAGTCACTCCTCAGAAACCCTGTACAGGTTCATGATGAGTGTGAACTGACTCGATGGCACATAACAACAACAATATAGTTATTATTTACAGTACGTGTAAGTTCACTAAGTGTAGGGGCCCCTCAATAAACATAGTGAATTTTTCATTCCAAAGGTTTTTCAGTAGCACGTTTTCTACCATTCTTGCACTTGGGTCTGCTTCAGGCTGGAAACCTGCAGTGGGCATCGTGTGTATGCATGTGCCCGTCTACAAGTTTGTACATATATGCTTACCTCCTTGTAGTTCTGTCTCCATGCTTGACAGCCAGTTTGAGATGGGATGAATCAAAGGGATTAGGGAGTTCTTACTTGAAATTGCACCACTGTGAGATAAATTCCACTTTCTACATCTGGCAAGTGTTTTAAAAAGAAACTTTAAATAAAAAGCTCTTCTGTGGAACTTTCTCTTGAAGATTTCTTGAACCTGGCTCGATGCATTGTTGTGGTTCCTTGGGACCTCACTGGAAGCCAGAGTTGATTGTGACTCATAGTAACGGGAACACACAGCCTTAGCTTCCTGCCATGGAGTGTCTCATAGGTCTGGATTGCTGACTGTGCAGTCCGCAGCCCAGCATCTAACTCACAGCCTCATTAGGGCTTCTTACTGATCGTCAGAGGGGGCATGATCGCATCTTCCACCTGAGTGCTTCTCCAATCCCACCATCCTTCTAGGAAGCAGTACTGACAAGGGTGCTGGCCCTCTGACATAGGGCCCGTATCTGTTTGACTGAACACACGAGTGAATCCCCTACCCCAACAACATAGGCACAACTCTTTCCTTCAGGTCTGTATTTTTCCTGAGATAGTTTTCCATCTTGTGACTTTTAACCTCTCTGTAACTTGTGTTTTAGGTGCTTTTCATTTATAAATCATAAATCTAGATTTCATCATTGTTTTGACAATCTGTCTTTTAATTCAGTTACATTTATTGTGATACTATGTGCTTTCACTTTATCCCAAATTGCCCATTAGGAGTCCTGGTGTGGTGCTGTGGGTTAATGCACTGGACTGCAAGGTTGGTTTGAATTGCAAGGTCAGCAGTTCAAGCTCACCAGCCACTCATCACAAAC
>NW_006408519.1:51906732-51912899 GCF_000296735.1 Chrysochloris asiatica
ACAACAACAGGCATTTTAAGGAAGTTGCAACAAACAATGTCCAAGCTCCTCAGATCACCAGAGAATTAGGGGATAGCTATCATGACTAATACCTCTCCCCTAAAGATTTTTACCAACTTGCAACAACCACCCCAAAGGGGACCACACTTGCACCACATATCCACAGTGAACTGTGTTGTTTGATGTACAGTATTCACTTGTCAGAATGCAGGCTCTCTACTCAGCTCAAAGATGCCCCAGGACAAATGGTGACCTACATGGCCAGTGGTTGATTGGAGTCTGAATGGGGAATAAAGAGAACTTCTACAAACTTGACCCCTTTGAAGGCCTACTAAGAAAGACTGTACAAGCAATTCCTGAATTCAGTGGGGACAACAGAGGAAATGTTCATGGTGGACAATCAATCCCAGGATTGTTGTGAGTCACTAGAATTTTCTCAGAGGACCCAGGGGAGGGCACAAGGGAGGAGCCTGGAATGGGAACCTACATAAAGCTATGCTGAGGTCCAGCCCAATCTTCCTCTTGGCGTGGTGACACTGTGAGACAACAACATGAAGGCTCTGACTTTGCTGGCTGTGCTGTTGTGCCTGAGTGGAGGTGAGATATCAGGTTGCCCCCTGGTGAAGGGCAGAAGATGAGGTGTAGGGATAAAGGGTCAGCCTACAGACGCAACTTGATCTTCAGGCCTGGGCTGGGAAGCTGGCTGTCCTAGCAGGGGTTGATGCCTCAAAGTCCAGAGGCCTGTATGGATGTGGGTGCCAGTAAGGGACCCGGACCTGCCCATGTGCCCATGATCCCCTCAAGTCTCCATGTCACCCTTTATTCCCAGCTTTCCTTCCTCTGCACCGGGCCATAAGTCTGCTCCTTTGCTCTCTTCCTCCCGCGTCTTGGGGTTGTTGGTTGCTTGCTTGGAGTTGACCTGCATTCATGGCAATTTCATGCATAATGAAACCAAGGGCTGCCTAGCCCAATGCCAGGATTCAGTATGGCTCAGACTGGTGGGGTCCCTGGGGTTTTCATGGGCTGATTTTGGGAGGTAGATAACCACGTCCTTCGCCCAAGTCCATCTTAGTCAGGAAGCTCTGCTGAAACTGTCAGCATCACAGGAACAAGAAAGCTTCCATTCAAGGCTGAGAATCAACTGCACCAGGTGCCTTGGCCCTCACCTTGGCTTGGCCTCTTCCTCATCCTCAGGCCCCTTCAATATCTCCTGGGGGCCTTTCTGACTTCCCTGGCCCTGTTGACCTGCCCCTCCTCCTCCTAGAACCCCTTGGGCCTTCATCTTGCGCCACATCTCTCCTAGACTTATCTGTCTGGGAGCTGAGTCCAGCCTCCTCACTTGTAACGCAGGTAGAGACCTGGCTCCATTCCCTGACAGAGCCAGACTCTGGGGACTTCCACTTACCTAGCCACTTCCTTCTGTGCCACTCTGTCCTCAGCCTGGGCCTTAAAATGCTACAGCTGCCCTGATGCAAATGACAAGACCTGCTCTCAGGTAGTAGTATGTCAACCCAATCAGCAAGCCTGCTATTCAAACATCACAAGTAAGTTCCCTTCCCCCTCCACCCCCCCCCCCCCCCGCACTCCCTCTTTCCCCTCCCACCTCTCTCCTGCACTTCCTTTTCCCTCCCTCTCCTCCTATGTCCCCCTTTTTCTTCCTCCTCTCTTCCTCCTCCATTTCTTCTCTTTTCTTCTCTTTCCTCCTTTTATTTCTTCCCTCCTTTCTTTCTCTCCTCCCCCCCTCTGCCACAAGACACAGCCCTGGGGTGGCACTGAGGACAAGGAGTCTAAGGATACGTTGTTGTTGTGAAGCTGTTGAGCCGAGCCTTTATCAACCCTGTGTAGGGTTTCCAAGGAGCGGCTGGTGAGCTTCAACTGTCTACCTTACAGTCCAAAGTGACTCTGCAGTCCAGGGCATTAACCCACCATAGAAAATGGAAACCAAGGCAGTGTAACATCAAAGTGCAAGGTGGTGATATGGGGGAGGGCTGCAAAGGTAAGGCAGGCAGGGATGGAGGTAGACTAGGGTACCAGCATGTGGGGTGATTCCCTGTTAGTCCAAATGTGCCTTGAGAAGCCAAGCCAGGCCATCAGCTCAGCCTAGGTCTGGGTGGGAAGAATGCCCCAGGAGAGCAGTAGCTCAGTGGATACACAGGGTGACGGGATCCCACTCAGGACCTGGACTCCAGAGCTGGTCCATCCTGAGGTCAGGTGGAAGACCCAGGTGACCAGCAGATTCCACAGTGTCTGGATGGTTCTTTCCTCTGACAGCTACTGGAACCCAAGACAAGCAGGAGGCTACCACAAAGGCTAGTGGGTGTACTAGCTCCTGTGGTAAATCTATTCCTGGGAAATCCCCAAACACCCTCCAAGAAGCCAAAGAGCAACAAGCCATCTGCTGTACCACAGATCTGTGTAACCGGGCTGGGGTCCGAGGACCAGGGACCACCACGGTCCTGATGCTTCTGACTGGCACTCTGCTTGCTCTGCTGGTGGCCACTCTGTGACCCACAGGACTGTCCCCTTCCCTGCCCGTGTGTCTGTAAGTGGGTCCCAACTGAAGAAGACACATCCTCAGAGAGACAGATGATCTCCCAACCATCAGAAAGCCCCAGGACACAGACATCTCAGGTACTCAGTGAAAGTCAGCCTCCTGTCCCCCTTCCCTAGCAACATGTGGGCAGTCAAGGACCCTGTCTGTCTGTGCTCTGTACCAGCTCTCGCATCAGGACTTCCACATCCTCTCTGATACTCCCCAGCTTCTACCCTGCAGTGCCTAGAGGTGGGGTTCCATTAGAGAGAACCTGTGTTGACCCCACCCCCACACCCGGCAGCCCTTACTTAACCAGTGGCCAGTGACAACAAAGCAAGCCTTGCAGCCTGGAACCAGGACACTCTCTGAGGGTACTTACCCTCCCGAGCTCTGGGAATCAGGCTAAGCACAATGTTATCAGTGGTTATGCCTTGTTTGTTCCCCTTCCCTCCCATTCCAGGCTCGTTTCTCTAATAAATCAAATGTGCAAGACTCCTCACATCCGAGTGCAGCTCCATGCATTCAGGAATGGGGCGTACAGTCTCTCAGCTGGGGTCCCAGGGTCTGTCTGGGGACAGGACTCCTTTCCTCAGCTGAAACCATTAAACAGGAACCGTCAGTGTGTGTGTGTGTGTGTGTGTGTGTGTGTGGTCTCAGGTCAACCAACCATGAAATGCTGAGGATGTTCTCAAGTAGACGGAGGATTTAGGCCCAAATCTTGTCCCAGTAGCTTCCTCCTAACTCCCTAGACGAAGGGACCAAGTCCACCACTGTTTCAGTTGCTGCTTACTGGGGACCTACATGCTCTGATGTGTCCCTGGACTCCTTAAACCAGAGTGCAGACCTCTCTGAGGTGGAATAAAGGCACAGGCTGGTGGATGGGAAAGGGGGTGGTGTTCTGCAGGGAGCTGGCTCTGACTTAGGTTGAGACAGGTAGAACTTTCTGAAGGACCCAACGTTGGGAAGAAGACATTTAAGCAGCTTTATCACTGAAGATTACATATAATTGTTCGTAGCCCTTTTGTGGAAGAGGAAACAGAGGTTGTGGTTACAGGACTTGGTGAGCCAGGATGGGCGGGGTGGATTGATTATGGGACCTACCTCTGTTCCAAATGAGACTGATGGATGGACACAGCCTAAGGCCTCCAGAGGGTGCTGTGGCCACAAGAAGAATAAATGGGTCTGGAAACCACAGGGAGGGAGCCAGAGCATTCCCACTCCCGTCATTCCCAAAGGCCCAGCTGGGACTTACTGCTTCTGGATCTCACCTCTGGGCTCTGAAGGTCATGGTGCTGTAAGGAGTCACACTTTTATTATTGTAATGAAAATACCCACATTAAAACATACATAACAACTTCCACATCTACAACTCAATGGCACTGGTTACATGTTTCATGTTGGGTCACCATTGCTGCTCCCCTTTTCCAAAGTAATCCACCACCATTCATATAAACTCTATGCAGCCAAGCCCAAACTCCCCCTTTCCCCTCTGATAACCACTCTTAATCTTCAAAAACTGCCTGATCAGACCCGGGTACAGGGTAAGTTTCTCACTGAGCTATAAGCACAGACTGTCACTAGGATCCAAAGGTGTCACCCTGTGGCAAAGCAGTTGAACCTTGGTAGGGGAGGAGGTGGGTTGACTTTGCCATGAAGACAGGGAGGAAAATGTGTCGACTCTGGTCATCTGTGCCACTCCTGGGTAGTAAAGGGTTAACCTAGAGAGCCTGAGCTGTGTAAACAGTGAACTCATTCAGCCATTAACTGAAAGGTTGGAAGTTTGAATCTACCAGAGGTGTCTTGGGAGAAAGGCCTAGTGATCTACTTCTGAAATCAATCATTGAAAGCTCTGTGGAGTCTAGTTCTAACACTCACGGGGTCACAATGAGTTGGAGTCAGTTCCAAAAGAACTACCTATAAAATAATGAAACTTATTACCAAAATTTTAAATATGCAGGCAATATGGTGTGATAGCATAGTGGTTACAAATCACACTGCGAACCACAAGGTCAGCAGTTCGAAACTACCAGCTATTCCATGGGAGAAAGATGAGGCTTTCTGCTCCTGTAAAGATTTACAGCATTGGAAACCTTGTACAGGGTCACTATGAGTTGGAACTGACTCCACGGCACATAACATGGTGTGGCTTGTTACTCCAGAAATTTCACTTTCAAGAGTCTATTTTTCAGGATTTGGGCATAAGATGTATGGGCAAAAAAAATGCAAACATGGAGACAACCTAAGTATTCAGCAAAAGAGAATGAGTTAAATCAATCATGGTATTAAATACTATACAACTATTAAAAGAATTAGATCTATCTATGGGTGCTGACATTAAAATGCCTACAAGACACACTGTTGGCTTTTTAAATCAAGCCACATCATGATCCCACCAATTCCACTGGTTCTGTTTTGTACAAATGGATGCAAAAGGATGTGGATGTGCACACAAAGGTGTCAAGCAGAAAATATCCCAGATCATTATCTTCAACACCACCACCTTCGCTACCACCTCTCCACCATCACCTCCTCCACCACCTTCACCATCTCCACCACCATCACCACCACCACCACCACCTCCTCCACCACCTTCACCATCTCCACCACCATCACCACCATCACCACCACTACCACCACCACCACCTCCTCCACCACCTCCACCATCTCCACCACCATCAATTACCACCACCTCCACCACCTCTACCTCCACCATCTCCACCACCTCTACCACCTCCACCACCTTCGCCACAACCTTCACCACCAGCTCCACCATCTCCACCTCCACCATCTCCACCACCTCTACCACCTCCACCACCTTCACCACCTTCGCCACAACCTTCACCACCACCTCCACCATCTCCACCACCTCCTCCACCATCTCCACCACCATCACCACCACTACCACCACCACCTCCACCAGCTCCACCTCCATCTCCATCACCACCACCACCTCCACCATCTCCACCACCATCAATTACCACCTCCACCACCACCTCTACCACCACCACCACCTCCACCTCCATCTCCATCACCACCACCACCTCCATCTCCATCACCACCAATACCTCCACCATCTCCACAACCACTGATACTGCTGAATAATCGTCTGGGGCTACCGAGAGTGAAGCCCAAGGGTCACTTTTATCTATTATACTTTAATTCTCTCTCACCCTAGTTGTTTGATGTTGTTGTTAGGTGTCGGGGACCCGCCTCGACATGGGGTTCAGTTCACAAGGAGAGGATACCCGACGGCGATTGCAATATATCAAGAATATACAGAAAGAGACAAAGGAGACAAAGAGAGAGACAAAGAGACACTCCGAAACCAGAGTGAATGCTGGACTGGCATCAGGCAGATCCTGCATTGCAAACATCTCAGCCACAAAGGCCGTAATATCCTGCATAGTGAACATGTTAGCTAAACAGGCAGTATGGTTGCAAGGCTGGACTGTGCACCCTGCATGCTGAAGCACATGCCTTGCCTGTCGAAATGCACTGCTATCTTTACTCTATGCCTGCCAACCAGCAATGCACTGATCTTTACTCTATGCCTGCCAACCAGCAATGCCACCTGGGGAGGCCCGGGCCTCTGCTTTATTCAGGGGAGGAGTTTCACACCAAGCTGGGAGGGACT
>NW_006408519.1:51913360-51928374 GCF_000296735.1 Chrysochloris asiatica
GAACCTCTGATTAGTCTTACACGGTCTGCAACAGTTAGGTACTGTCTAGTAGGTTGTAACTCAGAAATCCTTCAAACAATAAAATCAAACACTGCCTAATCCTGCACCATCCTCATGATCCGTGCTCTGTCTGAGCTCATTGCTACAGTCAATCTTGTTGAGGGGCTTCCTCTTTTTCACGGACCCTCACTCTACCTCATGATGTCCTTTTCCAGTGACTAATCTTTCCTGATGACGTGTCTAAAGCATGTGAAACAACGTCTTTCATCTTTACTTCCAAGAAGCATTCTAGCTGTACTTCTTCCAAGTGTTTTCTAGCTACTGGTAGTGCATTACTAAATCTCTTCTGTAATTAACAGTGTTGAGCGTGTGGTCCCAGGTCAAGACAGAATTTGGAACCTACTCAGGAAATCCATGGGAGCAAGCCTTAATGATCAGCTCCCGCTCCCCTGTAAAGATTCCTGCCAAGACTTCCAGCAAAATGGAAGACTAGGCAGATGTACTACATGGACCCTCTCCAACAAAGATATGAGAGACAAATAGAATAGACCCAAGAAAATTCTGGTACCTTGAACTTCAGAAGAAAGGTTAGAGAAGTGAATAGAGTTCTTGCTGGGAGGAGAAACTGAGCAGAGATGATGAGAGAGGCAGACTGATTCATGAATGACTAGCCAGAAATGGCTCAACTAACTTCAGAACAGTTTTGGCAACAGAAGGAGTCCTGGCAAAGCAGATTTACACAGGCGACAGGAAAGGTGTGATTCCTTATTCTTCCCCACACTCTCCTCGTGATGAGAGTGTGTCCAGCTCCCACCCTCATCCACCCTCAGCACAAATACTGCTTTCCAGGAACTCAGAGTCACGTGGTAGGGAGCCACATCAGTGTGAGGTGGGGGCTGGACACACCACTTTGGTGTGCTACTTTGGTATCTGGATTCAGGTGGGCTCAGCTCCAAGCCTACAAAACCCACAGAGCCACCAGGCCAGCATTTAACCAACCACCCTGCCCCCAGCTGCCCTATGGTCCTAACAGACACTGAAACCAACTCCATCAAGGGCCCCCACAGACTGCTTCTGGACTGAGTGTCCTGAACACAGATAACACTGAAGCCAATAGAAATGCCATCTAGGGTCAGAAACTCTGCTGTCACATTCCTTCCACAACCATTTTGTGAGCTTCTTGAATTGCAGGAGGCTCTCAGAGAGTTTTTTCTCTATCTGGGTCCAACAACAACATTTTACAAATACAACAACCCCACAATGTCCCAAAGACAACAGACAATTTTAGCTCATATGAAGAAACAAGAGAAAATGACCAAGATGCAGAGCCAGAAAACATTTCTGAGGAAAAAAAAGGTAATAGAACTAACTGAAAATTAATTCAAAACAATGATCTTTAGGTACCTTCAATTAATTGACAGAAAAATTGAGGAAAGCAAGGAGAAAACAGGAAAGAAAAAATAAAAAAACTCAAGAAAAAGCTACAAGAATAGACAAAATAAATGCAAATTTTGAAAAATTCAAAACCTGCAATTAGCAACCCAGAAGATTAACACTAAGATTTAAGCAATGGACAATACATTGAAAGGGAAAAGTAGTAACACTGAAGCCCAAATTAGTCCTTGTGAAGATAAATCTCTCAATACTAGTATGCTAGAAGAAAAATCAGAATAAAAGAACGAAAAGCTCCAAAGAAAGCCTAAGAGTTATGTGAGATACCATGTAGAGGAAAAACTTATAGGAAATTGGAATTCCAAAACAGGAAGATACATTAAAAAGTACAGAGGAAATTATCAACGAATTGTTGGAAGAAAACTTCCCTAACCACTCATCTGACAGTTTGTTGGATGTACTGTGGTGGCTTGCATGTTGCTATGATTCTGGAAGCTATGGAAGGATTCTACAGGCAAAATATTGAATGATGCAGAAAGCATCGAAAGAAGATGGGAGGAATACACAGAGTCACTGTTCCAAAAAGAAATGGCTGATGCTCAACAGTTTCAAGGGTTACTATAAGATCAAGAGTCAATAGTACTGAAGAAAGAAGTCCAAGATACACTGAAGGCACTGTCAAAGAAGGAAGCTGAGAGCAGAGCCCTGATGTACACTGTCAGAAAGGCCCTGAGGCCAGGAAAAAATCTGGATCATTTTGTTAAACTCCCTTCTGCCAAAAACACACAAAACAAAAATTAATAGAAGAACTTTGGAAATGTGATTAGAATGACACTAACCATCCTGGTGTGACACTTGACTGCCAGGTTGGTTCGAACCACAAGGTCGCAGTTCCAACTTGTCAGCCACTCCTTAGAAACCCTATACAGTGTCACTACAAGTTGGAACTGACTTGACAGCACTTAACAACAACAATATGAAATTGAGTTATCAATATGATAACTTTATTCTAGTCCCTCCAGGCACACAATCAAACCAAGCCAAACCAATCCTGCTGCCCTGAGCCCATTCCGACTCATGAAGCCCCAGATGTTACAGAGCAGAATGCAGATCCATGAGGGTTTCCTGGCTGTAATAAAATTTTTTAAATTCAGATATCTTTAATTTTTACTTTATTTTATTTTACTAGGATTCCATCAAAGATACCACATTACATCTAGTTGTCTTACCATCACAATGATAAAGATAACAGCTTAATATGGTTCACACAGCCCTGCAGCATCTGGACCTAAGGGACTCTGCCTCATCTCCTGACACTCTCTTCTGTCATTTATGTCCCAATTCCACTGACTTTTTTTTTTTTTTACATTTCTTTCCTTTGTTTTTCCAACGTTTTATTGTGAACTGAGTGAAGGTTCACAGAGTAGATCATCAGTTTCACATTCAACAGATCATATACTTTGCTTCATTACAATGGCTGCAACTCCTCCATGTACATTTAACAGCATTTATCTATTAACTGTAACTGTTTCATCCCCGCCCTGTGTTTCCCACTACCTTCATCTTTCCTCTGCTAGCCTCCCTCTTGTATATTGTCTGCCCTGTCACCCATGTTAACATGTGTCTAGCCTCTAGCCCATGAATAATTTTCCCTTCCCCCACCTGTAGCCATCATAGATTGTTTCTTTTATCCAGAAAAAACTTTTTTTTTTTTTAATGGTTTGTTCTTTTGGCAGTCCATGGTACTTTTAATATTCTCCCTCAATATCATAAACTAAATGCATAATTCTTCTACAGTCTTCCTTATTCACTGTCCAACTTTTAAATTCATATGAGGTTATTGAAAACACCATGGCTTGGGTCAGGAGCATCTTAGTCCTCAAACTGACATCTTTGCTCTTCAACTCTTTAAAGAGGTCTTATGCAGTAGATTTGCCCAATGCAATACACTGTTTAATTTCTTGACTGCTGCTTTCATGAAAATTGATAATTGATCCGAGCAAAATGAAGTCTTTGACAACTTCAATCTTTTCTCCATTTATATGAATGTTGTTTATTGGTCCAGTGGTGGGGATTTTTGTCTTCTTTACATTGAGGTGCAACCCATACCAAAGGTTGTGGTCTTTGATCTTCATCAGTAAGTATTTTAAGTCCTCTTCACTTTCAGCAAGCAAGATTGTATCATCTGCATATCGCAGGTTGTTAATGAGTCTTCCTCCCCTTCTGATAACACATTTTTCTTCATATAATCCAGTTTCTTGAATTATTTGCTCAGCATACAGATTGAACAAGTATGGTGAAAGAATGCAACTCTGGTGCATACCTTTGCTAATATTAAACCATTCACTGTTCCCTTGTTCTCTGTTCGAACTGCCTCTTCATCTATGTACAAGTTCCTCATGAGCACAATTAAGTGTTCCGGAATACTGATTCTCCACGATGTTGTCTGTAGCTTGTTATGATCCACACAATCAAAAGTCTTTGCATAGTCAATAAAGCACAGGTAAACATCCTTCTGGCATTCTCTGCTCCCAGCAAAGAGCCACCTGACATCAACAATGATATTCCTTGTTCCACATCCTCGTCTGAATTTGGCTTGAACCTCTGGCAGTTCTATGTCAATGTATGTTTGCAGCCATTTTTTGCAAAACTCTACTTGCACGGGATATTAATGATATTGTCCAATGACTTCCACATTCTGTTGGGTCTCCTCTCTTTGGAATGGGCACAAATATGGATCTCTTCCAGTCAGTTGTCCAGGTAGTTGTCTTCCAAATTTCTTGGCATAGATGAATGAATACCTCAAGTGCTTCATCAGTTTGTTGAAAGATTTCAATTTGTAGTCCATCAACTCCTGGAACCTTGTTGTTTGCCAATGCATTTAATGCACCTTGGACTTCATCCTTCAGGATCCTTGGCTTATCATCATAGGCTACCTCTTGAAATAGTTCTTTTTGGTATAGTGACTCTGTGTATTTCTTCCATTTTCTTTTGATGTTTTCTGCATCATTCAATATCTTGCCCATTATTGTTGTAACTAAGTGCCATCAAGATGGTTCCAACCAATAGCAACAGGTATATGGTTTCCAAGCAACAGGTATATGGAAGCATTGACCATGTGGCTCAAACCAACTCTTCAGTCCAGTGCATTAGCCCACAGCGCCATACATATTTGCCCATGTTGTTATTGTTAGGTGCCATCGAGTCAGTACCAACTCATAGCAACTTTATGCACAGCAGAACAAAACACTGCCCAATCCTGGGCCAACCTCTCTATTGTTGCCACGCTTGAGCCCATTGATGCTGCCACTTTGTCAATCCATCTCTCTGGGTGAGTTTCCCTATTTTTCTCGACCCTCCACCGTACCATACATGAGATCCTTCTCCAGTGACTGGTCCCTCCTGACAATATGTCTGAAGTATGAGAGACGAAGTTTGGCTATCCTGGCCTCCAAGGAGCATTCTGGCTGCTCTTCTTCCAACACAAATCTGTTGGTTCTTTTGGCAGCCCATGGCACTTTCAATATTCTCCTCCAACAGCATAACTCAAAAGCATCAATTCTTCTACGATCTTCCTTATTCACTGTCCAACTTTTGCATGCATATTAGGTTATTGAAAATACCATGGCTTGGGTAAGGTGCACCTTAGTCTTCAAGCTGAGATCTTGCTATTCAACCAGATATAGCTGATTGTTTCTGACTCAAATACCACAGATGGGTAACAGATTTGGTTGCTATGCAATACCTACACAGCTCTTACTTACAATGGCAGTTACAGAATTGTTTTGAACCAGTGCAAAGTCCTGGTTAAGGTACTCATTTTGTGGCATTTTGTTATAGAAGTCCTGGGAACCTAAAGGTTATTTTCATTTTGAAGCTTACCTTGGCAGAGGAAGGAATGTCCTGATATTTCTATGGTTTAGAGAGACACTTTGAGACCTCATTCTTCCCCCCATCCCCCCCTCCTCTTCCTACAGGAATCCTTGATGGAACCTGCATTGGACAAGCCAAATCCAGCCCTGTTCTCAGACTTCTCAGTTGGTGAGGGCTTGCCAGCCCTGCCACTCTCAGTCGTGGCTGCTGTTGACTCTCTTTTAGGATCAAAGTGTTCTGACCCATTCCTGTCTCTAGGCCAAGAGTTGGCAGACTTCTTATTTGGAAAGGATCCGATAGCTCTGCAGGCCACAGGATCTCTGCCACACTGACTAAGCTCTGTCATTGTAGAGGGAAAGCAACCATTGATACAAGAGGAACCCATGTTTGTGAATGGGGTACAATAAAACTTTATTTATAAAAATAGACAAAGGGCCACATTTAGCCTGTGGACTGTGGAGTACTTTGCCAATCCCTGCAGATCATCAGATTCACGGTCCCATTTATAGCTTCGCTAAAAACAAAATCAATAATCCCAACAAGCTGTCACTTGATCGATAGACTGAGGAAGGCTTCAAAACACAAAGCCCTGAGTCTGTGACTGCCCCACCTCCTCCGACCCTCCTCTCGTGTGTGCTGCACAGTCCTGGGTGATGACGTCTGTAATGGTTAGGGTTCTGTGTCAATTTGACTGAGCCAGGATGTCCAGAGGCTTAGTAGTTGAGATGTGCTTATTCCCGTGGTGGTGAAACCTAATACAGACAGCTAACTCTACAGTGAGTGCCTATGAGCGGTCAATCAATTAAAGGGATGCTTCCTTGGGGATGTGGCCTGCTACCAATGTAATGGACACACGGGAAATACTTCCTGAAGACCCAGGATTCTGGCAATTGTTAGCCATTTCCTTGATAATAAACTATTTATCTATCTGTCATGGTGTTTTCAATAGCCTCATATGGATGCGAAAGCTGGACAGTGAATAAGGAAGACCGTAGAAGAATTGATGCCTTTGAGTTGTGGTGTTGGAGGAGAAAACTGAAAGTGCCATGGACTGCCAAAAGAACCAACAGATCTGTTTTGGAAGAAGTGCAGCCAGAGTGCTCCTTGGAGGCCAGGATGGCTAAGCTTCGTCTCTCCTACTTTGGACATATTGCCTGGAGGAAACAGTCGCTGGAGAAGGATGTCATGCTGGGTAGGGTGGAAGGTCAGAGAAAAAGAGGAAGACCCCCAACGAGATGGATCAGCCAGGTGGCATCATTGATGGACTCAAGTGTGGCAGCGGTGGTGAGGTTGGCCCAGGATCAGACATTGTTTCGTTCTGCTGTGCATGGGGTCACTATGAGTCGGTTCCGACTCGATGACACCTGACAACAACAACAACAACATCTATCTATCTATCTATCTATCTAGCTAGCTAGCTAGCTATCTAGCTATCTAGCTAGCTATCTAGCTATAGATATAGATATGAAGAAAGGAGCTCTGGTAGTGTAGACGTTGAGAATTGGGCTGCTAACCTCAGGTCAGCAGTTCTAAACTACCGGGAAAGAAAGATGAGGCGTTCTGCTCCCGTGAAGATTTATAGCCTCAGAAACACTGTACAGGGTTGCTATGAGTCAGAACCGACCCCACGGCACACTACTATACGTGTGCATATGTGTGTGTATTTTACTGGTTTTGCTTCTCTTAAAAACCTGACCTAAGATGACCTCTTACCAAAGACACAGAGGGGCCCTGGGGGTCCTGCAGTTAGCTTCTTTAGGCCAAGTTGGCTGTTAGTAGAGTTGTCTGGACTCCCGATTCAGAGGCCAGCTCACCCTGGCATGACAACTGCTCCCCAACTTGGCACTGTCAGCTGGAAGTGGTGTTTCCCCCTGTGCCCATTCAAACAATACCACTGACCATAGACTGCAGACATCACGGTCCATGTGGATGCAAGAGAGACCAAGGTCATGTGGGCATCACTGTCCCACCTGCAAGCATCATGGGAGAGCCATGCAAGCAGAAGGAAGGGCAAGTCAGCCTCTTCAATGCCCACTTGTCCTTTTACACAGAGTTCAAGGGATTCTCATTGGGGACAGGCACAGAAGGAGGATCTCCTGAGGGCAGGAGAGCCCCTCCCAACACAAGACCCCACTTAGTGCTGGTGAGCTGGTGCCCTAGTCCTGGTCACTCACTGATCCTGGTCACACTCTGAGCCCTGATCCTGGTCACACTCTGAGCCCTGATCCTGGTCACACTCTGAGCCCTGACCCTGGTCACACTCTGAGCCCTGACCCTGGTCACTCACTGAACCCTGACCCTGGTCACACTCTGAGCCCTGACCCTGGTCACTCACGGAACCCTGATCCTGGTCACACTCTGAGCCCTGATCCTGGTCACACACTGAGCCCTGATCCTGGTCACACTCTGAGCCCTGACCCTGGTCACACACTGACCAATCATGCTTGGTTGCATTTTGTATCCATGACTCGACAGCAAACACAGTAGACCCATGGGAGAGGCTGGTGCTGGATGACTGAAATGATTTGAATAATAATAGTACCTGTCTAATCCCTGGGAGATTGCCTCTTGGACCCTCAGCATGGGAGGCATCTGATGTGACCCAGCAGGAAATCAGCTGGCCGCTGTCCTGGGCTATCCTGGCCGCTCTGCATTCTCTTCTCCAAGAGCCCATGCACTGGGGAACAACCAAATGACCATGGCAGCAGCAGACTCAGCCTGTGCTTTGTGGGGAAAGAAGTTCTGACAAGACTTAGGTGCAAACCAAGCACATCCCCAGGTTGCAGTGGGGGCTACTCTGCACATTCCCTGCCTGTAGATAAAGATACCAGCGAAGGAGGAGAGGGGAAGGGAGAGAAGAGGATGAGACACAGTGGAGATGTTGTGAAACCTGGCATACCATAGTCAGGGTTCAAAGAGCAACTAGAATCAGGGCTCAGGTTGTGACCAGGTTTAGGGCTGTGTGTCTGATCATGGTCAGGGATTAATATGTAGCCAGGATCAGGGCTTAGTATGTGACCAGGATCAGGGCTCAGCCTGTGACCAGGATCAGGGCTCAGTATGTGACCAGGATCAGGGCTCAGTATGTGACCAGGGTCACAGCACAGCTTGTGACCAGGATCAGGGCTCAGCCTGTGACCAGGATCAGGGCTTAGCCTGTGACCAGGATCAGGGCTCAGCCTGTGACCAGGCTCAACGTTTATTGTGTGATCAGGATCAGGGCTTATTGTAACCAATAAGACTGCCTCTTGGTCTATGCTGTACAGCTTTCTTATGAGCCAATCAAGTATTCTGGAATACCCATTCTTCACAATCAAATGCCTTTACGTAGTCAATAAAGCACAACTAAACATCTTTCTAGTATTCCCTGCTTTCAGCCAAGATCCATCTGATATCAACAATTATATCCATCATTCTATGTCTTCTTCTGAATCTGGTTTGAATTTCTGGCAGCTCCCTGCTGATATACTTTGCAACCATTTTTTAAATTATCTGAAACAAAATTTTACTTACACTTGATATTGTTTGATGATTTCTACATTCCATTGCATCACCTCTCTTTGGAACAGGCACAAATGTGGATCTCTTCCAGTCGGTTGACCAGGCGGCTGTCTACTAAATTTCTTGCCATAGATGAGTGAGTGTCTCCAGTGCTGCTTCCGTTTGCTAAAAATTTTCAATTTACATTCCACCAATTCCTTGTTTTTCACCAATGCCTCCAGCGCAGGCTAGACTTCCTCCTTCATTACCATTTGTTCTTGATAATATGCTACCTCTTGAAATGGCTGAACATGGACCATTTCTTTTGGTATAGAGACTTCCATCTTCTTTGATGTTTTCTGAAACAGTCAATATTTTGCCCATGTTGTTGCTGTTGTTAAGGGCCTTTGAGTTGGTCCTCACTCATAGAAACCCTGTATAGAATTTCCAAGGAGTGACTGGTGAGTTTGAACCTCAGATTTTTTGTTAAGCAACTTAGGACTTATCCTACAGTGCTACACCAGGATAGAATCCTTCAATATTTCAAGTGAAAGCTTGAATTTTTCTTCAGTTCTTTCAACTTGAGGAACACTGAGTGTGTTTTTCCTTTTGGTTTTCTAACCCCAAGTCTTTGCGTATTTCATGATAATACTTTGTCTTCTATTGGCACCCTTTGAATTTTTCTGCTCAGTTCTTTCAAGTCCTCATTTCTTCCATTTGCTTTAGTATCTCTACGTTGGAGAGCAAGATTCAGTGTCTCTTCTGACATCCATTTTGGTCTTTTCTTTCTTTCCTTTTTAATGACCTTTTGCTTTCTTCCTGTGTAATGTTCTTGATGTCATCCCACAATTCTTCTTGCCTTCAGTCATTAGTGTCTAATGTATCAAATCTGTCATATTTTGGCTCTCATGGACTTGTTTTCACTTTCTTCAGCTTCAGCCAGAGCTTGCATATGCACAATTGATGGTCTGTTCCACAGGTGGCCCCTGACCTTGTTTTGGCTGATGATATCGAGCTTTTCCACCATCTCTTCCCACCAATGCAGTCAATTTGATACTTGTGTATACCATCTGGTAAGGTCCATGTGAACAGTCACCTATTATGTTGTTTTTACAAAGCAAGGTGTAAGTCATTGGCCTTGCAAAACTCTATCACATGATAGCCAGAATTATTTCTATCACCAGGACTATAGTTTCCAAATACTGACCCTTCCTCTTTATTTCCAACTTTCAAATTCCAATCACCAATAAATGTCAATGCATCTTGGTTTCATGTTTGATCAATTTCAGACTGAAAGAAGTTGGTAGAATCCTTCAGTTACTTCCTTACTGGCTTTACTGGTTGGTGCATGCATTTGAATAACAGTGGTATTAGCTGGCCTTCCTTGTATGCCATGGATACCATCCTATCACAGACAGCCCTGTACTTCAAGATAGATCTTAAAATGTTCTTTTTGATGATGAATGTGATGCCATTCCTCTTTGATTTATCATTCATATTACATTTATCAAGCTTATTAAGTCATATGATTGTCAGATTCAAAATGGCCAGTACCAATCAATTTCAGCTCATTAATGCCTAGGATATCAACCTTTATACATTCCATTTCATTTGTGACAACTTGCAATTTTCCCAGATTCACAACTTTGTACCTTTCATATTCAGATTATTAATGGATGCTTGCAGTTGTTTTTTCACATTTTGAGTTGCACCCCATCAGCAAATGAGGGTCCCCAAAGCTTTAATCCATTCATATCATTATGGTCAACTCTACTTTGATGGGACAGCCCTTTCCCAGTTGTATTTTGAGGGCCTTCCAACTTGAGGGGCCCATCTTCTGGCACTATCTCTGACAATATTTCACTGCTACTCATAATGTTTTCGGTGGTTAACCATTCAGAAGTACTCCACCTCTCCTTCCTGGTCTTCGTCTGGAACCTCTGCTGAAATCTATCCACCCTTTGGGTATAGAAAATACTGTGGCATAGTTTCCAGCATCACAGCATCACACAAGTCACCACAGTAGGACAGACTGACAGCCACCATGGTAGAACAGACTGACAGATGAGTGGTAGAAAGGCTGAAACTTCCTCTGGGCCCCAAACTCTCCAAGAACGGGGAAGTTGCACCAGATAACCTGTACAAATCCTTTACTCTCTTTCTCTTTGTAGTTTTGATTATTTTTAATCATTCAACTCTGCTTCCTTTATTAGTTTGAAAGTTAAAATTCCATTGATATGTTTGGTTATTCTAGGAGTCCTGGTGGCCTGGTGATTAAGCGCTTGGCTGCTAACCATATGTTGGGTAGTTTAAACAGATGGAGAAATATGAGGCCGTCTGCACCCATAAAGATTTACAGCCTTGAAAAACCCATGGGGTAGTTCTACTCGGTCACCTAGGGTTGTTGTGAGTCAGAACCGACTTGACAGCAACAGGTTTGGTTTCTGTCCAAGCTCTCTGTACACTTTTATTTGTCTCTTTTCAATGTTTATATATATTAATGTGGGTCCCAGGAACACAGGTAATGAGTGAAGGATAGGAAGCACTATTGACCCTCCAGAGGGACCTCACCTGTGGGCAGGGGATGGGGAGAGAAGTTGGGAAATGGAGTGTCATAGTACACCTGGACTCTCAGACAGGTGTCCCGCAGCCCTGACCAGTGAGTGCTCTCCAGTGGGCACCGCTCCTCTCTCTCCCCTGCCAATCCAGAGCGGAGGGGCAGTGCCCCGGCAGGTGTGGGTCCCAATCCTGGATGGGTCTGGACCTGAGTTCTGCTGGGGGTGGGTGGTAGGGGTAAGTTCCTGAAGCTGGCGGCCCTGCCCACCCCCATCCTGCCAGCCCAGGGGTCAGCCCTGTAGGGGTCAGCCTCCCAAAGCCATCCATGAAGGAGCTGCCCCAGGGCTCTGCCCTCTGGACCAGCCCCACCTCCTTTTCTGCCGCTGCTCATCGGTCATACTTGTTGCCATCTGGCGGCCAAAAAGGAGGAGGCCAAGAGAGCCTTCTACACCTAAAGGAAATCGGGGGGTAGGTGGTCCGCTGCACAGACTGGGATCCAGGAGTGGACAAGACAGAGAAATGGCCACACCAGCTTGTCCTAGTCCTAGGTCCCACCCACACCCACCGTACCCGAGTCATATCTGGCGACAGCTGTCCTCCCTGCCTATCAGGAACCCTAAGCCCTGGATGGGGCATGGCGGGGGACCAGAAGGCCAGGTTATTGACTTGATCCACCTTCACCTTCTATGACCCGGCCCGTCCACACATGAAGCATGGGGCGGGGTTGGAGGGTTAGACCACAGACACAGCAAACTCCAAGTCCTAATGAATGGCCCCTCAACAGGACCGTGTGCCAGCTGCTGGGGGTGCGGGGGAAGAGGGGTGTCCTGCCTGGGTGCCTGTTGATACTCAGGGGCAGTGCTGGCCAGCAAAGACATCACCCTAATCAAGGTTTGTGCCTTGGAGCTGCAGAGCCAAATTCAAGTTAGAGAGGACAAAGACACCTTCCATTGGAAGGCAGCACCGGCGACTTCTGTGTTGAGTTCCTCCTGTGATTACAGGAATGTCCACTAGGGGTAGTCGAGTGCTTTTCATTAGTGGAGTCATAGCATGTGTCCTGTTTAACACTCAGATAAAACCACCTGGGAAACATTTGTGAGCCTTTGGCAGAACCGTCCAGACAGCCCTTCACACTACACCCGTCCTTGAGAAACACAGAATGTGATTAAAAATTCCACAGAGACTAAGGAGAGGAACAAGGGAAACGGGGCAGGGGAGGGAAGTAGGTTCCGAGGAGCAGCTGGTGGGTTTGAATCGACAACCCTGTACTCAGCAGTCAAGTGCTTACCCTACAGCACCACATCAGGACTCTTACTGCTTGCTGATGTTGTTATTGTCGTTAAGTGCCAACGAATAGGTTCCGACTCACAGCGACCTTATTTACGATATTTTTGTTGTTGTTAAGAGCGACTGATGGGTTTGAACCGCCAACCTTGAGGTTAATAGTCCAATGTTTATCCTACAGCACCACACCAGAATTCCAATGATGAATGGTAGTAGGTAAATAGGTTACAAAGAGAAACAGGGACCCCAAGTGGCTGGGCTTGTGGAAGGGCCCTGCCCCCATCTCGCTTGGTCTGAAGCTCCCTCCCAGCGCTACCGAAAAGGGAGAGTGGGTGTGGCTTACTGCCGTGGGCACAGAGAGTCAGAAGGACAGGAGGTCCACTCAGTGTCCTCAGGTCCACCTCCAATCCTCTCCCCACACCCAAACAGTTGTGAGGGACCCAGCATCCCGAGTGTTCCCCCACCCCCAACAAAGTGAAGGGGTAGTGCCCGGGGCAGTCAAGCCCTCCCGTCCACTTCCTCAGGGCCATTGCCTGGTCAGCCATTGCCTGGGGGAGCCCCATAATCCCCCACAAGCCTCAATTCCCTCCGAGAATGAGCAGGTGAGCAGACAGGGGACAACTCAGTAGACGTGGTCGGATCCAGGTCTGACCCAGAATGCCCTGGGGTCTCTGGGCTCTTGCCAGCAGGGGGCAGAGTCTTGGACTCAGGACGCACCTCTGACTGCCATCTCTACCCCCACTCACTGTCCCCCTCCAGACCTGGCTTCCTCCTGGGGGTGCATTCCCATCACTCCTAGGGTCCTGAGCAGGAGGAGGAACGAGGGGAGACAGGCTCCAAGAGACCCTTAGGCCAGGCCCCGGCTCCCTGTGCCTCAGTTTCCCCTGTGGTGGGGCAATGCGGGGCGCTGGAGCCCCTAGAGGGAGCACACTTGCAATGCCTCCATCAGGACATGGGTTCCCGGACTCTCCAGGGACTCTCCGGGGCCCGCCCCGCCCCGCCCCTCCGGGTGACTGCCCCCAGACTTCAGGAAACAGAAACTCAGGGCCCTTGTCACCTCTTTCCCAGTCCCCCAGACAAGTCCTGGCTCCTCTGCTCTGCCAGATGCATGCCCTCCCAGCCTGCCTTACCCACTGGGGCAGGGAAGCCGGAAGTGGGCCGGACTACCAGCTGCTCCAAGAAGGTGGGGCTAGTCTGACCCCAGCCCTACCAGGAATTTGTCCCCCTACTAAAGGAAAGGCGGGTCCCCAGGCCCTTTGCCCCCACCTATGAGGCCACCTCTTTGGTTACATTTCCCCTTCTGGAAAATGAGACTGGCCATGCCCTGGTGGCACTGGGGATTAAGCCTTGTGCTGTTGACTGCAAGGTCAGAGGTTCAAAACCACTAAGTTGGTATGAGGCAGGTTTAAGTTTGAGGTTGGAAAGACAGTGTAGTTGTTGTTATTAAGTGTATCAAGTCGGTTCCAACTCGTATCGACCCTGTATGGGGTTTCCGAGGAGCAGTTGGTGGGTTTGAACACAATCTCTCCTGACTGGCTGACAGTGAGTCTCCTGTGAGTGGACCATTCAGCGTTGGTTGACTAACACCCTCACCTTCCAGTCTTGGGGGACTATCTACAATGGTGTCTGACATCCCCACATTACACCACGGAAACATGAGTCTCACTGGCTTGGTAACCAACACAGGATGGATGGAGACCGTCCATCTGTCCAGCTCACTGCCCATTCCCTGAAGGCACAGCAGAATAGGTGGCCCAGCCCAGCACTAAGGCCAGTACCCCTTCTATGGACCTACTTTCTGGGTGTTTCCTACACAGAAGTGCTCACCCTTGACCGCCACCTGTTTTGTTGTTATTTAGTGCCGTCAGGTTGGTTCCAACTCATAGCGACCCCGTATAGAGTTTCCAATGAGCAGCTGGTGGGTCTGAAACACCGACCTTATGGTTAGGTTTTGTTGTGGAGTGCTGTTGAATTGATTCCGACCCATAGCGACCCCGTATAGGGTTTCCAAGGAGCAGCTGGTGAGCTTGAACCACCAACCTTTCAGCATCCGTAGGCCTGGCATTTCTAGGAATTTACCATGTGTCTTAGCATCAATCTTTCCCTGGATCTAGGAGCTTCACATGATTTGTTCATTTCAAATACTTTCTTTAGACAGCATAACAGACAACTCTACATATGAACCTCGCCAGATGGAATACATAGAATTCAAATTGACTACATCTGCGGAAAGAGAAGATGGAAAAGCTCCATATCATCAGTGAAAACCAGGCCAGGGGCAGACTGTGAAACAGACCATCAATCACTGATATGCAAATTCAAACTGAAGCTGAAGAAAATGAAATCAAGTCCACGAGAGCCAAAATATGACCTTGACTATATCCCACCTGAATTGAGATCATCTGAAGAACAGATTTGATACATTAAAC
>NW_006408519.1:51930364-51959712 GCF_000296735.1 Chrysochloris asiatica
GATGGCACCTGACAACAACAACAAAATAAACAGAAAGGCATCTCGTGTTCACGGATTGGAAGATTCAAAATAGTTACGATAGCAATTCTCCCCAAATTGATCTATAGGTTAGTATAATTCCTGCCTAAATTCCATCAGGCTTTTTCCGAAATTGACAAGCAGATTATAAAATTTATAAGGAAATGCAAAAGACCTAGAATAACCAAAGGAGAACAAAATCACTTCCTAAATTGCAAAACTCACAATAGAGGTACAGTTGTCAAGACAGGACCAGCATAAGGATGATGGTGTTGGCAAATAAACAATGAATATACCATGGACTGCCAGACAAAAGAACAAATCTATCCTGGAAGAAATAAAGCCAGAATGTGCTTAAATGGAAGAATGGTAAGACTTCATCTCATGTGCTTTAGACATGTTCTCTGAGGGGACCAGTCCCTGCAGAAGGACAACATGCTTGTTAAAGTAGAGGGTCAGCCAAAAAGATGAAGACCCCCAACATGATGGATTGATACAATGGTTACAGCAATGGGTTCAAACACAGAAAAGACTGAAGATGTCACAGGACTGGGCAGGGTTTCATTCTGTTGCATATAGAGTTGCTATGAATCAGAATCAACTCAATTGCACTTAACAATAACACTGTAGCTCAATAGAACAGAATTAAATCCTTACACTTATGGATTATTGAACCCAGATGTGAAGCAGAGAGTGCTATGGGAGGAACGGCTGGTGTCAGAATCGGGTAAAGAAGGTTGTAGGGTAGAAGCATGTCTGACTTACACTTCATAGGAATTGGCCTTGGACTGGTTTTGAGTTTGATTCTCTTTCCTCCTTGTGAAGCCAGGGGGTGTCAAACATGTCTCCCACATGGTTTTTGCAACCCCCCAACAAGATGGATTCACACAGTGACATCAACAATAGGCTGGAGAATAACCACACGTGTGAGGATGGAGCAGGACCAGGTAGTGTTTCATTCTGTTGTACGCACAGTCACTGTGTTGGAACGGACTCAAGGATGCCTAACCCCAAACAACAACAAACTGTGAGAAAAGAAAACCCAGTTCTCTTAGCTTCGATGGTTTGATGATCAGAACTCGAATAGAGAAGGATTAAGACATTTAATAAAGGAAGCAAGTGTAAATTGCTACAATTTGATGAACTGGATGTATACTTACAGACGTCGTAGCTCAAAATATCAAGCGAGAGAGAAGGACTATTCACATCAAGGATCAAACCTATCTCCTCTGTACATAGCGTTATTAGGGATGGGCACCTTAGACATTGGTGACCTAAAATGGGGGGAGGGAGCTATGAAGGCAAGAAGTAGCTGGCTTACAAGTTTTCAAGAGCAAGTTTAGAATCCCCACTGGATAGTTTTCCTCTTGTCTAGAGGGGTCTGGTAAAAAGAGATGAGGATAGGATTCATTGATTCAACAGTGAGTAATTGTTATCATACCTAATCACGATTATCACAACTGTAAAGGTAGAAGTTGTGTAACAAAAAGGGAGGAGTAGTTAATCTTACATTCTAAGACCAGAGGACCCTAGAACCATCAAGAGAGAAGAGCATGAACTGAATATGGGATCCTAGTCAGAGAAGCAGTGACGCCAGAAATGACGGCAGAGGTGATGGCATGGAGACATTTAGCAGCTGAGGACTCTAGACTCATGGAAAGAGAAAGGTTATGTGCTGGCAGCCAAGAGACTGGCTTCCAGAATGTGCCCTTTGGTTGTATAAACGATTGCATAGTCCTGTGTGGGTTTTTGTTGTTGTTGTTGTTTGTTTGTTTTTGTACATCAGAGGAAGGGAGGAGGAGAGGAAGGTTTTCTTGACAAAAAAAAAATAATAATCTATGATGGTTTTGGGGGGAGGAGAAAATGACACATGCTCTAGAGGGCAGACATGCATTGACATGGGTAACAGGGCAGGAATGTACAACCAGAGGGAGGTTGGCAGAGCAAAGATAGGGGTGGCAGGAGACACAGGGCAGGATGCAGTAGTTAAAGGAAATAAAGGTAAATGCTGTTAACTGTAGGTTCATGAAGCAAAGTATATGATTTGTTTAATGTAAAACTGATAACTTGTAATTGTTATCAGGACTGACTGTGAGGGATGGAAATGTAAAGGTAGACGTTTTGTAGCAAGGAGGGGAGTGGTTGACTTTGCAGGCCAGGAGTGGAGGTCCCTGGGACCATCAAGGGAGAAGAGCAGAGAGCGGGACCCTACCCAGAGAAGCAGTGATGCCAGAGATGAAGGCAGAGACGATGACGTGGAGAGATGGAGCAGCTGGAGACTCTAGACACAGAGAGGGAGGGGAGCTGTGTGCTGACAACTGAGGGGGGCGGGCAGGCTTGCAGGGTATACCCTTTGATTGGTTGATGATTGTAACCATGGCAATGCAACGATACATAATAGGATGAATATAAAACTAATGTTTTCCCATGTAAACTATCACATAATTTATAATAAAACATTCAAAACAACAACAACAACAACAAACTGATGACCTGTCCTGTAAACATTCAAACCTTCAGTCAATTCACAATAAAAAGTTAAAAAAAAAAAAAGTCCAGTTCTTCAAAGGTCCCTACTTGTGGGACATCAGTTGTGGCAGCACTAGAGCCACGAACCAGCAGTGTCTTGGAATGTTAACCCTACACTTACAATGTAATCCCACTCCTAGATATCCTGCCCAAGAGAAATGAAAACAAATGTTCACACTAAGATTTGCACACAAACTTTTGCATAATGTTTCATAATAACCAAACCCAGAAACCACCTCAATGGTTATTACTGGTGAATGGGCAGAGAAACATGGCATATCCCTAAGAGAAATCTTATTTGACAACGCAAAAGAGTTACTATTGTTGTAAAGTGCCATCGAGTTAGTTCTGACTCATAACAACCCTTTATAGGATTTCTGAGGGGTCGATGGTGGGTTTGAACTGCCAACCTTGTGGTTAGCAGTCCAGAGCTTATCCTACAGCATCACACCAAGATTCCATGAAACAGAGCGAGCTGCTGATAATATACAACAGTCAGTCTCCAAAACATGGTGCTGAAGAAAAGAACCCAGATACAAAGAGGTTGGAGTCCACATAGCTCTTACTCTTCTCCTTGTCACTTGAATTCCTTTTTACTTTGAACTTAGTAATAGTCTTGAATTCTCTATCCCGGCTCTTCTCATCCACAGATTTGGTCATGACCTTAGTCTTCATCTCGAATGTGCCCTTGAACTTGACCTTAGCCTTTTCTCTCAGGATACTTGTATATTTGGTGGTTAAATCTAAATTTATCAATTTGTTCATATACCTGAAGCAGAATAATCTCATGATTCCCACCTGAATAATCACTCACCATTATCCAGTCACACCTGCAACTTGTCTACACAACGTACCTGACTCTTCAGCAGTGAAGAGGCTGTGGGTGAGGTTTGGGGTTGGGGTTGCTGAGCCCTAGTTCCTCTGGCTTGCTGAGTTCAAGAGTCCACAGGAGTATCCAAGTGAAAGTCCAGCCCCCAGCTGACCACTGAAGCTGGGGGAGGACACTGAGTTCTCAGGGTGACAGCTGAGTCTGCAGTGTCCTGAATGAGGTTGGGGTCTGTGGTCAGATAGGCCTGAAGAGCAGTGGACAGGCTGTTTAGGAAGTCCTCCAGGGACACCAGGATAAGAGGCAACAGTGAGAGTGGAAGGAGGGGGAGCTACTAGGAGGGTTGGGGGCACAGAGAAGCAGAAGGCAGGGTCTTTTCAAAAGCTTGAGGTCAGGATGGAGCAGCCTGAGGTCTCTGGGGCACAGAATCCTCGTCCCAGGATTCTGGTCTGCCAGAGCTGGGAAGAAGGAAGAATATTGGTCTTCAGTCAAGTTCCTCCTAACCTTAAGGTGAAGGCCTGCTGATCATGTGATAGGCAAGGGGTGGGCTATAAGGCACAAGGCTGTCCCCCACTCAGCAGGCCTCTCCTCCCTCTTGGGACTTCCTCTGGGCCCTAGTCTTCAGTCATCAACCCAGGGCTGGGTGGGAATTAGTAGGAAGCTCTTGAAAATGGGAAACATCTCATATCCAATCATGGCACTCCGTTGAGTAGGGAGGGCCCCTGGGTTTAGGGTTATAAATACGCTGGAACTCCAGGAAGGCAGCTCTTGGTGCTAGAGGCTGAGGGACAGGCTACAGCACTTACAGCTGGTAAGTCAGACCTACAGGACAGAGAGTAGACACTCACTGCCTGCTAGGGGTGTCCACTCTGGGTGCTCACTCAGGATGTCTGCTTGGGGTGTCAACTAGGAAGGCTGGGCCTCCAGGTGCATGCTGGGATGCATGCTCAGGGTATGGGAGAGACGTGAGCACCCAGAGGGGGTTGGAGGCAGGGGTCACCATGCGTGTCAGCGTTTGGAAGTGGTTCAGAGCCTGATGAGGGTCTCACCATAGGGACCACCCATCTGTCACCACCCACCCACCTGCCTCGAAGGACCCAGGAGCCATGAGAGGCCTCTGTTTACTTCTGCTGGCAGCTCTGCTACATTGCCCAAACCAAGGTGAGCCGGGTCTCCATGAAGGCTGGGGCTGTGAGGTTCTGAGCAGAGTTGTCTCTGAGACCCTGGAAGATAGGAGAGGTCACAAGTCCTCCAGGGGGTGGAGTCAATGTGGAGGAATCTAACCCCATCCCCTCCTCCAGCTCTAGCCCTGAAGTGCTACACCTGCACTAACCCCCAGGACAACAGCCTATGTGAGGCCATGTCCTGCCCAGGAGACCAGCAAGTCTGCTACATTGGTGTGATGACTACGGCCAACAACAAGGGTGATTCCCAGACAAGTACGTAAAGAGGGGGGTTCACACTGAGGTTCTTCTTGGCCTCATGGAAGGGTGGCAGTCTGGCAGGGACTGTGTCCCCTGGAGCAGAGCTCTGGCCCTCACTGGTATCCTCACTAGTCCACAGAGGGTGTAACCTCCAGGGGAGTGCCTTGAGGCAGGGGACTTGAGGCTAGGTCTGGTTGTAGAGGGGGGCAGGAGTGGGAGTGCTGGCGTCTTCAAACAGAGTCTGATCTCTTATCCACAGAGAAAATGCAGTTACACTTGAAGGGCTGTGCCCCCACCTGTGATTCCGTCTCATCAGTCTCAGAGAAAACAACCAAATTGGTCAAGGACATCATCCCCATGGGGTCCATAGGCCTGTCCTCGATGGATATGAAAGTGTCCAAGTGCTGTGACAGTGACCTCTGCAATGGGGTGGCCCTGGTGCGCCCACAGTGGACACTGTCTGTGGGCCTCCTGCTCCTCTGGACCTACATGTGAGGCCCCCTTCCCACGGCTCCTGGGGGCTAGGGGAGGGATGATGCCGCTGCTTGGAGTCCCACCTGTGGATGGCATGTCAGCTGGCCACACACAAGCCCAGACCCTCCAGGGCTCAACAGACCCGTACGAGGTCCACTGAGGTGGGCAGTGGTCCCGCGGTGACCCCGTGCTCTTGCGCCACACACATCTCAGACCCCAGAACCCTCAGGCCCCGGCCGGTCCCGTCGCCCGCAGCGCTGCGCAGCTCAAATAGTAAACGCTTTTCTGTCCGCCAAATCCGCCTCTGTCATCCCGCCTCCACCGCACCGCACCGCAGATAGGCTGGGGGCTTCCATGACCTGCCTCCATCTAGGCTGTTCAGGTCCCTGTCAGAGGGATGGGAGACCGAAAAAGGGAGATTAGGGTTTGCCGTAATGGGGGCGGGGACAGCTCCTGGTGGTGGCGTCCAAGACCCACCCTGCCCCATACCCGCCCCAAACAAGGCAAAAACAAGGGTGGGTCTGGTTCCGTCTTCCTCGCGCCTGGTCCCGGAGGCCTCTCACAGGAGGGGGCATCGCTCCTCTCCAAGGGCGGGGCAGTGGTCACCACAGAACAGGAATACTGGCTGGGCTCCTTTTCCACACTTCATTCATCTCCTGTTCCCCTCCCTGTAACTGAGCTCCCACTCCCCTCCCCTGAAGACTGGGTGACCCTGCATCAACGCCTCCTCCTCCTCCTCCTCCTCCTCCTCCTCCTCCTCCTCCTCCTCCTCCTCCGCACCTGCAGCTTCCTCCTCTCACAGCACCCTGTTGCCCTGCCATCCTGAGCTCACAGATGTCACCAGAGTATGTGGGGCCTTAGGGACCAGGGAGGGAAACTGAGGATTGGGAGAGGGTGGGCTATCTTTGTGTGGGTGGTGAGTATGACCTTGAATTGTGTGTGACAGCTGCACTCCACTTGTGTCTTCCTCAGAAGATGGCAGGTTCTTCTAGAAACAGTGGTATACAAAGGTACCAGGGCCACCCCCAGCAGGCCTGTTCCCCACTGAGTGGAGACGGTGATCTCCTTGGGGAGCTTTTTCCCAAAGGAAGGGGTTTGTAGCCCCCTTGAAAGTGGCTGGGATCACAGGCCAGGGTGGCAGCCAGTGTTGCTGGGTGGTGATCACGGAGCCTTCAGGACATCCTGATCCCTGGGCAGTGCCTGAATCCCAAGCAGACCCAGACTCCAGCAGGCCGGCCAGCCCCACACCACGACCTGGAAGAATTCAGTTGAATTCCCAAGTCTGGCTTCCTGGGTCTCTGCCTGTGGTCCAGGTTGGGGAGGGCAGGTCAGCAGAGGCAGAACTCTGAAAGCCTATCCTCAACATCTCCCCTTGCTTCCCGCATCTGCCTCCCCACAAACACACTCAACTTGCCCCTCCCCTGCTGCTAATGGGCCTAAGCACCCACAATGCCCCACCCCAGTGCAGAGAGGAGAGGCCTTCATCAGTGTCAACCTGTCTGCTGAGAGGGGCTGGTCGGCCACAAAGGACTGACATCTCCCCGCTCCTGCCCAGCCAGTCTCCAGCCTCCTGATTCACTGCACCAGGTGTCCTGGGAAACCACCTCCAATTGTGACTGGTCTGGAATTTTCCCAAGGGTCCCCCAAGGTCTTCCCAGTTGGAGAAATATCCTCGAAGCTGAGGATGAGCTCTGAGAGGCATGTCTGAGGGAAGGGTGTGGCAAGTGGAGACCCTCTCTGTAAGGGTAGGCGTGGTGGTCTCTGAGGACCCTCCATGCCAGGACCCTCCTTTCCCATCTCTGATACTTTTAAAGAAAGATGTTTCTGGAAGTCCCACCCATGGGCCAAGTGGCAAGATTGCCCCTGAATGTGGCCACTCCATGAAAGGTATCCCCTAGGAAGACTGTCCTCCATGGTCCCAGCCAGGTAGGAGACGTTCAGACCAATGGCTCAAAACAATTTGAGGATTAAGCTCCTCTGGTAGCACAGTGAGTTAAGTGTTGGGCTGCCAACTGAAACGTTGGTTTGAATCCACCGGGCCATTCAAGGGAGACAGCCATGGCAGATTTGTCACCCTCAGAAAACAGTTCTACTCCATTCTACAGGGTCACTGTGAGTTGGAATCAACCCCTGGCAATGAGCTCACTGCCTCCCACCTAGACTGCTGTCTCTGTCTGCCCATGCATTCCACATCTAATGAGTTTTCATTTGAGAGAATGGGATACAATTCCCACATATCTGTAGTTCTTCCTTAAGTCGTGCTATTGAAGAAACCCTGCCCAACATGCCAGTGAGTCTTGATGAAAACAGCTGTTAACAGACCTGACATGAAAAGTGGGAATTAAAATATTTTCAGGTCTCCATTTGCTTCTGTTCAGAGGACTAAAAATGTGAGAATAATCAGAAAGTGGGACCAACCCAAGTGTCCATTAACAGATGAATAAATAAAATATGTTAGCTGCAAGATCAGCGCTTCAAATTCAACAGCCACTCCTCAGAAACACTATGAGTCAGAACCATCTCAACGACACTTAACAACAACAACATATATGAGGGACTAGAGTTTTGGTGTGGACTGCAAGGTCGGTTTGAACAGCAAGGCTGATGGTTCAAACTCACCAGTTGCTCCTCGGTAACTGTATACAGGGTTCTATGAGTCACAATTGGGTCAATGACACTTAACAACAACAACATATATGAGGAAGCTTCAAAAGGTTCATGGGAAATTTCCATGATCTTTTCATTTATTTTCCACAAACTTTTTGAAGCCCCTTCATATATACAAAGGAGACCTGGAGGAACAATGGGAGAAAAAGTGGGTAATCTGCTCCCATAAAAATTACACAAGAAGGGGGAGGGGAATGGAAGAACAAAGTGGATGGGAGAAGAGTTAGGCAGGTTTTCATGGGCTAAGTGGGACAGAGGTAAATAATGATGTATGCACAACCTTGGAACAACAGGGGTCTGGGATACAGGGATTGAAACATGGTTGGAATGGGCAAACGGGGGGAAATAATGTTAAGATGCTTGGCAGTCTTATGAATCTTGGTTTCCCTTACATACCATTATAAAATAGATACTTGAGGGGGAAAGAAAGGAACAGACAGAAACATCACCATAGAAAGCTTGCAAGTCTGTCTTCTGCCCATAACTGATTAGAATACCTAAAATGGGGCTATAATGTGCCCAGTGAAGGAGGCTTCCTGTGGAGCCTCTGCATTATATAAGACCATAGGTGGAATCCTGAACCTCACCCAGAATCTTCTGAGGTGGGAAATTTCCACTTGAAATGACAAGCAGACCAGCCTGGAGTAGCTAGAAGAACAGAAGATACTTCTTGAAAGAAAGACCTACAGGAAAAAAAACAAAACAATAATTGTAGTCCAATTGACCACTACAAGAACAAATAAGTAGCTCTCCCAGGAGACGTCAAGGCAAATGGTCAGGTCCCCTCAGGACAAACCCCTTTCCAAGACTAAGACTCAATGGGAATACACAAGCAGACACGTGCTCTGACTGGTGACCACGTTCGTCACCGATAAGGGGAACTGAGGGAAAAACAGCAATGAAGCTGCGAGCTAAGCCTTAAAACGTTCAATAGACTCCTGTGAACCCAGGTGGAGACCTGGTTGACCAGCAGTATGGCAAGACCTGGGGACTCCTGGGCCCAGAGACAGCGACTAGATAAAGGACTAGATAAAGGTAGTCACAAAGGACTAGATAAATCATCCAGCTGATAAGAAGAGAGGGCATATGCACAAGAACACCCACACTTGCAGATAATACCCACTTGAACTGGTTTCAATAGCTAGATGATCAGAGCTCAACCAGAAGAAATAAGAGGGGGAAAAAAGAGTAATCTGATATAATTTGATGAACTTGACCTACACCTATGGCTGCAGTAGCTCAAAAGACGGAATAAAGCTTTATAGCAAGGATCATTCCCACCCACTCCACACACAGAGTAGACAGGGATGGGCAACTTGGACATTGGCTACCCAAAATGGGGGTGGGCTTCAAAGGCAAGAAGTGACTGGCTTACAAGCTTTCAAGAGGAAGCCTAGATCCAGAAGGTGCAGAGGAAGGTAGAATCTCCAGTGAGTAGTATCAAATCTGTCTGGGTGGGGCTGATGAAAGGAGATGAGGATAGCACTCATGTGGTACAATAGTGAATAATTACTACAGGACTGACTGTGAGGGTTGGAAATGTAAAGGTAGATGTTTTGTAGCAAAAGAAGGGGAGTGGTTGACTTTGCAGTCTAGGAGTGGAGGTCCCTGGGACCATTAAGGGAGAAGAGCAGAGAGCAGGACCCTACCCAGAAAAAGTGACGCCAGAGATGGAGTCAGAGACGATGATGTGGAGAGATGGAGCAGCTGGGGACTCTAGACCCAGAGAGGGATAGTGGCTGTGTGCTGATGACCAGGGGGCAGGCTTGCAGGGTATACCCTTTGGTTGGTTAATGATGCATGAAGGGGGTTGTAACCATGACAATGAAATGATATTCAATAGGATGAATGTAAAGCTAATGTTCTCCCATGTAAGCTATCACATAATTCACAACAAAATTTTTTTTTTTTAATTTACAACATAGAAAACCCCACGAGACAGTTCTACTTGATCATATAAGCTCACTATGAGCGGAATGAACTTGACAATCCCACCCAACTGCTGTCGAATAGATTCTGACTCATAGTTACCCATCAGATAGAAGACTGCCTCCATAGACTCCTAGGCTGTAAGTCTTGACAGAGGCAGAATGCCTCATCTTTCTTCCTCAGAGCACCTGGTGGGTTCCAACTACTAATGTTTTAGCTAGCACCTGAGGGGAGCTCCCACAGACAGGACTCCTTGACAGAACAGCAACATGTAATATCCAGCCACAAAGATGCATGAAGTTCTGCTCCATGTACATGGTGGATGAAGCTTGAAGACATCAAACACAAAAGAGTGTCACTATATGAATGCACTTGTATGAGGTATCCTGAAAATGCAGAGATCAAGATTTACTAATGGTTCAGAGGCTGGGGGAGGGAGAGTGAATAAAAGGCTTGGGAAGTGAGCTTGCCCATGACTCTGCCTTTCCTTTTGACGCTGTGCCTGTTCTGTACCTTTCCAGAAATAGGAGTTTTTAGTTGGGGCAGATGATTTGTCTGAAAGTTCAAGTAAAATCGCTTCTGAAATACTAGTTTTAAATTGTAGTAATCCCAAAACTGCTGCTGCTACTTCGTTGGTACTCAGTGACCCTGTACGGGCTTTGTGAAGCTATAAATCTTTGTTGTTGTTGTAGTTATGTGCCGTCGAGTCGGTTCCGACTCATAGTGACCCTGCACAGGGTTTCCAAGGCTGCAAATCTTTACGGGAGCAGAAAGCCTCATCCTTCTCCCGCGGAACAGCCGGTAGTTTCGAACTGCTGACCTTGAGGTTAGCAGCCCAATTTGTAACCACTACGCTACCTGAGCTCCTTACGGGAGTAGAAAGCCTCATCTTTCACCCTTGGAGTGGCTGATGGATTTGAACTGCTGACCCAATGTTCAACCCACTACGCTACAGGGTCAAAAGATGACAGATATGGGAATTCAAGGCTGGGGTGTTTGCCATGGACAACTGGGCTGTTATGAGCTGTCTCTCACTCAATGTCATTAAATAGGACCCTGGTTTTGCTCACCAACTTTGTGTTTGTTTAATTCATCACCAATCATGAACTCACTCATACATATATAATCAAGTAAGCCAGAATAAAGCCCAGGTATTTTCTTACCCACTTCAAGTTCAAGTTCTCCACACAGTAAGTCGACACAGCCAATGTGATGGAAATGCCTTGGAATGGGTGACAGGACCTCAGATGTGGAATCCCGGCTCTGTCCTGCTGTCTTGGTGACAGACAAGGCCAGCAGCCCAGCAGAAACCCACTCCCCAGGACTCCTGTTTGTTGTCCTTGTTCTGGGCAGTTAGGAAGGAGAGTGGTGTTTAGCGAGCGGGGAAGCAGAGCAGAAGGAAGATTGGAGACCTCTCTCCAGGAGCCTGGGAGATCCCTCCTCAGTACAGATGGAAAACACATGGCAGGTAGAGATAGGAGAGGTTAGGCACCTGCTCTAGGCCACACGGAGAGACAGAGCCAGAGTGGGCAGAGGATCCAGGCATCCTAGCCCCCAGGCCTGGCTCCTTCCACCAGGGCTGAAGGTGTCTTGGGCTAGAGGTGTCTTCAGAACCCTCCCCTGGGAACGGTACAATGCTACTTTAGAACTGGCATATGTTACCTGGGGATATTTTGAAATGCGTATCGGAGTAGAACTGCACTCTACAGGATTTTCGATGACTGAGTTTTCAAAAGTAGATCTCCAGGACTTTCTTCAATCTGCCTCTATGTAGATTCGAACCTCCAGCCTTTGGGTTAACACTCCAACACATAACAGTTTGCACCACCCAGTGACTTGAGAAACATCTTCCAAGTAGCTGGGACAGCAGATCCTCCCCAGGGACATTAGTGAGAGTCACTTGCCTAACCTTTTTGCCACCACTGAATTATGTTGGTCTTTTTCATCTTTGCCAATTCAACAAGTGGATATAAATATGCGAATGAAAATAACTTCTTCTAGTCTGTGTCTGTGATTTTCTTTCCATTTTGTTTACTGTATCTGCTCCCGTCAAGATTTAGTCTCAGAAACCGTATCTAGAAGGAATGGGCTCACGACCACCCCCACCTCCATCATAGCAACATGAATGTCTTTGTTGATGTCTCTATGCATACATGTACTGATTCATTGTTTAAGAACTCGTTTCCTTCTTTTAATACATAGTATCTTGCCGTCAAAAGCAAATGCCCAGGGATACAGGTTTCCTAGGCATACCCTCTGCGCCAGGTCCAGCCCCAGAACAGTCAGCACAAACCGCACACTTGCTGTGCCTTCTAGGGGACCCTGCTCATCCGGATCTTTGAAACCTTCTCCCTGGAACTTCTGCCTTCTTCAACGCAAGCACATGCTTCCACTCTCCCTGGCAGAAGAAAAATTGAGAACTACCATCCATACCCACCACCTCCTTTTCCTCAGCTTCCCTTCATTCTTTTAAAAATGTGTGTTTATCTTAAAGTGGATATGGTTCACGCATGCGTACTGAAAAGACCTCGGAGATTAAAGCCATGTTAACATTTAGCTGCACGTGGCTCGGCTTTCTAAGAAAGGAAGGAAGAGAAAAGCCTCATATACCAGAGATAAAGGTCATCTTCACTTGAGTCTCCTCAACGCCCCATGGGGTGTGAGGGCAGGGCTCCCACCATCCACATCTACTACACTAGCTTCATACCATGTTTATTTGAACCTGGGCAGCCAAAGGAAAGGAATTGTCCTCACCTTTCTTTATTATAAAGCAGGGCACCATGAATACCCTTGTTGGTCCCCTGACGCATTGATGCTTGCTGTCGGGAGGGCTGGTGTGCCAGGTGGGTACCCTCAGTGGTACTGGGTAGCCGGTCAGAAATGTGACTGCAGTGGCCCCCAGTGCACGGCACAGGGCACACGTTCATTGGATCTCGTCTGGAATTTTCATCATGCTCCATCATCCCTGGGAACCCAGAGCTCTAAGTGGAAACATTGTGTCTTTTCCTGTGATCCTTGGCTTGCCTTTCTGGGTTTCTGTTCATAGCTTCCTTTGTGATCTACAGGAAATTACCAGAAACAACCCAAAGTGTGTGGCTTTAACAAATAGATTTGTTTTCTCACCTTTTAGGGCCTGGTAGTCCCAGCTCAGGATGCTTGCCAGCGCTTTAGGGGAAGACTCTCGGTCTCCATTTCCTCTATCTCTTTGAGAGTCTACTCCTAGTGAACTTCATGTGGCTTCATAGCTCTTCTCCCCATCTCTGCTTCCTTAATTTGCTTCTTTTGTATGTTACGAGAGAGATTGACTCATGAACATAGCATTCCCAGCTGGGATTAGAACTATAGGTGCACAGGGTAGGGTTTACATCCATATTTTGCTATTTCCTACTGAGTCACTTGCTATTTTCTTATTAATTTGTAGCAGTTTATTATATATCCCAGATACAAATACTTCATTATAGGCAATGGAAATGTTACATTTCCTCCTTCCACCGCTAGTGTTCTATTGCCAGATCTCTTGTTCAGTTAGTGTCAGGGACAGGTTAGGACCCCTGGGCCCTGGGCCTCCCTTACCCTGGCTTCAAATCCACCCCTTTGCCCTGAGTCCTCTCCTACTAGACAGGGATCAAAGAGGAAGACATCTCTAGTCCAACAGGAATGGTAACACTGAGAGGAACAGCCTGGAGACAGAGATAAGGATATCATGACCTGAAACCCCAATACAGAAAAGCAGCGGGTGGCAGGCAGAGGACCCATGCAGATAGCACCTAGAGCTGACAACTGCAGAAGGCATTCCATTTCCAAGAAGCCTGCCGCCCCTTATCTCAAAATCAATGACTATTCAACGTGCCACTCCTCCTAATCAATACGTATCAGCCCACTCTTGGAGGAGGAGATTCCCATGCCCTTATAAACCAGTCCTGGGGAGTCCTGCTGTGGATTAATGTGCCAGACTGCAAAGCCATTTGAACTGCAAGTTCAGTGGTTCAAGCTCACCAGCTGCTCCTTGGAAACCCTATACAGGATTGCTATGGGTCCGTTTGAACTGCACGGTCAGTGGTTCAAGCTCACCAGCTGCTCTTTGGAAACCCCATACAGGGTCACTGTGGGTCAGAATCAACTCAACAGCACTCAGCAACCCTAACAAACCCTACAGGGTCTTCTCCACGTGTGAAGACAAACCCACTTCTCTCTCTGAAGTATACTTTCGCTTTGACTTAATCTATGCTCCCCAATTTTACCAGATCTTCCCAACCTACTTCGCTTTGCAATAAAGAGCTTCTGAGTGAATGCTTATTGTTGGTGTATGATTGAGAAGCAGCAACTCGCTGGAACTAATTCTTTAGACCTCCACCCACACCCCTGAGAGTAAGAGGGGTCAGGGAAAAACATGACAGTAGGTTTCCCGGGAGGACCCCCGAATTAATCCTCTCCCACCAAACCTCCTGTGATGCCCAGGCTGTTTATAAAACTTTTTTTTTTTCTTTCCATTTTGCAATAAGTTCACACTTACAAAGAAGTTTCTAGAACAAAACCATAAAGCCAAAATCACTGCCATGGATTCAATTCTGACTCATAGTGACCCTTTGTAAGGTTTCCAGGCTGTAATTCTTTAAGGAAGCAAAAAGTTTCATCTTTCTCCCTCGGAATGGCTCATGGGTTTGAACTACTGACCTTGCAGTTAGCAGCCCAATGCTTAGCCTACAACGCCACCAGACTCCTTTTAAAATAGTTCCTATACACTCTTTAGTCAGCTCCTAAAATGTTAATCTTTTTACATAACCACATCCCTACGACCCAAACCAGGAACTCAGCTTGCACAATACTGGACTTTCCACAGTCCTCACCCACCCAGACAGGTTCTGACTTTGTCCATGCCTGCTCCCCGGTGCCCATTCTGGTCCGGGACCCCATTCAGCACCTACACTGCATCTCACAGACCTGTCTCCTTTGTTGTGGTTGCTCAGGGCCCACTCATAGCGACCCTGTGCACAACAGAACGAAACACTGCCTCATTCTGTGGCATCTGTACAAGGTTATGTTTGAGCCCATTACTGCTGCCACTATGTGCCCCATCTTGTGGAGAGGATTCCTCTGTTTCACCGAACCTCCACGTTTCCAAGCATAATATCCTTCTCCAGGGACTGGACCCTCCTGATAACATGTTGCTATACTCACTCCTAAGGAGTACTCTGGTTGTACTTCTTCTAAGGTAGATTTGTTTGTTCTTCTGGCAGTCCATGGTGGTTTCAGTACTCTTCTCCAACACCATAATTCAAATGTATCGATTCTTCTACAGTCTTCTTATACATTCTCCACAATATCCACATGTGTATGAGGCTATTGAAAATACCATGGCTTCTGTCAGTCACACCTTAGTACTCTAACTGATATCTTTGCTCTTGATCACTTTAAAGAGGTCTTGAGCAGCAGATTTACCTAATGTGATATGTCATTTGATTTCTTGACTGCTGCTTCCCTCCGCATTGATTGTGAATCTAAGCAAAATGAAGTATTCGGCACCTTCTATCTTTTCCCCTTTGTCATGATGTTATTTACTGGTCCAGCCCTGAGGATTTTTTGAGGCACAGCCCATACTGAATGCTGTGGTCTTTGTTCTTCAATCAGTAAGTATTTTAAATCCTTTTCACTTTCAGCAAGCAAGATTATATCATCTGCATATCCCAGGCTGTTAATGAGTCTTCCTCCAACCCTGATGCCACATTCTTCTTCATATAATCCAGCTTCTCAGATTATTTGCTCAGCATACAAATTAAATAAATATGGTGAAAGGATACCTCTGGCATACACCTGTCCTGATTTTAAACCATTCATATCCTCTTGCTCTGTTTGAATGATTGCTTCTTGGTCTACGTATAGGTTCCTCATGAACTCCATTAAATGATCTGGAATACCCATTCTTTGCAATGTTACCCATAGTTTATTAAGATCTGCATAGTCAATAAAGTGCAAGTAAACATCTTTCTGATATTCTCTGCTTTCAGCAATGAGAGCGCTAGTTCCATATCCTCTTCTAAATCCGGCTTGAATTTTTGGCAGATCCCTGTCAATGTACTACGGCAACTAATTTTGTTTATTATCTTCAGCAAAATGTTACTTTCATGTGATATCAATGATATTGTCCAATGGTTTCCACTTTTCCTTGGGTCACCTCCCTTTGGAGTGAGTACAAATAAACATCTCTTCCAATCTGTTAACCACGTAGCCGTCTTCCAAATTTTTTAACGTAGATGAGTGAACACCTCCAGTGCTGCATATTACTCTGTTGAAACATTTTGATTTGTATGCCATCAATTTCTGGAGCCTCATTTTTCACCAACGCCTTCAGTGCAGCTTGGACTTCTTCCTTTAGTACCATCAGATTTTTTGATCATACGGCACGCCCTCTTCAAATGACTAAACACAATCCATTCTTTTTGGTACAGTGACTCTATATTCCTTCCATTTTCTTTTGATGCTTCGAGCGTCATTCAATATTTTGCCCATGTTGTTGTTGTTTTTAAGTGCTGTCGAGTCAGTTCTAACCCATAGTGACCCTGTATAGGGTTTCCGAGGAGCAGCTGCTGGGTTTGAACCACCGACCTCGTGGTTCCCGGTTCAGTGTTGATCTAGTTGAGGCTTAAATTTTTACTTCAGTTCTTTCAGCTTGAGAAATGCTGAGTGTGTTCTTCTCTTTGGGCTTTCTAACTCCAGATCTTTGCACATTTTATTATAAACACTTTGTGTTCTCAAGCTGCCCTTTCTATTTTTCTGTTCAGCTTTTTTACTTCCTCATTTCTTCCAGTCACTTTAGCTTCTTTATGTTCAAAATCAAGTTTTTTAGAGTCTCTCTTGACATCCACTTTGGTATTTTCTCTCTCTTTTCCCTGTCATTTTAATAGCCTTTTGCTTTCTTCATCTATGATGTTCTTGATGTTCTCTGATCTGGGGAAGGGAGTCCCCTTAGTCTTCCCTTGTCATTCAGGACCCTTCCAATGTACGAGTGTTTTCATTCCATTCCCAAACACATTCATCATTCAACTGCTTAGAATCAACGGCAATAAATGGCACCCCCACGTGTGTCAGAGTAGAACTGCTCCACAGGGTTTATTTTATGTGTTCTGTTGTTCTTGAGAATATATACAACAAAACTAACACCAATCCAACTGTTTCTACATGTACAATTCCATGACATTGATGACATTCTCCTTCTCTGAGCTGTTCCTCCTCCAGTCACATAAACTCCCTGCCCTGCTCAGTTTCCTATCTAATCTTCTGAGTTGCTGTTTTCACTTTAATCCCACATAGATAATTCTTAAAAGAGTTTAATGCTTAAGGCAAAATTTTCACTACTTAAACTAAACTATTTGGTTTGAGATGGCTTCAGGGGATATTTTTGGTTTAGGTTCTCAGGGCAATAGTTTCAGTTCATTGACCCTCTGTGGCTCCAGAATGTCTAGAGTCCATGAGAATTTGAAATTATGTTTTGCATTTCTCCCCTTTTGAAAAGGATTCTTCTATGGAATTTTTGATCACGATGCTCAGTAATGGTAGCCAGGCACCATCCAGTTCTAGTCTCAAGGGTTGCTGGAGGCCATAAGCCCCACATTCCTTCTGGATCATTCTTCTACTGCTGGCTCTCCTTTTTCTGTTGCTCCAGGCAGATAGAGAGAAATTCGTGCTTGGAAACTTTTAAGCCTGAAGGCATTATTATACAATGAACTAGGAGACTGAACAGAAACACTAAATATGTTACTAGGTCAATTTACTGGGGTGTTGCAGGAAACATGACCCGAAACCTCCAAGGACCCAGATTCTGTGAGCTCTGGTTGTACATAAGCAACCTCAGCAACTACTTTTGTTGTTGTTGTTGTTGTTGTTGTTGTTGTCATTGTAATTATGTCTGTCATGCAACTTTTGACAACTCAACTTTTTGAAGGCGTGCAACTTTATGACAGCACTTAAGTCATCAGCAGGGTTTAGTCATTTAGTCACTGCAATGTTTCCAACAGCGTAAACTGAAACCCACTACGCTGTAACCAACACCCCACCTGAGTCTCTCCCCAACCTCCTACCCCTGCTGATGACTAATAAACTTTGGTCTCCATACATTTGTCCTTCTGCATACATGAGGTCATAAAATATTTGTCCTTCAGTGGTTGACTTATTTTCAATAATCACTCAATCCTAATTGAACCAGAACCGACTCCATGGCACATAACCACTACCACCACCATGTCTTCAAGCTCCATTCATATTGTAGCATATATCAAACGTCATTCCTAGAGAGAACAAACAAGACGGCAGATCGAGTAGAAGTGCAGTGAGGAGCTCTGTCAGCAACAACACAGAATACCAGACCAAGCAGGCTCAGGGGAGGGCGCCAGAACTCTGAACCACATATAAAGGAATATTTAGAAGGTTGCAAGGCTTACAGCTAGGGGAATTTGTAATAGAAGCAAGAAATCCATTGCTTTCTAATTTTAAGACGCTCAGCTGCTCCCAGAGCTGCCATCTTGGGTGAGACTGAACCGGGGAAAGATCAGAGCAGCCATGGACACCTGACAGAACCATGGATATAAAGGAAGATGAGAGAAAAGGGAAGCCCATCCTTTGATTACATCTACTTGGAGGCAATCAGAAAGCATAAAAAATACCAAAATATACACCCATCTAAGTATTAAGGACACAGATAACTCCTGAATGTATACATGCCAAAATAACAGAAACAGATGACCATATCTGCACATGTCCAGAAATGAGATCAAGTGATTGAGGTAAATGAGCTGGAAGTAGACCTACACTCCATGCTGGAAGATGGGCAGGCTTTGGAAATGCCTGAGAAGGAATTCAGAAAAATGATTATAAAAGGTAACAAAACACTAAACAATGGAGTTGAGAAAAATAAGGAAGAAGTCAGGAACGTGCTACAAGAACAATCAAGTAAGATAGATACAGCATTGGAAACAATTCAAAACCTACAGAAAGAGGTCCAATCGATTAATAATAGAATATCAGAAATGGACAATAGACTGAAAGGGCAAAGGAGTAGAATTGAAGAGATAGAAGCCAGAACTAGTGAGCTAGAAGATAAATCTCTCAACACTACTTAGATAGAAAAGCAAGCACAAAAAAGAATTTTAAAAATCTGGAAAATGCCTACAAGATAAATCTCTCAACAAAAACCATGCAGGCAAGAAGGCAATGGGGAGACATATATAAAACCCTGAAAGATTAAAAACTGCCAACCAAGAATCCTCTACCCAGCAAAGCTGTTGATCAAATATGATGGTGTAATCAAAACATTCCAGGATAGGCAGAAGCTAAGGGATTTTGCCAAAGCCAACCCTGCTATGAAAAACATCCTAAAGGAAGTTCCGTGGACTGAGAACCAACAAGAACAGACAACAAACAGAATGAAGTACATAGCAGCATCACCCTGAACTCAATCGACAAATGGAAGAGTGAAGAACAGAATAAAATTATAAGTACAGAGGATCTGCGAGGTCATTCTGTGATCAAAACAATTACAATGTGAGAGAAGGTAAACACAGAGGAACAGAGATCCAGGTGGTGAGAAGGTCAGGTAGATTACAGGATAAAATAGATTGTCTTAAATGGAGGGAAGAGTTAATGGAATATAAGGTAACCACAATAGTGGGTTTGGGTGGGGGGTATAGTTCAGGTGTTGGGGAGGGCAATACAAGAAGGAGGAGGAGGTGGAAGAACAAGATAGATAGGGGAACACTGAGACAAGTTAGCATGTCCTAAGTGGGACAGATGCATGCTTAAACTTGGAACAACAGGGTTCTGTGATACAGGGATCTAGGCATAGTTTGAAGAGTGGAAATAATACTAAAATGCTTGACTGTCTCATGAATATTGGTTTCCCTCACCTACTATTGTAAAATAGACACTTGAGTGGGATAGAAAAGAAAGTTGGAAACTATGATTACAGAAAACTTCTAAGCCAATCTTCAGCCTATAACTGATTGGAATACCTAAAAGGGGTTTTAGAACTTGCCCAGTGAAATAGGCCCCTTGCAAAGCCTTTGCAGAGTATAAGACATTAGGTGGAATCCTGAATCCCATCCAGAACCTTATGAGGTAGGACATTCCCACTAGCAAGGACAAGCTGACCAGACTGGAACAGCTAGAGCAACAAAAGATACATCTTCAAAGAAAGATCATTAGGAAAAACCCAAAGCAAAAATGTCAGTATGACTGGCTACTACAAGAATAAGCAAGCTGTTTTCCAGGAAGCCATCAAGGCAAGCAATCAAGTTCCTTCAGGACAAACTCCCTTCTAAGACTGAAACCTCAAAGGGAACACATGAACAGGCATGTAAACTTGCTGGCAGTCACACTGGTCTACTGGTGAGTGGAAGAGGGGGAAAGGTAGCAATGAAAAAATGGGCTGAGTTCAACCACAGTCCATTGACTCCCGTTGACTTGGAGATGAGAGGAGAGGAAGGGCTGGTTGGTCCAAAGTGTGGTGAGACCTGGGGACACTTGAGTCCAAGAACAAAGCCACAGAGGGCTAAAGCTGAGTGTGAAGCATCCAGTTGATATGAAGTGAGGGGAGACGCACAAGAACACCCAAACTTGCAGACAGTACCCATTTGACCTAACATCAGCGGCTTGATAATCAGAACTCGACTAGAGGAAGCTTACAAAAACAAAAAATTTTTTTAAATAAAAGAAAGAAACAAGGGTAAATTGCTACAATTTGATGAACCTGACTTACACTAATGGAGGTAGTAACTATAAATACCAACAGAGAGAGAAAGAGTCTTCACATACATCAATTATCAATGCTATCCCCTCTGTACACAGGGTAGATAGGGACGGGCAACTTAGACATTGGCTACCAAAAATGAGGGGGGTGATAAAGGCACTAAGTGACTGGATTACAAGGTTTCAAGAGGGAGTATAGTTTAAGGGGGTGGGGGGTGGGGGGAAGAAAGAGTCCCACTGAAGAGTTTTCATCTTGCCTAGATGGGTCTGGTGAAAAGAGATGGTGATAAGATTTGTATGATTCAAAAATGAATCATTGTTATCATGACTAATTGCCACTGTCACAATTGTTAAGTTAGAAATTTTGTAACAAAAACAGAGGAGTGGTTAATCTTACAATCCAGAAACAGAGGACCCAGGGAGAAGAGCACAAGCAGAATGCAGGTCCTTATCCAGAGAAGCAGCCGACACCAGAGACAAAGCCGAGATGGGGACATAGAGAGGCGGAATGGCTGAGGATTAAGAAGAGAGGGACTAAGAGCTGGTGGCCAGGAGCAGACTTGCAGAATGTGCCCTTTGGAGGTGTAAATTATTATATATGCCTGAGCATTTTTTTTTTTTTAAGCTAAAGTGAATAGAGAGAAATACTGTTAACTGATGGTACATGGAGGGGATTATAATCATTGTAATGAAACAAGGTGTATGATTTGTTGAATATAAAACTGATGATCCGCCCTGTAAACTTTCATTCAAGCCACAATAAAAACGTTACAATAAAAAAAAAAGTCATTCCTCCTACTGTCTGAGTGCATTCCATGGTGTGTATATACCACGTTTTGTTTATCCATTCATCTGTTGGTGGGCATTTAGGTTATTTTCAGCCATAGGGCTTTCCATGGTTGAATTTTTAGAAATAGAACACTAGGCCTTTCTTGTAAGGGCTCTGTAATCCAAACACAAAATGAAACAAAAAAAATTTTTTTTTAATGTTTTTCCAACAGCCTGGGTATCAAAGGAGACTTGGTGTGAACTGATTAATTCTGGGGTTCTCATGTGGAGGCCACAAACAGGCAAACCCACCATGTAGGGACCTGGCAGGGACACAGGTTAGAGGACAGATGGGGGAAGTAAAATGTTTTTAATGGGAGCAGCAGTCAAAAAAATCAAACAACATATTTCATTAGGCAAATCTGCTGCAAAAAGACATTATGGAATCCTGGTGTGACGCTGTAGGATAAGCACTATACCACAAGGTCAGTTTGAACTACAACTTTGGCGGTTCAGACTCAGCAGCCACTACTCGGAAATCCTATATAGGATCGCTCTGAGTTGGAGCCCACTACGGCACTTAGCAACAACAATAACAAAGTGTTCAAGAGCAAAGATAACAGTTTGAGGACTAAGGATGCCTGACTCATATGCATGTGAAAGTTGGACAATGAAGAAGGAAGACCACAGAATAATCAGTGCATTTGCATTGTGGTGTTGGCAGAGGGTATTGAATGTACCATGGACTGCCAGAAGAACCATATGTGCTGAGGAGTGTGTGTGTGCATGTGTGTGTGTGTGTACACGCTGAGGGTATATGTGCGTGCATAACCCTGGTGAAGCTGTGGATTAGGGGTTGGACGGTTAACCACAGGTCAGAAGTTCAAGCCTACCAGCCACTCTTCAGGAGAAATATGAGAATGTCTGCTCTCTTAAAGATCTGAAATCTCTGAAATGTCTTGAGTCTGAATCAACTCAGTGACGATGGGTTTACTCTTGGCTTCGTTTTGTTTGGTGCATACCTATGCATGTGGATATGGGTTGGGGATATTGTTTGCATGGTGTGTGTGGTGGGTGTGAGTTCTACATTCATGAATGAACTGTCTGCTGTGTGGTGTGTGCACGTGAGTGTAGTGACACGCACGTGTGCATGCATGCATGTGCCTCAAGGTGCTGTGTGTGAGCAGTGGGAGCCATGTATGTACAGTGGGGTGGACCCGGGCTGCCCGTGGTGGATGCGCATGCGCTTGTGGGGCCCAGGAAGGTGCCGGCCAAGAGCTGGCGCAGGCGCAGAGGGGAGGGTATCCCTCAAGCTGCCTTTCTCTGGAACTGAGGGTCCATGCCCTCCCAGCCCCTCTCCAGGCAAGGGACCAGAGGGCCAGGCTGGGGTGGGTTCTGTCCCCTGCTGACCCCGCCCTTCCAAGAATTAGGGGATGGAAGTAGAAGCGGCTCCTCCTTAGATCAGAGTTTACAGATCTGGGGGTGGCGGGGTTGCTGCCAGCTGGGCGGGGCTTCCTGGTAAAACGAGAATCTGAAGGGAATGAGGCCTCACTGGGGAACAATGTAAATTCTGAGGTCACTAGCGGGTCCTGGCCTCAGGCCCAGCCCCAACTGCCTTTTTAACCTCCCTTTCCTCACTGGGGATCCCAAGCCCTCCCCTGCCCCATTGTGTCGGTGCAGGTCCTGGAAGGTGGAGATGGAGGGGGCATGACAGGGAAGGGGCAGGAAGAGTCCACTCGGAGGGAGGGGACGGGACACCGGGAGCCCGTGTCAGGAGAGACTTTAACTTGAGCAGACATGCTGGGCTGTTTGCGTATCCTTCACCTCCATCAAGGCGTTACCAGCTGAGGTTGGCCCCGGGCCACAACGACAGAATACACCTCAACTTCCAGAAAGAATTCTTGACAGGGGTCGCCCATACCTCCCTCCAGTGTTTTAAGGAAATTCTTGAGCAAACTCCCCTCCCCTTGGAAGCCCTTCAGTTCATTAAACAAGTGAAACAAGTCTCAAAGAAAATGTTTTTGTAACAATGTAATTTTTAAAAAAGAAAACTTTCCATCTTCCCTCCTTTTCTGTGGCATCCAAGGACATCTGAAGGTCAGTTGATCTCAAGTGAAGCTGTTTGGAGGGTCCACCCGCTGTGACCTCGTCTGCAGTCATGTTCATGCGGAAAGCCCCACACCCTACCCCAAAATGCTCTCAGTCAAGGACTGAGCATGGTGGGGGCACTGGCGCTGGGCCACTCCTCCCCAGCAACTCCCTTTTCCAATGGACAACCTGAGCTCCCTGGCGGGCGGCCTTCATTCTCACTTCCTCTGCTCTCCAAGCGGGGGCTCCACAAACCCAGCCCTCCTTCCAGCAGGCTCTCAGTTCTCCTCTGCTTCATGGTCCAAGACTCTGCTGTCCTTGCCTTCCCCGTCCTGTGCCATGTTTGTCCTTGACAGGAGCTCCTGAGGACACGGCTAACACAATCACTTCTCTTCCCAGAAGGCAGGAGTCCGTTTCTTGCTTTTTTTAAACTTTTTTAAAATTTTGCCTTTTGTTGTTGTTAAGTGCTGTCCAGTTGCTTCCGACTCACAGCAACCCTGTATAGCGTTTCCAAGGAGCAGCTGGTGGATTTGAACTGTCGACATTGTGCTCTCAAGACTCCTGGTGTGGTGCTATAGGACCAGCATTGGACGGTGAACTACAACCCAAATGGAATTGAATCCGTCTGTAGTGTAAGTTAGTACAATTTCAATTTTAATCAAATTGAAATTGTTGCCATACAGATCCCTTATTGTCCCCAAAGCATTTATCTAAACAATTGACCTCTTTGTTCTTCTCTGACATCTGTCTAGTGTCACGCTGGAGTAGGTGTGTGTGCCAGTTTCTGGGCACTCTCGCTTGCACTAACAGGCTGCTCACTCATTATTGTTCCAACATTATCTTTCCTAACACAGACAGCTTTAAAATGAAACTTTATCTGGAGGGTCAAGTTATCTGAGCTGCTGCTTCTTCAAATGTGTCTTGGCTATTTTTGACTATTTTAATTTCAATATAAATTTTAGAACAAGCTTGGTAAGTTGTGGGGGGGTGGATTGTTGAGCGTTGGACTGAGGTTTCATTGATCATATGGACCAATTTGGTCAAAAATGAGGCTTTCTGCTCCCATAAAGAGTTACATCCTCGGAAACCCTGTACGGGGTTGCTATGAGTCGGAACTGACTCCAGTCACCCTTACCTATTCATCATCTTTTCACCTCCTATTTGATAGTGTATTGCTTTCCTATGGCTACCATACCAAAATACCAAAATACCAAATGGTGCCAGAATGGCAAGACTTTACCTCACGTACTTTAGATATGTGGTCAGGAGGGACCAGTCCCTAGAGAAGGACATGATGCTTGACAAGGTAGATCTTCAGTGAAAAAGAGGAAGAGTCCCCAGTGAGATGGATGGATGGACACGTGGCTGTAACAAGGGACTCAGACGTAACAACAGTTGTGAGGATGGTACAGGACCAGACAGGGCTTTGTTCTGTTGTCCATAAGGTCACTATGAGTCGGATCTGATTGGACATCACTTAGCAACAACAACAACAATATAAGAACAAAAGCGTACCGTCTCTCCCTTCTGGAGGCTAAGAGTCTGACATCCATGTGACAATGGGAAGAGCACACGCCCTTTGAAGACTTGGGGGAAGGTCCTTTCTGGTAACCCTTGGTGATCCTTGGCTTGTAGTTGCAGCTCCACATGACCATCTTCCCTCTGTGTATCTCTTCCTTTTGTAGGACACCACTTGTATCATGGATTGGATTGTGTGTCCTCAAAATATGGGTCAGCTTAGCTGGGTAGTGAGTCTCAGTGCTTTGGCAGTTATGTAATAATGGAAACACACACCCACCCCACATAATGTTACCTGACGTGATCAGTCCTGATCTGATCAAATTATCCTATGTGGTACAAATCTTCAAACTCACCAGGTGCTCCTTGGGAACTCTATACAGGGTCACAGGGTCCCTATGAGTTGAAACAACTTGAGGGCACTTACCAATGATGTTAATGCAATCTAGAGGATTAGGTTGTACCCTAAATTAATTTCTTTTGAAATACAAAACAGATTAAATGACCAAGCAGAGCTCAGACAGACCTACCGCCACCAAGAAACAAGAGCCTGGAGTGGAGTACATTCTAAGGACCTAGAATCCATGCGCTGGGAGCCAAGACACATGGAATGAGAGCGCCAAGGATTGCTGGTCCCATAGATACTAACAGGAGATAAGATCAATGCACAGACACGTGGAACAAGGGCTGCAAGGAATGCTGGTCCCACAGATACTAACAGAAGACAAGGAGCTGTGAGTCAACAAAGAGAGAAAGCCGTCCCTAGAGCTCGTGGCCAGTCCAAACGTGTAGGTCTCTAACGTTTGTTAAAGCCGCGATCTGTGCCATTACCAATACAGAAGCACGTGAGAACTCAGGTGGGGGTTAGGACCCATCCTGCTGCAGAGCCACCATGTTAACTGGAAACACCTGCAAAGACTCAGTTCCAAATATGCTCTTGGGATTAGGACTTCAATACAGCTCTGAGGGGAACAAAGCTCAACCCAAAACAAATTTCTCTTGTCTCTGTTACAAAACAATTTTTTCAAAACTGTTTATTGTTTCAGTTTCCAACTGATTATTAAAAACAGATTCACGGCTGCTGAGTTCATCCTGGCTCACAGTGACCCTACAGGATAGAGGCTGTAAATCTTTATCAAAACAGACAAGCTTGTCTTTGTCCTAAAAATGAGTGATTGCCAGGATATAAAAGCTGTGTAACCAAATCATCTGACTGGTTCTCAGAGGCTATTAGATGATGCTCTTGGAGTTTTCCAGATGAATCACTCCTTCTGTAAGCAGAAGATAATGGCCTTGCTTTTTCCCTAATATGTATGATGTTGGTCGTCTCTTCTTGTCTAATCCACCATGGAGAATCTCCAAATGGATGTGGAACAGCGCAGTGTAGCTGGCAGTCCTGGCTTCTTCCTGATTTTAATGATACTTTTTAGTATTTCATCAATTGCTGTGTTACTGGTCCATTTTGGTTTTTTTAATGCACTCCATATTTTTACATACAAGATTTATATTCCCTTTTACTTAAGTAGATTTATTATCGATGGCTACTACCTTTTGTCCAATACTTCTGCACCAATAATGATATAATCACATGGTTTTATACTTCAGTCTGTGGAAGTAATGGATGATGTTGTTGTGTTGTTGTTAGTTGCCACCGAGTGAAGCAGAACAATGTGTGTACAACAAAACAAAGCGTTATCCAGTCCTGCTGCCTCCCCACAACCGTCCCTATGTTCTGAACCCACTATTGCAGCCCCTATGCCAGTCCATCTTGCTGAAGGTCTACTTCTTTTTTGCTGACAGTCTGTAGAATCTGCACTGGACTGAGAACCCCAAGGTTGGCAGTTCAAGCCCACTGTCTGTTTTAAATAAGAAAGATGCAAAGATTTAAGACTCAGATGAAGGACAAAAATTGCGTGACATAGCAGTCAAGGGGCTACTCTCTAAAATGTATGGAACAGTTCAATCCTTCAATAAGAGGACAAATAATCCAATGAACTGGACAGAGGACATGAACAGAGGCTTCACCGAAGAAGACATTCATGTGGCCAACAAACATGGAGACATGCTCACTATCTCTAGCCACTAGAGAGACTCTAATACAGGGTCACTGAGACAGCGTGGCGCTGCGGGAGAATGTGCTGGACTGCAAGACCAGTTTGAACTGCAAGCTTGGCAGTTCAAGCTCACCACTCACTCCTTGGAAACCGTATACAAGGTCATTATGAGTCGGAACTGACTCGGTGGTACTTAACCAGAACAACAACAATCGCAACAGTGAGCTATTTTCTTACCCCAGCCTTACTAGCAAAGTTTTAAAAAACAGAAAATACAAATGCTGGAGAAGGTGTGAAGAGAAAGGATCCCACCTCCTACACTGCTGGGGAGGACAGTAAAATGATACAACCACTGTGGAACAGTGTGGCATCTTTTCAGAAGGTTGGAAATAGCCTCTACTTGGAATACATCCTCAAGAAATAAGAGCCGTGACATAAACAGGTCAATGCACACCCATGTTCACTGCAGTATCATTCACAACAGCAACAAGATGGAGAAAACCTAGATGCCAGTCAGCAGAGGAATGGTTGCACAAACTTTGGAAGATTATGCAACATTGAAGAATAATGATGAATTTGCAAAGCACTGCATAACACGGAGGAGCCCAGAGGACACTATGCTAAGTGAAATTAGTCGGTCACATCGGGACTGATATGAGACCACTGCTGTAAAAAGTCAAGAAAAAGGTATCATTCTGTAATAAACATTCCATGATGGTGATGGGGGGGGGAGGGGAGGGAGAATTATTCACTGGGTAGAGTGTAAACTGCATGCTAACTTGAGTGACAGGGAAGGCAGCTAAAAAGAAAAGGAAAAATTAGGAAATTATGTGGGTTTTCCTTTTTTTTTCTTTTCTTGTCCTGGAAAGAAAACAATACATATTTATTTTCTCATTATGACAAACCACTGGGACTTACCCGCAGACAAAGGGAAGGAAAGGAAGAGGGGGAGAAGAAGAGAACGGAGGAGGGTTTGATGGCCCCGGCTGTGCAGCATGGGGTATGTGGCTGGATTGTGAAGGTCAGGGTGGTAGAAAAGTCCAATGAAAAAGAGAGAGCGAGAGGTGGTCCTCAAGGCATCTTCATTGACTCACCTGGAAAATTTGTTAAAGAAACAAACAACAAAAAAAAACTAAGTTCCCAAGCCTCACTCCAGCTGACTGGCTGGGATGAATGGGGCCGGAAGTCTGTGTTTCTGTCCAAGGCCCCCTAAGACCTGAGCAGCGCTGCTCTCAGGCCATAGTAGAGTCATGCTTTCTGGTTTGAATCCTAACTATCACTTAATACATGTTGTGGCTTCACAAAAGTCCCTTAAGTGCTCGGTGTCTCAATTTCTTCATCTGGAAATTGGGACTAGTTACCGTAATGACCTCACAGTGTTGTCAGAAGGTTTAAATGAGTTAAGGTTTGTAAAATGCTTAGAACATTGCTTTGTTGTTGCTGCTAAGTGCAGTCAAGTCGGTTCTGACCCATAGTGACCCTGTATAGGGTTCTTGAGGAGCGGCTGGTAAGCTTGAGGTTTAAACCAACCTGTGGTCTAGTCCTTATCCTGCAGCCACATCAGGACTCCTGCAACCACTAATAAACTTTTGTCTTTATGCAAAAAATAAAAAAGATTTAAAGCCTCGAAAACCCTATGCAGGGTCAACAACACTTAACAACAACATGATGTCCTCCAGGAATTTCACACACACACACACACACACACACACACACACACACACACACCTCCAATAACATGACTAAGTTTGTGAGACAAAGTCTCGCTATCCTCACTTCTGAAGAGCATCATGGCTGAGTTTGTTCTGAGCTAGACTTGTTCATTCTCTGGCAGCCCGTGGTATAATGTGTTATACTTGTTATGGTTCCTAATATTAAGTCATTGTTATGTGCATGCAAAAGAACCTTTGTGATTTTTACTAAAAGGCTGGGCTTATTCAACCCCAGTCCATTGAATCCCGTTGATCTGGAGATGAGAGAGAGAAGAGGAAGAGCTGGTTGGTTCAAAGTGTGGTGAAACCTAAGGACACTTGAGCACATGGACAAGGGCATAGCCACAGAGGGCTAGAGCTGAAACTGAAGCATCCAGCTGATATGAAGCGAGGAAAGATGCACAAAAACACCCAAGTTTGCATACAGTAAGTACCCTTTTGACCTAGCCTCCATGGCTCGATAATCAGAACTCGACTAGAGGAAGACTGGGGGAAAAAAAATTTATTTACTTATTTTTTTGGATAAAGGAAACAAGGGTAAATTGCTTCAATTTGATGAACCTGACCCATACTTAGAGTGGTAGTTACTCTAAATACCAACAGA
>NW_006408519.1:51960390-51962422 GCF_000296735.1 Chrysochloris asiatica
ATGAAACAAGGTGTATGATTTGTTGAATGTAAAACTGATGATCTGCCCTGTAAACTTTCACTCGATCCACAATAAAAACCTTAAATAAAAAAAAAAAAGGCTGGGCTTAAATGTATGGCATTTTGTTTTTAAATTTGTATCTATATTGCTAGTGTTATTTTTTTTTCTCTCAACATTTGATACTGAATTCAAGTCTTGATGCAAACTTATTGGCTTTGTAAAATAAACTATAAACTTTCCATCTCCTTTTATGCTCTGTTGTATTTTGAATCACAGGAAGCCCATGTTCCTGACCAAGAAGACCGCACTCAGATCTGAAGTGAGTTATCTTATCAAAGTTGCCAGATACTTCCTTCATTCTTGATTCTTACTCAAGTTTTACACTTTCTCTGGAATATTTGCCCTTTCACTTTCTAAATTTCTTGCCATGAACATTTACATAATATAACTCAGTCATTTGCTTTTCTTCTGTGTAATTGTGTGTTTGTTTTTATCTCTAGTTGTGGCACTTAAAAAATATGTTCACAACTACCTTGTTGTTGTTGTTTTTGTTATGTGCTGTGGAGTTGGTTTTGACTCATCTTTCTCCCGTGGGACAGCTGGTAGTTTCGAACTGCTGACCGTGAGATTAGCAGCCCAGTTCGTAAACACTACACTACCAGAGCTCCTTAAGCACCTACATTTTGCTATGCCAAGGAATTAAGGCTTTAGAAATAGTAAATACTTAAATGCCAGAAATGACTGCCTGTCTGTCAGGGTGGTTCAGGAGAACTTGGTTGGGACCCTTCACCACCTCCAATCGCTTTCTGTGAGCAATGAGCCTGCATGCACTCCAGGCATTCCGAGGCGATTCTACGGCTACCATAGAATCTTAGTTACAGACAACGGAAACCCTAACCGCTTCCAGTTACTGTGGGGTTGGTTCCGACTCATGGTGAACCCATGAGTGTCCCAAACAGGTTTTCCAGTCCTGGTCTTTAGGAGGGAGGTTGGGAGGACTTTCTACCAAGGTACTTCACGTGGACTCATACTGCCGACCTTGTCACCAGCAGCCAAGCAGGTTAACTATTTGTGCACAAACGCACACACACAGGGACTCTTCCAGGGTAGCTGGTGAAAAGAGGGTTTTCAGAAGTGTTAGATACAAATCCCGAATCCCCAGGAGGGTGAAGTAACCAGGTGGAGATGTGGCACCATCCAGATGGCAGCCGGGTCAGACCCTGAAGCCGTCACTGGACTGTTCCAGAATCTCTGCTTGGCCTGGAACATCCTAACGCTTCTGTCCCCATGCTGGCCAGGGAGTCCTCCTCCGGCACAGCTTTACAACCTTGGCACATCCCTGCATGCTCCCATGGAGATGTGGGCTTTCCACTCTCTCCTCTGGAATCTAGACACATGACAGACTCACTAGAAGCAACAGACTGAGAGGCAGCGGTGACTCCGAGGTGAGGTCAGAAGTGCTCTGCGACCTGGCTGGCACAAGCCATTGTTCACTCTGGAGGCAGCCAGCACTGCATGCCAGAGCCCAGCATCTCTGACTCCTCCACGCTGAGGCCTGATGAGCGCACGCCAGTCAGCAGTGACCCTGCCAGTGGGTGGTTGGGCTCCAAAGGCGGGCAGCACTTGATACCCACAAACACTCCTCTGATGGACTTCAAGAGAGAACTGCCCCAAAGAGTCTTTCCTGAGGCCTCAGCGCACAAAGTATGAACAGAATGAACCGATTGCTTTCAGCTGCACAAAGTAATCAATGATACAAAAATAGGGATGGAATGTCCTCCTTCCAAGTTTCAAGTCTGTGCAGTGGCACTTCCAGATACTTGACTGCAAGGAGTCAGGAAATGCAGTGTTTGGCTCTCTCTCTCTACAGATGTGAAATTTTCAAAGATCAGCTCGAGAAGATAAAGCCAAATGCTATAATAAAATGTGCAAAGACTTAGAGTTAGAAAACCAAAAGGGAAGAACACAGTCAGCATTTCTCAAGCTGGGGGAACTGAAGAAAAAATTCAAGCCTCGACTTTCGTTATTGAAA
>NW_006408519.1:51963987-51983914 GCF_000296735.1 Chrysochloris asiatica
GGTTGGCCCAGGATCGGACATTGTTTCGTTCTGCTGTGCATGGGGTCGCTATGAGTCGGTTCCGACTCGATGGCACCTGACAACAACAACAACAACTCTACAGATGTGCAAGGTGAGGCATGCTCAAAGGGGTCATAATGAGCATTGTGGGACCGGACTACAGCATGAGAGATTCACAGAGTCAGCATTCTGGCTGAGGACCGATCCACCCAGGGTGAGGGCTGGGTGCTGTACAGCTGGAGCTGTACAGATCGGGGGAGTAGAGGAGTCACTTCCACACCGTTCATTTCACTAACAGACTCATTTTACATACTCTTGAAGTCCATGGCTGTACAAATGGTTAATACACTTGACTGCTAACTGAAAGGCTGAAGGTTCAAATCCACCCAAATGCACCTTGGAAGACAAGTGTGATAATGTGCTTGTGGAAAATCACATAAAACCCTATGGAGCCCAGTTCTATTCTGACACACATAGGATTACCAGGAGTTGGGACCAACTAAACTGGCTTTATCCGATGTAACAATGGCCTGGCTCTCCAGAATCAGCATCCTGCGTGCACTTGTGTGTGTGTGTGTGTGTGTGTGTGTGTGTGTGTGTGTGTAAGGGGTCTCAGTACATTGGCAAAGTGGGACCCTGTCTATGCCACTGTTGCCTAAGTACATTGATTGTCTTTCCTCCCATGGATCCCCATGTATCTGAGTTCCCACATTCCCCACCTACCCCAGTGTTACTCACATGTACTGCTATGACCAACATACCATTTTGGATATGTCACCCTGCAGTCAGCAGCAGGTATACCAGGACATATACATGCCCAACTCCTTGTGTGACACTGTAGAATCAGCACCGGAATGCAAACTATCAGCAGTTCAGACCCACCAGCTGCTCCTTAGAAACCCTATACTATGAGTCATAATAGCTTTCAACTGAGCTTCCAGACAAAGACCGACTAGGAAGAAGGAGAGAGAGAGAGACTACGTCCAAATATTTAGTCACTGAAAACCTTACGAATATCAGTGGAACACTGTCAGCATCAGAATATTGAAGCAGAGAGCCCAATGAGTTGGATTAGCACAATGGTGGCAGCGATGGACTCAGGCTTAACAACCATTGTGAGGTTGCACGGGACTGGGCAGTGTTTCATTCTGTTGTGCACTCAGGGTTGCTCTCAGTTGGTCCTGACTTGGTGTCACCTAACATCAGTAACATGAATCGGAACTGACTTAACAGCACTTAACAACAAAACACAGAGCCAAGAAGGACAGCCCTGTGGAAAGTGATCTTTATCCTTGAAGAGACCCAGGGGTACTTTTGGAGAGAAGTCTAATGTTCCTTTAGGCTCATTATACAGTCCCTTTACCTTCTTCCTCCCCTTCTCTCTGGCTCCGGCTCCAGTGAACTCTGCACCATGGTGGGAACCCCCGTAGACAGCATTGTTGGGGGTTGCTTCTTAGAGGCTCCCACTTTGGAAAGCCCCCAGCACCACCACTAGAGCAGTACCCTAACATCCAGTGCATCATGGCAATCGCACCCCTCCCTTAGCACTTTGCCCACCAATACCTCTAGGTCTCCAGCCACATCTGGAGTTTCTGGGGTGGAGGCTGTGGGCAAGCTCTTTTCCCCATATGTCTTCAGTCCATGATGAACACGGTGCCTGGGGATCTGCCGGATAGGACATCCTGGGGAAGGTGTCTCTCTCCCTGCCCTTGGTACAACCTTCTTCTTTGTTGTTGGTAAGTGCCGTTGAGTTGATTCTGACTTGACCTTGCTGTTAGCAGTCCAGTGCTTATCCTACAGCAATCAATTCTGACTCAGCAACCCTATAGGACAGTGTAGAACTGCTCCTTGGGGTTTCTGAGCCAGTCAGTCTACAGGAGCAGATGGCCACACCTTCCTCCCACTGAGCGGCTGGTGGATTTGTAAGAACCATCTTGCAATGGAGGGAGGTCAAGAACAGTCTCTAACAGTTTAAAGACACCATCTAGTGGCTGGCAGTGGCTGAACTCTGATAATAATGGAGGAAGCATATGGGCACAGAATAGGAGAGTTCTGACTGCTGTATCCAGGTCCAGAAACCCTTACTCCCCCAGGGTGGTCAAGACCACTAAGAGATGTCCCCCAGCACAGAGGCTTGCTGCAGAGAGAGCTCAGATCATTGGAGGTGATGTTGGAAAACTGTTGTTTTCTCTTTAAGCTTCAGTTTGCTTGTCTGCCTGGGTCCAGTTATTAGGTGTCCTTGCTGGAGACAGCATTCGCAACAACTGAGAAGTTGAGGCCCTGTAACATGGACGAAAATCCAACTTCAGGATCCTCCTCATACTTGTGGGCCATGGACCCTGAGGGCCCAGGAGGTGACCCCCTCGTGGTCCCAGGTTCATGGCCTTTGGCGAACTCACTGTTTGGCCACCTCTGTGCAATTTCTTTAATTGTACTTTTGTGCATTCTGTACTTGTCCTTTATGCTCTTAACTCCGGTAATTGTAGCTTCTGGGAAAGTGGTTGTTTTCAGTAATAATACACACAACGTTCTGATCAATGGCTCTCATGTAAATGTCACTGCCCCAGTAACAAGAGCTGTGCACGAGGCTATGAAAAATAAAAGTACAAAAAAACAGGATGTAGCAAAGCAGAAAATATGTAACAATTGTTTTCTAACCAATTACTCAGTTATGTTTAATACTAAACAGATACATGAGCTGTTAATGTCTATGTACAATAATAACACAGAAACTGGTAGCTACCCCCTAAAGACACCCCTGTGTATGTCTGTTGTGCTCTTCATGTTTTTCATGGGGATCTTGCTGTATGTGATAATTTTATGCTCCCCCAAACTGCCTCCGGGTATAATCAACTTAATCCAGATGCTCTTCTTCCCCCCGAAGGTATATTGGGAATATAATAGCAATGAACATTGTCATATCTAGATATAGAAACCGGAACGGGGTTAAAACAATGTAAAGGTGAGACTGCACCTTCTTAGGAAAGTCAAAACCTGTTTTTCACCTTCCCTGAAATTGTAGAAGCAAGGAGGAAAGAATTATTAGTTTGATAATTGAAGCCAGGTATCTGAAATCTTGTTCATTAACAAAAGCATGTATTTTCTGCCTGCAAAAGATACAGAGGCAACTTAAGTTTCTTTAGAAAGTATAACGTAGTCTTTTATAAAAACTCTAAAGCCTCTCATCTTCACCCACTTGTGATTAAATGTTGAAAATATGTTAAACACCCTTGAGAAACTGAAAGTTGCTGCCCTAGGTTACAAAGACCTAGAAGTTAATATATAATCTATAATTGCTTGCTTGAACTGTTTTACAGAAATAAGAATTTTAGGTTATTAGGTAAATCATGATGTACTCAAAAATATGTTAAGGACAAATCTGTGAATCATCATGTTCTGTATCACTTGAGTAACCTCGTGTCCTGTTTTAAATGAATAATCAATATTTTTGTCATTATTGTCATTTGTGTCAATTTCCTTCTTGTAACAATAAAAGACCGGGCTTTAGCTAGCTCTGTGTGCTAGCCTGCCTGACAGCTTGCATCAAACTTGTGTGTCTGTCTTCTTTGTGTCTAATCTATATCTTTCACCTACAAGATCTCCCACTCATGTTAAAATCCCAGGCTTCGTCGAGGCACTCCTTTGTTGAGGCAGGATCCGACATCGGACCCCCGACAGATTGGCGCTCAACATGGGGCACAAAGAGTAGGGTAAGTAACTGATTGCGCTCGATCTGGTGAGGACCCTGTTCGGGGAGCTGTGGTCCCCCTGGTCAAAGAGTATGGCTGGGAAGGAACAGGAAGGTGTTGAAGAGTATGGGTCAGACAGGATCCAGTACTTGTTCCCACCTAAGCAGCCCTACAGCCCCTTCCTGGGACTTCCTGGAGGACAGTGGTGACAGGAAATCCCCCCAATGGGCAGAACTTTGATCAGTGCCCCAACTTGTGCATTTTGCTTAGAAGGGGAAATGGCCAGATGTGAGACTGTGGCCAATGGTCTGGCTGGTCAGGGACTTGGAAGGAACCTGACTGGAGAATTGGTGACAAGGAGGTGTGGGGACAAGGTATGTGGACAGACCTCTCTGAATGGACCAAGAGTGAAGATATAGGTCCAGTGTGAATGCTCATAGGGTGACCTCAGCAGAAAAAGATTGCCACGATCAAGTGAGCAGGATGACCTGTTCTGTGGAAACTAATCATCTTCATTCTCTAGCCACTCCTGCCATTGCCCAATGGGCTCATGGATAAAGTGGCCACAGAGGGAGGGCTGGGGGTTCTGCATGGGGTCAGCAGTGTGGGCTTCCATGCATCCCGGATGACCTGACTACAGTCACTGCCGAGGGTCCCGTCTGCCAGCAGCAGAACCCAACACTTGGTCTCCAATATGGAGCCATCCCTTGGGGAAAGCAGTCAGCAACTGAGTGGCAAGTTGATTACATCTGTCCACTTCCACTATGGAGAGGGCAATGCTCTGCTCTTTGGGGATAAACACTTAACTCTGAATATGGATTTGCCTCCCCTGCATGCAATGCTTCTGCCAAAACTACCATCCGTGGGCTTACAGAACACCTTCTCCATCATCACAGTAGCCCACACAACAAATGGAGTGCAGCAATGGGTGCGTGTTTATGGAATTCACTAGTCCTACCATGTTTCCCATAACCCTGAAGCAGCTAGACGGATAGAAGGATGGAATGACCTTCTAAAGACACAATTGCCACATCAGCACAGTGGAAATACCTTGTAGGCTTAGAGCAGGGTCCTGGAGGAGGCAGTATATGCTCAAAACCAGCACCCAGTATATAGCGCTGATGCTCTCAGAGCCAGGATTCATGGATCCAGGAGTCGAGGGGTGGAAATGGAAACACCACTCACCATCACTCCAAGTGACCCACTGGCAAAATGTTTGCTTCCTGTCCTCATATCTTCATGCTCGTGAGTCTAAAGGTATTAGTTCCAAAGTGAGGCAGCAAAAAAAAAAAAAAAAAAAAAACTTGCCCCAAAGCTCCTCTTTCTGCCTTCGCATCTCCCTCTAGTGACCCCTTAGTGGCAGAACCTAGTAGGAGGCTGACTGGTAATGTGTTTGGAGCAGCAGTTTATAGTCTTCTAGCCTCCGAAGTACAGAGCTGTCTGGAGTGTGGAGGTGAGAGAGGGAAGGCTAGTGACTAGCAGGATTGGTCTGAGGGAGGGAAGACATCAGAGCCTTCTACAGTCTAGCCTCAGTCCTGACCAGAGGCAGTGTCTCCAGAGAGGGGACGTTTTCCATTCCAGTAGTAGTTCTGTCCAAAGAACCAAGCTCCTAACTGTATGGAAAAGAGTCCTCTAACCACCAGGCACTGGTGAGAAACTCAGACAACCCCAATGACCAGGTCTCCAGGCACCATTACTAACAGGCACCCATAATAATGACTCGGTGGGCCTCTACTGTGTGCCAGGCATTGTCTAAGTGCTCGGTACATAGCATGGCATGAAGCCCCCATATTCATCCTATGAATGAGGTACTGTTACCCTGTCTACATCTCAGATGAGAGAGCAGAATTTCTCTTCTAAGTCATCAGTGAGGATGCTTTGAGTCAAGGTGGCTTAGACAATGGGAACACTTGTTCACACAACAAGGAGGTGAGAAAGGGGATGGTCCCAGTGTTGGCTAGTTCAGCAGTTCAAACAAAGCATAAGGAATCTCTCTTTCCCTTCCATCAGCCACAGCACATCAGTGAGACCTCCCCCATGTGGCCCCAGGCATGGCAGGCATAAGACAGCACGGGGATCAGACAGCCTGAATTGGAATCCCAAGGCCAGCCCTTACAGCTGTGAACTTGGTCACCCTAGTTCAACTCTTGGGGTCTCAATTTCCCTATCTTTAAAATGGAAGTATAACTAGTACCCACTTAGATGGTTGTGAGATTGTGTGCGTTAGTTCGTCTGTAAGAAGCACTTACAAAGGCTGCTGCTATTCTTGTTAGAGGCTCTTGAGTTGGGGCTCACTCAGCATCAGCCTCGTCTCCCACCGTCCTCACGACAGTTACTGCCTCTGTGTCAATCCATCTCATGGGGGGTCTTCCTCTTATTTTGTTACCAAGCATGATGTCTTTCTCCAGGGACTGGTCCCTCCTGATAATACGTCCACATTCCTCACTTCCAAGGAACATTTTCACTGTTCTTCTTTCCAAACAGATTTGTTCGTTCCTCTAGCACCACGGTTGAAAGTGGTGTTCCTAGAAGGGTGCTACTCTCCATCCAATGAACTGGGAAGGCATCGCAGCCGGGTACCCCATGACACTGAGGTTAGAGAGACAAGAGGCTGAAGCGGATACCAGAACTGATTAAGCATAGATGTTCTTACAGAGATAAAAACCGACCAATTCAATCTGGCGTTTCCTTTACGTATCTTTCCACCAAGGGCGTGAGCTGTACTCCTGATTCAAATGTCCAAACAGTTCAATTGGGGAACTTGTCTAAACAGGCTTACTCTGAGTCTTTTTTTCCCTCTTTCAAACTCTTACATACTTGTGGGAGGTATAAATATATATATAGCCCACTCTTCTCCCTTATGCATTCAGCCTGTCTCAGTCCGTGTATCTGCATCCAGAGCCCTGTTGTTCCAAGGTTGTATATACATCACTATGAAATCGGCCCCCTTTCGCACATGCGTACCTCCCGTCATCAGTCTTCTGCCACCCTCCCCCTTCTGGTACACTGCCCTCCCCCTTCTGGTATGTTCCTTACTCTGAGTCTGTTCTTCAGTCTCAAGGGAAAGGATGGGGTAAACCCTGGGGGTGGAGAACCTGGGGAGTGGGGGGCAGATCTGGGGCGGAGCATGCCCGGGGAGGGAAGGGTCCCCCAAACCAGAGCTGGAGAAATCCCCATGACTCTGAGGGTCAGCTCTGGGAAAAGGGCAGGTGGACGCCTCTGATCTGAGAGGACGGACGTTACTTCAGACCACATGTTTGCAGGTGAAATACAGATGACTGGACAGCACCGGAGCCCTGGGGGCCTGGGGCCCGGGCTCTAAGGGGAGGACAATGTGGAAGACGGACCACCCTTGCAAGAATGGGCCCAGCTTCCCGAAGGGCACCCCTAGGCTGTGAGGGGAGGGGCGCTTGCTGGGGGCTGCCTATGACCTTCAGGTTGGGAATGTGTGGGACCTCATGGGGAGGGGGAGCAGGCTGTCTGGGGGCAGCAGGGAGGCAGCGGTCCTCCCAGCAACCACCCCAACTGCTGCCTGGTGCACGGTGGGCCCAGCTCCCTGGGAGTCCAGAGGGGTGCCTTTAGGTCAGTGAACGCCCCCAGCGGGGCAGGTGTAGAGGGAACCTACAGCAGGAGAAACCAGGTTAGCTGAGCTGAGGCCCTGGGCACTCATTTCCATCCAAGAGGAAAGGAGTCATAACCTGGAGAGATTTAGACTTGGAATTTCCACCCTCCTTCTTCCTGTGTGTTCTACTCCCTGGGGCAAGCTATGACCCCTGCCTTAGCCTGCACTCTTTCCCCAGAGAGAATGATGTGACCATCTGGCAGCCTTTGGGAAGTGCCTTACCTAGGACTGCAAAACCCAACTGTCCCCTCCATGACCCCATCAGGGATCCTGGGCTGCCCATACAGAAGGGGACCTTTACAGGGCTTCATAGCCTGCTTCTGGTGAACAGGAAAGGTAAAACATTAACTGCTTCCTCCCCACCCAAGAAACAAGTTAGAATGCTAATCAGGTTACCAAGTGGGACCATCCTCTCAGCCCAGGAGACAAGCTAGAATGTTAAACAAGTTACCAAACTGGACCAATCTTCTGGTTTTCCTCTTGTCCTCAACCAGGTCCACAACCTAGCCCCTCTCACATTCTGACCCCATATTAGCCCATGCTGGCCTGCATTCAGGGTTCAGAATCTGAAGAAGTTAGCTCCTCTAAGCCAGTCAGGGAGCATCTTCCCCTCCCAGACTGTGAGGGATACTCTTCTTCCCCTTGGAGTCGTTGACTGTGAAACATCCTCATCTAAAACATCCTCATCCAAGCAGGTGGGAGTGCAGCTGCTGGGGCTGTGCGTTTTCTCTGGTTGGTTTCTCATCGACCTCTTCACTGTGTCTGCCAACACAGGGGGCCCAGGTCCAGGGTGTCTGTGCGTCTCCTTGGCAGCATCCGCACCCCACTCACTGTGGCCTCCTTTCCTTTGATGGAGGGTTAGAGTGCTACCCTCCAGCCCAGGCCTGTCCTGAGGTGTCAGAAGAAGACCAGGGGGACATGAATGTTCTCAGGGTCTGAACCTTGGGGTGTTTAGAGCTGAGAACTGTTGAGGGTGTTCACCACCTTCTGGGAGTCCTAGGAACAGTACAAACTGACTTAGACAAGAAGAGATTAAAAACAAAAAAAACAAAAAAAAAAACCATCAAGTCCAAACAACAAAAACACCATTAATCAAGTAAGACGGACAGGTATTGGGGTATCCCGAGCCCTGGGCTGAGATGTTCAATAGATCATCCTGTGTCTCCAGTTCCCATGAAGCCAGAGTGATGTGCCATCAAAAGATTACTTTTAGGGTCCTGCTGAGATCATGTTGGGTGGACAGTTCTGTGCCCAGGAGGTAGAGAGGAAGGAAGACCCCCACCTGCCACTCCAGCTCAAGTGACCACCCCTTGTGGCCACAGAGCACTAAGCCACAATACCATTGCCCTGGCACTGTGAGATAAAGCACCAGACCTCAAGGTGAGTTTGAACCACAAGGTTGGTGGTTCATCAGCCACTCCTCAGAAACCCTATACAGGGTTGCTATGAGTCAGAACTGACCGTCTTTATGGCACTTAGAAACTACAACAGCCCAGTTCACACCACAATGGTCACTATCCTGAGACACACCAGGGAGACAAGGCAACCCCATTCCCTGCACCTGAAGGCATGTGTGTGCCAAGCCCGAGTGACCAAGGTCAGCACACGTAGCTCACTCAGCCCTGTGTCTCCAGCACCTGCTGGACTGTGGGGGAGACCTTGCACAGAGAGAGCCACAGGTGCCCTCCTGGGCATTTAGGGCACTTGGATGAGGGCACAGCCATCCAGGTCAGATCCTAATGTCTGTTTAGAAAGGTCTGGGGGACGTGGCTGTAGGAGACTCTCAGGGCCTGGACAGCAGCAGGGATGCAGGAGGAAGAAGGGGAGGTGGGGGCTCTGATGACTGTGGATATATGACCCTGGGCACCGGCACCTGGTGACATGTGCAGCCCCTGTCCAGAGGGGTAAAAACAGAGCGTTTGTTAGTCATGACATCCCTCTGGCCAGTGCCCTGGATGTGCCAAGCTCAGACTGATGGATTCCTTCTGGAAGAGCAGACAGCCCTGCATCACGCTGGTGGAGCTGCTGTGGGCCTACGAGCCAGTCCTCTGAGTCCAGCCCCACACACCCCTGCTCAGACATGCCTCATGGACCACAGCAGCCCTCGCCCACCAAGGTTGACAGTAATGAATGACCCATAGCCTGCATCCTTGGAACATGTCCCTCAGATACACCATTCGAACAATGTCTGAATCACATGGCTGATGGGTAACTAGGCTCTCAACATCCCGAGCTGCCCTCCTCGGGGAGTTTACGTTCTGAATCACAGGATGGGTCTGGATGGTACAAACCCCATCATGGACCCCTTCCATAGGTGTGAACTGAGCCAGCATCCCAGGGGCTGGCATGCAGGTTAAGTCCCATGCCCTTCAAGGCTGCATTCTAGCAAGGAGACAACCAGCCAATACAAAAACCAACTAACCAACCAAACCCAGCGCCGTGGATTCAGTTCTGACTCATGCGACCCCGTGGTTTCCAAGGCCGGGGTTTTTATGGGAGCAGACAGCCTCTTTGTTGCAGGAAGCCAACTGCCGACCTCTGTTTACCCCACTGCACAACCACAAATACAAACCTGTTGGGAGGTTCCGGGGCGGAGTGCGTATTATTACTGTTGTTGGTGGCCTTCATGTTGATTCCAACTCCTGTGCCCCCATATGTGCCGAGCAGAACTGCCTCAGAGTGTTTTCCAGGCTGTGGCCCCCATTCCAAGGCAACTCTGAGTGGGTTCCAACTCCCAATCTTTCTGTTACTAACCCAGGGACTCCAGGATGTGTGTCCTTAACCAAATGCCACTCCTGCCAGGACACTGGGCTCCAGATGGGCCAGCGGTAGGCTGTCCTACACAGGCCAACCCCGAAGCTCCTGATGTGGCTGCTGCCATCCCACAGGATTAGGACGCACGGTTTTCACTGGCTGATTTTCAGAAGTAGATTGCAGGCCGTTCTTCTGAGCCTGTCTTCGTCTGGAAGCTTTACTGAGTCCTGTTCTACATCAAAGCAACATGCAAGTCTCCACTGACGATGGTTCGCATGAGATGCATGGCTGGGAATTGAACCTGGGTCTCCCACTGACCCTTCACTGCTCTCCAAACTTGTGACAGGAGAGGATCCCGCCCCCACCCCACCCCACCCCACCCACGCCAAGAGAGGAGAACTAGGAAGGGGGATAACAGAGAACTGAGAAGCACCAGGTGTCCCCGTCCCTGGAACAGTTGGTCATGTCACCAGGGTCAGGGACAGCTCATACTGTCCCCTCCCCACCTCTGACCATGGGCCCCAGAAGCTCCCCAAGTGCCCTGTCCACACTGGGACCCTGCGAATATCAAAGAAGAGAGTGTGAGAAGCCAGCTCAGACCTGGGGGCCCAGAAGACACACACAGAGCCACACAAGGTACCCCTAGGTCTTGCCCACATACCTGGCCCCCTCCCACCCAGCTCCAGCCTGACCTTCTCCTCCCCTCTCCCGAGGCCTTCCCCCCTGTCACCCAGAAAGCGTGCTACAGCAGCGTGAGCCCCGAGACCAAGCAGGTGCTGAACACTCCACAGATGGCAGCCCGGAGGAGAGGGATCCGTGAGGAGAAGGGGGCATCAGGTGGATGGCAGCTGGAGAAGGTAGACGGCGCCGCTTGACATCTCCCTTCACTCCCATGAAAGGGAGGCACATTCCAGGCTCTGGGGCAGGACATGGGTCAGCAGGATGAGGAGAGAGGCAGGACAGCAGGGACAAGGCAACAGAGAGTGCTGGGGTGTTGTGGACTGACCCCTAGTGGGCTGGTGCCACTCAGGGCTCTGTACACAGTGGGCACTCTGAAGGCATTCACTGCCAGCCAGTGTCTTCTGACTCACAGGGACCCTAGAGATCAGAATACACTGCTCTGTTGGTTTCTGAGACTGCAAATCTTCCCGGGAACAGACAGCCTTGGCTTTTTCTGGTGCAGGAGCTGGGGGTTCAAACCACCTGCCCAACCGTGCTTGGAGACCAGAAGAAACAGAGGCTTTGCAGGACTGGGGTTGTTGAAGACTGGGATCTCTGCAGTGCCGTTCCACGGAGGGAGAATACGATCAGTCCGGCTCCAGCGTGGACTGGGGTGAAGCCAGGAGAGGGGAGTCTGGGGGGAGGGGGGTTAGCTCTGAAGTTGGGGTCCTATGCCCTGGAATGGTGCAGTCCCATTCACAAATATCTCAGATAAACAAAGAAAGAGAAATCCTTTATTTCCAGGAAGCCAGGGACACCCCCAATGAGAGGTATGGTGTTGTGTGAAATAGCTTTCCTAAGTTCTAGCAAGTGGGCTACAGTCTTTATCATGCTAGCATTCACAGGACTTCCCAAGGTCATCAGGTGTCCTGATAAATGCATCACAAGGGTTAACCCTCCCAGTGCCTGCTTGTCTTTCAGAAGCTCCACAGCTGGACCAGGCTTCCAGCCAGGGGGCTGTAACATTGTCACAGTGTCAGGAGAGAAGACAGGCGGAGTCTCTGACAGGGCTGGATGGTTCTGTTAAATTCTCAAAATCGCTACACTCGAATTCTCAATCTCTCTTTGAGACTTTGTTGTTACATGCAGTTCAGTGGGTTCTGACTCATAGTAACCCTGTATAGGGTTGCTCAGGGGTGGTTGGTGGGTTTGAATCACCAACCTTGCAGTTAGCAGTCCAGTGCCGATCCTACAGGCCACACAAGGACGTTAGCCCTCTTACTGCTGGTTTATCTACAACTCAGAGGAGCAGCAGAGCCAGGAAGCAGGACCTGAGGAGGGAGGCGTCTTCAACACAACAACATATTCTTAAAATGTCAAAAAAGAGAATTAGTAACGAATAAAGCTCCTAGCCTGAAGAAACTGGGGAGCCAAGAGGTAAGCCACAAAACGTCTAGTCTACAAACGTCTTCTCCCATTTTGACCGACTATATTTCTTCCCTAACTTGATTTGTTGGCTGTTCGAGTAATTTGGAATTTGCCAGTCAAGTTGAAACAACACATTGTTCTGTACCTCAGCAGGAGATGTTGTTGTGTTGTTGGTAAGTGACTTCCAATTGGTTCCAACCCATAGCTACCCTGTATAGGGTTTCCGAGGAGCAGATGGTGAGCTTGAACCGCCGACCTTGTGGCTCAAGCGACTTTGCACACAGTTCCACATAGTCCCACAGCACCACACCAGGACCCCCAGCAGGAATGTTGTTGATGTTAGGGTCCATCAAGTCTGTACAGACCCATAGCGACCCTATGCACAACAGCACGAAACACTGCCCAGTCCTGGGCCAACATCACAATTGTTGCCATGCTTGAGCCCACTGATACTGCCGTATTGCCAATCCATCTGACTGGGGGTCTTCCTCTTTTTCTCTGACCCCCAGTTTTTCTAAAATGCCTTTTTAATCAGTCCTAGCTCATTGGCTGTTAACAGCTATTGCCCGATTGCCACGGCGCAGGTTAATCTATGAATTTCATTATCAAGTTGAGTTAAGGTTCTGCTTTAGACTTTCTTTACTCATGAGAACCAAGTGCTTCTGTATTTAAACTCTCAGACATTTTCCTCTTGCTTAAGGATTTTACTGGAAATCCCTTTGATCACACATAGGTTGGTGCGCTTTCTTCTGTGTGGACTACTTGGCAGCTCTTTTCAGGTTATGAGAAACATTGTCCATACCAGCAAACGCTCAAGTAATCCAATCTGTACTGATTTTAGTGAAAGTGAGGTTTTCTTTACTCAATTTTGCAAAATCGGGTGCCCAACCCAGTAGACATGGGCAGACACGCCACATGGCCGGCCCACAAAACAGATTTACTCCCCTGACTCGTAAAAGCCCCTCTTATAGTTCCAGTTTTCCATTCACAATTCTACCAGCCCGCCATTTTCCCTCTGCCCAGAGAAGCCAAAATGGCGGTGCTCATGGTCTTAATGACTGTATTCTTATTTAAAGTTCCTCCACCTAGAACAGATTGCTTTCCTCCCTTCCCCCAATTCATCCTGTTTACATATCCCTGGATGTAAATCAACAATCTGTCTGCCTGGTCTAACAAGCTCATGAATTCCTGAAGATGGACCACGCCCACAAGATTTATTTCTTACGAGTTGGCTTAAGGCCAGCCTCTAGTGTAGCTTTACTTGGATTTCCTCACCATGTTTGTATTGTTGTTAGTTGCCATCAAATTACTTCCAACTCATAGTGACCTTATGCCCAACAGAACAAAACCCTGTGGGTCCTATATCACCTCATGGTCATTGTTCAGCTTCAGTCCAGGGTTGTTGCCGCTGTGCCATTCCATCTCATCGGGGGTCCTCCTCTTCTTGGGCTCTCCACGTTACCTAACACGATGTTCTTCTCCAGCGACTGGCCCTTTCTGATAATGTATGCCCAAAGTATTGTCAGGGACAAGTTAGGACCCCTGGGGCCCTGGGGCCCTGGGCCTTTCTTACTCTGGCTTCCCCTGAAAGGGATGAAAATATCTCTAGTCCAACAAGAAGGGTAACATTGAGAAAATTAGCCTGGAGACAGAGATAAAGACATCAGAACCTGAAACCCTGATAGAAGCAGCTGGCTGCAGGCAGATGACGCATGAAGATAGCAACTAAAGCTGACAACTGCAGGAGGTGTTCCATTTCTAAGAAGCCTGAGCCCCTTTATTTTAAAAACATGAATATTCAACATACCACGATTCCTAATTAATATGTATTAACCCACCCTTGGAGAAAGAAACCCCAAACCTTTATAAGCCAGTGCAACCCAACCCCAAAAGTCTTCTCCTCTCATGAAGACAGACCTGCTTCTCTCTTTGAAGTGGACTTCCGCTGTGACCTAATCTAATCGATGCTCCCCAATCCGACCAGGTCTTCTTTACTCATGGAGAAAGACCCACTGCCCACTGATGTGCACTTTCACTTTGCAAGAAAGAGCTTCTAAGTGAAAGCTTGGAACTCTGGTAGTGTAGTGGTTACGAATCAGGCTGCTAACCTCAGGGTCAGCAGTTCAAAACTACCAGCTGTTCCATGGGAGAAAGATGAGGCTTTCTGCTCCTGTACAGGGTCACTATGAGTCGGAACGGACTCCACAGTACTTAACAACAACAACAACACGTGAATGTTTATTGTTCATGTGTGACTGAGAAGTGGCCACTCCGTGGGACTAATTCTGTAGACCCCGGAGAGGGACAGAGAGGGAGAGAGAGACCAGAGAAAAATGTGACATCCTGGGACATTATATCCTTTTGAATCGGTGACCACAAACATCTCTTCACGGTTTTCTTTCCCTGTGGGGTAAGGTAAGAGTGTTTTCTAATCTGAGAGCTATTTTTGCTTTGCTTATGCTGTGAAGTGCTTGAAATGTTTGTGCTTTGAGGTCAGTCTGTGCAATGTTGTCTGATAGTGGTCAGTGCAGCTTGCCCCCAGCCTTTTGGGTGCAGCAAATGAAACGGACCAGCCATTGAAGGCTTAACCACAAATAGGAAGGTACTGGTGGGGGTGGGGTGGTGAGTGTGTGCGTGCCTCTCTGCCTGAACCGTCTTCCTCTCTTGTGTCCTGCGCTTTCACACTTCTGTAAGATTTTTATGAGTCACTGATTCTATTCTGGAGTCTGAAGATGAAAAGAGACATGTCCTCCCTCTGGCCCAGGTGACTGGCTGGTTTCCTGTGAGAGTTAGACCTTACAGAGGTGTTGTCGGGAATCCGGCGATATATAGAGGTCTCGTAGCTGAGGTACGTTTATAAAAATCTGGATCAGCTGGAGGACATTCACATGAGGCTTGGTCAGCCAGAATGTCCTTGAAGCCTCCAGGTGGTCCCACACAGGGGCTCCTGGGAGTGCCGCAACACATAAGAGGGAAAGGATAACTTTGGGATTACCGTCCTGCGGTGGCCTGACCCACAACCAGCACACTTCAGACCACCCTAAGCCTATTACCCCTGTCTGCCTTGGTTCCTCTATTTAAAGCACTCTCTTTTAAACCTCTAACCTCCAAACTTCTGGGGACTGTTTGCTGCCTTTAATGTCTCAGGATAAGTGAGAAATGTGCCTCCTATTAATCCTTAATCAGTGTCTAAAGGACATTCGTGGTCTCTACCTGAATAATCTCTCCAAGAGTTCGGCCACCTCCCCTTACCGGCTTACAGGTAGCGACTCAACTCTGCAATTCTCAGATGGGAGATTAAGATTTTCAGACTGTTGTGCCCCGTTGAGTCTCCCAACCCTGTGGGAAAACAAGGAGTGCATGAATACCAGGGGACGCCTTTGCTTGGTGCTAGCTCTAGAGGGCTAGAGCCCAGACTTTACAGCCCAGAATATGATGGTCGACCCTGGATGTGGAAAAGGGGAAACTGAACACACAGGCATCCTAGCCACCCAAACACAGAGTCCAATGAGGTAACAACCTTCATGCCAGATACTCAGAACATTAGGTATAGAGTAGGCAGGACCGTTAGTGGCAGTTCGTACCTGCACCACTAGGGAGGGGACACCTTACAGAGATGATCAACACCAGGGCGTCGACAGTCTCCTGCCATGGGGCCTGGGTACAACTCCCCAAGGGAATTCGGAGATGATTGTGCGGACACTCCAGCACGCTAGACACAGGAGCACACGCTTTTTCTCTTCTTCCCTTAGAAACATGGGACCAAGTGGATCCATCCCAGCTGGACCTCCTTGGGGTGCCTGCTGTGGAACTGGAGAACTTGAGGCTTCGATATCCTGTGAAAAAAAAAAAAGTTGACCTTCTTTTGTAACACAACGTGGCCTGAGTATATTCTGGGTTATCAGGAAATACAGCCCCTCAATGGAACTTTAAACCACAATACTACCTTACTGTAGAAAAGAGGGTAAATGACCAGGAACGCCATACGTACAGGCTTCCATGTATTTAAGAGATCATTCCCAGTTGAAACAAGGATGCTTAGAAGCCTGTCCTGTAGAGAGGAGGGCCCTACAGGACTCTCAGGATTCTATCATCAAAAACCGCAAGGAGAAAATTCCTGAGCAAGGAACAGAGCTAAATAAAGTACCTGCTGCCCCTTTGGGACGTGGGCCATTTTCCAGTTTGTGTCTGACCCCTAACCCCAACATTCCCATCCCTACTGCCCTGCGCGGCAGCAGGAAGGACCCAACCCTGCAGCCACAGGAGGGGGATTCGTAAGAGTACAAGTTCCATTTGGTCTATCGGACTTAGGGTCAATTAAATTCCCAGGATCCAAGAAAGTTTATAGAGCAGTTTGATCAACTGGAACTCACTTGGAGAGACTCCTCTGTAATGCTTTCCTATTGCTGCATCCCAGAAGAAAAGAGCCACTTCTCTCTCTGAAGCATACTTTTGCTTTGCAATAAAGAGATTCTAAGGAGCTCTGGTAGCGTAGTGGTTACGAATCGGGCTGCAAACCTTAAGGTCAGCGGTTCGAAACTACCAGCCGCTCCGCGGGAGAAAGATGAGGCTTTCTACTCCCGTAAGGATTTACACCCTCGGAAACCCTGTACAGGGTCGCTATGGGTCGGAACCGACTCGATGGCACTTAACAACAACAACAACAAGGGAATGCTTATTACACATGTGTGACTGAGAAGCAGCGACTCGGTGGGACTAATTCTTTAGACCCCCCCGAGAGTGATGGGGACCAGGGAAAAACATGACAATATGAGAAACAAAGTCTCAACCTCCTGGCTTCTGAGAAGCACTCTGGCTCTACTTCTTCCAACACAGATTGGTTTCTTCTGGAAGTCCGTGGTACTTTGAATATTTTTCTCCAACATCATTGAACTATATGAAACTATTGAACATGGCATTGTTTAGATCAAATGCATCTTAGTCCTCAAACTGACATCTTTGCTCTTGAACATTTTAAAGAGGTCTTGTGCAACAGATTTGTCTAATGCAACATGTCCTTTGATTTCTTGACTGCTGCTCCCATCAATGGATCCAAGCAAAATGAAGTCTTTGACAACTTCCATCTTTTCTCCATTTATCTTGATGTTATTTCTTGGTCCAGTGGTGAGGATTTCCCAATTTTTCATGATTCCTTTAGGAAAAGTCTATATGGAGTAAGGCCGTATCAGAAGAGCAACTTGGTTGTTATGTAACTAAGAAACACTTAAGTTCATTGATTATAACTATTGTTTTTAAGTTCTGTGGAGTTGGTTCCAACCCATAGCAATCCTAGATAGAGTTTCTGAGGAGTGGCTGGTGAATTTGAACTGTCAACTTTGCACCTCAAACTGACCTTGCGGTCTAGTGCTTATCCTACAGAGCCACGCCAGAACCAAAAAAGGACAGGAAAGGGTGTGGTACCCCAGTACCATGAAGCCTTCACCCTCTCCCCCGAAACTAAAGGAATGCTCCTCCCCTTTATTATCATATGTTAGAGCAAATGCCATAAAAACCAGCGCCAAGATCCCACCCAGTTCTTCACTCTGTGGAGACAGATCCTGTCTCTACCTGGAGAATCAAGAACCAACTTTTCACTTTGCTAATAAAGTGTCTGAAAGTCAGTTTGTACAAGCGTCTTGCTTAATCTTTTTCAAGTGTAACTCGCCCTCAATTCGTTGGGTACAGCAAATGAGACCTGCCACTGGGGACAACACTGTGAGTCGGAACTGACTAGATGGCACATAACCACAGCAACAAAAAAAATAACAAAAAGTAATAAATAAAGTCCAATGATTTCATCTCTACTCATGCAATCTTGTTCCATGATCTTGGGATGAGCTATCTACTTCTTTTGCAGTTATCTGCATCAGCTGGGTAAACTTATGTTTAATGTTCACTGAGTCTCTCTCAGGTGTAGTCAAGCTGGTCCTGAGCAGATGGGACTAAAGCAGGGGTGGGGGACATCTGGCCTGTGGGCCATATAAGACCCTCAAAATCATTTGGTCTGGTCCTGCCGAGACAACCACAGTTCCAGCCATCCCATTGTTGTGTTTAAGTGTTGCTGAGTCAGTTCTGACTCCCCGCGACCCTGTATAGGGTTTCTGAGGAGCAGCTGGTGAGTTTGAACCACAGACCTTGCAGTTCAGACCGGCCTTGCTGGCCCATGCTTATCCTAAAAGTGCCACACCAGCACATCACATTGTTGTTATTAAGTGCCGTCGAGTCGGTTCCGACCCATAGCGACCCTCTAGAGGGTTTCCAAGGAGCGACTGGTGAGCTTGAACCACCGACCTTGCAGTTCAAACTGACTGTGCAGTCTTAGCGCATTAACCCACAGCACCACACCAGGACTCCATTACATTGTTGTTGTGAAGTGCCGTCGAGTCTGTTCCAACCCATAGCGACCCTGTACAGGGTTTCTGAGGCTGTAATCTTTATGGGAGCAGAAAGCCTCATCTTTCTCCAGTGGAACAGCTGGTAGTTTCGAGCTGCTGACATTGCAATTCGCAGCCCGATTTGTAACCGATTGAAGAGATTGTTGTTAAATGCCATTGACTGAGTTTCAACTCACCAATCTTATGCTGCCAGAGCTCCTTTCAAATGGCTTTAGGGGTGAGTTAATTAAATGTTTGACTATATATAACAGGCTAATTTTTAAGTTGATAATTGTGTATGGCCGGTGAATGATGTTATAAATTTTGGTAGAAAAAGGTTCCCCACCCTTGGGCTAAAGGGATGCTAACAAAATGCATTATTGTTGTTGTTAAGTGCCATGGAGTCAGTTTCCGAGGCCGGGAGCAGAAAGCCTCATCTTTCTCCTGCGGAACAGCTAGGAGTTTCAAACTGCCAACCTTGAGGTTAGCAGCCAGATTCGTATCCACTACGCTGCCAGAGCTCCTTAACAAAATGCATTAGCCAGGTCTAACACAGCGTATCTGCCAGTTTTTAACAGAGATGTTACATTTGTAACTGCTTTCATTACTTTTACTAACAGTTGTTGTTGTTGTTAAGTGCTGTTGAATTGGTTGTGACCCATAGTGGCCTTGTATAGATAGGGTTTCTGAGGAGCAGCTGGTGAGCTCGAACTGCCGACCTTGCAGTTCAAACCGACTTTGCAGTCCAGGGCATTAACCCACAGAGCCACACCAGTAGTCTAGTTACTAACAGTAGGAGAACTATTATAGAGAATGTACCCTTGGAATGTCTTCTCCCAAAGGGGATGCCATTGGGAATACTCAGTGTGTTCAAAGATGAAGGTGCCTTGGTAGGTTGGGCCAGTGTCCAGATTGTGAAGGACTGAATTCACAAAGATGGAAGCACGAAGTAGAGAGCTGTATTCACCTTCCCAGGGAGGAAAGGGACCTAACATCAGAGAGAAGAGCCGGCCCTCAGGCGTGGGGGCTTCAGAGTTTTATTGGGACTTTAGGAGGGACAGCAAAGGGGAATTGCAAACAGGTGGAATGGGAGGTAGGTTTACAACATAAGTGCTGGCGCCCCTCGGGCGGATGGAAGGGGATCTGGGCTGGGGGTGGGGGCCTTTGTTGGGAGGTCTCTGGCTGCTGGGTGGAGTTTAGGGAGTCATCATTAGGGCCAGCTGTTCTCCATTCCTGACAAACAGGTTCAGTGAAGCCAGCTGGGGTCCTACAAGAGTTTAAAGGCTTTTGCATTAACCAAACTCAGAACCTGATCATTTTAGACCTTTTACACTCTGGTGTGGCACTGTTGGGTAAGCACTGAACTGCTAACTGCAAGGTCAGTGGTTCAAACCCATCAA
>NW_006408519.1:51984039-51985370 GCF_000296735.1 Chrysochloris asiatica
GGATGCTGACTAGTGGATGACTTCAGCTCTCACCCCTATTCTCTAGGCACAAGTGGGGTCCACTCAGAAGCTAGGGCACTTCCCTAAGAGGGGGCCAGTAGGATCCAGTAAGCAAGTTTTTACAGTTTTCACTTTCTCTTCCTGTTCACACCCCCTCTCCCAAGTCCTCTCCACTTTGCTGGCTTCCTTGTTCACAGCTCCCAGCTGGAGCTGCATGCTGTTGAGGGTGGGAACCAAGTCCCTCTTATTTTTTCCTCTGGCCTCCAGCTTTGCACCTACTTCATGGAGGTGACAGCCATGCCCGGCAACTGGCAAATTGTTGAACACTTTAATTCAGCTGAACTCAAATGCATACATCTTTTCTCCCCAAAGTAAAAGCTTGTAAATATTAAATTACATATTTGTTAAGTTAATTCAACCCTATAAACTTACTTAAGCATCCTTCCTGACAGTTTGTCACACTGCGGTGGCCTACATGTTGCTGTGATGTTGGAAGCTGGGCCACCAATATTTTAAATGCCAGCAGGGGACACCCACGGTGGACAGGTTTCAGCTGAACTGACTAAGACAGACTTGGAAGAAGGAGAGGCAGACCATTTCTGAATCTTTAACCACTGAAAACCTTATAAATTCAGCAATGGCACACTGTCAGATAGCACCAGAATGTTGTCAGGTTAGAGCCAGAGATGAGCCCCTCAGGTTGGAAGTCACTCAAAATACAACTGGGGAAGAGTTGCCTCCTCAAAGTAGAGTCGACCATGATGGCGCAAATGGGGTCAAGCTTTCGGGACCTTCAAAGAGGTCAGTTTGAGGTCTAGGGTGTGCCTGACCCAGTCTGTGGTATTTTCAATAGCCACATATGTATGTGTGAGCTGGCTAGTGAATAAAGAACACCATAGAAGAATTGATGCACTTACTTATGTTGTTGATGAAGAATACTAAAAATACCATGGACCGCCAGAAGAACACACAAATATGTGTTGGAAAAAGTACAGCCAGATGCTTCTTAGAAGCCAGGATGTCCAGACCTACTGTCTTACTTGGTCTCTTAAGCTTCAGACATGTTGTCAGGAGGATCAGTCCCTGGAGAAGGATATCATGCTTGGTACAGTGAAGGGCCAGGGAAGAAGAGGAGGCCAGGCAGAGTTTCCGTCTGTTGTACACAGAGTCCACGTGGGTAGCAAATGACCCCATGACACCTAGCAGCAACACACTTACGTAAAAATCTGAAATAATTCCGACACTATAAAGTATAATCATGGAAGCAGTAGTCAAGGAATCAAACAACATATTGCATTAGACAAATCTGCTGCACAGGATCTTTTGAAAGT
>NW_006408519.1:51988970-51990626 GCF_000296735.1 Chrysochloris asiatica
CTTTCTGGTATTATCTGCTTACAGCCAAGATCCATATTATATCAGCAGTGATAGATAACCCTTGTTCCATGTCCTTGTCTGAATCCAGCTTGAATCTCGCAGTTCTTTGTCAATGTACCTGTTACAGTCATTTTTAAATTTTACTTACATGCAGTATTAATGATGTTGTTTACTGATTTCTTGGGTCCCCTTTCTTTGAAATGGTCACAGTACATATCTCTTCCAATCAGTTGGCCATGTGGTTATCTTCCAAATTTTCTGGGATAGATGAGTGACTGCCACCAATGCTTCATTAGTTTGTTGAAAGATTTCAGTTTGTATTCCATCATTTCCCAGTGAGTGCCTTGCTCTTTGCCAGCTCTTTGCACCTTGGACTTCTTCCTTCAGTATCATTGGCTCTTAATCATATGCTACCTCTAGAAATGGTTGAGTATCGACCATTTCTTTTGGTTACAGTGACTCTGTATTCCTTCCATCTTCTTTTGATGCTTTCTAAATCCTTCAATGTTTTGCCCAGAGAATCCTTCAATATTTCAAGTCGAGGCTTGAATTTTTTCTTCAGTTCCCTCAGCTTGAGAAATGCTGAGCATGTTCTTCCCTTTTGGTTTTCTAACTCCAGGTCTTTGCACATTTCGTTCTAATATTTGGCTTTGTCTTTCTGAGCTGCCCTTTGAAATGTTCTGTTCAGCTCTTGGACCTCCTCATTTCTTCCATTTACAGTTTACACAGACAGGAGAGTAAGCTTCAGGGTCTCTTCTGACTTCCATTTTGGTCTTTTCCTTTTCCTTGTCTTCTTAATGACCTTTTGTTTTTTTCCTGCAGAACATTCTTGATGTCATCCAACAACTGTTCTGGTTTCGACCAGTGGTGTCTAATTCAGAGTTCTGGTGTGGCGCTGCGGGTTAATGCACTGGACTGCAATGTCAGTTTGAACCACAAGGTCAGCAGTTCAAGTTCACCAGCTGCTCCTTGGAAACCTTATACAGGGTCTCTGTGAGTCAGAACTAACTCATGGGCACTTAACAACATCAACAGCAAATATCTAATTCATCACATCTGCTCTTGAGATGATCTCTAAATTCAGGTGGAATGTGTTCAAGGTCATATTTTGGCTCCAGTGGACTTGTTTTCATTTTCTTCAGCCTGAACTTGCTCATGAGCGGTCGATGGTCTGTCTGCCGTTGGCCCCGGCCTGTTTGTATGGAGCTTGCCACCATCTTTCCACAGATGTCATCAATTTGATTTCTGTGAGTTATGTCTGGTGAGATCTGTGTGTAGTCATCTTTTATGTTGTTTTAAAAAGGTATTTGAAATGAAGAAATAATTGGTCTTATAAAATTCTATCATGCGATCTCATGCATCATTTCTATCACCAAGGTCATATATTGCAACGACTGATCCTTCCTCTTTTTTTCCCCAATATTTGCATTCCAATTGCCAGTAATTATCAATACATCTTGATTGTATGGTTGCTCAATTTCAGACAGAAGTAGCTGACAGCAATCTTCAATTTCATCATCACTGGCTTTAGTGGTGGTGTGTAAATTTGAATAATAGTTGTATTTACTGGTCTTCCTTGTTGTTGTTAGGTGCCACCGAGTCAGAACCGACTCATACAGGCCCTATGCACAGCAGAATGAAACACTGTCCAATGCT
>NW_006408519.1:51992666-51997235 GCF_000296735.1 Chrysochloris asiatica
ACATCTTTCTGATATTCTCTGCTTTCAGCCAAGATCCATCAGACATCAGCAATGATATCCCTCGTTCCACGGCCTCTTCTGAACCTGGTCTTCCTTTCAGGCATATGAATAGTATCCTATCACAGTCAGCACTGTACTTCAAGATTGATCATGAATGCAACGCCATTCATTCCTCTTTGATTTGTCATTTGCAGCATAGTAAACCATGTCATTGTCAGATTCAAAATGGCCTATACCAGTCCATTTCAGCTCATTAATGCCTAGGATATCAATGTTTATATGTTCCATTTCATTTTTTACAACCTCCAATTTTCCTAAATTCATACTTGGTACATTCCATGTTCTGACTATTAATGGTTATTCAGAGCTGCTTCTCTTCATTTTAAGTCGTGCCCCATCAGCAAATAAAGATCCTGAAGTCTTTACTCCATTTGCATCATCACGGTCAACTCTACTTTGAGGAGGCAGCTCTTCCCCAGTCTTGCTGTGAGTGACCTCCTGACCTGAGGGACTCACCTCCTGCCCTATATGTGACAATGGTCTAGTGCTCATCCATCATGTTTTGGTCTCCGATATTCTGGCTCTGACAGTGTTCCACTGCTAGTCATGAGGTTTTTAGTGAGTAAATATTCAGAATTAGTTTGTCAGAGACTAAGTTCTTCCTAGTCTGTCTTCGTCTGGAAGCTCATCTGAAACCTGTCTCCATGGGTGACCCTGCAGGTGTTTAAATACTGGCAGCAGAGATTCCAAAATCACAGCAACACGCAAGTCACTTGCAGGACGACAAACTGACAGATGAGTGGTGCAATTTAGGTTATCTTAAATTTTTTGTCCCTGATATCAGGATTAGGAACAATTAGGAACAAACATTTTAAGAATATCTTATTTTTAAAATAGCTAGTTCAAGTTACTTTGAAATGTTGGGTTTCAGATTGTTACAAACACCAAGATATGATGAAATGAAAGCATTTTATTAATTCTCTAAAATACAAAAATAACTCATAAGCACACATGTGAAAAAACAGAGCTCAAAAATAAAAACATTTCTAATTTAATAATACCATCTGGAGGCAAAGAATCATATTTTGTGAGCTACTGTTTTAAAGGCCTTATTATATACTGATCAAAGTAAATGATCCCTTTTTTCTATGTTGTTATTGTTAAGTGCTGTTGAGTCGGTTCTGATTCGTAGCAGCCCTGTACAGGGATTCTAAGGAGCGGCTGGTGAGTTTGAACCGCTGACCTTGTGGTTCAAACCAACCTTGCAGTCCAGAGCTTTATTGCTCAACGCCATGACCTGGATATTTAAAAGTGACAGAAAGCAGCTCCGGAAGCCACAGGACCCAGAATCGCCAGCCCCGGCCTCTGATGCCTCGTCCTTCTTCACAGACTGGGAACAGGAGGTGCAGAGGCCTCCGAGAGCCCCAGGCTGATGACCCTGTCCAGCCGGTCCCCAGCAGGACGACGACTCCCTAATCCTTTCCCCTCCTCTGCGCTCAGCCCTAGATGAGTCTGGTTGCCTGGGGCACATCCCCCGCACCTGCCCAGCCTGGCGTCCAGCTAGGCTCAGGTGCCATCCCGCTGAGGACCTTGGGGGTCCCACCTTACTGAGTTTTAGTTTCCTCGGCCAGGCGAGCCCAGGGGGGCACCAACAGAGTCTAGGTGTCCACGAGAGGGCATGGTCTCTGCGTCCTGGCAGCGGTGGGCTGAGCGACGGCAGCCCCCCCACCCCCTCGCAGGCCCGAAGCCCCGCCTCGACCCTCCGGCCCCGCCCCCCGCGCCGGCGCGCTTGGGCACGGTGGGGGCAGGCGCAGAGCACAGAGTCGCGGTGCAGGCGCACGAGGTTCAGGCACAAGCGGTGAGTCCTGGTTCTGGGCGCGGGGACAGGAGGGTGCGGCTGGAGTCGGAGGCGTTCGCAGAAAAAACAGAGAGGAGCCGAGGGGACGTGAGTTTTGCTCCCTCCCCCAACCCTTTCAGCTGACTCCAGGAATCTAGGGGCAGCCTCGCCCGGGAGCCCACCACCGAGCTCTAGGTCCTTGTGACCCCAACGTGGATCCCGACAGGAAGCGGCTCAGCATCTTGGGGTATCTGGCCAAAAGGGGCAAATTAACGCCCTTCGAGGGTTACAGATTACAGATCCACCCTAGAGCAAAAGGTGAAGCGCCCCATTTTCCCGGGATAATGTATGTAAATGAGGTGCCCGGCCGCTCCCTTACTTGGGGAGCAGGAGCTGCGCCCCCTGGCTTGCTGTCCTGTCTGTTTCCATTGCGGACTTTCCCAGGAGTGAGCTGCTAGGATTCCCTTTGGTCTCTCCAGTGTCACCTCAGCTGCATGTCTGTCTGGCCGGCCGCCGGGTTGGGAGCCTCACAGTCGTGTGGGCTCAGGGCTCTTGGCTGGAACCTTTTCGTAAAAACTGAAACCTAGGTCCTGAACGGAAGAGACTCTGCGGAGCCATCTGAGTTTGTTCTCGCCCACCCCTCTTTCGTACCAGTCCACCCCCGCTGCAGGCCCAGCCGGCTGCCCTGGCAGATCGCCCCAGCCTCCCACACCTTTCCATCTGGCCACAGTGAAAGCCCTGCTGGTTCGCTTCCAAGCCCTTGCCACCCAGTACCTAGGCCTCTGTCCAAGGGAGGGTCCTAGCCAGGCACACCACAGCCCCCATCCAAACACCCACAATCCCGGCCTTGCCCAGCCTGTCTCCCAGCCAGGGAATTTCCAAAGCTGGGGCTCAGCCAGAGTGGGACAGGCATTGTAAAGAGGGGTGTGGACTGGGGGAATTGTTAAGCCTCAGTGTCCCCTACTCATTGGACCCTGGCTCCTCATCTACAGGGCCATGGTTCTGTCTCCACTAAGGAGAATCAGGCCCTACCCCAGGACCCTGGCTGGTGTGTGTGTGTTTGGGATGGGGGGCAGCTGGTCCTGTTACCCCGACTGCCCCTCTGATGTACAGTGTCCTCCGGAGCAGGGCAGGCTTCCTGGCTTCCAGTCCCTCCAGAATGAAGGTCTTCCTGCCGATGCTTCTGGCTGCCCTCCTGGGTGTGGAACAAGGTGAGGTGCCCCTGGGCCTTTGCACAGACTGTGCTTATACCCCATATCCCCTCAGCTCCTCTTCTCCTGAGCAGATGCTCGGTGCACCTTCAAGGCCAACTCCATATAGTGACCTTCTTTGGGGTCATCCAGATCCCTTTTCCCCAGAAAAGGGGGTCAACTTCTTCCACCTCCCCACCCCCCCCACCCCCGGAGACCTCTGCCCCTTCAGCCCTAGTCGTCACCCTGGTTTGGTTGTGACTGTGGGCTCCCAGTTGGCTACACAGGGCCGGGCAATCCAGAGTCAATATATTTGTCAACAAATGCTGTCCCAGGGCCAGGTCCCTGTGGTTTCGGTGGGGACTGACAGCAAGGCTTTAAGCTGAATTCTTCTCCTCGAAGCCCACTCCCTGATGTGCTTCTCGTGCACGGATCAGCAGAGCAATCTATACTGCCTGACGCCAACCATCTGCTCCAGCTCGGACAACTACTGTGTCACTGTGGCCACTGAGGCTGGCATCGGTGAGTGGCGAGTGGCAGGCTCCCAGGTCGGTCAGGTCATCCCCGTCAGCCTGCAGTGAGACTGGTTCCCTCCTGACTGCCTCTCTCTTCTGCAGGGAACATGGTGAACTTCGGCCGGACCCTGAATAAAGGCTGCTCGCCCATCTGTCCTGGCCCCAGCGTTGACCTGGGTGTGTTGTCAGTGGGTACTCACTGCTGTCAGAATTTCCTGTGTAATATCAGTGCAGCTGGTGGTGGACCTCAGGTCAGCGCCACCGTGCTGGGCCTAGGGCTTCTGCTGAGCCTGCTGGCGGTACTGCTGTGGCCTAGCCACTAACCCCTAGTGGCAGATCCAAGTTTCCTCCAACTTCTGTCTACCTGGTCCCCAGGGTCAGGCCTCACCCTCATACCTGTCCCCCCCACACCCCCGAAGCTGGCTGCCCCACGCTCTGGAGAAACAATGTGGACTTCCTCGAGGCTCTAGAAAGATGAGGGTCTTCCTGTAGCCTGGGATGGAGATCCCAGGATTGGGGTTCCATCCTTTGGAGCTTGGAGGGGTACCTGGCATCCAGGCACTGTTCACGCTGGGCTGGGCGTGCTGGACACGGGGTTGTGAGTGTGCCTGTGTGTGTGCCTGCGTCAGGGTGAGCATGTTTATGATGGGCTGACCACATGCGCAGGTTTGTGTGTGTGTGTGCGCCTTGGGCAGGAATGGTGGGGAGGACTTCCACCTTCCAAATTTTCCCTGACGTCTTCACCCCTGCCATGTTTCCCTCACATCTAGTGGGGGGCAGATACTCCGACTGTTTCCAACCCGGGAGTCTGTCCCCAACAACTTGTCTACCTGCACCCTCGTGCCCCCCCCCCACTTGCTTCCTCTCTGCCTCAAATAAACATGTTTCAGTCCCTTCCTGCTCTGCTTACTACTCGGCCCACGCTGCCCAGGGCTCCACCCCATAGGACTAGTTGATGTGGGGCCCACTTCCTTGTGGGAGAAGAGAAGTGATCCAGCCCCACATTCAGTAGGTGTGGTGTCCTGCT
>NW_006408519.1:51997335-52008848 GCF_000296735.1 Chrysochloris asiatica
ACAATCCCACTGCAGGAAAGGCAGGGCTCTGCTGAGACACCCCTCAGAGGGAGGAATGGGCTGGACAGAAGGAAGCTGTGGTGGGAGGAGCAGAAGGCAGACGACCCAGGCAGCCGGATCCTGGCTCCTGGACACGATGCCCTATTTGTAAACCTTTCTGTGGACCCAGTAGGAACGCCTCTCAGTCTGCCACACTGCCTTCTGGGCAGCTGATTTTTCCAGTCCTTGAATCAGCTCCCCGTCCAAGCTGCACTGGGCATGACCCAGAGGTGTGGGACAGCAGTTGCCCTCGGGCTTGAGACCAGAGTGGGCGAGGTGGGGCATGGAGGGCTACACACATGGCTACACTCGGGTTGTCTTTGTTACCCCAAAGGACGTAGCCAATACATATGACCAGGGGAGTGGGGTGTGTAAGTCACTGTCCTTGAGCCCTCAGGGATGGACACGTGCCACAGATAGCCTGGAGATGGGTCTGTGGGAGGGGCAGGAGACCCTGAGAAGATCCCTGTTTGGTGGGCAGGCAAGGGGCAGTGTGGCTGAAGCCCAGTGGATTGTAAGACTTCCTGGCTCACTTGAGTGGGTCAGACCCATGTGAGAGAAGACGCTGGAAACCCAGCTGGCCTGCTGGGCACCTGACACTGTTCATGCACAACAGATTGTAGATTCATCAGCGGATTGTGAATGGGTGGAGAGAGGAAGCTCCACAGATGACCTGGCGGGGAGGGGAGGCCAAGATCAGGGATTGAACATGACCTGAAGAATCCTGGAGCCTTGGGGTGTGAGCAGCCATTGGACTAGGCAGTCTCTCCACCACAAAACCACTGCCCCAAGTTGATTCTCACCTGGTACCCTATAAAGCTGCTATAAGGGAACAGACAGCCTTGGCAATAGGCCTGGGGCCCTCTTGGGAAAGTTTCCACTGGGGGAGGGGCAAATTCCTGTTAGGGCTGAGTGGTCCTGCCTACTTTCTAGCTGCCCCAGGGGAAGTAGGGAGGCTGGGGGAGCCTGGTCTTGCCTTAGGGGAGGAGAGTTTCCATTTCCTGAAGTCTGGGGGCAGTCACCCGAAGGGGCGGGGTGGGGTGGGGCGGGCGAGTGGGCGGAGCCTCCTGCTATCCCCCCACCTCCCTGGACTGGCCGTCCCTGGAGAGTCCGGGAACCCATGTCCTGACGGAGGCATAGCAAGTGTGCCCCCTCCAGGGGCTCCAGCGCCCCGCATTGCCCCACCGCAGGGGAAACTGAGGCTCAGGGAGCCGGGGCCTGGCCTAAGGGTTTCTTGGAGCCTGTCTCCCCTCGTTCCTCCTCCTGCTCAGGACCCTGGGAGTGATGGGAATGCACCCCCAGGAGGAAGCCAGGTCTGGAGGCGGGCAGTGAGTGGGGGTAGAGAGGGCAGTCAGAGGTGCTGCCTGGGTCCAAGACTCGGCCCCCTGCTGCCAAGAGCCCCAATCCGACCAGGTCTGCTGAATTCTCCCCTGTCTGCTCACAGACCTGCTCATTCTCGGAGGGAATTGAGGCTTTGGGGGATCATGGGGCTCCCCCATGCCATGGCTGACCAGGCAATGGCCCTGAGGAACTGGACTGGAGGGCCTGGCTGCCCTGGGCATCACCCCTTCATGTTGGAGCACAGAGGTTCTAATGGGGGCACACAGGATATTGGATCCCTCACAGGCTGTTTGAGTATGGGAGGGAACGCTGACTGGATTTCCTGCCCTTCTGGCTGCCCCCTCCCCACTGCACCAAGCCATGTCCACTCCCTTTCTGGGAAACTCTGGAGAGGAAGCTTCAAACCCAAGAAACATGGGGGGTTGCAAGGGGTTCATCCACAAGTCTAGCCACCTGGGGTCCCTGTCTTCTTGCAGACTAGTCCTGTCCCTGAGCCTTAGCCAGCACCCAGGTTCCTGAGACCCCAGCTGCTTGCACAGGAGTGAAAGGCGGCTCCGCAGATCCGTCTGTGGTCCAATCCTCTGTCTACCAGGGCCTCCTGTCGGGATGGAGCAGGCCACCAGCCTGGCCACGGGGCATCCAGGGTGCAGCCCATGAGGCTGACCCCCTTCCTAGCACTAAGGCCTGAGGATAGATGGGACTGGGTGTGGGCAGTGTGGGTGGGGGTGGGAAATGTGGGGGCAGGGCACAGTGATGGGGCAGGACATAGGGTGGGCTCCATGTTGACCTGGCCTGTCCATTCTTGACTCCCAACCCTTCCTTCAGGTCTTTTCAGTTTCCCTCAGGTATGAAGGGACCCACTTGTCCTCCTGGGCCACCGGAAGCACAAGAGGACCCTGGCAGGAAAGAAGGTGGGGCTGGTCCAGGGAATGAAGAGCCCTTGGACAGTTAGTTCCTTGGTGCCAAAACAACCAAGAAGGGTCCAGGCTCTAGGAGTGCCCCCCCCCCCCCCACAATAGGGCTGATCCCTGGGCTGGTAGAGATGGGATGGGAGGGGCTGCCTCCTCCCAGCATTAGGGGGTTCACCCAACCCTCCAGCGGAACTCGGATCCAGTGCTACCCAGGGACGTTTCCTCTCAGCCGTGGGCCAGCAGGGAAGAGAGAGGGGTCTCGCCAGCCCCCTCTGCAGGTCCCCTGGTGTACCTAGAAGATCCATCTCCTGACATTTCCTCTCTGCCCCTCACCTACCAGTAGTCATCCCCTGTCCCGTCTCCCTGGGCGGCGTAGACATACTGTGCTCCCCCTCCCCATTCCCATCCCCCCTGCTCAGAGAGCAGAGTGGGGGGCAGGGAGGAGCCAAGTGGAACTGGGTGTCAGATCCAGAACTGAGTTGGTGGGCATGTCCCTAACAGGGACCAGGGGGGCTCCATGTACAGCTGTCCCTTTGCAGTCTTTCCCAGGGCCCCACTCTCAGCCTCAATGAACAGGGGGATCACAGTGAACTGGGTGAACGCCCTGGGGTCTGGGAGAACAAGTGGGTAAAGGCCTGAGAACCGCACCCCACCCCACCCCTCAGCCAAGTTTCAGCTTGTAAGGGCGGATGCACTCATTTTTACATTGAATTTGTAATAAAAGAGGTTGTGAGTGGAAGGAAATACTCAAACTGAAATCAACAGGAATTCAGAGAGTCTGCCCTGTCCACCTCAAATCCAGGAATCTGGAAATAGAGGGCCAGAGACTTTCTCAGCCTTGGGCCAAGGTTCCCAGGGGAGGGCTCTTCCTCCCAGTGTCCGGACACAGTGCCCTTCCTGAGAGTGACCAGCCAGGAGGTAGCCAACAGAAATGAAGGGGCTGGACTGTCCTGGAGTAAAAAGTGTCAGGAGAGACCCCTAGTTCTGATTCTCTGGCTGGGAGTGGACAGCAAGGAGACCCTGCTCCACAAAGATGTGGCTAGAGGGAGTCCAGCTGGTGGGAAGGGAGAAGGGGGGAGTGCACCCTGCCACAGGGGCAGTGGAAGCACCCCCTTATCCCATAAGCTCCTCCCCTCTGCTCTCCTGAGCTGGTCCTAACCATGCATGGCTCCCTCACCTCTAACATGGGACAACCTTCTCTTTACACACTGAGCACTTGGCTTATTCTGATGGCAGCAGGGTCAGGGCCGGACATGACCACACAGCAGTCACAGTGGCCAGACCAGTCTCCGGCTGCATCACCACCTGCTGCTTGGCAGATATTACTCAGTTGGTGGCAGTATTATCCCTTCCTAGTGGCACACTACAATAACCACTGGACTGCTGACCGCAAGGCCCAAGGTCAAACCCACAAGCCCCGGCACTGACAACAGCGGTGATATGCCATAACTGTTCCTCATGTCAGTGACCGGTCTGAAGGTCAGTGGACTCCCCTGAGAGCCCTGGGGAAGAGTGGCCGAGGAGGAGGGACCATGCTACCATTGTGCAGATGAGAAGGGGCCACGTTTCAGGACTTAGGGGGCATCGTGATCTGTGCATCTTCAGACTTACAATTAGAGATCCAAGAGACCAGAAATCCAGAAATGAGGGACGGACAGCACCCAGGGGCTCTGCAGAGGTCCCTGGGGCTGGGGCTGTCTTGGTGGGGACTGTCTGGCCAGGTGGAGCCTTCTGGGAGGACAGTGCCATCCATCCAGCCCCTGAAAGAATTGGAGTAAGTACTTGAGACGAGGAGGAACGAGGAATGGGGCAGCTGTGAGCAGAAACCATGAAAGCAGGCTGCCACTTATACCCCCATGGTCCCAGGAGAGCTGGGTCCACTGCCTCCTCCCTCACCCTGCTGGGGAAAACCCTGGGGGTCAAGGACCGGAGACCCAGTGGGGCAGGGTTAGGACAGGGCCCAGGCTGAACAGGAATCTTACTGCCAGCGTCCAGAGGCTGCGCCCAGCCAGGGCCACGGTGACCTAAGGACCCCTGTCACAATGCATGGCATCCACGTATTCTACCTGGAATTGCACAGTGTGCTCTGGTGTGTAGGGGACACAGAGCCTGGAACAGCCTCTTTGACATCCTCAAAAACCTGGTCACCAGGCTTTCCACAGCCCTTGCCAATAAAGGTGACACTTAACTGGACAAGAGGGGAGGGCATCTGGGCAGAGGCCCCAGGACCCCTCAGATCTTCACCAGAACAGCTGTCTTGCTCCCTCCCTGGAAGCTCCTGATGCTTCCCCTAGTAAAGCCCCCTCCAGGTAACCTGGAGGCAACAGGGACAATGAGGCACCTGTATGCCTGGGGACCTGGCCCCACCAGGGATTCACCACTTAGTGTACCGGTGAACAAGTAAGGCAGGCCCGGTGTAAGCATTTCTCAGGCTCTCTTCACAGTCCGACCTGGGGATGGGGTCTCATGGCCCTTCACTGGACGCTTTGGCCCTCAGGGCTCAGAAGAGGGTCCCCCTTAGGATACAGAGTCTCCTTCCTTCTCCCACCTAGAGGCTCTTTCTCAGCTCATACCTGGTATGCCCCTCCACACCTCCCCATGGTCACCCTCAGTTTTGTCACTCCCCCCAGCTCACCCCGCGCTGCCTGCAGCAACACCTCCCTCAGGAGGGACCCCAGTGGAAGGGTCCTCACAGAAGGAGACCTGAGACTTGCAGGATCTGTGATCCAGAAACAAGGGAGGGTGGGTTCACATCCTGGGGACAGCCTTGGCCTTTTCAGCTCCCCTTGCTCCCCTGGGGTCCCTGTCTTCCCAGAGGTCAGGTGGGGCAAGGTGGGACTACAACTTCCTCTCATGCTACCTGCTACCCCAAAATTAGAGACTGCCCCCCCCAAAAAAAAAACAAGACAGAAGCAAATACTGTTGAATAATGATGCAGGAACAGACAGAGGCTCAGCTTGGGAGCCTGTCTTCTCACTGCCAGTAGATCGTAATCACTGCAATGAGATGATGAGTGTAAAATGGATGCTCTCCCATGTAAACTGTGACTCCATTCACAATAAAAACTTTTAAAAAAGGAAAATGGAAAGATTGCACTGCACTGTCTGACTCTGAGCTGAGAGAGGACTTCTGCCTTCTCCTCCTACAGATCTCCAGGGTCTCCAGGGGGCAGGTCCTAAAGGGTGCGACTTTGCCATGTCTGACACCCCAGAGCTTTCTAGGGTTAGGCATGGTCTGTGTGACCAGCCCCCTCCACTTGCCCCCACTCACAGGAAGTCCACAGCTGCTCAGATCCTAAGTCTGACCTGGAAACTCAGTGGTGGAAACCATTTATGCTCTGATGGCCTGACCCCAACCTAGAGGGGAGGGGCGTGGAGTCCGTGTTCTGGATGCCTCCTCACCTCTTCTTCCAGTCTGTCCCCCCCGCCCCCCCATCACCCTGCCGGGTACTCAATTAGGTGAGCAGGGCTGAGTCCCAGCTCAGGATATCAGCAGGACCTGTAGGGAGAAGGAGATGGGCAGCTGACTGGGCTCCCCCCCTCCCCTTAGGCTCAGCCCCCCATAGGCTCTTCCCAGAGGCGAGTGAGAAGAAAGAGAGGAGGCCTCTATCTCTTCCTGACAAGCGGCTCCCTTGAGGTGGGGTCCCCTGGGAGCACCCTGTCTGGGTGGGTTCTACACTGGAAGGGCTCTGGCAGGAAGCTCTGAGAGCAGATTGAGCAAAGCTCTGAGACACCGGGTACGTTTCAGTGTCCTGTTCCTGTCCTTCCCCATCAGTACCGCTTCAGTTCCTACACAGGCACACATTGACACGTGTGCGTGAGTGTGTGCATCAACACATTCACACACATTCATGGGCACACGTGCACATTACACAGGCGCTCAAACATTCATGCACACAATTTACACACACACACATGCATTTACATACACACTTATACACGTATTTGTGCACATATTTTACACACACATATCCACATATATTTACATACTCATGTGTTCATGCACACTCGTTTACACACATACATACTCACACAAATCCATGCGCACACATTTTCACATCAATGTGCACACAAATTCTTGCATTCACACACATACAAATATTCATGTACATACTCATGAACTTGTGCAGACACACTTACACAGTCATGCACATTACTGTACAGTATGAATGTGCACACCCACACAGAGCCATGAGCGAACGGCAGCAATGAGTGTGAGGTTGGGCCAGGACTGGGCAGTGTTTGGTTCTGTTGTGAGTAGGAACAACTTGATGGCATCACCACCAACATAATATTCATGTGCAGTCCTGGTGTGGCGCTGTGCGTTCATGCGCTGGACTGCAAAGTTGGTTTGAACCACAAGGGTCAGTGGTTCAAACTCACCAGCTGCTCCTCGAAAACCTATACAGGGTCGCCATGGGTCAGAACCACCTCGATGGCACTTAACAACCACAGTAACATGCACACTCATACACATATGCATGCACACACATCCATGCCGTCATACACATACATACTTGTGCACACTCATTGACACAACATCCACACACATCCTTACACAACACTTGCACACACCTGCAGTCACTCACATGCCTGTGCGCGCACACACTTTATTCTCAGCAGTGGAAGGAGCTGTCAGCTGTGTTCTTGGCACCCAGGGTAAGTGCACACTCAACAGTACTGGACACTGTCTGGAGTCAAAGCTGGACCAGAAGGACCTGGTGCCCCACAAGTGATTCCCATTGAACCTGGGTTCTAGGGCCCCGGGGAGCCTGGAAGGAGAAGCACATCACAGCAAGCAGCGCTCCCCAGCAGGACTCCGTGTCCTGCCTAAGCAGCCTCTGGCTCCTGGGAGAGTGGATGGCCCAGAAGGGGCACATCTGCAGGACATTGCTGTCTCCTGGGTTGTTGTTGTCTGTGTGTCGGTGATCTGCTCATGCCCTGAAGTTTTCTGCGAGGGCCAGACTGATCAGATGACAAGACAGGGCTAGAGACACTGAGCAGTAATTTCCTCTCTGTAGTACTTTTACCCTGACCCACAAGGAGAAGTGAATAGGACAGAGGGAGCCAGCACAGTCAGGTGCAACCTACATACGTTTGTGTAACTGACATAGAGTTTCACACATCAGCTGCTGCCCCTCCCTTACAGGAAGATTCTTCAGTTTCTAGTTCCTGTTCGTCTTTGTGTTTATTAAGATGCATCTGTGATTTATTTCACAGTCCTCCATGGACCAGACTCTACAACCAAGTGCAAACAGTCTTGTGAGAAATAAATCTTGTGGGCGTGGTCCTTCTTCAGGAATTCATGAGATTGCTAGACCAGGCAGACAGATTGTTAATTTACATCCAGGATATGTAAACAAGCTGTTCTAGGACTAGGACATTTAAATAAGAATACAGTCATTAAGACCATGGACAAGACGTTTTGGCTTCTCTGGGGGGAGGGAAAATATTAGCGTAGTGGTTAGGAATTGGGATGTGAACCTCAGGAACAGCAGTTCAAAACTATCAGCTGTTCTGCGGGAGAAAGATGAGGTTTTCTGCTCCCGTAAAGATTTACAGCCTCGGAAACCCTGTACAGGGTCGCTATGAGTCAGAACCAAGTCCACGGCACATAACCACCACCATAGAACTGTGTAGGGGGAACTGGGACTGGAGGAGGGGCTTTTTAGAGCAAAGAATAAAAATCGTTTGTGGCAGGTCATGTGGCACATCTGCCCATGTGTACTGGGCTGGGCACCCAATTTTGCAAAATCGAATAAAGAAAACCTTACCTACTAGAATGAATACAGATGGGACTACTTGTGCATTTGTCAGGATGGACAGCATTTCTCACCGTCCTCACCATTTTGGTCAGGTTTGTGTTTTGCCTCCGGGCAACCAAGATTCCTTAGGGAGAATTAGCCCTTTGCAGAGGGTTAGATCTTGCTAAGCAGGTACATCCTGGGGCCTGCCTTCCCACTTAGGATGTCAAACAAAGCCTCGTAAAATGTGTCTTCTAGAATTCTCTTGAGGCAGGCAGGCCTGTGGAAATAGGCCCTGGCCTCCATGTCCCCCAAGCCCACACCTCATTCCTGGAGCAGAGTTCACATTCCAGGAAGTAAGCAACAGACCATCCCAGCCTCAGGCGACAGCAACTGCCCAAGCGAATCTCCTGTTACTGACCCACCTCCCACAGTTAATGTTTAGCTGCTTCCCTTCGTGTAACCGTTCACTTGAATGCTCACACACTCTTCCCTGCCTCGTGTTTGAACCTGCCAATGACCACGGCTAACCAATCCCAAACGGACTCACATATGCAGCCCTATTTCCTATAAAATACTCTCAAACAGGGAAGACAGGGCTCAGCCTCTGGATAGGAATCCTCTGAGCCACATACTGGCACAATAAAAGTCCCCCCTTTGTTACAACACGCCTGCTGTTGGCATCTCCTTCAGAGTGGCTCTGGTAACACTTTTTGTGCCCCGGTGCTGCCAGAGGACAGACAGACGGAACATAGCCCAGGACAGGCTTTTGGAGCTCATTGGCCTCTAGTTTGGAGCACGATGAGTTTTTCCATCATGTGTGTCTGAGGAGAACTGCACTCCCCCAGCGGTTTCTTTCTCTTTTCCACTGACTTTTTGATGGTTGATTTTTCAGATACCACCAGACCTTTCTTCCAAAGCATCTGTGGTCTCCAACCTTTTGTTTAACAGGCAGACACATGAACTCTGCGTTACAGCGCCACAGAGCAACGATTGTTGTTGTTAAGTGTCATCGAGTCGATTTCAACTCATAGCAACCCTGTATAGGGTTTCTGAGGAGTGGCTGGTGAAATTTGAACCACTGACCTTGCAGTTCAAACTGACTTTGTGGTCCAGCACTTTATCCCACAGCACCACACCAGGACTCCAGAGCAATGATTGCTGTTGTTATGATATGCCGTGGAGTCTGTTCCGACTCATAGTGACCCTGCATAGGGTTTCCAAGGCTGTAAATCTTTACAGGAGTAGAAAGCCTCATCTTTCTCCTGTGGAACAGCTGGTGGTTTCAAACTGCTGACCATAAGATTAGCAGCCTGATTCATAACCACTACGCTACCAGAGCTCGAGGCTGTTTATTGTAGTCACAGTGTCCAGAGTGGCCTCAGGGTGGCTTTATTGCTGTCCACCTCTAACGTTGCTTTTGAACCCCTCTCCCCATCCCATTTTTGGCTCTTCCATAGAACATTCAGTATGGCTACTTGAAGACTCTCCAAAATGGGCTTTTATAGTTTTCAACGGGGAGTTTCTGTATGTCAAAGTATCATTGACACAACCCTTCCCTCTTCCCCTGATGTTCCCCTTCTGTATTTTAAGCCAAAAATAATTTTTGCAAAACACTCTAATGCTATCAGTTAAGTCCCTAACGATTGCCATCTGTGTGGAGCCTCAGGGCAGCCCCTCTGAATGGTCAGCAGAGACTCCTTCGTCCAGGCCCCCTTTGTGCTGGATCAGTGGTGGGTGAGGAGCACATGTTGGGTAGGGCTTACAGGAAAGCGCTTTTTAAAAGGCAGCACATTTTGCTAGTGTGCCTGTGGTGTAGCAGCAGTGACTAGAATGAAGGTGAACTTTGAAACGAACTGAGGAGGCAGAGCTGAAAAGCAGAAAGGGTGAGAGTCAAATTAACAAGCTTTATCAAAAGTAGAATACAATCAAGATGGCGGATCAGGTAGATGTGCAGTGAGGAGCTCCATCAATAATAACATGGAATACCAGGCCAAGCAGGCTCAGGGGATGGTGCTGGAACTCTGAAACACATATAAAGGAATATTTGGAGGATTGGAGGGCTTACAGCGAGGGAAATTTGTAGGAGAATCAAGAAATCCGTTGTTTTCTAATTCAAGACGCTCAGATATTCCTGGAGCCGCCATCTTGGAATAGAACATCTTGATTGTTGTTGTTATGTGCCATGGAGTAGGTTCCAACTCATAGCTACCCTGTACAGGGTTTCTAAGGCTGTAAATCTTTACAGGAGCAGAAAACCTCATCTTTCTCCTGCGGAATGTATCAGGATTGATATCGAAATTTAAAGTGACAGTTTTGACATAAAACCAAACGGCCACCACTCGTATGTCTGTCGTGCTGTGGTGGCTTGAGTTGCTGTGATTCTGAGGGCTATGCCACAGGTATTTTAAATAACCAATAGGGTCACCCATGGTGGACAGGTTTCAGATGAGCTTCCAGACAAAGATAGACTAGGAAGAAAAAGTGACAAACTACTTCCAAATCGTTAGTCACTGAAAACCTTATGAACAGCAGAGAAACACTGTCAGATATAGTGCCGGAAAATAAGCCCCTCAGGTTGGAAGGCACTCCAAATGCGACTGGGGAAGAGATGCCTCCTCAAAGTAGAGTTGACCATGATGACGTGAATGGAGTTAAGCTCATGGGAGAAAAGCCCACAGAACCTTCATTTGCTGATGGGGCACAACTCAAAATGAAGAAAAACAGCTGTAAATATCCACTGAAAATCGGAACATGGAATGTACGAAGTATGAATCTGGGAAAATTGGAAATTGTCAAAAATGAAATGGAGCAGCACTATTTACAATAGCAAAAAGATGGAGACAACCAAAGTGCCCATCAACTGAAGAATGGAGAAACAAACTGTGGTACATACACACAATGGAATATTATGCTACACTGAAGAATAACAAGGAAGCAGTAAACCACCGCATAACATGGATGAATCTTGAGGACATTATGTTGAGTGAAATTAGTCAGTCACAAAAAGAGAAATACTGCATAGGACCACTACTGTAAAAGACTAAGAAAAAGAAATTATACTAAAGGGGAAATTATACTAAAGGTTGGTTGTTGGGAAGTGGGTGATGGGTTGGGGGAAGGGGGGAGGGTGGAGCGCAGGGTGGATTTGGTCACAGGAGAGCTTGGGTGCTAAGGAGGGGGGCAATATACAAGGAGGGAGAGGGAAGTAGAGAAACGGGGCAGATGGGAGAACAATTGGGCATGTTCAAAAGGGCTAGAGGGGACAGAGATAAAGGATGATATATGCACAGCCTTGGAACTGCAGGGCTCTGAGATACAGGGATTGAGTCATGGTTGGAATGGGCGGGGGGAGTGGGAATCAGGTTAAGATGCTTGGCTGTTTTTGTTTGTTTGTTTGTTTTAATCCTGGTTTTCCTTGCATTATAATATAGAGTAGACACTGGAGAGGGAGAGAAAGGAATAGTCAGAAACACCAC
>NW_006408519.1:52012314-52015550 GCF_000296735.1 Chrysochloris asiatica
TTGATGGACTCAAGTGTGGCAACAGTAGTGAGGTTGGCCCAGGATTGGACATTGTTTCGTTCTGCTGTGCATGGGGTCGCTATGAGTCAGTTCCAACTTGATGGCACCTGACAACAACAACAATAACAATGAAAAGTTACGAATCAGGCTGATAACTGCAAGGTCAGCAGTTCAAAACTACCAGTCGTTCCATGGGAGAAAGATGAGGCTTTCTGCTCCCATAAAGATTTACAGCCTCGGAAACCCTGTACAAGTTCGCTATGGGTCGGAACCGACTCCATGGTACTTCACAACAACAAATGAAACGTCTTGGTGTGACACTGTAGGGTTAGTGCTCAACCACAAGTTCAGTTTGAACCGCAAGGATACAGCGGCACTTAACAACAACACCATGAGATGTCAGGACACTTAACAACAACACCATGAGATGTCAGGACACTTAACAACAACACCATGAGATGTCAGCACACTTAACAACAACACCATGAGGTGTCAGGAGACCTGGTGGTAACAAAGCAAGTGCTCAGCTGTGAACCCCAAGAGTCGACTGTTTGAACCCCCCTGCAGCACAAAGACCTAGCCATCTGCTCCCATAAAGATCACAGTCTAGGAAACCCTATGGGGCAGCTCTACTCTGTCATGTGGAGTCCCAGTAAATCAAAATTGATCCAATGGTATCTAACAACACGAAATATATAAGTGATCTTTTAAGAAGCCTTTTAAAATCACCTAACCAGAGAGTTATAGAGCACGGTGGCTCAGGAGGACAAGCACTGGGCTGTGAACCACAAGGTCAGCGGGTTCTGCCCACCAGCCATACCACAGGAGGAAGAGTTACAGCTTCAGAAATCCTGTACAGGGACTGACTCAACAGAACTAACCACCACCACCAGAGAGTTAGGAATTACTGAGAATTAAATGCAAAACTTTAGCTGGACAAATAGTTGCCGATTTAGAAGAAATGGCTGAGAAGCTGGGCAACAAGCTTGACAACACCTCCCTGGACAGATGAACAAAGGTCGAGTCCAGGGGACCCAATGGTGAAGACACAGATGAATCGTTCCTAATTCAACTTGAGGCCCCAAAAAGCTGAATCCTCGGAACACAGAGGCACCGTTCTTTGCACACACTGAAGCTTGACTTTCCATCAGCAGATTGCTGCTGTGAAGTACCATCAAATTGGTTCAACAAAATGAAACCCTGCCCAGTCCTGGGCCATCCTCACAACTGCTGCTGCCACTTGGCCAATCCATCTCATTGAGGGTCTTCCTCTTTTTCGCTGACCCTCTACTTTACCAAGCATGATGTCCTTCTCCAGGGACTGGTCCCTCCTGATAATATGTCCAAAGTCTGAGAGATGAAGTCTGGCCGTCTTGACTTCTAAGGAGCATTCTGGTTATACTTCTTCCAACATAGATTTGTTTTATTCTTCTGGCAGAATCAACAGAATGACCCAGAATACATCAAGTTTTAAAATTGAATTAAGGTAGACTCAGGTACCTGGCAGAAGCAGATGGACATTCTTTCAGGAGAAAATGTAACCTTACTCTATGCTTCACATTATTTCTTAGTGTCTCAAGTATAAAGTCCGTTACATAATGACGCTACCAGCAAAAAGCAACGAAGTAACAAATAATCAAACTAGACCCACAGAAACTCATGAATTGTAATGGTGAGGCAAAAACTATGAATTATAGTAACTAGATTCAAAGAAACAAAATCAACCTTGAAAGTATGACTACTGGAAACTAAACAAATGAAGCAGCAAATTTAAAAAATAATGGAAAAGTTCTATGACAGAAATACACAATAGTTGAAATTAAGAACAAGGCAGATGTGATCATGGTGGGTCAGACAACTGAGGAGTAAATTGGTGAGTGAGAAGATAGAGACACCTCAAAAATAGAAAACGTGAAAAAGAGGCTAAAAAAGGCAGAAGATACAGCCAGGAGGCCCCAAGAATCACTTCGGGGCTTCAGAGAGGAAGTATTGCAGAGCTAACAGCTGAGGCGCGTCCACAGCTGGTAAATCACACGAACCTGCAGGATACGTAACTAAACAGCCCTACACAGACCAGTGAGAGTGCAGAAAGCAGACTAGAAGGAACCCTAACGAGGAGAGGAAGAAGATAAGTCCCCTCAAATGTCTGACACTGAGAATGACAACTGACTTCCTAACAACTGATGGAGCCCTGGCGGCACTGTAGGGTAAACACTGGACTGCTAAGCATCTGGTCGGTAGTCCAAACCCACCAGCCACTTCAAGGAAGAAAGATGGGGCTTTCTGTCTCCATAAAGATGTACAGCTTCGAAAACCCTATACAACATGGCCAGGATTCAGAATCAAGCCCCTGGCAGTGGGGTGAGTGAGGGTTAAAGTTCTGTGTCACCTTTGCTGGTCCAGGGTTTTCAGTGGTTTAGCAGTTAAGACGTGATCATCTCTCAGGATGAGAGCTAATGTGATGTCATTACTTCCTTGAGGAGATCTGGAATGAGCAGCCAATCAGCTGAAACGACGTTTCCTCGGGGGTGTGGCCTGCAATGTCTGCTCTTCCATAGATACAAGGAGGGAGAAGTGAGCAGAGGCGGTCCCACTGCCACCGAGAGAGAAGAAAGAGCCAGAAGCACAGTGCTTCCTTTGGACCCAGGGTCCCTGCCCTGTGAAGCTCCTAGATCCAGGGCAAGTCTGACATCATGAGATCTCCAGGGACTGGTGAACCTACAGATACTGAAAGAAGACAAGCTTTCCTGGAGAAAGCACACTGAATTCGATTTCCATCCTGCTAAGGAGCTCTGGTAGCATAGTGGTTATGAATCGAGCTGCGAACCGCAAGGTCAGCGGTTCGAAACTACCAGCTGCTGCGCAGGAGAAAGATGAGGCTTTCTACTCCCGTAAAGATTTACACCTCGGAAACGCTGTACAGTGTCACTATGGGTTGGGAACCGACTTGATGGCACTTAACAACAACAAGGAGCTCTGGAAGTATTGGAGAGCAAAGATGTCAGCTTGAGGACTAAGGTGCACCTGACCCAAGCCATGGTCTTTTCAATAACCTCATATGGATGCGAAAGCTGGACAGTGAATAAGGAAGACTGTAGAAGAATTGATGCTTTTGAGTTATGGTGTTGGAGGAGAATACTAAAAGTGCCATGGGTTGCCAAAAGAACCAACAGATCTGTGTTGGAGGAAGTGCAGCCAGAGTGCTCCTTGGAGGCCAAGATGGCCAAACTTCGTCT
>NW_006408519.1:52016045-52026583 GCF_000296735.1 Chrysochloris asiatica
AAGACAGCAAAGATAAAATCTAAACGCGATACAAGCAGTCCTGGTGTGCTAAAGGATAAGCACTGGACTGCAGGGTCTGTCTGAACTGCAAGATCGGTGGTTCAAACTCACCAACCGCTCCTCGGAAACCGAACGACTCGACGGCACTTAACCACAGAAGGTGACATAAAAACACTGTCAGGCAAAACCAGTTTGTCAGCAGCACACTTGCACAAAGAGAAAGCCTGAAATGTGTTCTTCAGCCAGAAGGTCAATGACCCCATTGAAAGCTCGGAGCAAAGTAGTAAAAATGTGATCGATCTAATTTAACATGGATTCTATAAAGATGTTAATAAATACGCCTTGTGGGACATTTAAATTTGTATAGAGAGAATTGAAATTCATAGCAAAGATAGACATTTGAAAGAAGAACTAACTAAGGAGAGTGAAGGCTAAAATGGTTTGGATAGCTGAGAAGACTGGGAGTTAACTTTGGACTTAACACATGTAACTGATGCATGGTTTTCATTCCAGAGTAACCACTGTTATAGGGTTCCTGAGGAACAGCTGGTGGGTTTGAACTGCCGACCTTGTGGTTCAAAGTCAAGTGCCACACCAGGACCCACTACACACATATTTAAAAAAATTAAAATTTCAAACCAATTGAAAAAAGGAAAATGGAATTAAATTAGCAAAGAAGTCAAAAGGAGAGCAAAGGAACATAGATTAAGCAGGGCAAGTGAAAAAAATCATAGGAATGTGGTAGATTTTAACTCAAATATGCCAAAGTTTATGAAATGCAAATGGAACTCATGTTCTAGTTAAAAGGAAAATTTTGATTAACTAGTTTTATAAAATATTCACTATACATCGTTTGCATCTAGGGCATCGGACTGAGGAACGGTTGAAGTGAAGTCATGGAAAATGACAAACTAACACAGCCTATAGAAATATAAAGGAGCTCTGGTAGCGTAGTGGTTACGAATCGGGCTGCGAACCGCAAGGTCAGCAGTTTGAAACTACCAGCTGTTCCACGGGAGAAAGAGAAGGCTTTCTGCTCCCGTAAAGATTTACAGCCTCGGAAACCCTGTTCAGGGTCGCTATGGGTCGGAACCGACTCGACAGCACATAACAACAACAAATAGAAATATAGGATGGTCAACAGATCAAAAAAGAGAATTTTAAACTTATAGCCTTGCCAGCAATGAAGAAGGTGGCATAAGGCCAATGTCCATTCATTCTTCCTACTTGCCCTGGTGGTACAGTGGATTAAGTGTTGGGCTGGTAAATGCAAAGTCAGAGGTTCAAACCCTGCCATGGGGGAAAGATGAGGCTGCTCCTGGCAAGAGTGACAATCTCAGAAATCCTATGACATAGCTCTCCTCCAGCCTCAGGGTCAGACCATGAGTCCCATCCATTCCGCACCAGTGGATTTGGGTGAATTGTCCTCTGCCCAGCTTCTGATGTGGCCACTAATATTGGGTCACACTGTCATCAGTGTGTCCTTAGATGACCCACCTGCCAGGTCCCACCTGGTTCCTCTTGTCTCTCCCAATCTCACAATGGTTGTAGTAGGTCCTTGTCCCCTGAGCCCTGTCCCATTGATATTCCTGTATGCTCGAGAACCATTCTAACTGACCAGTCAGACCACCCCACAGAGCCTAACTAGCCCAGTCTGCTTGCCGTAGGTAAGTCTTCTCCCATCATGGCATTGTGTGGCTGACTTGTGCTCAGAGCAACCAGCTGCAGGACGTGGGTCAAGGCCAAGTGTGGTCTGCTCTCTGGAACCTGCAAGTATTCATTTGCTTTGTTTCCTGTGTGAGTCTCTCTACTCATGCTACCCGCAGAGTCCTCCATGCTTTAAAATGAGAATTGCAATTAGCCAGGAAGATACAAAATTTAAAATCTGTATGCACCCATTAGGAGGTCAGGAAATAGAACAAATGTGAGAGGAACTGAAGAGAGGAAAAGTCCCACTTGTGTTGTTAGGTGTCGTAAAGGAGACTCCGACTTGTCCAATAGAACGAAACTTGGCCTGTTATGTCTGGGTCATCATTGTAGGCTGGGTCAATCCAGCTCATGGCGTGTAACCGATCAAACATGATGTTCTTTTCTGGGGACTGGTCCCTCCTGGTAACAGGCTCAAAGTACGTGGGATGGAGTCTCGTCATCCTCCCTTCAAAGGAACGTTCTGACTGCACTTCGTCCATTCTTCTGGAACCCCATCATGTCATGCATAAGCACATGACTCATGCGCTCACAATCAGAAAGAAGTCAGCTGAGACACATGAGTATATAGAAAAGCCAACTCAACAACTACAGAGTACACACCATTTTCAAGTACACAATATTGATCACATAATAAACCACGGTCTGCGAGATCCCAATTCATAATGACCTGCAGACCTGAGAGGGTTTACGAGGCAGAATTCTTCATAGGAGCGGATTGCCAGATTTCCTCCTGTGGAATAGCTAATGGGTTTCAACTGTCAACCTTTGGATCAGCATCTGAGCACTGAACCACTGCTCCAGCCGGGCTCATCTGATCAGACAATGGGCCATACAAAAGCTTCAACAAAGTTCAAAGAACAGAAACCTCAAAGTGGCTTTTCCAGTCACAATGCAATTATGCTTGACATCATTAACAACATCACAGTAAACACACCTTTTCTGGAAATAAAGAAATATATTGTTGCTGCTGCTAGCTGCAGACAAGTCGGTTCTGACTCATTGCAACTTTACGCAGAGGAGGACGGAACACTGGCCGGTCCTACATCATCTTCACAATCTTTGTCACACTTGAGCCCACTGCTGCGGCCACTCTGAAAAAACATCTGCTTGCAGGTTTTCCTCCTTCTCCAGTGACTGGTCCTTCCTGATAATATGTCTGAAGTGTGAGACACGAAGGGTGGCCATCCTAGCTTCTAACAAGCATTCTGGCTGCACTTCTTACAAATAAATGTATTTGTTCTTCTAGCAATCCATGGACTTCCAATATTCTCCTCCAATCCCATAATTCAAATGCATCAATTCTTCTGCATTCTTCCTTATTTACTGTGCAACTTTCACATGGAGATGAGGCTCTCAAACATACTATTGCTTGGATCAGATGCACCTTAGTCCTCTTTGGTCTTCAACACTTGAAAGAGGTCTTGTGCAGCAGATTTGCCTAATGCAATACATTGTTTGATTTCTTGACTGCGGCTTCCATGTGTGTAGACTGTGTTGTTGTTGTTGTTGTTAGGTGCCATCAAGTTGGTACCGACCCATAGTGACATTATGCACAGAAGAACGAAACACCACCTGATCCTGGGTCAACCTCACTACTGTTGCCACACTTGAGTCCGTTGATACTGCCACTTGGCCAATCCATCTCATTGGGGGTCTTCCTCTTTTTCTCTGACCCTCCACCTTACCAAACATAATATCCTTCTCTAGTTACTGGTCCCTCCTGACAATATGTCCAAAGTATGAGAAATGAAGTTTGGCCATCCTGGCCTCCAAGGAGCACTCTGGCTACACGACTTCCAAAACGGATCTATTGATTCTTTTGGCAGCCCATGGCACTTTCAATATTCTCCTCCAACACCATAACTCAAAAGCATCAATTCTTCTACAGTCTTCCTTATTCACTGTCCAGCTTTCACATGCATATGAGGTTATTGAAAAGACCATGGCTTGGGTCAGGCGCACCTTAGTCCTCAAGCTGACATCTTTGCTCTTCAACACTTTCAATTGGTCTCTTGCAGCAGATTTGCCTAATGCAATACATCATTTGATTTCTTGACTGCTGCTTCTGTGAGTGTTGATAGTTGATCCAAGAATGTAGTCCTTGACAACTTCAATCTTTTCTCTGTTGATAAGAATGTTGTTTATTGGCCCAGTGGTGAGGGTTTTTGTTTTCTTGACATTGAGATGTAATCCATACCAAAGGCTGTGCTCTTTGATCTTCATCAGTAAATGTTTTAAGTCCTCTTCACTTTCAACAAGCAAGGATGTATCATCTGCATATCGCAGGTTGTGAATGAGTCTTCCTCCAATCCTGATGTCACATTTTTCTTCATAGAACCCAGCTTCTCAGATTGTTTGCTCAGCATACAGGTTGAATAAGTATGGTGAAAGTACACAACCTTGGCGCACACCTTTCTCAATTTTAAACCATTCAGTGTACCCATGTTCTGTTGGAACAACTGCTTCTTGGTCCAGGTCCAGATTCCTCATGAGCACAATTAAGTGTTCCGGAATATTCATACTTGGCAGTAGGCTTTACTAATAACTTTAAACCAAAAAAATTCTGAAAATTTAAATGATGTTAATTATTCATTAAAAGCTTACTAAATTTGACACAAGGAAAAACAGAGAAGACAAACGGCTCCGATTTTTTAACATGTCTGAAATAATTACAGATTCGCGGGGGACCACAGAGATCCCTGCACTCTCCGCTGGGTCCCCCTAGTGGTTACATCTTGCTTAACTGTAGGACACGATCAGTCCGGTTAATTGCTCTCCATAGAGTATGCACCTCATTGAGGTCTTTGTGCCTCCTGTGCAGCTTACAGGACCCACCGCTGCATCAAGGTGCAGGTCAGTCGCTCCGTATCTTGTCCTAGCCTCACGCCCACCACCACTGAGCCCATTCCTGTCAAGTCGGCTTTGACTCGGGGAACGCCCACGTGGCAGAGTACTCCATGAGGTTTTCTTGGCTGAAATCGTTGCGGAAGAAGATCATCCGTGCTTTTTTCGCCACGCCACTGTGTAGTTTGAACCACCAACATTTAGGTTATTAGTCCAAAGCGAAGTATCTGTGCCACCCAGAGACCTCCACCCGCCTCACTAACTCCCACCTGACTACCTCCACCCCCTCACTAACTCCCACCCCCACCCCACCCCACTAATTCCCACCTCCACCCCCACCACCACCACCCCACGAACTCCCCCTCAGACCGTCACAAGCTCGAAGACCCTATGGAGCCGTTCTGTCCTGTCCTGTGAGTTGGAATTGACTGGAGGCAGTGGGTAAGTCTGTTTGCTAGGATTTTGTGAAAAGCTTCATGCTCTGTGTTCAGGTTTCTAACGTGACACCCGCGATCCTGGTCTGCAGTTCTTTTGCTCGGACAGTGGGTGGCGCCCTTCACTAAGCTGGAGGAGATGGACAGAGGTGCAGGTCGGTTCACGCCCAGTTGAGAGATCTCAGCTCTGTCCCAGAGGCCCATCCCAGGGCTCCTTGTGGGGTTTTCCCCCTGGAAGATCCCTCTTGAATCCAAAAGTCACCCTGCAGGGACTATTCCTCCTAGTCACTGTGCTGATCTGTTTGCTTCACTAGAATCTTAGGTGAGTTTCTGTCTCCCAGAGTGAAGTTGGATTAAAGTGGAAGGGAGAGCCTTCCACCCAGGACCTAGGTCTCCCCAGCCTCTCAGCCAGACGTTCCCCACCAAGGACAGGAGCCAGTCCCCAGAAGGGAAGGGACCCAGGGCTGCCCTTGAATGGCGCCATCACCTTGGGCAAAAGCAGGGCTTTCTGCCACACCTCGTGTCCACGATGGTAAAATAAACATGTCTCAGTGACCAGTGACTGCCACCACTGGCCAGCCAGGGGACTGGGACTCTCAGTGAGAGTAGGACCGAGCCGTTGATTTTCGGGGCCTCTGGCTGCACCGTCACCTCCAACCGCCCAGCTAGCTGTGGAGCATGTGGACCCTTGGCACCCTTTCTGCCAAGAGCCTCATTTTTGGTGAAGTAAGCGAGGTGCCTGAGCTTCTGAGATTTCGCGGCATTGTGACACTAGAGAGTGGAAGCTGTAGGGAATTGTTGGCGCAGTTCATCTCCCCCATTGACCCTAGGTTACCCCGATTTCACAAACAAAAGCCCAGGATGCGTACAGTTCCATTTTAATTTCAGATAGACAACAAAAACATTTTTGGCATTAGAATGTTCCAGGCAGTATTTGGAAGCCGTTAGTCCTGGGGTGGTGCTGTGGGTTAATGCGCCAGACTGCAAAGTCATTTAAGCTGCAAGGCTGGTGGTTCAAGCTCACCAGCTGCTCCTCGGAAACCCTATACAGGGTCGCTATGGATTGGAACTGACTCGACTTCACAACAACAATGCTGAAAAATATAATTCTTGTTTCAGATAAATATATTTTTGCATAATTATATGCCCAAAGGATCCCTGAGAGCACCGTGGTTAAAGCACTCAGCTGCTAACCAAAAGGTCACTGGTTCAAACCCACCAGCCACTCCAGGGGAGAAAGATGAGGCTTTCTATCTCTGGAAACATTTACAACCATGAAAATCCTACAAGACAGTTCTCTTCTGTCATAAAAGGATCACTATGAGTTGGAACTAGCTTGAAGGCAATGGATTTATTTTTGTTTTGTTTTATACCCAGAGTTTAAAAATTGTGTTGTTTATCTGAAATTCTAATTTCAGATAAATAAAATTTTGGCATACATTTTGTATTTTTGGATGATAGAATCTGAGGATTATGTCTGTATCTTTTAACCTACAATTTTTATGTGGATAGTTTTAGAGTCCACTATTCTGAATAAATTTCCCAGGAGAAAAGTGAGTCTTTCAATATGTCAATTTAGACCATTTTTGTGTTTCCATTGTTTTCCTTCTCGACTTTAATGCCTCTAATTACATTTTCAAAATCACAATTTAAAATCTACTCTTTCTTGGAACTTTGCCATTGAGCCTGCATTTCTAGCTGATACTTTATTTTCCTTCCATTTTTTTCCTGTGTTTGGTTGAATCTCATTTCATACCTTCTTATTTAGTATCTGGTTTTATTCTGGGGTCTTGTGTATCTGGCTCGAGGTGTTTTTTCCTCACTTCATAGCTTTTCATTTGGCCATTGGAGATTTATTCTGCTTTATGTTGGTTTTCTGGGAGAGATGTTCATCACCAAAACCAAACTTACTGCCATATGAGTCCAGTGCAACTCATAACAAGTCTATAAACCAGAAAACTTGATTCTCTCTCCTATTTCCTTGCAGTTGTGTTGTATGGCTGCACACATTTTCTACACTTGAGGGAGACCTGCAAGGACGGTGGTAGGCAGAGAGCTGGAGGACTTAGGAGGTTCCTGCTTACAAGGTTGCCTTCCGGTGTCTTCACAGTGAAGAGTCACCCCCATAGATGGCTGGGGTGTGTGTGTGTGTGTATCCAATGAACAAATGGTTAAATGCTTGGCTACTAAGGAAATGCTGGTTACTCAAATTCACCCAGAGGCACCTCAGAAGTCAGTCAGTCTGTTTATAAAAGGTCACAGCTAGCAGTGAATAAGGAAGATGAAAAAAGTATGGTGTTGGTGAAAAATGCTGAACAAATTTGTCTTGAAAGTACAGATTTACCTCTCCTTAGAAGCAAGTCTGATGAGGCCTCGTTTCACACACTTTGGACATGCATCAGGAGAGACCTGTCCCTGGACAAGGACATCAGCTTGATAAAGTAATTGTGGTTGTTCTTAAGTACCAAGGAGTGGAAGGTGGGTTTGAACTGCTGACCTTGTAGTCCAGTGCTTATCCTACAGCAACACCAGAGTGAAGAAGAGAATGAATGAAAAAGAGGAAAGCATCCAACCAGAATAAGTGACAGCATAGCTGCAACAATGAGTTCAGACAGGAACTGCTGCGAGGCTGGGGCAGGACCCGGCAGGGGTTTGTTCCTTCTGTTGTATTGAGGGTCGCTGGGGGTGGAAGCCAATGGCACCTCACCATAACATCTCCCATGTGTGCTGAGGTCACGGAGAAGGCAGCATTCAATGACTTCTCCTTGTTGACTGGCATCTTTTTCTTGTTAGAAAGAGTGAACGGATGTGGCTAAAGTAGCTGGAGTTACCCGAATGTAACCACAAATTCCTCTATGTTTTAATTTCAGATTATAAATATCTTACTGCTGGCACGTTATTGTCATGAAGTGCTGTTGAGTTGGTTCCGACTCATAGTAACCCTGTATAGTGTTTCCAAGGAGTGACTGGTGTTTTTGAACCATCAACCTTGCCGTTAGCAGTCCAGTGCTTATCCTAGCGCCATACCAGGACTAGGATGCAGACACATAGTTGGAGCTTGTGTATGTAACTGAATCCAGCAGCTTCCCTCTGCTCAGTTACTAGTTCTAACATCGGCTCTGCACACTACATTGGGTTTACTGCACTCACACTCACACTGGCATCACGCTGAAATGAGAGCTTGATTGCTAAGAGCTGTTAGCGTCCCTGGTTTCTTTTTCCTCCTGTTTTCTCAGCACCTCCAGGACAAGGAGGAAGTGAAGTGGGGATGTTGGCATCTCTGTTTTATCCTAGAACAAGAAGGATGTGTTCAAGAGTTCATCCTGAAGATGATGTAAAGTGCGGTCCTGCCTCTTCCCCATAATCCTCTGGTAATCCCTCCACAGTGGGTAGTTCGGTTGTGTGAAAAATCAGCCTCACAGTGAGCATGCACGGCCTGCTCTTCATCAAAGGTGAGCAAACTCCCTCTGGGTCCTGACCTAACTGTGCAGCCTGGCTTCCCCTGCCAGCACCATTGTCCCCAGGTGGGGCTCTGCCTGTCCAGCTGTGTCCTCTCTGCATGTGTGGCTCTGGCATCTCTGGGCTGGCAGCCGGTTCTGAGGCTCAGGATCTGGAGGACTAAGTGGGTGCCATGATAGCTCGGGAAGCATCTATGACTTTGGTATGTAATCCATTTTTTCCGGGCTCACAATAGAAGGGATGGCTTTCCACTGCCTCCCGCATCCTCTTTGTACTTTCCCAAGCCCAAGCCTGCGGTTTTCCCCTCACGGACCCCTTCTTTTCACTCAAAGCACCCACATATGGTTTCACTTTTCGCATTCCATCTTGTTAAAAAGGTGCCTATTTTTTACATCTTTCATAAGAACAAGTTTGGTCTTTAAATTGTAGCCTTATTTTCATTTACTGATATTCACTCTTTCTCTCTTTTTTTGGGTGGGGGGGAGTGGCAGACATTGTAAATGTGACCTTGCTGAATACCTGGATTTGGGTCATTTATGTGCATTGTTGTTGTTGTTGAGTGCTGTGGAGTGCGTTGTGATGCATACTGACCCTGTATAGGGTTTCTGAGGAGCAGCTGGTGGGTTTGAACTGCTGACCTTGTGGTTAGCAGTCAAGTGTTTATTCTACAGTTTAGGATATGTGTGTGTGTGTGTGTGTGTGTGTGTGTGTGTGTGTGTGTTTATGTAAATTGTATTGACTCAGTGAAGTTTCTTGGAGATCAGTTCATTGGTTGTTGTTAGCTGCCATCAGGACACCCCTAACTCGTGCCAACCCCATGCTGACCCACCACACTGGCCTGGGTAGATCTCAGAAGTAGACGGCAGGCTTTTCTTGTCTTCATCTGGACACTCCCTTGAAGCATGTTGAGCATCTCAGCACCGTGCAAGCCTCCACTGACACTCAGGTGGTGGCTGTACTTGAGGTGTACAGACCAGGAATCGAACCAGGGCCTCCAGTGTGGACGGTAAGAAGTGTACAACTGTACAACCACTAGGCTTGATTTCGTTATTACACGCTGCCTCCTTCCAGTCTGTGTTTGTTCAGTTGTGTTTGAGCTGCATAGGTGAGACACTGTCTACGGTTCTCTGTTCCCCTGACTTCCTCCTCAGGGCCCTCCTGAGTCCAGCTCTCCTCCCCCTTCACCACACATCTGGGATACTTCAGGAATACACTGCTGTAAGCATGGCACACCAGGGGGCTCCAGAGAAGTTCATGGAAAATGGAGTTCAGAGACCATGGAATTTCTCCGTGAACTTTTTGAAGGTTAGTTCTCGAAGGAAAAGCTGGGCTGCCCCCCAGCAGTTCTGCTAGGCAACATTCAGACAGCTACTCCCCAACATGACTGCTTCTGGGAACTAAAATTCTTCATCAGACTATCATGGTCTATCTGTCCAACCATGCGGCTTTTGTCGTCTGTACTTTACTGTGAGCTTCGGCACTGTGCTTGGAGCGTGCCCTCATCCAGACCATGATAACAATCTAAACACAGAGAACAGGACAAAACCATCAGATGCCCTTGTTGACAGTGTCCTCTCTGTGGATGCATCTGGTCAACGGTGCCCACTGAGCACAGGAGGGAGTCCATTCACCTGGACCCCCCCCCCGCTGTCAAACTGTGTGTTTAACACAGAACACAGCTGCAAACACCCACCAGCCTTAAGAGCACAGTCTCCCACAGGTAGTTTGTTCAGGACAAAGCCAGAGAGAACGCCCCACGGCTGGCCTGCTTCCGGCCCCCCTTACCTCTCCAGGGTATGTGCCTTGTCAGCAGATGAGGGGCTGGTGGAGGTGGCCAGCACACAGCAGCAGCCTCCAAGTCTTCAGACACGATTCCTCAGCCGGGAAGGCAGGGAAGACCATCCTGGTGGTGAGTGGCCACTCTGAAGACACTGCCTTTACACCGCTGGCCTCTTGCGTGTGGCTTGCAGACAGGCTGCAGACTAGCATTGCCCTGCAAGCCCACCATGGTTCACAGATGCTGTGAGGAAGGGAATGAAGGCAGGAAAGAAGAGAGAATCCAGGGAACTTTGGGGGAATGGGTGCAGGGAA
>NW_006408519.1:52026683-52037629 GCF_000296735.1 Chrysochloris asiatica
AAACAGATCCTGGAGTGGAGGTGGGGGAACACTGGGGAGCACTATCTCCTGCCCATGCCCTGTAGGTCCCAGATCTGTGCCCCCAGAGTGGTGGACCCCCTCAAGAGCAGCACCTCCCAAGTCAGGGGTTCAGTGCTATTTAGACCCGGAGAGTGATGGTTCTTGGGAAGTCCCGAGGCCCCAGCAGAACGCAGTTCAACTCTCCAGTGTCTGAAGACCTAAAGGCATTGTGGGACAAAGGGGAGACTCAGTAGGACTGTGAAGAGGAACCAGGGTCAGTGGTCTTCTGTCCTGGACTACAAGAGGCGCTGCACCTCACCCCACTGCACCGCAGTCCATGGGAGTGAGAGCCAGTGGAGGGGAACCCCACTGCACCCCAGTCCATGGGAGTGAGAGCCAGTGGAGGGAATAGACTTGGATCCATCCATCATGGGGTCTAGGCACATTCAAGCACCCCGAGGGGCCAGGCAGACACACAGAGACCCCATCACAGGCCTCACCTAAAGGACCCCCTTCTCCTTCCCCCTCCTTGTCCTCCCCTCTTCCCCCTCCCTCCCTTTCCTCTTCCCCACCTCATCTGCCCTTTCCCAGACCCCCACTCTGTCCCCTCCACTGGTCCTTCCCTCATCTCTGTCCCCAGCTCTAATGCCACCTCCGCCCCTCTCATCCCTCTAAGCCCTGAGTCTGAGTCTGTCACGTGAAAAGGAAGCAGCAGAGCTAATGGCTGAGTCTGACCCGACCCAGGTGGATGGACGTGGCAGGTTCCTGCCCTTAGGTGCTGGTCACTCAGCTGCAGTCCTCAGGGATCGGGGACCCCAAGAGGCCTTTCTCAGAGCTGGAGCTGATGCAGGCTGCTAACAACGCCCACCCTTCCCTCCCTGATCCCTTTCTGCTTCCTGGCAGTCTGGTGGGGGAAGGTACAGAGAGGGGTTTGGGTGGTGGACGAAGAGATAGAAGGGAAGCTGAAATGAAGATCTGAGGGTCTAGGAGGCGGATGCCAAGGGGAAATGGAGGGGTGGGACCAGGGGGAGGGACTAGAGGTAGGCTGCACAGGGCTGGGGGGCTCTGGACAGGGCCTCTCTCTGCAGCCCCTATTCAGGCCCACCCTGTGGTACCATGGAGAGACTTGTTCTAGGCCTGTGGACTTTGCTGCTGTCTGCAGAATTTGCCGGAGTCTGCAGGGCCAAGGCGCACTCAGGTAAGGAGCTGGGCGCAGCCGCCAGCTCTCCGAAAGCCCCTCAGGCTCTGAGCGCATTTGGTGGTGGTGGCCTTTGGTCTCTGTGTCCAAGGTATCTCATGCCAGTGACTGGTGGGATGTGTCCACGGGACCCTGGCCCTGACTGTGACCTGCATACTGCACACAGATACACTCATCTGCTACAAGTGCTTCAAAGTCCCAGACCACCAAGCCTGTGAAGCTATCCGCTGTTCCCCCAACGACACCGTCTGTATCTCTCATGAGATTACCGTAACGCTCCGTGAGTCCCTGCCTACTAGGAAGGCCGGAGGAGGGGACCCCTGGGCTGTGCGCAGGACTGGGTGGGGGTTTTTTGGAGGGGGAAGATCTCTGTCCCAAAGTACCTCCCACCCAACCCCAGGGAAGTATCCTGGGGTTCTAGCTTGGGTTTCTCCATCTCCCTCCATTTGAAGTACCGGTTCTTAATGCCATGGCCTAGATACTGTGAGAGTCCAGGTGTGGCGCTGTAGGATAAGCACTGGTCTGCTAACCACATGGTCCGCCCTTCAAACCCATCAATCACTCCTCGGAACCCCCGTTCAGAGCTGCTCTGAGTCGGACCCAACCCAACAGCAAACAGCAGCAGACACTGTGGGCTGGTTACCCAGGAACTGGGTGGGGAGACGGCAGACATTTACCCTGCCACCTGATGTCCAAGAGGAAGTCTGCATTCTTGCTGATAACGCTAGAGGGGCCCCTCTGAGCCTCTTCCAGCATCTGGACTTTCTCTGCTTCTGTCTCCACATGACCATCTGTCCTCTGACTCTGTGTCCTCCCCTAAGGACACTGGTCACCTTGCATTGAAGGTACTCCCACCCCAGTGTGGCCTCCCCATAACTCATCTCATCTGGAAGATTCTGAGGTTCCAGGTAGATGTGAATTCACAGGGGGCACTATTTAAATGAAGAGACCTACTGGCACAATAGTTACGTGCTCAGCTGCTCCCTGAAAGGTCTGAAGGTCGAACCCACCAGCTGCTGCACAGGAGAAAAACAAGGCTGCCTGCTTCCACAAAGACCACAGCCTTGGAAGCTCTCGGGCAGCTTCTCCTCTGTCCTGTAGGGTCTCTAGGAGTTGGGATTGACTCAACGGCAGCAGGTTTGGGGAATTGTGATTAGGATTACTGTTAGTATTGAAAAGGTCAGCAGGACCGAGGCTGATGATTATCCATGAGGACGTGAAGGAAAATGAAGGGTTGTGGGCAGAAGGGTCAGCCAGGTGTGGGGACTTGCTAAGACATTTAGAGGACACTGCCCTGTGCTGCATCAGGGCACGTGCTCTCCACGGCTGACCACACCTTACAGAAGGTTAGAGTGAAGCGTGAATGCCTGAATGCCACCTGTCCTGCTGCCGCTCATGGTAACCACTAGAAATGGGTAGGAAAGCAGAGAGCAGTGGGCGAGGCCGGGTGGAGGGATGGAGTTTCCACCCGAGGCAGCAGGCTGGGTCAGAGGGGCTGCTTTCTGGCTTCTGGTCCCTGTCCCCAGCCCTGTACAGAGTTGCAGAACAGCTCCTGACTTCACAGGCACCAAGCCCAGATAGGCACACTGGGACTTAGAGACATCTCTAAGTCAGAACAAAATGGCACCGTCCACATATTGCCATGGGTGCCAAGGGGCCTCCCGACTGCCTCCTAGCAGGAGTGGGGCCACTCCCCACTATGGCCAACATGAGCGTGTTTGTCCCTCCCACCCGGTCCTCACGAGGACTGACACAGTAGCTTCAGACCCACACTCAACCCTGGGGTGCTTTCTTTGTCCCCTGACCACCCCCTTTCTCACAGAACTGAGCCTGCACAGTTAGATTTGCTCTCATTTCCTCCTGGGTCAATCCTTCTCAGTTCGTGGACCCTCATTTCTGACCCCCCCTGCAGAGTGGAGAGGGCCTGCTGAACAGACCAACACTTGGCTCTGCCTCATGCTTTGAACCTTGTGGGGTTTGTGGCAGGAAAGCCCCCCTTTGGGGTGAATCCTGTCCCCTGAGCAATGGGGAAAGGGACCGGGGGAGGCGGCTGCTCAGTGGGGGCCCGTGCATTCAGCCCTGTATAGGGTTTTCAAGGAGTGGCTGGTAACAGGTCCTTAGAGTGACCAGTCCAGTGTTGAGCCTACAGCTCCACACCCTATGGGGCACGCCTAGCTGTCCTATGGGGTTGCTCTGCGTGGGACACCCTGGAAGACACAAAACAACAACAATGTGGCAAGCTGCTGCTGCATGGCATGGAGTTGGTTCTCACTCGTACCGGGTTTTCCCGGCTGTAAGTCGTCACAAGAACAGAACACTTCATCGTTCTCCCATGAAGCGGCTGGTGGATTCAAACTTCTGATCTTGCAGTTAACAGCCCAACACAGTACCCACTCCGCTATCAGGGCTCCTAACAATGAAACACAACACAAGATAAAGTAGACCTCCCACCGCTAGGTCTTCAGGGATCTCTGATGTGTCCAGAGACACCGAGGCTGAGGCTGGGCACCCAGTAGGTTCCCTGTGTGCTGACCCCTTCTGGCTCTGCTTACGTGTTACCTCCAACATACACCCCCAAGTGAGCCCCTCCCCCACCCCGTGACCAGCATTCTGGAACCCCATCTGTGCTGACCCCAGGCTTGAAGGTGACCTTGACGGCAGCAGCCTCGCCAGGTCAGCGGCTCAGAGCAGACACTGTCCATCCCTTTCTGGAGTCTGGGGTCCCACCTGCTAGGTCTCCTTGCGGTCACTTGTTGGCTCCAGGCCCACACACCCTTTCCTCTCTCCAGCCAATTCAAGGAAGTTTACTAAGATAAGCAAGCGCTGTGCACCCCGCTGTACCACCAGCAACAACCATCAGGAATGGTCACCTCAGAAGAACGTATTCGTCCAGCTTTGGAGACAGTGCTGCTCCAAGAACTATTGCAACAGGGCGGCCCCCAGACACGGGGCTCCCTGGGCCCTGCTCGGGGGTCTGCTGCCACTCTGGGCCCTGCTGTGAGCTCCTGGCTGTCCCCAATACCTGTCCTCCAGCCACCTGCTCATACCTCGTGTCTGCAGAGCATCCTGAGAGTGCGGGCACCCCACCTGGGGTGATAGCTCCCACCCTGGCTGCTCTGCCCAGGACCCTGTGGGTGGAACCACGGCCTCTCTCCCCAAGACACAATAAAAATGCCCCCTTGGTGGATCTACACCCAGCTTCCGCTCCGGCTACCTCTCCCTGTCCCCAGCCCCTCTCCTCAGCCATTCTCAGAAAAGGCCTCTGGGGCCGTGGCCGCTGAGCTCACACCTGCCAAGTTGGCACAGGGTCGGTCGTCTGGCTGGGTCACTGCCAGGCCAAGGTAGCATTGGAGGAACAGGGACCACTGGCTTAGATAAGATACGGGCTCTCGGAGGGCGTGGCATCTTCACACACGTGGGGTCCAGGAGATTGGTGGCGTGGCATCTTCAGACACACATGTGGGGTCCGGCGATTGGAGGGCGTGGCATCTTCAGACACGTGGGGTCCAGTCAATTAGAGGGCATGGCATCTTCAGACACGTGGGGTTCAGGAGATTGGAGGGCAGTGTCCTGAAGATGCGGGGAAAGGGTGAGGGAGGCTCGGAGCTGCAGCCCACAGGGGGAGCAGGACCTGGAGGGTACGGAGCTCAGAGGAGGCAGGTGGGACCCATGGTGGATTGGGGCACCCAGGGCACACCGTGAGGTGGGAACTGGCCTGCCAGTGATTCAGAATGCAGGTGGCTGTGGGTGGGCTGTAGTCATCAGTCATCTTTCCCCCATGGACCAAGGTGGGCTGGGTGATCCCAGACTTGAACCCTGACTCTCCTCTGCTCCCAGGAATCTCCCTGAATTTCCACAGCCTCCCCCTCCCAGTCTTGTAGATTTTCATGTAGCCTAGGTGGTCACAGTCCAGGCCCACCTCCCCATGAGGGGTTCCGTTCCATGCAAGAGGATGTCGGGGGACCCAGACAGCAGTGGTGAAAGCCAGTGGGGCTGGGAAATACGAGGGGTCTTTCAAAAGTTTATATAAAATTCCATTATCTTTCTATTCTATTTTTCCAGAAACTTTTCAAAGCCCTTGGTACATAAAGAACCTCTACGGGGCCAGTGTTACCTCGTCACCTCCCCATGGCCTCTGCTCCCAGTCTGCCTCCCAGCCACCCTGTCCATGAAGGTGGGTATCTTTCTGGAGCTGGGACCCGTGCCCCCCCACACACACACACACCTCTGGACAGGAGCCCCAGGCCTTCAGGTGCGGCTTCTACTGCTCCTCTATTGGAAAATCTTTTTGTTGGAAAATGGGTACATAATGATATAGAATAAATAGTGTATGAAGGAAAGATGAAGACAGATGATGCTGCATGGACCACACATTCACACAAGAGATGTTCTGGGGGAGCATGCACCTGCTGTGGCTGAGAGTGGGGGCTGGCCCCCCGGGTGTCCTGTTCTCGCTAATCCTGTCTTTTCCCACCCACTCAGCTTCCCCAAATCATCCAACCTTAAAAAACACCAGGTCACTGTCCCAATCCCGCCTGAGCAATGTGACTTTGTCTCTACTCTCTGGGGTGCCTGAGCCCCACACGACCACATCAACAGTGGACCTCAAGTCTGAGCCCCCATAGGAGAGAAAGGATGGGAAGAAGCCCAAACCCGGGGCAGGTGGGCAGCTCCGGGTCTCAGTGAATGAGTCAGAGAGAAGTCGGTATGCTTGTGAGGTACAGTCAAGTCCATTCCAGCTCATGGTGAGCTGTCCACTGTCCATGCAGGATACAACTACTCCATAGAGGATGGGCTCTTTTTGGAAGCAGCTCACCAGACAGAAGATCCTGGGTTCGAACCACTCACCTTTCAGTTGGTAGTTGGGTGCTTGGCCATCTGTTTTGTCCAGGACCTCTGTCCTGGAGACAAGTATGGTGAGACTTCCTTTCTCACACTTTGGACATGTTGTCAGGAGGAACCAGTTCCCAGAGAAGGACATTATGCTTGGTAAAGTGGAGGGTCAGCGAAAAGAGAATGCCCCCTAAGAGATGGACTGACACCTAGCAGCAGTGATGGACTCAAGCATAACACCACTTGTGAGGACAGCATGGAATCGGCAAATGTTTCGTTCTCTTGTGCACAGGGTCACTGTGAGTCGGCACCGATTTGTCAGCACTGGACCACAAGCTCAGTTTAAACCACAGAGTCTGCAGTTCAAACTCACTCCTCAGAAACCCTATGCAGGGTCAGAGGGACTCAATGACACTTAACAACAAAACAACACATGTCCGGTGGTTTTCGGGGAGACCTACCCCAGAAACATCAGGGCTCCATTCTAAGGACTGATTTACACTTGTGCTTTGTGGACATGGTTCTGTAGCCAGCCAGCCTTTGTTTCTCAGTTGACCCTGCCTGCTGGCCCTCCTCCACTCACACCCAGGAGTGGTGGACACATGTTCTCTCTGAGTGTCTTTGGAAGACTGAGTGTTGGCAAAGAATATTGAACATAAATGGATGCCAGAAGAACAAACAAATCTACGTTGGAAGGAGTACAGCCAGAGTGCTCCTTACAGATGGCAAGACTGAACCTCTCCTACTAGGATCATGGGGTCAAGAGGGGACCGTTCCTGAAAAGGGACAAACATAGCAACAATAGTGACTCACTGTGGATGTGGACCTTGATCACCTGGCTGAGGTCATGCTGGCCAAGTTTCTTCACTGGGAAGTGACTCTTGCCCCTTCCTTTCCACAAGGTGCGCATTGGAAGGGAATCGCTTTGCACAGCCACGCTTACGGAGTGGGGAGTTAGACTCCACCCCCTCGCGGGCAGAGCGGCTACATTAACTGTTGGGATTACTTCATAGTTTTTCCAATCTTCCTCACTCCTGTTACATTGTATATGCACGGATTCATTGTATACTTTAGGTTATAACTTAAAACTTCATGGCTTATTTTATCATTGAAAATATTCCAGTTTGGGCCCTTGGGAGCTCTTGCAGTTTGCGTCGCACTTGGCCTGCCTCTTTATTACTTCCCTTCTGTGTTGGTTCTGATTATGCTCCTACTTTCTGGTTCTCTAAGAGGTTCCAGGCTCATCTTGTAATTTTCCTGCTCCAGGCCTAGAATTAACTATTTCCCTACGGATTCCTGAAGGAGCTCTGGCAGTATAGTGCTTACAGTAGGGCTGCTGACTTCAAGGTCAGCAGTTCCCTAGGAGAAAGATGAGGCTTTTTGCTCCTGTAAAGCTTTATAGCTTCAAAAAACCTGATGTAGGGTCACGGTAAGTCAAAACCCACTCCACGGCACATCACCACCACCACAAGGGTCCCGGGCTTATTTTATAAGAGAAGGGTGTGAGAAACCAAGGGCTGGATTCTAGATATGTTCATCAATATTGGGGTGCCTTTATTTCTAAACCCTGTCAGTTGACAAAACAAAGAGACATATGTGTATATTACATGTGTGTATATTACATGTGTGTGTTACATGTGTGTATATTACATATGTGTATATTACATGTGTGTGTGTTACATGTGTGTGTCTTACATGTGCGTATATGCTTAACTGTCACTGTAGTAAGCTAACCATGAGTTCACATTGTTGTTTCTAACTAACCCATTACTGCATGATGCGCTGCACTGCAAAGTCAGTTTGAACCACAAGGACGGCGATTCAAGCTCACCAGCTGCTTTTCGGAAACCCTATATAGGGTTGCTATGGGTCAGAACTGACTCGACGGCACTTAACAACAACAACAACACAGAGATTACACCACACAGATCCTCCCTTGCTTATCTGCAACCTCCTTCTTCAACAGTTGTTGTTGTTAAGTACCATGGAGTCGGTTCCGACTCATAGCGAACCTGCACAGGGTTTCTGAGGCTGTAAATCTTCATGGGAGCAGAAAGCCTCATCTTTCTCCCACAGAACTGCTGGTAGTTTTGAACTGCTGACCTTGAGGTTGTCAGCCCGACTCGTAACCACTATGTGAGAAACTTGGATTCCATCATGCTCCATCCATTAGTTTAATTGCTCATTTCCAGTTTGCATGAATAATGGTCTCAGAACCATTGACCCATACACCCAGGGAAACAGCCTTATCCACTAGACTATAGTTTCTTTTCCTTTTTTTTTGCAGAATCCACTTGTTTCCAAGGTCATATACTCTTCAATGCAGTAGCTGGTGAAGTCTAAATAAATTCTGCAGAGTTAGAGAGTGGGGTTGTAGTAATATAAATTTCATGAATTTTAGGTGTCATAGATGGATAATATGCTGGACTGCAAAGTCAGTTTGAACCACATGGTTGGTAGTTCAAGCTCACCAGCCACTCCTTGGAAATCTTATACAGAGTCTCTGGGAGTCAGAACCGACTCAATGGCACTTATCAACAACAAAATAACCCAGAGGTTGGCAATGGGAACCCACATCCGCGCCACTTAAAACGCCCTGGTGATCTGCGTTGTTAGGGTGTTGGTTCTGACATATGATGACCCCCCGTGTGCAACAGAGGTGGGCTTCCTTGGGGTTCCAAGACTGTGATCTTTTGGAAGCAGATTTCCAGGCCTGTATTCCTAATCACCTCTGAGTAGATTTGAACCACCCATCTTTCAGCCAGTAGCCAAGCACTTAACCTTTGTGCCACCCAGGAACTTCGCTGCAAAGATTTGTCCTTGTTGATAGGTGCCACCAAGTCCGTTTTTACTTGTAACGATCCCATAAACACATCTGCCCCTGATGGTTTCCTAGGCTGTAACAGCTTGCCAGCTCTTTCTCCTGCGGAGCTGCTGGATGGCTTTGAACCGCCAACCTTGTGGTTAGCAACCGGGCACTTGACCTTCACCCTGCCAGGGCTCCTTGTTTAAGGACTACAGCCAAGCAGTTGGACCATGTGACGCATGGGCCACCGGGATTCGGAAGCTACTAGACTGCCATAGGTTTGGGTTTTGTTTGCTTTTTCTAACTCACCAGCTGCTCCTCAGAAACCCAATACAGGGTCACTATGAGTCGGAACCGACTTGATGGTGCTTAATGACAAGGTGAATGAGGTGCTAACACGTGGGGGACCTGTGTAAAGGGGACATAATACTTCTTGTACTGTTCTTGCAGCTTTTAATAGAATGAACTTATTTCAAAATGAGCATTTAAAGAAATAATAAACCCCTCAACCAAACATTACTTTTGCTTCTGCTTTGCTGTAAGGACGTAAGGGCCCCAACACCACACAAGCCCCTTAGCTGCACCCTTAACATTCTGAGAAGGACTATATTCCTCATTCATCTCTTCTACGTAGTAACAAACACACATTGAAGATGTTTTCTTTGATGAGAGCGTGGTCATTTGAAATGTGTTTTATAAATTTTCACATCTGTGATAAAACCATCTTCTTCTGTGTCATTAATTTCCAACTTAACTGTATGAAAGTCAGGGGATATGGTCTTTAAGATCTTGCAGAGATGATAGCATCTGGACATTCTGACCCAAATCAAAGTGCTGGGAGATCTGGTTCAGGCCTGAGTCCAACCTCTGAGCGCACGTGCCCTGCGGGGACTCAATTACCCTCAGATAAGATGAAGGAGCCCATCAGGTGTTTGGTTTATGAACCTTGAGCATTAAACAAACTGTTCTCTCATCTTGTCCTTCTGCCTCCACAGGCTGACCTTGGCCCTGTGTCCTGTGAGTCAGAGTCCCTCTCATGAAGAATGGGAGGCAGGGGAGCTAGATGGGTGGGCCCAGGTCAGTAGGCCCAAGTGAGTGAGTGGAGGAGGGTGGGTCCAGGTGAGTGGGCCCAGATGGGGAGGCAGGTGTCTCCCCCACCCCACCCACACATTGGCTGACATTCCCTGGGCTGCCTGCACCTCTTCTGCCGGCTGCTAGCTCAGAAGCCTGGAAGCCTTCCTGAAGCAGCTCCATCGAGCTCCTTCAGGGCCTGGCTCAGGTCTGCAGTGGTTCAGTAGGAGGCCAGAAAAGGGACCCTGGGGTGCAGTCCAAATGGAGACAAAGGATCAGAGGGTCAGGAGGACAGATGCAAATGAAGGCTGTGTCCTAGGAGTGGGATGAGAGGAGGGTGGGTAAGGATGAAGATGAGGTGTGGGCTCTGGGTGAAGGCTCTTTCTCTGACACCCCTCAGACCCCACTGTTGCCGTCATGAATACCCCATCCTGGCCTTCATCCTGTGGTCACCCGTGGTGTGTCAGAGACAAATAAGGCTGAGGGCAGAGCGGGGGCCAGGGCGTGGGGCTATGGTGACATGAGGACCCACAGGTGTGGATAGCAGTCATACTTACGGGATTTGTTTGTTGGCTCAGAGCAAAGACACACTTGGGGTGCAGGCTGCACTGGGTTGGTGTGAGCTGCATCACCCCGGGGGTGGCCACAATGAGCCTTGTGATCTTGACCCCCTCACACCCGCACGCCCCCAGGTGTGAGTTTACAATGCTACCAGTGCACCAAGACCAACAAAAGCGAGGACTGCCCAGTGACCTCGTGCAAGCCTCAGAACACCAAATGCTTGTCCTTCCATGTAGACGTCAAACAGGATGAGCCTGGGAGGGCACTTAGCGGCCCCAGGCTTCAGCTGTGAGGGGCACTGCTCCTGAGGGCCCCACCATGACTCCCCAGATGTGCTCCCAGACCCAGTAAGGAGCACGGACACAAGAGTAAGGGTCACCTCTGGCCATGAGCTCTCCCAGGGGGGACTGGGCAGGGCGGAAGAGCCCCCTCGAGGCCCTAGAGGCGTCCAGCACTGAGGTGGCTATGGAGACAGTG
>NW_006408519.1:52037739-52039354 GCF_000296735.1 Chrysochloris asiatica
TTCTCCTTAGCCCCTCCCTACACTGATTCCTTCCACCAGAGACCTCATCGGACTCTGCATTCCTTCCACCCTGGGCCTCATCAGACTCTGCGCACCACCAGAGCTGACCACAGGGCTGACCACCAGGCTGACCACTGGGCTAGAGCTGACCACAGGACTGGTACTGACCACAGGGCCAGGGCTGACCTCAGGGCCAGTACTGACCACAGAAACAAGGCTGACCACAGGACCAGGACTGACCACAGGACCAGGGCTGTCCTCAGGGCCAGGACTGACCACAGAAACAAAGCTGACCACAGGGCAAGGGCTGACCACGGGCTACAGCTGACCACAAGGCTGAGGCTGACCACAGGACTAGGGCTGGCTACAGGGCCAGGGCTTATCACAGGACCATAACCGTACACAGGACCAGGACTGACCAGGGCCAAGATTGACCACCAGACAAGGATTGTCTACTGGGCCGGGACCAACCACAGGACCAGGACCTGAGGCGGCAGGCAGAGAGGAGGCAGCCCCCCGAGTCCCATGTCCCCTCATCCTCATACAGCCCCCCATTAGTCCCACCTCCTAGACACAAGCCCCCATCCCCGCCTGTGTCCATCCCCTGCCCACAGTCCCTGGTTGCTTTAGGGCTGCCCTGGGTGGGGAACCAGTCAGTTAGAAAGCACAGTTTGCGTATTAAGATCATGCTCCTTAGACAAGACTGACCGATGGTATCTGAGCTAACTGGGCCCTGAACAGGACCGTCCAGCACTCCGATTTCAGTCAAAGTGTCCAGACGTCATCATCTTGTCAAGGTGTTTTGAGGGTGAGTCAAAAAGGATCGTTACAGGATCATAGAGACTTTTATGAAATAAAATGTCACAATGTAAAGCTATTGCTTCCCAGTTCATCTTCCATTGAGGCCTACATACTTCTGAAGACAGTGCTTCTACTTTACTAACTCTGCCCCCAAACAAGTCTACACTTTGGGATTGTAGCAGTTCTGGTATTCTTGAGGGACTCAAATCATGTTCCCTTTCAATGTTCTTTGAGTTTAGAAACAGAAGTCTGAAGAAGAAAGATCAGGACTGTAGTGTGGATAGGATAAGGTTTCCAACAAAATTGTACAACAGCCCCTTGCTACCCTCAAAGAAAGAGCAAGTGCGTTGTGATGGAAAACAGTTCCTCCCTGCAGCTCTCCAAGCCTTATACTCACTGATACAGCTTTCGATTTTCTTCTAACTTCTTCCTAATAAGCCCCCGTGAGTGTACTGTGTCCTTTGAGGAAATCTATCACCCATTGGAATCCCAAAAATATCTGCCATAACTTTCTGAGCTGATCTCTCGGCCTGGAATTGAGCTGGCCCAGCAGTTGCCCGTGGGAAGCCACTGTTTGGATAGGACCTTGGTATTTTGTTTTTAAGGCCCCCTATCAGGCCAATACAACAAAATGTGCAAAGATCTGGAATCAGAAAACTAAAAAGGAAGAACACGCTCAGCATTTCTCAAGCTGGGGAAACTGAAGAAAAAAATCCAAGCCTCAACTTTCGTTATTGAAAGATTCTCTGGGCAAATTATTGAACGATGCAGAAAGCATCAAGAGAAGATGGAAGGAATACTCAGAGTCATTGTA
>NW_006408519.1:52041314-52043109 GCF_000296735.1 Chrysochloris asiatica
AGTGGCAGCATCAATGGACTCAAGCGTGGCAACACTAGTGAGGTTGGCCCAGGATCGGGCAGTGTTTCGTTGTGTTGTACCTAGGGTAACTATGACTCGATGGCCCCTAACAACAACAGTCAGAGTAAGACAAATGTGTTACAGACAGAACTTGTCTGCAACCATCCACGAATCGCAAAGACCTATCTAAATATATTTTGTTTCAAATAAACCCGTGCATGTGCTAAAGCCCAAGAAGAAACGCTTTTTATTTACTTATCTTTTTATTTATTCTTGTACTTATCTCAGAGTATCTCTCTGGCTTCAAATACACTGCAGTTGGAAATTAATAAACAAGACAAATAGAATCTTGTTGTTGTCGTAGATGTCTTAGCTTTCTACACACAACAGAGCGAAACACTGCCAGGTCTTGCGACATTCTCACAATTGTTGTTACGTTTGTGCTCATTGTTCTTGCCATTGTATCAGTCCACCTCACTGGGGGTCTTTCTCGTTTTCACTGACCCTCCATTTTACCATGCCTGATATTCTTCTCCAAGGATTGGTCCCTCCTGACACCATGTCTGAAGTATGAGAGACAAAGTCTCTCCATTCAGCTTCTAAGGAGCATTCTGGCTGTCCCTCCAACAAAGATTTATTTGTTCTGCAGTCCATGATACTTTCAATATTCTTCTCCAACACCATAATTCAAATGCATTGTTTCTTCTATGGTCTCCTTAGTCATTGCCCAACTTTCACATGGCAAATGAAAATACAGTGCCACGGGTCAGGGGCACCTTAGTCCTCAAAGTGACATCTTTGCTCTTGAACACTTCAAAGAGGTCTTGTGCAGCAGATTTGCCTAATGCAACACACTGTTGGATTTCTTGACTGCTGCTTCCATGAGTGTTGCTTATGGATCCAAGTAAAATGAAGTCTTTGACAACTTCAATCTTTTCTCCATTTATCATGCTATTTATTGGTCCATATGTGAGGATTTTTGTTTTCTTTACATTGAGATGAAATCCATACCAAAGGCTATGGTCTTTGATCTTCATCAGTAAGGATTTTAAGTCCTCTTAATTTCCAGTAAGCACAGTTTTATTATCAGTTTTGCAAGTTGTTGATGAGACTTCTGCCAATCTTGTTGCCACATTCTTCTTCATGTAATATCCAGCTTCATGGATTATTTTCTCAGCATACAGATTGAATAAGTATGGTGAAAGCGTCCAACCCTGGAGCACACCTCTCCTGATTCTAAACCTCTAAATATCCCCTTGTTCTGTGCTAACAAGTGCCTCTTGGTCTATGTACAGGTTCCTTATGAGCACAATTAAGTGTTTCAGAACACCCATTCTTCACAATATTATCCTTAGCTTGTCATGATCCATACAGTCAAAAGCCTTTGCATAATCAATAAAGTACAAGTAAACATCTTTCTGGTATTCTTTACTTTCAGTCAAGATCCATCTGATGTCAGCAATGCTATTTCTAGTTTCACGTCCTCTTCTGAATCGAGCTTGAATTTCTGGAAGCTCCCTGTCCTACTGCAACCATTTTCAATTATCTTCAGCAAAAATTGACTTATGTATGACATAATGATATTGTTTGATGATTTCTGCATTCGCATTCCAACGGGTCATCTCTTTGGGGGATGGGCACAAATAATCAGTTGGCCAGGTGGAAATATCTTCCAAATTTCTTGGCATAGATTAGTGAGTGCCTTCAGTGTTGCATTATTTTACTGAAAGATTTCAATTTGTATTTTGTCAATTTCTGGAGGCTTGTTTTTTACTAGTGCCTTCAATGCACCTTG
>NW_006408519.1:52043834-52047543 GCF_000296735.1 Chrysochloris asiatica
GAGGAGGTAAAAGAGCTGAACAGAAAAGTTCAAAAGGGCAGCTCAAGAAGAAAAAGTCAGATATTAAAATGAAATGGGCAAAGACCTGGAGTTAGAAAACCAAAAGGTTTTCCCAAGCTGAAAGAACTGAAGAATCTTCTTACGTATGTGAAATTTTATGAAACACATTTCAAGTGACAGCATTCTTATAAAAGAAAGCATCTTAATTTAAATTACAAAAATAAGTAGGATAGATGAATGAGGAACATATCCCTTCCCAAACATTTGGGATGCAGTGAAAGTGGTTGTTTGTGTGGATGAACACAAGGCCATTATTCTGTTGAGGGATTCATTTTAAGTTTTCATTTGGAAAAAATTTCAGACTTATTCAAAGGCTGTACAAACAGTGCCCAGATTCCCCAAATGCTAACACCTTACACCAGAGCCCTGGAGGCACCATCATTCAGCACTCACCTGCTAACTACATAGTTAATGGTTCCAACTCACCATGTGAGCCAGGCCCAAATTCAACCCAGCAGCACTTAACAGTAAGAGCAGGTGCCAACGCCCCATGAGTGGTGCACATGGTTTCTTGTTGGGTACTGATAGGAAGGTTGATGGTTCAAACCCACTGAGCACCACCATGGGAGGGAGGCTTGACGATCTGCTCCCATAAAAGGCACTGCCATTGGGCTCTATCACGTGGGGTCCCTGTTAATCACAAGCACACCTGACTTAACTACGGCACACTTATCAAAATCACAAAGTGAACATAAACAAAACACATTTTCTAGCCTACCGACCTTATTGAAATTTTACCAACTACTCACCTAAGTTCTGATGTGGCACTCTCGGATAAAGCACTGGACTGCAACGTCGGTTTGAACCACAAGGTTAGCGGCTCAAACTTACCAGCTGCTTCCTTGGAAACATATACAGGGTTGCTATGAGTCAGAACCAACTCTACAGCACTTAACAACAACAACACCCCCCTAATGCCTCCTGCAGCCAAGCATCCACCCCGGGGTCATCTGGAGCAGGTCCCAGGACTTGCCCCGGTGACCTTGACAGCTCTGGAGAGTAATGGCCAGGTCTTCCATACAAGCACTGCTCTAGCTTGCTGTTTACTCCTGGGTAAATTCAGCCGGTGCATTTGGGCTCAGTTCCCTCAGAAATGGGACTGTATCTTCCCAACGGTCATACCAAGGGTCTTTGATGTCCATATGTCCCATTTCTGTGAAGTTAACTTTCATCATTTGACTAAACTGATACTGACCAGATCTTTCCATCGTAAAGTTACCATGGATACCAGTTGCAGACTTTGGGCCCATAGACTGAGTAAGGCTGTGTGCCTACAGGCGGGAGACTGCCTTGCAGAATGTGCCCTTTGGACATTTAAATGAATGTAGATTTTGGTTTTGTTTTGTTTTGTATGTGTGCATAAAATATTTTTGCATTCTTCATTTCTGAAATATAAGATGAAAATGTGGCCAGTGTGTTTTTGGTTATATATATTTCAATTATATTATGTGAGGTGCAAGTATGAATTTACAGTGCTCTTTATTTAGAGATTATGTATATGGTTTATAGGTGCCAAGTTGACAAAGGGTGGACTGTAATAGTTAGAATTTAGGATTCCCAGTGGTTTGGAAGTTGAGATGTGCTTAGTCCCATGGTGAAATCTAATACAGCATAGTTAAAAACTAACCATCACAAACTCTAAGATGATTGGTTATGAGCAGGAATAGTTAACTCCATGATGATTGGCTATTGGCAGCCAATCAATTAAAAGGATGTTTTCTTGGGGGTGTGGTCTGCTCCTAATACAATGGACATGCAGGAAAAGCTTGCTCCTTTCCTCTGGGGACCAGGGACTCTACAATCATGAGCCCTTTCCTTGATATAAACTTCTCTATATATGTGTGTGCATGTGTGTATTTCAGTGGGTTTGTTTCTCTAGAAAACCCAGCCTCAGACAATGTGGTTATATCCTTCTTCTTACCTTGCTTAAGGTGACATGACTAGTGTCTCGTTTGCCCTGTTTTTGGACATGGAGGAGTGGATTTGGGTTGGGAAGGTGAAGAAACCCATTGTGCATCTTAGTCACACACGGGGGCAGCCACAGGACTTAGAGGCACCCGTGACCGAGGGAGGTGGTGACACACCAACAATCTCCCAACTTCCCTCCTTTTGCTATGTCTTGGGGCACAGGGTCATTCCCATCCACCTGGGGCATGTGATGGCTCTTGCACTCCCATATTAAAAAAGTGAATCCCTTCCTCCAAGTGACCTCTTGATTCTGAGTTTGGGCTTTTCTTGTATTTGGCACAATAACCAGTCCCCAGCGTTTTCAGGGAGCATTTCTTGAAAAGTCTGCATGATTAGGTTGGGTGGTATGAGCCATGTAGTTGTTAAATGCCATCTAGTTGGTTCCAACTCATAGCAACCCTGTGTAGGGTTTCCAAGGCTGCAAATCTTTGTGGGAGCAGAAAGCCTCATCTTTCTCCTGCAGAGTGGCTGGTGGGCTCGAACCACAGACCTTGTAGTTGCAGTCCCATGCTTATCCTATAGAGCCACCATGCTCCCTAGTGTGTATGGCTGTTATTTTAACCCATAGGGTGCTTCTGATTCGTCCACGAGGATTTGAAATCCCCAATGACATTTACGGCACAGTCCTTAAGTTCGGGGCCCCGCTGGTGTAAAGGCTGACACCCCACATGGGCGGCCTAGGGTACCTCCAGCTCGAAGAACAAGTGACCCCTCAGTTTGCAGGACAAGAGGAAGCCCTTCTCCTAGGTGGACTTTCTTAAAGAGGAGAAAACGTGAAAACAGAGAAGACGTTAATAAACAAGCCATCTTATCTCAGTAAATTTATACTTGGTCCCAGTTATGAGGGTGCAAGTGGAGGAGCCAACTGGTGCTCTTCTTGCAGCTGCTGGTCTTTAAGTAGTATGCACGTTCCCAGGAAGTACTTGTGGAGAGGGGTATCTGAGGAGCAAGACATTAGGAGAGAAGTAAATTGATTAAGAGTCTGTAAGGTGGACCAAGGCTCTCAGCCACTCACATTTGTGAACCCCAGTCAGAAACGTAGTCTGGAAAAGGCTTCCTATAAGATTGGTATTCGCCCACATACCAACACAGAGGAGCTCGATTTGAGCCTGCTTCTGGGACAACTCTCATTCTGAGGTGGCCAAGGGGAAGTACCTAGTCCCAAATTAGTCTCCTGACAAGTTTTTGTCAGCGTCTTCTATAGGGGGAGGTTCATCTTGGTTTTCTCTCCAGAGATGTGCAGCTGCCATCCTAGTGGGCGAAGTCTCGAGTCTCCAGCCAACTGCTCTCTGGAGATCTTCAGAGGAGCACTTGGGTGTGAACATCTTCAGCTCAAGCTGTGAGACTCAGCAAGGACAGGAACCAGGCTGTCACCTTAGCAGCTTTCTTAGTGCAACAGTTTCCTTCCGCTTCTGTGGTGGTGTTTTTGTCATGGTATGAGCCCTACATACAGGTACTGTGGCTGGTCCTTGGACGGCCTCCAATAGGTGAAAAATGGCTCAGACACTTCAGGTCATGCATGAGCAAAGAAATCAATCAAAAAGATCCCACTAGTCAACACCCTTAGCCCAGGGGGATGACTAGGCATGCCAGTCACCATGGGATCAGATGTCCTTAAAGGTTAGAAACCCAGCTATCTGTGTGATGCTATCACACATGGGAGGGATCAGATGCCCGTAAA
>NW_006408519.1:52047678-52057250 GCF_000296735.1 Chrysochloris asiatica
GTTGGGATGTGGGTATCCATGGGATGCTATCACACATGGAAAGAGCCCTAGTGGTGCAGTAGGTTAAGCAGTGGGCTGCTAACTCACCAAAAGGAGGAAGATGCGGCAGACAGCTTATGTAAAGATTTTCAGCCTTTGAACAGCCCGTGGGTTGTCACGAGTCAGCGACAGTGTGCTTGAGGCTTTGTGGCTGTGGTGGCTCCGTGGTAGAATTCTCACCCTCCACACGGGAGACCTGGGTTTGAGCCCCGGTCAGTGCATCTCAGGCCATCTGATGAACAGGTGCCACGGAGCTTCCAGAGTAAGACTAGAACAAAGGCCTGGTCCTCTGCTTCCCAAACCCGCCCATCTGAGCAGCAGCCAGCTGTCCTGGGAGGGGCCAGTGGATCTGGAGTGCCTGAGGGCTGCAGACAGCTCACGCTTAGCTACACACTGAAACACTGGCAATCCAAATAGACCCAGAAGTACCTCCAAAGAAAGGCCTGGTGACTGACTTCCGAAAAACCAGACACCGAAAACCCTGTGGAGCACACGTCTGCCCTGACACATTGGGGGTCACCTTGAGTTGGAGTCACAGACGGGTGTCTCTAACCCTCAAAACACCACACACAGAAAAGGTCTCTGTCTTTTCTGGTTTTCAATGGCTTGGAAAGGCCAGTGGCTTTGTCCTCCCTGCAGTAGGTCAGGTAAGGGGGCAGTCTCTAGACATGCTCTCTGGAAGCATCCCTGAACACAAGTACTGGATCATCCAAGAAACAGTGAATCCCATAGACAGGACGCACCTGGTGTGGTGGTCTCTCAGCAGCTCAGGTGCAGGCTGCTGTTCCCTGAAGGATAAGGAGGGTCCTACCAAGCTGACTGGTTCACAGCTGACAGCCATGCTGTAACCAATGTTATACATTTATTGATGCAATTAATGGGAGGGGGCTTTTCCTAACAATGACCCCTGGATCCGAAATGATCTGGAGATGCTGATTTGAAGTCCTCCATGAATGTGACACCTTTGAATACTGGCCAAAAAAAAGGACCTGAATTTGGTCTTGGGAAATCGACACACTGAATTAAAGGTCTAGTTGAGGCTTCAGACCACTGCAGAGCTCAGGATGGGACCCCTGTCTCCCTCAGCACCTTCCGTCGCAGAGGCAGGGCCCACACCTGGACCTCTGGTGCCCCCTGAGCTGACTGTAGAGTCTGACTCTGCCTAAGGGGGTGGGTCCCTGCCCTTGGGGGTCTCGGGGTTTGGTCGCCCCAGCAGGAGGTAGCTGGGGGCAGTGTGGCAGCCCTTAGAGCAGATGGGACCTGGGCAGGCAGGCCCTTTCTGGGATCAGTCTTGGTACCAGATGCACCAGGCTGGAACTGTCCTTCCCTAAAGCCTGGGACTAGTCAGGTGGGTCACTGTCCCTGAGGGGTGTTGTTCCAAATCATAGCGACCCTGTATATGGTTTTCGAGGAGTGGCTGGTGGCCTTGAACCATCAACCTTGTGGTTCAAACTGACCTTGCAGTCCAGTTCATTAACCCACAGTGCCACACCAGGACTCCTCAAGGGACAATGGGGGTGCAAATGGGAACTAAAGGGATCGATCTAGCAGGAGGGACAGAGTGAGTAGGGGGAGGAGAGGGGTAGAAGCGGAGCAAGCACCCTTAGGCTGGGTGGTGGAGATCAGGAGACGTCCCCTAGGGGTGTCACATCCCAATCGCTCTCAGGAGGTCTAGAGAATTAGTCTTACGTCAAGTCGCCGCATCTCAGTCACACACGAACAATAGGCATTCGCTTTGTTGTTGTTGTTGTTAAGTGCCGTCGAGTCGGTTCCGACCCATAGCGACCCTGTATAGGGTTTCCAAGGAGCTACTGGTGAGCTTGAACCAACCAATTCAATGTCTTTGTAGTTCAATGTCTTTGCAGTCTGTCTGGCACATTAACCCACAGTGCCACCATTTAGAAGCTCTTTGCTGCAAAGTGAAAGTGCATGTCAGAGAGAAGCAGGTCTGTCTTAGCGAGTGGAGGAGACCCTGTGGGGTTGGGATGCACTGGCTTGTAAAGGCATGGGGTCTCTTTCTTCAGCAGTGTGCTGATACATATTAATTAGGAGGCGTGGTATGTTGAATATTCATGGATTTTTTTAGTAAAGGGGTGCAGGGCCAGAAGAAACATGGAAGCATATCTGGAATACTCAAGGACAGAACATGTGGTCCAAGGAAAAGAACTCAGGGACATGTGTTGTCACGAGCCCTTCTGGAAGGATGTGCTTGAGAACAAACTACACGAGACTTTGACACAGATGGGTGTGGAGGAGCAAGCATAAAGTCCACGTAGCATTGCGTCTATCTGTGGGCCAGAGAGCGCTAGTGAGATACGTGATGATGGCGTGTCTGGTGACACCGCTATAGCAAATATGAAGAGAGATGCAACCAGCGGCTGAGTCACCTGTCAGCATGGTGGCGTAGTAGTGTACAATCCACCCATCACTCTTCAGGAGAAACATGGCGCTTTCTGCTCCCGTAAAGGTTTACAGCTGTGGAAACACTATACAGGGTCACTATGAGTTGGAACCCACTCACGGCACACGACCATCGCTACCATGGTATGCACCAGCTTGCACTGAGCAAGGTACACATGAACTTAATTGTGTTTATTTGTTAATCTGTGGTGAGCAATTTCCAATGGGCTTTACATCTTTGGTGTGGTGGAGGGCAGGTGAAATTGTGCACTGCAGATTGGTGGAAATGCACAATTAGACCCATGTACTTCTGGTGTGGCACTGTAGAATCAGCACTAGACTGTGGACCACAAGGTCAGCAGTTCAAACCCAAACTGACTCAGTGGCACTTAACAACAACAACATCATGCTTATTGAGTAACACAGCCCTGAATACACCAATGGGTCTTCATCAGCTGAAGCAATAGAGGAAGTAGAGTCAGGGACCAAATAGGAGTCTAGCTGACTCCATGAACAAGAGCCTCTTTTGTCATTGTTGTTGTTGTTAAGTGCCGTCGAGTCAATTCCGACCCATAACGACCCTGTATAGGGTTTCCAAGGAGCAGCTGGTGAGCTTGAACCATCGACCTTGCAGTTTAAATGGCTTTGCAGTCTGGTGCATTAACCCACAGCACCATACTAGGACTCAAAAGTAGACGATGCCCAGCTACCATTACTGAGCATTTTGATCAAAGAGTCTATAGAGGAATCCTGATCCAAAGAGGGCGGAGAGAATAAAGAACAGAATTTAAAATTCTTTATGGAATCCAGACTTTCTGGAGTCATTGAGTCTGAATGAACCTTTGACTACTGCCCTGAGATCACCTTTAAATTTTAAACCTTAAACCAAAACTATCTCCTAAAGTCTTCTGTGGACACAAAAAAAGCTTACTTTAATTAGAAAAGGACATCATCTTTGAGCACTGTACTGAAAAAAAAAGTATCTGTATGAGATTAAATTGACAATAGCAACTCAGAAGGTTGCTGGGAAACCAGGGAGACAGTGAGTTGAAGATATTGATGGTAGAACGATGTGGGAAAGGATGATGGAAATAAAAGCAAAACTTAAAGAATGTAACCATTATAACACAATCGTACGCGTAGAAACTTTGAGATAGTGCACACTTTAACCAAAATGAAAATAATTACAATGTAAAAAAAAAATGAGCTTTTATTATTCTCAGTACTATATTGCTGGTGATGACTTTGGTATATTTTTCTCAGGCTATTGTGCGCTATGGGTCGGAACCGACTTGACGGCACTTAACAACAACAACAACAATTGTGTGTATAATAAGGAATAAAATTAGGGAGTAAATTATTAGCGATCTTAATTCTACCAGATTCTAGAACACAGAACTTTTAAAAATAACAATAATAAAAAAGTCTGCTGTCCTCATTTTGAGTTAGACAAATCCGTTTAAAAATCATGCCATTTTACTCCCTTTCTCTGCGGAATCACCATGGCGGCCGGGACCCTGTACACATACCCTGAAAACTGGGGAGCCTTCAAGGCCCTCATTGATGCTCAGTACAGCGGGGCTCAGGTCCGCATGCTCTCCGCACCACCCCACTTCCACTTTGGCCAAACCAACCGCACCCCTGAATTTCTCTGCAAATTTCCTGCCGGCAAGGTTCCAGCGTTTGAGGGTGCATGGATTCTGCGTCTTTGAAAGCAATGTGAGCAATGAGGAGCTACGGGGCAGCACTCCCGAGACAGCAGCTCAGGTGAGCTTTGCTGACAGCGACATAGACCCCCAGCCAGTACCTGGGTGTTCCCCACCTTGGGCATCATGCATCACAAGGAGCAGGCCACAGAAAATGCCAAGGAGGAGGTGAGACGAATTCTGGGACTCATGGATGCTCACTTGAAAATGAGGACTTTCCTGGTGGGTGAGCGTGTGACCCTGGCTGACATCACAGTTGTCTGTACCCTGTCATGGCTGTACAAACAGGTCCTCGAGCCTTCTTTTCGTCAGGCCTTCCCCAATACCAACCGCTGGTTCCTCACCTGCATTAACCAGCCCCAGTTCCGGGCTGTCTTGGGGGAGGTAAAGCTCTGTGAGAAGATGGCTCAGTTCAATGCTAAAAAGTTTGCTGAGAGCCAACCTAAGAAGGACACCCCACGGAAAGAGAAAGGTCAGCAGGAGAAGAAGCAGAAGGCCCAGGCTGAGAGGAAAGAAGAGAAGAAGGCCGCGGCTGCTGCCCCTGAGGAGGAGATGGACGGATGTGAGCAGGCACTTGCTGCTGAACCAAAGGCCAAGGACCCCTTTGCTCACCTGCCCAAGAGGACTTTTGTGTTGGACAAATTTAAGTGCAAGTACTCCAATGAGGACACGGTCTCTGTGGCACTGCCGTATTTCTGGGAGCACTTTGAAAAGGATGGCTGGTCTTTGTGGTTTTCTGAGTACCGCTTCCCTGAGGAGCTCACCCAGGCCCTCATGAGCTCCAACCTCATCACAGGAATGTTCCAGAGATTGGACAAGCTGAGGAAGAATGCCTTTGCCAGTGTCATCCTCTTTGGAACCAACAACAACAGCTCCATCTCTGGAGTCTGCGTCTTCAGAGGCCAAGAGCTTGCCTTCCCGCTGAGTCCAGATGGGCAGGTGGACTACGAGTCCTACACGTGGGGGAAGCTGGATCCTGGCAGTGAGGAGACACAGATGCTGGTGCGAGAGTACTTTTCCTGGGAGGGAGCCTTCCAGCATGTGGGCAAAAGCTTCAACTAGGGCAAGGTCTTCAAGTCAACGCCATGTCCTTCGTTCATCACCTGGCTGCCTGCGTCTGCCCCTCAGGGAGATGGGGGTCATTAAAGGGAACTGAACATTGAAAAAAAAAACATGACATTTTATATCCCCAGAACACAGACATGTTCTTGAAATAACTAACACTTCAAACTGAAAAAAACAAAAACAAAAAAAACCCCAGAGGTTCTTGGGGAAACAACTTACTCCGTACGCTATCTCATACACACACACTCTTATACGCACACTCACACCCACATACTCACACTAAGTCTCTCATACAGCACAGATCCTCTCAATAGCTCACACTCACTCTTGCACACTCACCCCCCACACCCACACTCCCTCATGTTTTCACACTCATATATTTCACATCCATACTCTCACAGAACACCCACACATTCACACCCATCTTGCTCTCTGTTGCACCCCGAGGCTGGTACTTGACACTTAGACCCCCCCCCCCCAGTAAAATGAATCACTAAGTTCCTCCCAGCTCTTCTGATCACACTTCTCTTATGACCCTGAGTTATGCCCACCCCTTACCCCCTCCACTGCCCCCTTCTCCTGGAACTGGAGGGAGGGAGCAGATCTTTCCCACCATTCACTTTGCTTTCCAGACCAGAACCCTAGTGATGTAAGGATGAAGCCCCTATTGGGAAATGAAGAAGCAGAAGAGGTGGGGAGAATTGGGGCCTGGGGGTGGGGGAGGTTCTGCCCAGTCCCCTTCTACCAGCCAACAGCTCCTGATGCCATATGTGCTTGTGCCATGCCTCACCTGGGCCTCCTGACTGAGGACTCAGGTCCCTGTCCCCAGAAGACTCAGGCCTGCAAGGGCTGGACCCAAACCCATCAGAGCAGGCAGGAAGCTCCCTCAGGACGATCCAGGGACTGAGGCAGGATGAAGAAGGGCAGTGGGTGTGGCCTCAGGAGAGACTTGGAAGGATTTAGGGGAGGGAGCTGCAGCAGGACCCGTAGGGTACCCTGAGCTCCTCCCCACCCCTTGGAGCTGGCATGTTCCCACTTCCCAGATACAGAAACAGGGTTCAGAGAGACATGGAACTTGGCCAGAGCACCCCCACTCACGTGGACAAGGAGCACAGGAAAGACTCAGAGGGTTCACCACTGGGTGCACATGAGCTGCAGAACTGGGCTGCTCTGGAGCAGCAGGGGAGGGGCTCAGCACCCACTGATCAGGAGGGGAGGGGCTGAGCGAACCCAGCATCTGCTGAGCAGGGGACCCTGGGAGATCAGCCCATATGCCCATATGCCATTGATCCCAAAGACCAACCCAAGGGGCCTCACTGCTGCAGAGCCTGCAGAGAGGGGAAGCCACCCAGTCGGATTTCCAGGTGACCTCCAGCCACACCCAGAGGCCTACTGGGGTGTGGCGGGTATGAGGGGGCACCTGAGAGCAGTTTCTACTCACCATCACATTTCCCACTGTCAGCTGTGAGTTAAAACTGAAATTCAGCAAGTTAAAACGAATTGCTGTAGGTGCTATTTTCCATATCTACCCCTCTGCTCATCAGTGGCCTCATGAGACAGACTAGACCTGTCAGAATAGAGCCACATTGAGGGTTCAAACCTTTCCGACTTAGGGTTTGAACCACTTTCCTTGTGGTTGTTGTTGTTGTTGTTGTTAAGTGCTGTCGAGTCGGTTCTGACCCATAGCGACCCTGTACAGGGTTTCCGAGGGTGTAAATCCTTACGGGAGTAGAAAGCCTCATCTTTCTCCCGCGGAGCGGCTGGTAGTTTCGAACCGCTGACCTTAAGGTTTGCAGCCCGATTCGTAACCACTACGCTACCAGAGCTCCTTTTCCTTGTGGTTAGCAGTCCATATATAACTTATCCTATAGCGCCACACCCTGAGGACTCCAAGAACTCACTGGGTTGACTATTAATTAATGAGAAAAAATAAAATGGTTCTTAATAGATGATGAAAATGGTATTTCTTCTAAACTCATCAGTCATTCCTACTTTAAAAAAAAACATTATTGAAAATATGAACAAAGAGTTTAAGTAGAATAAAACCTGGTTTTCAAATCCAACAGCAAACGTAAATTTCCTGAAACATAAAAGCTTTTCCCATTAACTCAGACACACAGGGTCATAGTTACTATTCAGTGATGCTTCAGAGGGCCCAGCCAATCCAGTGCTGCTGTTAGGGGCTGTCAGGTCGATTCCAACTCATAGTGACCCCTGCACAACAGAATGGAACACTGCCTAGACCACCGCCATCCTCACAGTCGCTTCTATGCTTGAGCCCATTGATGCTGCCACTGAGCCAATCCATCTTGTTGGGGTCTCTCTCTTTTGCACTGACCCTCCACTTTACCAAGTATGATGTCCCTGTTGTCTTCAGGGATTTGTCCCTCCTAATATATGTCCAAAGTATAAGAGACAAAGTCTGGTCATCTTGACTTCTAAGGAACATTCTAGCTGTACTTCTTCCAACACAGATTTGTTTGTTCTTCTGGCAATCCATGGCACTTTCAATATTCTTCTCCAACACCATAACTCAAAATCATCAGTTTTTCTATGGTATTCCTTATTCATTGTCCAACTTTCATACACATATGAGAATGCTGAAAATAGCATGGCTTGGGTCGGGTGCACTTTAGTCCTCAAGCTGACATCTTTTCTCTTGAACACTTTAAAGAGGTCTTGTGCAGCAAATTCGCCTGATACAATATGTCGCTTGATTTCTTGACAGCTGCTTCCAAAAGTGTTGATGGTGCATTGAAGCAAAATGAAGTCTTTGACAACTTCAATCTTTTCTCCATTTATCACGATGTTATTTATTGCTCCAGTGATGAGAACTTTTGTTTTCTTTACATTGAAGCTGAGATCTTTGATTTTCATCAATAAGTGTTCTAAGTTGTCTTCACTTTCAGCAATCATAGTCGCATCATCTGCATAAAGCAGGTTGTGAATGAGTCTTCCTCCAATCCTGATGCCACATTCTTCTTCATATAATCCAGCTTCCCAAATTACTTGCTCCGCAGACAGATTGAATCAGTATGGTTAAAGACTACAACCCTGGTGTGCATCTTTGCAAATTTCAAACCATTCAGTGTTCCCATGTTCTGTTCGAACAACTGCCTCTTGGTCTATGTGCAGGGTCCTCATGAGCACAATCAAGTGTGTTTTGGAATATTCATTCTCTGCAATGTTGTCCATAGCTTATCATGATCCACCAATTGAAAGGCTTTCAACTGCATGGACTATGACAAGTTATGGACAACGTTGGGAAAGAAGAAAAAACAAAATTAGTTTCATGTATAGGTTATGTTGTCTGAGGTCTTGAAAATCTAAGAGAGCTTGGAAACTATGCATCACCAAAAATTGATCATATGAAAGTTCAACTTGAAGATGAAAAAAATTAAAATACATCCACCAAAGCCAAAATATGACCTTGAGTATGTAGTTGCTGTTAGATACTGCTGAGTCGGCTCCAACCCTTAGCGATCCTAGGTGTAACAGAAGGAAACACTGCCCGGTCCTGCACCATTCTCATGTTGTTATGAGAGTCATTATTGCTGTCTCTGTGTTAGTTCATCTCCTTGGGGTCTTCCTCTTTTTTGTTGACCTTACATTTTTCCAGGCATGAGGTCCTTCTCCAGAGACTAGACCCTCCTGACAACACGTCCAAAGTATGAGAGACAAATAGCCATCCTCGACTCCAAGGAGCATCCTGGCTGCACTTCTTCCAAGATAGATTTGTTTGTTCTTTGGTAGTCCATGGTACTTTCGATATTCTCTGACACCATCATTCAGATGCACCGATTCTTCTGCAGTCTTCCTTATTCACTGTCCAGCTTTCACATGCAGATGAGGCTATTGAAAATACCATGGCTTGGGTCAGGTGCACCTTAGTCCTCAAACTGGTATCTTTGCTCTTGAACACTTTGAAGAGGTCTTTTGCAACAGATTTGTCCAATGCAATATGTATTTTGATTTTTTGACTGCTGCATCCATGAGTGTTGGTTGTGGATCCAAGCACAGTGAAGTTTTTGACAACTTTAATCTTTTCTCCATTTATCATGATGTTGTTTACTAGTCCAGCTGTAAGGATTTTAATTTTCATTACATTGAGATGCAATCCTTACTGAAGGCTACCACCTTTGATCTTCATCAATATTTCCAGTCTTCGTTGCTTCCAGCAAGCAAACAGCATATTGAGGGTTGTTATTTGAATCTTCCTCCAATCCTGATGTGATATTCTTCTTTATATATCCAGACCCTCAGATTATGTGCTCAGTATACAGACTAAGTGTGGTAAAAGAATACAACCCTAATGCACACCTCTCCTGATTTTAAACCATTCAGAATCCCCTTGTTCTGTTT
>NW_006408519.1:52064425-52082545 GCF_000296735.1 Chrysochloris asiatica
GGAGGCAGAGATTGGGACAAGGAGAGGGGGAGCGGCTGAGGACTCTAGATTCATCAACTAAGAAGAGAAGGACTAAGAACTGGTGGCCAGGAGCAGATTTGCAGAATGTGCCCTTTGGAGATGTAATTTATTATATATGCCTGAGTGGGGTTTTTTGTATGTGTGTTTTCTTAAAAAAAAAAAAGCTAAAGTGGATAAAGAGAAATACTTTTAACTGATAAAAAAAAAAAAAAAAAGATGAATGGAATACACAGAGTCACTTTATCAAGAAGAACTGGCCAGGAGGTAGCGCAGAATCAAGAACCAATAGTGAAAACCAAGGCACCAGAATGAATGAAACACCAATTGAGGTCCTTCAACCAATGGATACAATACTAAAAGCGCTCACCCTTCTATGCCAAGCAATCTGGCAGACAGCTGCTACCTGATCAACAAAGTGGAGAAGATCCAGATCTGTGTCCATTCCAAAGAAAGTTGCTCCCGCAGAAAGTGGAAAATATCAAATAATGTCTCTGATATCACAGTGTTGCTGAAGATTTCATTCAAGAATGGTTGCAACAGTGTATCAACAGGGAACTGGCAGAAATCCAGGACAGATCAGAAGAGGATGTGGAACAAGGGACACCCTTACCGATGACAGATAGCTCTTTGCTGAAAGTAGACAATATCAGTTTGCTTGTGTTTTATTAGCTGTGCAAGGGCATTCAATTGTGTGGATGAAAACAAATTATGAAAAACATTGCAAAGAATGGGAATCAGTTCTGACTCATAACAATCCTATTAACAACAGAACAAAAGACATCCCTGCAGTGGAATTAGGAAGTCACATAGCAAAGCCTCCCGACCCTTGGATGTCGCTGTATGCCTATGTCATCCAAGTAAGATGACCAAAGACAAGTATAGGGTAGGGTGCATGCACCATTCCTCTAGAGGGGGTGGCAGCAGGGGCAGAGAACTCTGGTGAGTAGTGAGGCAGGCCCCCCCCCCCGGGACAAATCTGCAATGAGTTCTGGGGGGGTCTTTTAGGGTGCCCCAGCCTGCTCCTCAGCCTCCATGTGATATCCCTTATTAGCCCCCATTCCAGTGACTTCTATAGTCAGCTTTCAAGAATCCAGTGAACGTACAAGTGTAGTGTGCGCTCAGTCTACAAACTCAGCTGAACAAGAAAAATAGCCTTTGTCTCTATAACCTTTTATTGCTATCCTTAGCCTACCAGTGACAGAAACATGTTCTCTTACCAACGTGGCATTCTCAGCTCCTTTCCCAGAATGCAGCGGTGGCCAGATTGGGCAAACTTGTTTGTTTCACACATCTGTTGAAACCCCCATTGGCCCATAGGCTCCCTGGCCATCACCCGATGCACACCGGACAGTCTTCCTCTTGTTTACGTGCTGGTCCAGGCTGAAGGAAGCCACTCAGTTCCTTGTTTGTGTACCACGCTAGCCCCCACCACCCTCACCCATCTCCCTTTGAAGTCTTGCCCAGGTAGTCTGCCCTTAGCAGCGCCTCTCTCCTTCCTCCTGTCATCCAGGGGTAGTGTTTGTAAGCTGCCCTGGAGTCAGCCCCATTGATGGAGACCCATGTCCAGCCCTGCAGCAGCCCTGTGATTGGCTGCAGATTGGATGTTCTTCTCCAGAGGACCTTCTCTTCCTAATACAAAGGCAGTCTCTCCTTCTCTCCCTCCCACTGCTTGTCTTGAAATATTTTGAAGAGCTCCACCTCCCAGCCTCTCTCTGTAGATGTTTGCCTCAGAGCCCAGTAAGGTAACGAGTTTAGGCTTTTGAAAACACAAACCCAGGAATGTGAGGGCTTCATGGGAAGCAGCCCTCAACCCTCCCTGAGGCAGCACACATCCTGGTCCACCTGCTTAAACGAGGGGTGGATACGGGTACACATGGAAAGAATGACACTAAGGAATTAAATAACATTAGCTCACCATGCCAGAAAGGACTGAGTTCCAGAGAAGAGGAAAATGTCATTCACAATACCACAAAAGTTGTAAATTACCTAGAATCCATATATCAAGGATGATGAGAGAGCCACACAGAGAAAGCGACAATACTGTGTACCGAGGGACATGATTTAGGAAGTGAATGCATAATGATAGAGCACACCATGGTTCTGACCAGAGAATTGTAAAGAGTAAAGACATCAACCCTCCCAACTTTACATCCCAGAAAGTGAACATGCAGTCAAAATTCTAAGAATGCTGTTCTGGAATTGTGCACATTGATCCCAAAATTGATCTGTGTGAATACCTTCTGACAAGTAACAATGGTTTTTCAAAAAGAATACTGACAGGGTAGTGTATTACACAAACAACGCAAAGGTTCTATGAATTTATTTCAAACCCCACACACCCCACACGTGTTTGTTTCCTATGTGCACTAAGACTATTGTATGAATATGCATTTTATTTACATGGGCACATTGCATGCAGGAAAAAAAAATACAGTACTTGCCTTGCCAGTTATTGAATATACTGCAAAGCTGTCATAATCAAAACTGCATGGTACCAATCTGGTAATAAACTGAGTAGTGATCTCCAATGAGGAACAGGTAGGCAGAAGCATCCAGATATATATGGGAATGTGTTATGTTACATAGGTGGCATTTTAAATCAACGCAGGAAGGCAGGATGGGGTATTTAATAAATGACATGGAAAATGCTAGCCATTAACTTAGAAGAAATATCTACCTCATAACACTTCATAAATAAACTCCATATGGATTGAATATCGAAAAGTAGTGACCAGATCTGTAAAAATGTTAGAAGAAAATAGAGAATATTTTCATAATATAAGACTAGAGAAGTTTCTTCTAAAATAGGAAACCCAGAGACAATAGAACAATCAGACACATTCAACCACATTAAAATTTAGAACATACATATATGTACAGTTAAGACAAAATAAACAAAAACACAAGTGACAAAATGCACAAAAATATTTGCAAAACATATAACATGGGAAAGATCTGTGTGTCCAGTAAACAAAGGTCTTACAATTTAATAAGAAAAGACGAACACCACAGCAGAAGAGTGGGCAGAGGGTATGACCAGATGGTTACAGAATATAGATGGTGTGACACTGTAGGATAAGTGCTGGACCACAAGGTCGGTGGTTCAAACCCACTAGCTGCTCCTTGGAAACTCTATACAGGGTCGCTCGCTATGAGTTGGAAATGACTCCACGGCACTTCACAACAACAGCTAACGTGGAGAAGGCAGACCAGTCTCACTAATATGTCCTAAAATGAATGTCAGAACAAGATTTTACCTTTTACCTACCAGATTGGCAAAACTCCCTACAGTTGGTAGTTAGGATCCATCACTGACACAGGCATAAGGAATTAATGGGACTGTAAATTGGCATGACCCTTTTTAGAGGATAATAAAGCTTTGATCGACTTCTGAAAATCAGCCATGGAAAAATCTACTCTGATACACAAGGGTGTCCATAAGTTAGCCAATTCCACAGTAACTAGTATGGAATATTGCATTTTTTAGTAAATATTTTCTCTGGAGCCCTGATGTACAATGGGTTAAGCATTGGGCTGGTTAACTGTGAAATCTGTAGTTCAAGCCCAGCTGCTCCCTGGGAGAAAGATGATGCTGTCAGCTCTGATTTTGTCTCGGAAGCCCTGGGAAGCAGTTCTACTATGTCCTTGAAGGTCACTACGAGTTGGTATTGACCCAGCTGCTCACTGACTTCTCGGAAGCACCCCTACACAAATAACCCCTCGAGCTGGTTACGATGCGATGACAGAGGGAATAGTGTCAGCTGTGCTGAAGACAAGGACTAGAGAACAAGCCCTGTGCCCACCAAGGCCTGCAGACATGTTGAGTGGACAGAACCCAGTGGCAGATGGACATCTGCACCATGAGGGACGCAGGTGAACCTTCAGCAGCGTATCGGAGTGAGCACTGTACTAGACTTCAACTCTTCTAGAGATGAGAAAGATGTTGTAAGAGTTAGCAACTCTGTAGTGGGAAGGCAGAGACTTCTAGGCCAGGCCTTGCTTGTAGCTGCCCCTCCCCACCCTGGCACCCCACTGAATGCTGCTCCATTCACTTCTAATTCTATCTAATTTCCAACAGAGGGGGGAGAAGTTTGCTCCTTTCTGTGTCTCTAAAGTCTTCCCCAAGTAACAAATTAGCCACATATAGATTCATCTCAGAATGACTAATAGACTTTCCTCCTGGTACCTTCAGTCTCAGGGCAGCAGCTTTCCAGCTCACCCACATCCCTCCAGCCCGCAAAGCACAGGACACAGGCAGAAGATAGCACATTTTACTGAGGTGGGAGGGGGTACATCGCAGAGCTGCAGAGCAAACGGAAAACTGGACGGGAGAAGCCCCACTAAAGGGAAATCCCTCAGTCTTTCCACCAGCAGGAAGGTGACACTGGTCTCGGGGGGACACTAGAGCCCCCTCCCTCCATGGCTCCGGCAGAGGAGCCCCTTGCAGGAATGCCAAGACCAGCACTTCAAGGACTCATATTTCTTTCCAGGGTGTCTGGGGCCCAGCAGGTCCTCCCTGCCCCACCAAGCCTGGGCCAGTCACAGAGGTTCTGAAGGACTGGTCCCAGACCAGAGCCTAGGAAAACCCTGTGGTGGCTGCAAACCTTGGGGTCACAGGGGCATGGCGGGTGGCCAAGGAGCAGAGATGAAATCGACACCCCCACACATACCTGAAACAGGAAGGGCCAGGAGAGGCAGCACCTGAAATTGACTGGCAGGTGTATCCTCCTCTGCTTCCACTCAGCAACCCCCATTGTCTGGGTGGGTTCTGCACCAGTCCCCCCTACCAGGAACCCTGCTCAAGCTTGACCCAACTTAATACGGGGCTCTGGTTAAGAAGCAGCATCTGGGCTCAGGAAGTCTCCCATGCCAAGCTCCCAGGTGCCGGAGCGGGGAGCTGATCCCGAAACTGACCACCCCAGGGGCTAAGAGAGAAAGCAAGTGAGTGGAACAGGAGTCTTACACCTGGACATGTCTGTGGGTCTGTGAGTACACACGTGTGCAGGCAGGGCACTGTGACACCAGGGGGTGGTGCTCATCTGTGTGGCCACGGGGAATGTAAGCAGGTGTGTGGTCAATGCAGAGGACCTCTGGTGGAGGGGAGTGACATAGGAGTGTGCAGATTTGTGTATGCACTGCCTGTGCTTGTACACACATTGTACACGCATGCCGGGAGGGGGTGTGCATGGGGTTGTGTACTAGGGTGTTAGGGTGTGCACTGGAGGTGTGTGTGCTGTGTGTGTACACTTGGTGTTTGGGCAGTGCTGGTGTGTGTGCACCGGATATATGTGTGCATCGGGGTGTGCACTGGGGTGTGCTGGGGATGTGTGTACTGTGTGTGTATACTCGGTGTATGGGCAGTGCTGGGGGTGTACACTCTGTGTGTGCACTGGGGGTGTGTATACTGTGTGTGCACTTGGTGTATGGGCAGTGCTAGTGTGTGCACTGGGGGCGTGCACTAAGGGTGTGCATTGTATGCACACACAATGTGTGCTGGCAGTGCTGGTGTGTGTATACTGGGTTTGTGTACACACTAGGTGTGTGTGCACATCAGTGTGTGAGTTTGTGCATGCGTTCATATAAGTGTATCTGTCCATGTATGTCCTGCATGCTCACACGGTTATAACGCCTTCCCCTTCACGTCGCTCCCCAGAATCTTGTGCATCTCAACTACGCCTACCTTATGTGCCCCTAAACCTTACAGGCCAAGTCCTCCCCTGACTCAAGGTGGCTCCAGGTGGCCCGAGAATATTGTGCATTGTGGTCTTGAGTTTCAGAGGGACGCCTCCCCAGCCCCACTGCCTGTGCTCTCAGCCCTTTACTACCTACTGCCTGCCAGGGCCTCCTGCCCAAGCCCTGGCTCAAACCCTGGTCTCTGAATTCAGAAGATGCCCTTCAGTCCAGGCTGCTGGTCTGGAGTTGTCTCTCAGAGACCCCTGCCCGACTTCCCAGGCACCAACGGCCGGAGACTTGAGGCTGGTGGAGAGACTGAGAAGATACTCATATTGGGGAGGGGTAACAGCCACAGACTGTGTGGAACCAGCTCAAGCTGCCCCAGCCCCAGCCGGGCCAGGCTGGGGACAGGGCAGGGACAGGCTCAGGGGGGCACCCTCAGAAGCCCTGCAGGAAGGGAAACCTCAGGGCCCAGCCCAGAGGAGGGCAGGCCCCAGGCTGAGTAGGAGCCCCCCAGCCCGGGCCCAGAGGTTGCCCCCAGCCCCAGCCGCCCCATTACACACGTCTTCCTCACAACAGTCCACGTCCACTCTCAAGATCCCTGAGTTGATAAAGCCCATGAGATAGTCTGAGAAAAAGTGACGCTTCACAAAGTCGCACGACGAGGCGCACATCTTGTTGACAGAGTGGTCCTTCCTGCCTGGGGGAGGAGGGCAGTTGGGCCAGAGGCATCTATCTCCACCATCCCACCACCCCAACTCCACAGAGTGCCCCTGAAGGTCCAGGAGGGGTAGGTACAACCCGCGGCCACCCAGCACAGCGTCCACCCCGACTCCGACTCACTGCTGCTGGGGTCGGTGATCCGAACGCTGGCACACACGGTATCTGTCGGCTGGCACTGCTTCGGAGTACAATGGCTGGAGTTGGTGGTCAGCGTGCAGTCCTGACACCACAGGCCCTGAGCTGGGCAGGCGTAGAGGCAGGGAACATGAGCAGAGGGATGCCCAGCGCCCAGGGACAGCAGCTGGGAGAGCCCGCGCCGCCAGAGATCCTGAGGGTGGGCCACCCAGTGCACTGGTAGCTCTGCCATCTCTCTCTCCTGCATCCCTCCCACCTCTGGCCTCCCCTACACACACAGACACACACACACACACACACCACGTCAGGGCTTTCTGGCCTGCAAGGAGGACACAGGACTTTGGGGAGGTGCAAGTGCAGAGCCGGCCACCAGGGGAATGAGGCCGCTCTCCCGCCGAAAGCCGCAGGTGACCAGGAGAGAGCAGGTGGGGAGCAGAGGAGGACGGCCAGAGAAGGGCGGGCAGGGACCTGCGGTCTCTATGCCTCGCCTCCGATCGGAAGTGCGATGGCAGGTGGAGGGTGGCCCCCACCGCCACCTCACTCTTAGCGGTCTCGCCCCCCCATACACCCTGAGGGCGCCCCCACTCACCGGGCGCCGCACACAGAAGGCCGGCCAACAGTGCCAGGCTGAGGCCCTTCATGACGGCGGGCAGCATGCTAAGATGGGCCTGGGGGAGGAGCGGCAGGCCAGGGTCCTGGGGGAGCAGATCTGGGGAGAGACGCGATGTCAGAAGGCAGCCAGGGCCCCCTAGGCTCAGGACCCCACCAGGTCCTTCCCTTCCTCCCAGGTACGGGGGGTGGGGGTGGGGGGTGTAGGTAGGGTCGATCTGCAACGTCCCAAGTCCCACCCACACCCGTTCCATCGCACCATCTAGGAGAGAGGGTCTGTCTCTAAGCCATGCCCCCACCTCTGGCCTCAGCGCCCGGGTGCTGGCGGCGTGGGCTCCCTGCTCCTTGGGGGCTGTGGGTGCATCGAGAGGACAGCAGCAGAGACAGGCGCAGGTGAGCCTGGGCCCTACCTGCCGATGGGGGAGGGGCGTGCCACGTCGTACCCCCACCCAAGGCTAAGAGCCGAGAGTCCCGTAGGCCCCCGCAGGAGTGCTCACCGCAGATCGGGCGTGGAGCGCGGGCCTCGGGTTCGGAGCGCACTCACATCCCTCGGGGTGTCCGCACTGGGGGGCTAGGGCAGCAGCGCGCGAGCTTGCCCTTCGGTCTCCCTGCGGACCGGAACCCGGCGCAGCCTCGTCTTTCGGGGACGCAGCCGCAGACGCGGACCCCGAGCAAGGGGCGGGGTGCGGGAGGGGGCGCGGGCCCCTGAGGTTGCGGTCCCGGTACCTCCTGACCCTCACTCCCGCGCCTGCCCGCCCTCCCCACTCCCCCTCCGCTTGCCTCCTCGCCCCCACCCCGTCACCCCCTACCCCGGCTCGCAGGATCCTTCCCCCTCGCTGGCTGAAATCCCCTCGGAATTTCTCTGAAGAACGTTTACTGCAAAAGGAAGCTAACGCACAAAGACGCAGAGAGAGGGAGGGAGGTACCGGCGCTGGGGGGCCCCTCCCCTCCCAGCCTCATCCCCTCCTACCATCACCCATAACGACCCCCACCTACAGCCCGAGCCCAGGGGACTTCTGCCTCCAACCACGCCCACAGCCAGAGGCAAAACCCAAATCCCGGCCTGGGCGTTCGAAGTCTTCTGCCAGTTGTTCTGAGAGAGAGAGAGAAAGAGAAAGAGAGAGAGAGAGAGAGAGAGAGAAAGAAAGGGAGAGAAAGAGAGAGAGAGAGAGAGACAGAGAGAGAGGAGAGAGATAGCTTTCAACGCGCTGTGCCTTTGCACTTGGGCCCCTGTAAGATGCCCTTCAAGAGCTGACGGTTGTGTCTTTCCTTCCTTCGTTTCTCCTCAGCGCCTACTGTGGTTTCCACTGCCTGGACCCTTCTCAGGATAGATGTTGTGTTCTGAAACTTCTGTTAGCACGAGCTGACCAGTAACAGCACCGCAAGTGGAAACAACAGCTCCTCCATTGAGCGCAGGCTTTGTGTTTATACCCTGTCCCAAACATTCCAAATATTGTCTCATTCCAGTCTCACCCTTGTGTGCCTTTGAGGCGATTCCGACCCTTAGAGACCCTTACAGGGTTTCTGAGGAGTATCTGGTGAGCTTGAACTGGACCTGGTGATTCAAACCGACTTTGCAGCCCAGAGCATTAACCCAGTTGTTGTTAAGTGCCATGGAGTTGATTCCAACCCATAGCAACTGTGTATAGGGTTTCCAAGGAGCAGCTGGTGAGTTTGAACCACCAACCTTGCAGTTCAAACCGACTTTGCAGTCTGACGCATTAGCCCACAGTGCCACACCAGGACTCCATATTAACCCAGTGTTGTTGTTGTTATGTGCGGTGGAGTCGATTCTGACTCATAGTGACCCTGTACAGGGTTTCTGAGGCAGTAAATCTTTACTGGAGTAGAAAGCCTCATCTTTCTCCCTCGGAACAGCTGGTAGTTTCGAACTGCTTACCCTTAGGTTAGCAGCTCGATTCATAACCACTACGCTACCAGAGCTCCTTATTAACCCAGTAATATTATTTCCATTATACAGGTAAGGAAACCATAGCACAAAGAGGTTGAGTGCCCTGCCCAAGATCACACAGTGAGCCTCAGAGGGCAGAGCCTATGTTGGAACCCCACCTCACTACTTTACCGTGCTGCAAAGGAAAAGAGGGTGTCTTCTTCGTTCCCTAGTGCTGAGACCACAGAAATACCGTAATTAGTAAGTGTTAGCAAGCTACAAGCCTGCATTCAGAGGAGTGACTCTGAGCATCTGTAGACCACAGAAATACCGTAATTAGTAAGTGTCAGGAAGCTACAAGCCTGCATTCAGAGGAGTGACTCTGGGGGAAAGGTCTTTGTCTCCTCTGAGCATCTGTAGACCCAGCACTCCCTGAAGATCTCCATGTGTCTTGGCATCAATCTTCCTCCAGACCTAGGAGCTTCCCAGTGCAGCCCCCCCGCCCCTGCCCCCAGCCCAAAAGACACACTTCACTGTAGATCCAACCCTCTCTGCTCACTTCTCTCCTTTTATCTCTCCCAAGATAAAAGATGTTGCAGGACATACCAATGGGATCTGGGTTGTGATGGGATGGAAGGTGTTGCACACACACACACACACACACACCCGCCTTAACCCTTTATGACTTCATCATGTTGTCACATCAGGGGGGATCATCACATCACGTAACTACCAAAGCAATGAGGACCCTGACCCAGTCAAGTTGACACAATGGGGGGGGGGCACAGTGACAAAAGGAACAAAAGAGCAAAGTGGGAGGTGGTTTGGTTTAGGGCTGGGAAGGCTGTGCTTAGTAGCATTGGAGCTGAGACCTGAAAGGGATCGTTAGCATTGGATCTGAGAAGTGGGGTTCATAAGTGCAGAGGGCAAGAGCTGGATCATGGCTCAAAAGCATTCTTTTCAAAACTTCGCAGAGTTCTGAAGAAAGTAAGAGGCTGGTGGGACCCTGAGCTTAGACCTTTGTAACCCTTCAGGCCTGGAACTACACACTCCCCCCCAGTGGTTCAACTTCCAGCCAAACAATGAACAGGATTCTAAGGGGGTAATCTGGCAGCCAGGTGGTTACAATCAATCTGGCTAGGAACCTCAAGGTCAGCTAGGCCGAAGCTACCAGCTGTTCCGCGGGAGAAAGATGAGGCTTTCTGCTCCCGTAAAGATTTACAGCCTCGGAAACCCTGTACAAGGTCGCTATGAGTCGGAACCGACTCCACAGTCACCACCAACCAATCACATCACGCCTTAGAACAGTCAACCAGAGAATAAAGGCAGAGAAGGATACAAAAGAATGGAGTGGGGAAGGGCCAATGCCGGGGGAAAGTTCTGGAACACTGGGGACTGCAACCAGTGTGATGAAACCAAATGTGTCCGAAACGCGGAATGGAAATTCAATTGTTCTGCTTTTACCCAAATCACAATAAAAATAAAAAGGAAGTAAGAGAGACTCCGAACCCAAGGACAGAAGGACCAGGATGGATTAGGTGATGGAAATCACAACGGTTTTCTGGGCACTGCTGACCTCCCCCATCCCTCAGGTCCAAGAAGTGTTGGTGTGGATGCTGCCAGAAGCAGAGCCTGAGTCCAGAATTCCAGGGAGACTTGGAGAAGGCAGAAGGCCAATGAAGGTGGTGCTGACCCAGCTGCCATGTGGGGACCTAGAGCAACCTGAGAAACCCTAGGCGTTCTATACGGTGCCAACATGAGTCCTGGAATGAGCTCCTCAAAGGAGTGAAGGAACAGCATTATCTTTATAGCAGTTCCTCAGGTTCATTGATTAAAGGTGGCTCCAAACCAAATCCACTGTCTGCTCACAGCAGCCCTCAAGGACAGAGCAGAGCTGCTCCCTGCGTTTCCCAGGCTGTAAATCTTTACGCAAGCAGACTGCCTCCTCTCTCTCCCTAGGAGCAGCTGATGGGTTCAAACTGTCGACCTTTCAGTTAGCAGCTCAGCACTTAGCCCATGGCACCACCAGGTCTCCAAGGGATATGAATTCTTCAGCACTTTCAGCTCACCACCTGCACAATGCTGGAGACATGGTGGCGATTGAGGATTTGCGGGAGACATGAACGACTGCAAAGCTGGAACAGGGGAACACTGAGCCCTCCAAGGGAGTCACCCTGTCGTAGATTGAATTGTGTCTCCCCTCCCCCAAATATATGCCAACTTGGCTAGGTCACGATACTCAGTGTTCTGTGATTATCTTCCATTTTATGATGTGATGCAGTCGTCCTATATGTTGTAAGTCCTAACCTCTATGACGTTAATGAGTCCTGATGTGGCACTGTGGGTTAATGTGCTGGACTGCAAAGTTCGTTTGAACCACAAGATCAGTGGTTCCAGCTCACCAGCTGCTCCTCAGAAACACTTTACAGAGTTGCTATGAGTCAGAACTGACCTAACACCTCACTTAACAATGACAACAAACTGGGAAAGAATGAATTTAAAAGGTACTCACTGTGGTATATGTACATTAGCAGCATGGACAATGTAGATATGCACAAGCAGAAGCAAAGGTGGGCAGCAACTCCAATTTAGGGACCTGGGATTTCCACAGATTCAACTGAATCAAATTTAAGTTCCAAATAAAAAATCATCAAAGAAAGCAGACGCTTAAGTGAGATCAGCCGAAATGAGGACAGGTGAAATGAAAGTCCCTAAAATAGAATGTGAAGTTGCTATGTTTAAGAGGCCTCAAAAGATAGAACAAGACTATAAAAAATTACTTCGCTTATCACAAAATCATGCATAAAAACTCAGAAGAAAGCTGAGAAAAACTTGGGTTAAATAAAGAGACTAGCCACAAAAGACCACATACTATTGTATGGTTTCATTTGTCTGGAATGTTCAGAATTAGCAAATCCGTATCTAGAGAAAGTAGAGTCTTGGCTGCCAGAGACTGGAGAAAGGGGAAAATGGAGTTGGAATTTGTTTAGGGGTGAAAAGAATGTTCCCAAGAGGGATAGTGGGCATAGTTCACAAGTCTGTAAGGGTCCTAAGAGTCATTGATTTGCACATTTTGAAAGGTTAAATTTTGTAGTATGTTATTAATTATACCTTGATAAAGTTATTCTTTTTTTAACTCAGCAGGTGAATTAAGCAGCAAACTGTACACAGCCAAAGAAGGAATTTGCAAACTAGAGGATAAATTTAAAGAAATTCTCCAGAATGTAGCACAAGAGACAAGGAGGTGGAAAACAGGAACGAGCGAGAACGGAAGAATCAGAAAAGGTAGTGGACAGAGATCTAAGTCTGATTGAAGTCCCAGAAGGAAAACAATCAAACATGAAAAGATAAAGTCTGAGTATGTTCCGGAACTGGTGAAAGGTATGTATTCATAGAAAGGCATAATATATACTTGTTCTTAAACTCCATTCAGTGAGTTCTGACTCATAGTGAGTCAGAATGAACCACTGCCTGGTCCTGTGTGGTGTTTACAACCATTGTTATAAGTGGGCCTTTTTCTTTTGTTCAACCATTAAGTCAGCCAGTTTTGTTGAGGGTCTTCTTGGTTTTCACTGACCCTCTACTTTGCCAAGCATGATGTCCTCCTCCATGAGCTGGCTCCTCCTTATAACAGATCCAAAGTATGTGAAATGAGGTCCCACCATCCTGGATTCCAAGGAGCATCTGGCTACACTGCTTCTGAGTCAAATTTGTTCATTCTCCTGGCGGTCCATGGTACATTCAACACTCTTCACCGACATAATTCAAATACATCAACTCATCTTTTGTCTCCCATATTAATTGACCAGATTTCACACGCATATGAGGTGAAGGAAAGGACCATGGCTGCAATCAGGCACACCTTAGTCCTCAGAGAAACATCTTTGCTCTAACACTTTAAAAAAGGTCTTTTACAGCAGATTTGCCTAATGTCATATGTCATTCCATTTCTTGGTGACTGCTTGTGGAGCCAAGTAAAATGAAGTCCTTGGTAACCTAGATCTTTTCTTAGTGTATCTTTGCTTATTGGCCCAATGGTGAGAAGATTTGCTTTCTTCATGCTGAGGTGTGATCCTTACTATCAGCAAGTGCTTCAAGTCCTCTTCACTTTCAGCAAGCAAGGTTGTACCATCTGCAGATCGCAGGTTGTTAATGAGTCTTCCTCCAATCCTGATGCCTCATTTTTCTCCATATAGTCCAGCTTCTTGAATAAAGTTGCTCGGCAAACACATAGTATAGTGAAAGGATGCAACCCTGAGGCACACTTTTCCTGATTTTAAATCACACAGTACCTATCCCCTTGTTCTGGGTGAATGACTACCTTTTGTTCTGTGTACAGGTTCTGCATGAGGACAGTTAAGTGTTCTAGAATCCCCATTCTTTGCAATGTTTTCCATAGTTATGATCAGTTAAATGCCTTTCCATAGTCAGTAAAATACAGGTAAGCATCTTTCTGGTGTTTTCTGCTTTCAGCCAAGATCTATCTGACATCAGCAGTGATAGCCCTCGTTCCAGGGCCCTCTTCACAACCTTGCTTGAATTTCTGATTGTTGTTGTTGTTGTTAAGTGCCGTCGAGTCGGTTCCAACCCATAGCGACCCTGAACAGGGTTTCCGAGGCTATAAATCTTTACGGGAGCAGAAAGCCTCATCTTTCTCCCGCGGAGCAGCTGGTAGTTTCGAACTGCTGACCTTGCGGTTCACAGCCCGATTTGTAACCACTACGCTACCAGAGCTCCTTTATGGTAGTTCCCTGTCAATGTACTACTGTGGCCATTTTTAAATTATCTTCAGGAAAACTTCACTTGTGTGTAATATTAATGATACTGTTTGATAATTTCCACATCCTTTTGGATTACCTTTCTTTGGAATGGGCACAAGTGTAAATTTCTTCCAGTCGCTTCGCCATATAACCAGCGTCATCCAAACTTCTTGGCATAGATCAGTGAGTGCTTCCAGCCCTGCATCTGTTTATTGAATCATCTCAATTGGCATTTTATCAATTCCTGGAGCCTTGTTTTTCACCAATGCTTTTAGTGCATGTTGGACATCTTCCATGAGCTCTTAGTCATATGCTACCTCCTAAAATGGTTGAGCATCGGTCCATTCTTTTTAGTCTTTTTGGAATGATTTAAACCAGAGGAATTGGTTTTGTTCTCATAGTAGCCAGAGCAGAGGTGAGTGGTTGCTCAGAAGGAGGGTGGCTTGTGTCTCCCTGAAGTTAGGACTCTGGGTCTATTTTTCTTTGAATCTGCAAACAAAGCATCCACACATGATAGCATCCAAGGCCAGCAACAGGGAAGTCATGAGCTAGGACTGCTCCTCATGGGCACCTAACTTTCCATGGAGAGGAAAATCTCTCCTCCAGCTGACCTTCCTTATTTCTCAGTGTCTAGAAGTAAGGAAGGTCTGTAACCACCTCTGGCCCTAGGAGGTGGGAAAGTTAGTGTGGTGCTTTCTGGCATCCATTAGGGAGGTTGGCAAGCAAAGGAAGCATGAGACTGGCTCAGGGGTAAGAAGTTAATGATGGGAAACGTTTGAAGTGTTGGAGGGATGGGCAGTCACCATTGTTTCATGATCCCGAAGATTCCTCTCAGCTTCTGAAAGGAGAATGAGCTGGGAGTTTCTACAATGGAATGGGGAGGCCATCAAGGAGGATACTGGCTGGGACCAAGGCGACAGCAGACATGGAAGGAGTGACAGGCTCACAAGATTGGATGCTGTCAGTCTTAAGAGACCCAGAAGGCATCCAACACGAGATCCTCCATCTCTCAGAGGCTCAGAAGTGAAATCTGGCCTGCAGGAGAAACAGTGTGGACAAGGCTGTCCCAAAGAGGAGTCCCAGGTCTGTCCCTGGCAGGTTCTGGGTGCAGATTCCAGGCTGTGATCCTTATGGGTACAGCACTTGGTGGCAGATGACTGTGCCCCTACTGCGTCTCAGTTCACCTGCTCTCCCCCACCCATGGCCCCTGCTCTGTGTCTCTCTCACTTGCATTGCTCACCCTGAAGAAGTAGCTATCATGCTGGGTGGTAGCCCTGCCTATGAGATGGGGGGTAGGCTGCCAGTAGCCCCATGATTGAGCCTGAAAGCAGACCCCCTCCAGTCAAGCCCTCAGATAAGACTGAAGTCCATCGGCTTGGCTGCAGCCTGGAAGCTGTCAAGTCAGAGGCCACAGAAGAGCCCTGACCCTCAAAAATTGAGACAATCGATGTTTGTTTCAAGTCACTACATTCTGGGGGAATCGTTTATGCAACAGAAGGTGGGTGGGCCTGGCTTGGGCATGATCTGGGGCAGAGTGAAGAGCTGGGGCCCAGAGCATCAGATCTAGGCTGCGGAGGATGGGCCTAGGGGACACGGCTAGGCTTCACTGCTTGAAATGTTCCTCCAGAGTCAAGCCCCACACTCTCTCCAGGCCAGCTCTGTTGCCAGGGAAACAGAGATTCCTCATTTGGTTTCCAAGCTACTCGGCTTGCCTCCCTATATTGGCACGTGGGCTGTCTCACCCTATCAGGGTTTTGAAAAACAAGAATAAAAAGTGTAGCCAGGGTCTCCAGAGAAAGGACTTTAATAGGGCAACAAGAGCAATGCCCAATCCCAGTGTTCATGTGGCCCTTCTGCCTGGGAAGTATCCGCTGTTCCTCCTCCAGCCTGACCCAGCCTCGACGCGGTTTGCAGGGGACTGGCTAGCAAAGCTACAAAAGGCTTCACCCTGCCTGGCAGATAGCCAAAGCCTACGCCTCGTATCTGTGCCCAGGGTCAGCAGATGATTGACAAGCCCAGGCTGGGTGACAGACCACGGGTCAGAAACAGGGGCAGCATCACATGTCCTGACCTCTTCCACATGGCTGCCTGGCATCCAGAGGCAAGCAGAGCGGAGACCCACCCTGGACTAGGTCCCAATGGGCAGAAGTGGTGAAGGTCAGGGTCACATGAGACAGGCTGACACCGTCAGATTCCCTCCGAGAGAGTGGACATGGGGAACAGACGTGTCCAATGCACCAAACAGCATCTGGGAAACAGCCGCTGTGATTGTGTTCACAGCAGTCAGTCTTTCAGGGAAATCGAGTCACGTCCTGACGATCCAAGTTCAGTTCTGCAGGAAGGTAGAAAAGATGACAGGCATTTAGCAGCCTGGAACTCAAGAAGTGAGAGAAAGAGGAATCATCATCTAAAGGAAGACCCATCCAAACCTACAGCCCGGAGTCCATTCTGACTCAGAAACACCCTACCACACAGAGGACAACCGCTCCAAAGGTTTCTGAGAATGCAAACCTTTATGGAACCAGAAGCCTCATCTTTCTCCCACGGAGCAGCCCGTGAGCTCCAACCATTGACTTTGAGGCTCACAGTCAAGTGTTTGTGTGCAGAACCACCTGGTCCCTGACCTCTCCAGTGATGGGTAAACGCTGCTAACCACAAATAGAACAGTTTGAATCTACCAGTCACTCTGCGTTCTGCTCCATAAAGATTTACAGCCTTGGAAACCCTATACAGGGTGGCTCTGAGTCGGAACCAACTCCACAGCACATCACCACCACCAATGTAAAGTCCTGGAGTGGTTCTGTAGGATCAGCATTGGACTGCTAACCACAAGGTCAGCGGTTCAAACCTACCTGCTGCTCCTTGGAAACCCTATACAGGGTGGCTCTGAGTCAGAACTGACTCTAGGACACTCAACAACAAGCTAAAGAAAGAAGGAAGGAAACACAGATCATTGTAGACATTTATGAAATAAATGCAAGAGCAGTGGTGATGGGAGTGATGTGTTGTGGGGTCAGTTCCAACCCTGCATGGGCTTTCTGAGGCTGGAAATCTTTATAGGAGCAAAAAACCTCATCTTTCTCCAGCAGAATGGCTGGTGGTTTCAAACTGTTGACCTTGTGGTTAGCAGCCTGACTCATAACCACTACGCTACCAGAACTGATTCTTTGCTCATCAGGGGCTCTATTGGAGGAAGGCAGGGGAGGAGCAAGAGGGTGGTCCCTCTCAGAGCTCAGCCCTGTACTCAGTCACCTGGTCAAAGCAGGTTCCGCTGGGCAGGCCCTATATGGACGTCTATGTGGGTATGGAGTGGCTTTCCAGAGACCCTGGAGCCCCCATAGATGGTTCCTCATACACTCCGTGTGAACAGTGTCACAAGCCTGAGCCTGCTTCCCATGAGTTGTTTCACTAAAAGAAGGGGTGGGAGTTCGGAGAGACGACTGAGCTCACCATGTGGACATTTGTTATTGCTAAGTGCCATCGGGTTGGTTCCGACACATAATGACCCTGCAGAGAGTTTCCAAGGAGCAGCTGGTGAGTTTGAACCAATGATACATATGGAGACTTTTGAAGAATTCAACGTAATTTCAAATTAAACCTGATGGCAGAAAACTTGAGTGGCAGAAATAGTCAATCCACTTGACTACTGTCTACAAGTCCACCCAAAGGGCACCTCAGAAGGAAGGTCTGGCGATCTGCTTGAGAAAATCAGTCACTGACAGCCCCGTGGAGCACAGTTCTACTCTGACAGGGGGGTGCGGTGGGGGGGTGCTGTGAGTGTGAGGCCATTTGATGGGAACTGGAGGCGACAGAACACTCATGAACGCCTGGGCTTGTGTATCCAGCCTAGGGAGACCTGGCCTGGATGCACCGTAGGTCCCTGGTCTGCAGACCCTCAGCTGGGGACCACTGCTCTCAAGTTCCTGGAAACTATCCAGGTCCAGGCCCCGCGGGATTGCTCCAAGGTCCAGGTTAGAGAGAAGGGGCCCCATCTGGGCGCAGGGACCATGGAAATCAGCAGTATTCGCGTTAATTTTCAGATAACATTCCTCCTCCACATTCCCTAGCCCTGCCCTAACCAGGTAGTAACACAGGTGAGGCAGGAACCCGGACCCTGTTCTCAGCTGGCTTCAGCCAGCCCACGGGACCAGACCTCCCACCCTCCATCCCTCCATCCTGGCCCCAGGTCCCTCAGGGTGGGCCTTGCCCTGGAGGGTGAGCCGCTGCCCTAGCACTGGAGCCTGGAATGGGGGTGGATGGGGTAGGGGTAGGCGGGTTGGAGAAGGTAAGGTGGAGGTGGCCTCAAAC
>NW_006408519.1:52082645-52099986 GCF_000296735.1 Chrysochloris asiatica
CCCGCCCATCTCTCCTTTTCTGTGCACCACCAGGAAGGGAAACCTTTCTCCACTTGCCCTGGGCACCTTCAGGTCCTTTCCGCACATTCCCCACCACCACCACCACTGGCCCCAGGTTCCAGTAGACCAAGCTCACCGAGCCCTGTGTCCCGGTCCTCAGAGGCCCTGCAATGTCCGCTGTCCTAAAGATACACACACACACACACACACACACACACACACACACACAGTGTTTCAGCCCAGTCCTGCAAATCCAGTGAATGTGAGTGAAAAGAATGACCTGACCACATCATTTCCTCTCCAATACCCACCCACCTAGTGGCCTAGGCCATGCATTTTGACTCCCGCTCTCTCCAGTAAGATGCCCTGGGGAAGGGACCAGCGATGTGGGTGTGGAGCCTGGCCTTGGAGAACAGAGAACCCCAATAGGTGTTGTGGGGGGAGGCGGTGGCTGGGGTTTGGGGTCTGGGTGAGTCCTTGGTTCTCCCTAGGACGTGGTCGGGTCAGGGTCTGGCCAGCAGGAGGCGACCGCACCCTTTGCAAGCTGAGGGCCTAGAAAGGGGACACTGTGCCCTGGGCCTTGGCTTCTGCCTCCAATCTTTTCCTGCACATGGTCGTGCAATACACTGGGCCACAGGCAGAGGGCGAACAGGTAGACTCAGGTCCTGCGGAAACCCTATGGGGCAGTTATACTTTGTCTTAGAAGGTCACTCTGAGTAGGAACCAACTCAATGACAGTGGTTTGGTGATTTTTTGGGGTTTGTTAATAAATACATGAAAAGATACTCACCCTCCTTACCCAACATTACTGGGTGCCAATGAGTTGATTCTATCTCACAGTGGTCCTATGTGTAAGACAGGTGGGATGCATTCATAAACAAAAACACTTCTCAGTAGCACACAGCCGTGAGGATGAACCTCAAGGTGAGTGAGGAAGACAGACAGACAAACAAACTGTGTAAGTCTGTTAATAGAAAACTCTAGAAAATACAAGCCAATGGAGAGTGCCAACCAGCAAGTCATTGATTGTTTCAGGACAGGAGGGAGCCAAAGGGTTGGTTAGGTTTTGTGTCAACTTGGCTGGGCTGGGCGGGGATTGTCAGAGCTTTGGCAGTTAAGATGTGGTGAGCCCCGTGTGATGAATCTGCTATGACCAGTCCACCAACCGAAAGGAAGTCTTCTCTGTGGGTGGCCTGTCCCAGCATGGGAACGCTGTGGAAAGTGGGAAAACTGGATGACTTTCACTGGGTCTGCATCCGGCTCAGCATCTGACCCAGGGTTTTTGGACTCAGCCAGTGGCCTGCTGTATTGTCTGCTGATCCTGGGAGCGGTCAGCAGCCTGCCATCTTACCTGCCCAAAGCCTCCAAGCTTTCCAGTCTGACCCACAGATTGGAACTTGCATCTACAGCTGTGTGAATCAGTCCTTTGATATAAAGCTCTCTGTATAAATGGATACGTTTCACTGGTTTTGCTTCTCCAGGGAAGCCGCCCTAACACAAAGGTGTGAGGAAGGTGTGGGAATGCGGATGGTCTCATAGGTGTTTCTATCTGTCAGACTTTACCTTGGTGATAGTGTTGTTGTGTGATGTTTATTGTCATTCAATGCTGCCTCAGTAGAGCTATTTCTAAAACATCAGCACCTCACCCAAAAAGATACATCAGTGCCAAATAAGCACGTGAAAAGATGTTCAACTTTTTAAGTCATTGTTATTTTGGTCAGGTTCCAACTCATAGCAAGCAGCCCTCTGTACAACAGAACAAAACACCTCTTGGTCCTGTGTTACTCTCACAATTGTTTTGTTTGAACCATTGTGCTAACTCCTCTCATTGGGGAATTTCCTCTTTTTCTCTGACCTTCCACTTTATTAATTTATTTTTAATGTTTTATTGTGAATTATGTGATAGTTTACAGGGGAGAACATTCGTTTTACATTCATCCTACCGTATACCGTTTCATTGCCATGGTTATGATCCCCTCCATGCATCATCAACCAACCGAAGGGTAAACCCTGCAAGTCTATCCCCCTCACCCTCCCTGCCCCTCACTGCCCCCTCCCCCCATCATCAGCACACAGCCCCTCTCCCTCTCTGGGTCTAAAGTCTCCAGCTGCTCCATCTCTCCACGTCATCATCTCTGCCTCCATCTCAGGCATCACTGCTTCTCTGGGTAGGGCCCCGCTCTCCGCTCTTCTCTGTTAATGGTTCTAGGGACCTCCACTCCTAGACTGAAAAGTTAATCAGTCCCCTCCTTGCTATAAAACGTCTACCTTTACATTTCCAACCTTCACAATCAGTCCTGATAACAATTATTCACTATTATATCACAAGAGACCTGTCTGCATATCATTTCATCAGCCCCGCCTAGGCAGATTAGATAGTACTCACAGGAGATTCTGCCTTCCTCCAGGCCCCCTGGATCTAGGTTCCCTCTTGAAAGCTTGTAAGCCAGTCACTTCTTGCCTTTGTAGGGCCCCCCCCCCCATTTTGGGTAGCCAATGTCCAAGTTACCCATCCCTGTCTACTCTGTGTATGGAGGGGATGGGAATGCTCTTTGCTGTAAAGATTTGTTCCCTCTTTTGAGCTACTGCATCCATAGGTGTAGGTCAAGTTCATCAAATTGTATCAGATTACTCTTTTTGTCCTCTTCTTTCTTCTTCTAGTTGAGCTCTGATCATTGAAGCCAGGTCAAGTGGGTATTATCTGCAAGTGTGGGTGTTCTTATGCATATGCCCTCTCTTCTTATCAGCTGGATGCTTCACTCTCCACTCTAGTCCTCTGTAGCTATGTCACTGACTCTGGGCTCAAGAGTCCCCAGGTCTGACCTTCCACTTTACCGAGCATGATGTCCTTCTTTAGAAACTGGTCTCTTCTGGTCACATGTCCAAAGAACATGAAGCAAGTCTCACCATCTTTGCTTCGAAGGGGCATTCTGGCTGTACTTCTTCCAACACAAATTTGTTCCTTCTTTTGGCAGTCCATGGTATATTTAATATTCTCCACCAATATCATCATTTAAAGATGTCAGTTTTTCTTCCATCTTTTTAGAAAATTGGAGACTTGCCCATTAAACCAATGAGATTCCACTACACAGTTGTTGTTGTTAAGTGCCGTTGAGTCGGCTCTAACTCATAAAGACCCTGTATAGGGTTTCCGAGAAACAGTTGGTGGGTTTGACCAGTTGACTTTGTGCTGATCCTACAGTGGTGGCTAAAATCCTTAATCCTGACAGCTACCGGGGACGCTGATGTGGAACAACAGGACATTCACCCATTGCTGGTAGGAAGGTACAACGGCACTGGCGAAGCATTCGGACAACTTGCAAAGATAAGCATAGTCTTTTTAATGTTGGTTCCAGCAAGCATGCTCCCAAGTATTTTTTACTCAAATGAGAAGAAAACATGTGTACGCAGAAAGACCTGCACACGGATGTCCACAGCAGCCTTATTAATAATTGCCCCAAACCGGAAGCAGCAAGATGTCCTTGGCAGCCTTCGCCTGTCCTCCTGCCCCTGTCCTGTGTCCTGCTTGTCCTCACTCCCCATGCCAGACCTGGACTCCTCTCTCAGAAATGTTCCCCACTACTCCACAGGCAGACTCTGCTTACATGCACATCCAGTTCCATGTACCACCTCCACAGACCCTCTGTTACCCGAAACCCAAGACTGCCGCTCACTGGAGTAGCAGAGCACTGTTCACCTCCATGTCCTCAGAGGCCAGTGGGACAGGCAAGGACTTGGAGCCTACGATGGGGCCCCAAGGCTCCCCCTAGAGAGTAGGAGCTGCAGTTCCCTTGTTATACTGCGGCATGGGGGTTGCCGGGGTGGCCCCACCCCCACCTCCACCCCCACCCTCTCACTCTTCCTTCAACCCCTGTCCACAGCTGGCTCCAGCTCAGAGCTGGAAAGGGCAGCGTGACTCACTGTCTCTAGGGAGCGCCAGACCTGGACTCAGGAAGGATCCAGAGACCAGCAGGATCCACAGGGGCCACCGAGGAGCTAGCCCAGCTGGCCAGGCAGAGCAGGCAAGACCAGCCACAAGGTCCAGGGGTCTTCGGGCAGGGCAGGGCACAGGGTGGAAGAAGAGGAACAGGACTGCCCTTTAAGGACAGCCGGTGGGGGGCAGAGGCCCTGCAGGACTCGGCCACTGCATGGGCCACTCCTGTGGTGCTGCCCTGGCATCTCAGGTGACATGTCCTTGTGATCTTTGAGGGGAGGCAGATATCTGTTGCCAGTCTCAGGGGAAGGGGCCAAGTTTCCCACACAGTGGGCCACCAACTCTGGCCTGGCCAAGTGGTCACCTCTGCAAGGCTTTTCCTGGGGTGAGCAAAGGCAAAACCATGTGTCTTCAGGGACGGGTGGCACGGTGGGTGAGTGTGCAGAGGCGAGTGGGGAAGGGGAGAGGAACAGGGAAAGGAATGGCCCTCTCCACCTTAATTCCTGACTTACAAGTGAGAAGAATAATTGTATCTCTCCTCTAGAGTCGCTGAGAATTAATAAAGTATTTTCATTAATCACATTTCATTTTCATTAGTGAATTAAATGCTGTTATGTGGCACTGTGGGTTAATGCGCTGGATTGCAAAGTCAGTTTGAACCGCAAGGTCAGTGGTTCAAGCTCACCAACCACCCCTTGGAAATCCTATACAGGGTTGCTATGAGTCAGAACCTACTCGACGGCACTTAACGGTAACACAGGGAGTGCAATGGCTTTGTAAGATACGCACTGGACCGCAGACCACAAGGTCAGCAGTTCAAGTCCACCAGCTGCTCCTCAGGAAAAAGATGAGTCTTTCTGCTCCTGCAAAGATGTATAACCTCAGAAACCCTGTTCAGGGCTGCTATGAATTGGAACTGATACTTAACAATTCTTGTTATTGTCACAAAAACACATGGAGGCCAACCGTTGTGGCCACAAGCTATCCTACTCTAATGACCCCATGTGACGAAGGAGAACTGCCTCGAGTGTTCCCTCGGCTGGAATCTTTATGGGGCAGATTGCCAGGCCTTTGTGCTGCAGATTTACAGGGTAGACTTGGACCATCAATCAGCATGTCAGCTAGCAGTCAAGTGTTGCATTCCCCTCCCCCCCCCCTTGTGATGATAATGCTGTTGCTGTTAAGCTAAGCGCTGTCCAGTCGGTTTTGACTCACAGAGACCCTTTAGGGGGCAGTATTTCATTCCCTAATGAAAATGAAGTGTGAGGTGAATCACAAGTCCCTGGTGCCCCCACCAGTGCTCCCACACCCCCCCATCCTCCACCTGACCTGAGCCTTAGGTAGGGGTGATGTCTGAGCACAAGTCTGGGGATGCAGACAGCAGAGTGAGTGAGAGTGGACTGGGCAAAGAGTCAAAGCTCCGCACACAGGGAAGTCCGGTTTGGAAAGTGACTTTGGCCCCCCAGGACAGGACAAGAAAGGGCAGCGGTCAGGAGGCCAGGTGTCCAGAGTGCTGAGGAAGCCCAGCTGAACAAAGGAGCCAGGGTCCAAGCCAGGAGTCCTAGCTCCAGAACTTGCTCTCAACCTACCTTCCAGGATGTTACCAGAGACCCACCCCTCACCACTGACAGTCAGGGAAACTGAGGCATAGCACGTTAAAGCTGAACCCCTGACTCCAGGCTTGGATCACTACCCCAATCCTGCCCCTAGCACACAACTCACCCCTTCACAGTCCTCATAAAAGGAGCTTCTTAGGGAATACATACTTCCTGCAACCTTTGACCTGCGTGAGATGCTTGGAGATGTAGAGGAGGTTCCAAAGGGAAAAAGCTGGGGGCTGCCAAGCCATTCCTTCCCCTAGGAGCCCAGGCAGCCCCCACAATACACAGCTTAAAGCCAAAGGGGGGTGGGGAGAACTGATAGCCTTCCCAGCTGGGAGACCCCACCCACAACACTTCCCCAGAAGTCTCCACCCCCACCCCCACTGGCTCTCTGGTAGCAGGCTGGGGCCCAGAGGACTCTGCCCTGGACAATCATGGTGCCGGTCTAGGAGGAAGGACTCCAGGCAAACTCCAGCCTCAGTCTTCCCATCTGTAAAATCAGGCTAGGTCAGAGGCTTTCTAGGTGCTACCACTGGTGGAGGCTTGGAGCCAAGCACTGCTCTGAGCTCTGTGGTCCACCCTACCCCCTGCAGACAGACACACAGAACTTGGTGCTGAGGACATCCAGGTCCAGGAGATGGCAGCTGAGCAGATTCAATAGGGTGAGGGGCATAACGAGGGCAGCCAGCAACCCTCCTGGGTGAGGAGAATGAGGAGGTATTTGTCATACTTTCATTTCAAATACTCTGTTAAAAAAAACACCCCACTGCGTTCAGTCCATTCCGACTCGTGAGGCCCGCGTGTGTTGCAGAGTTAGAATTGCCACACAGGGTTTTCTTGGCTGTCATCTTTACCCAAGCAGATTGCAGGGACTTTTTTCCACAAAATAAGACCCTGCAATGTCTGCGATGCTTACTCTGTGGTCTGAAGTTACCCGTGACTGTGAACAAAGGGTCCAGGCTTTGCCCCCTAGGATCCCCAGGTTCCATGGAGCTGATCCAGGAGCTGCCCACCCTAGGACAAGTCCCCTCCTCAGCTTCCACACTGCAGGGCTGAGGCGTTGAGGCCCCAGGAAGCTCACAAAAGCCCAGGTGGCCGGAAGCCCCACCTGCCTTCCACCCAAACTCTGAGGACAGCACAGGTGAACAGGACGCTCCAAAGCTGGCCACAATGACGTCTCCTTCCCCTCAGGCGCCCCAGAGGTCCAGCAGGGAAGCTACTGTCCTTGGCCTGGTGCCTAGAGCTGGGGGCCAGCTGGAAACCCATTGTTTGCGGCTGTAGCTGGCCTTGTCCAGGCCCGAGGGGGTTTCTGAGGGAAGCTGGTCTCACCCTGTCCCAGGAATGTCCTTCGTCCCACTTCCCCGAGAACTCAGAGCCTCCAGTTAGGACGCAGAGCCACAGTCTCAGCTGTGTTCCCAAAAGGATGAAGGTGCCTGCAGCTGTCCTGCTGCTCCTGTCTCTGCTGTTGTTCGGGGAGCCAGGTGTGTGGGGGAGGTCCACAAGGTGAAGGTACTGCAGTCTGTCCATGGGGAAAAGCAGGAATGAGATTGGGGTCCTGAGGCCAGTGGGGAGTGGCTGAGGGCTGTGCCATGTAATCCCCAAACATCTAGGGCTCAGACCTGCAGACCCAGTCTCAGCCTTTCCTGTCTGCAGGACTTTGGGTTCCTCCTCAGTTTCCTTTTCTGTAAAATGGGCAGGCAGGCAAGGTGAGGATTCCCAGGGTGAGGTGGCATCTGCTATAGAAGGCCCAGGTCAAGCAGTTGAGTTCTGATTCCAGCTGCAGGGAAAGGAGGCTTTACTCTTAGGCTGGGAGAGAGCTGCAGAGGGGTAGACAGCAGAGAGTGGGGGGACGGGGAGGATCATAGGGAAGGTCAGGACAGGGCTGGAGTATAGAAGTGGTGGGGAAGAGGCTGGGGAGGGTAAAGGGGGCCTGGAGGGAGGTGGAGCATCTCTCAGACACAGTATTTGCTGGTGTATCTATACCCGCAGCCAAGGTTCATCGGAGTGCCCTCACACGGCCAGGCAGAGGGCTGGCTCAAATCGAGGAGGAAGAAGAGGATGAGGACATCGGAGCGGAGGAGGATTACGAGGATGAGGACTATGACGATGAGGAGGAGAACTTGGTCCCCGGTGCAGGAGACAGAGGTACTGTCCTGATGGCAGCCTTTACCTAGGGGTTGGGGACTGGGAGGCGCTGACCCTCAGCACACCCCTCACCTCTCAGCCTGTCGGTGGGGATACACCATGGCCACCCAGAACTACGAGCCTGGATCAACAGCCTCTCTCCAAGAGGGCACAGGTGGAGTCTGGGCAGAGAAGTGTGGGGGTGGGGGGCCTGGACCTGGGAGTGGGGCTGATGAGAACGCACCCCTCGCTGCCCTGGCGCGGCCCAGACTGCAGGCACCCTAGCGCTCAGCCGGGGTGCTCAGGTAAACCCGTCCGGCTGGGCAGCGCTTGGGAGACCTCAAGTGCGGGGAGAGGGGGTTGCGGGGAGGGTTGTCCAGGGCACAAGGCGGAGCCTCGCTGCTCCAGGGACCAGATGTGAGAGGGACAGGCTTGGGGATGGCCGTCCAGGAGGACAGCGGAGACAGCAGGGGCTCCAGATAGCGGCTTTGGCTGAGTTTGGTGGGGTCCCCACGGTCTGATCCCACCTCGCCCCCCAGCCCACTTGCAATGCTATTTCTGTGAGAAGCTATACGACGGGCAGCGCTGTGACAAGCTGCAGAGCTGCGGTCCCAGTCAGTCCGTTTGCAAGACCTTAGTCTCCCACAGAGAGACGGGTGAGTGGGCGCCTGGGCTGGGGGCGGAGCAAAGGGAGGAGCCTGGCCTCCCGCCAACGTGACGTCGTCCCTGGTCTCTGCCCCCTCCTCCCCCCACCCCCCAGGGTCTGGTTTCCAGACCACCCTCTCGACGTGGTGTACGGACTCCTGTCACCCTGTCACCAGGACTTTGGAAGGGACCCGGGTGACCGTGTCCTGCTGCGAATTGACTCTGTGCAACCTCCCACCCTGGCAGAGTCCAGGCATCCGCGACCTGCCGGGCAGCGCGGCTGGAGGCCAGCAGAGGACCAGGGCTGGCGGCACAGCTGGAGGCCAGCCGAGGAGCAGGGGTGGGGGCACAGCTGGAGGCCCGCGGGGCAGCGCGGCTGGAGGTGCCAAAGGCAGCCCCTCACCTATGGGCACAGCCCTTCTGCTGACCCTCCTGGCCTGCCTGCCTGCAGGAGGGTCCTGAAGACACGGCCCCCATCTCTCCCTCTGTTGCGTTACTTCCCCTCAGACCTGCCCCACCAGCTTCAGAGAATAAACGTGGAGCTTCTATAACATGGGTCCCCCCCACCCCCCAGAGGTCTGCTTTTCTTGTTTACCTACTAATGTTCCTCAAGCCCTCTCCACTGGCTAGCTCAGGAGCCAGAGCCAAGGTCCAGGTCTCAGCTGTAGGGGCCACATACATGCACCTGTGGTCCCAGATTCCCTCCCACCAATGAAATTCTTCCATCTACGCCACTGGTTCCACTCAACCCCTTCCAAGAGGTTTGGCTGGAGGAGAGAAGGGCTCTCGGATGGGGGTGAGGAGAGGTGGAGCCAACGATGCAGGCAGAGATAGGGCAGCAATGTTAGGGCACGGAAACAGCTGGGGTGGCATTTTCCAGTGTCCTCGGCCTAGTGGGAGAGAGGAGTCTGGGACCGGTGAGCAAAATGGTCCTGGGGCTTCCTGAGAAGAGGAACTGAGACAGCGCCAGGGACTCAGGGGCTCAGAGTCCACCTTATGGCTGCTAGCCCCACCTCTAGGCTGGGTTGAACTGGTCCAGTACCACTGGGCACTTGATTTCGCTGGCTACGCCCATCGCTATTTTGTTTCATCAGCAGCCAGGACAAAATCTAGAGTGGGAGGTCAGAGATCTGAGTCTGGGTCACAGCTCAGCCTCTACCTCAGGCCTCAGTTTCCCTAGGTTTCTCCAGCCCTCAACACTTGAGCAGTTAGGAAGTCCCAAGTTCTATACTGCCACCACGTTCCCCTCGGCAGACTCCCTCAGGACTAGGAATGTAGACTGATTGCTCTCTGATGTGGCTAAGGCTGCCCATCCTCCGTTTACTTCATCACCAAACCCCAGGGCCTAGTGGAGGGAGGGGGCATTTCCTCAAATGGAAGCAGCAAGTCTCCTTTCTTCCCCCTCCTCCTTCCTGCTGGCTGGAAGAACGGACAAGGCTGGATCTCAGCAACCACTTTGCAGTATGAGGCAGCACACTGAGAATGACAAGCACACTGGGTCACTGATGATCAGACTCTGTCTTTGTCCTCTAGGGCTCCTACAACAGAAATGCCTCAGAGGATGGCTGTACCAAACAGAAATGGGGGGTTAGAAGCCCAAACTCAGGGTGACAGCTCTAGGAAAGGCTTTTTCTGTGTGTCAGCTCTGGGGAAGGTTCCTTGTCTCAACATCTGTGGACTTGGTGTCCACTGAAAATAGTCACGTGTCTTGGTATCAATCTACCTGGGTCTAGAAGGTTTGCAGCACAGTGACCCTGGGTCCAAATCACTCACTCCCTTCTTGGTGTATGAGGTCCCTCTGAACTCTGCTTTCATGTTCAATGCCTTTTATACCTCAAGACATTGACTTAAGAGATAACTGAATCCTATAGCTACCAAGGAGCTCTGGTAGCATACAGGTTACGAATCGGGCTGCGAACCTCAAGGTCAGCAGTTCGAAACTACCAGCTGTTCCACGGGAAAAAGATGAGGCTTTCTGCTCCTGTAAAGATTTATAGCCTCGGAAACCCTGTACAGGGTCAGAACTGACTCCACGGCACACAACAACAACCAGAGATTATAGCCTACCTCATTAACATTGTTGTCATTGTCATTGTTCCGTGTCAAGGGGTCAGTACTGACTCATGAAGACACCATGCACAAGAGAATGAAACACTGCCCGGTCCTGGGCCAACCTCACAATCATTGCCACACTTGAGCCCATTGATGTTGCCACTTTGCCAATCCATCTCACTGGGGGGTCTTCCTTTTTTCTCTGACCCTCCATCTTACCAAACATGATAACCTTCTCCAGTGACTGGTCCCTCCTGACAATATGTCCAAAGTATGAGAGATGAAGTTTGGCCATCTTGGCCTCCAAGGAACACTCTGGCTGTACTTCTTCCAACACAGATCTGTTGGTTCTTTTGGCAGCCCATGGCACTTTCAGTATTCTCCTCCAACACAATAATTCAAAAGCATCAATTCTTCTACAGTCTTCCTCATTCACTGTCCAGCTTTTGTATGTATATGAGGTTATTGAAAATACCATGGCTTGGGTCAGGTGCACCTTAGTCCTCAAGCTCTCATCCTGCTCTTCAACACTTTAAAAAGGTCTTGTGCAGCAGATTTTCCTAATGCAATATGTCATTTGATTTTTTGACTGCTGCTTCCATGAATGTTGATGGTTGATCTGAGAAGAATGAAGTTCTTGACAACTTCAGTCTTTTCTCTGTTGATAAGAATGTTGTTTATTGGCCCAGAGGTGAGGATTTTTGTTTTCTTTACATTGAGATGCTAGGCTGTGGTCTTTGATCTTCATCAATACATGTTTTAAGTCCTCTTCACTTTCAGCAAGCAAGGTTGTATCATCTGCATATTGCAGGTTGTTAATGAGTCTTCCTCCAATCCTGATGCTATGTTTTTCTTCATAGAACCCAGCTTCTCGAATTATTTGCTCAGCATACAGGTTGAGTAAATATGGTGAAAGAATACAACCCTGTCTCACACGTTTCTTAATTTTAAATCATTCAGTGTCCCCATGTTTTGTTCAAACAACTGCCTCTTGGTCCATGTACAGATTCCTCATGAGCACAATTAAGTGTTCAGGAATAATCATACTTCTCAATGTTGTCCATAACTTGTCATGATCCACACAATTGAAAGCCTTTGCATAGTCAATAAAGCATAGGTAAACATCTTTCTGATTGTCCCTGCTTTCAGCCAAGATCTATAGGACATCAGCAATAATATCTGTCATTCCATGTCCTCTTCTGAATTCAGCTTGTACCTCTGGAAGTTCTCTATCAATGTATGCTTGTAGCCATTTCTGTATTACCTTTAGCAAAACTTTACTCACTTGAAATATCAAAGATATTGTCTGATGATTTCCACATTCCGTTGGGTCACCTCTCTTTGGAATGGACACAAATATGGATCTCTTCCAATGAGTCAGCCAGATAGCTGTCTTCCAAATTTCTTGGCAGAGATGAGTGAGTGCCGCCTGTGCCATCTCACTTTCTTGACAGATTTAGATTTTTATTCCATCAATTCCTGGTGCCTTGTTCTTTGCCAATTCCTTCAATGCACCTTGGACTTCCTCCTTCAGGATCATTGGCTCTGTGTATTCCTTCCATCTTTTCTTGATGCTTTCTGTATCATTCAATAATTTGCACAGAGAATCTTTCAATAACGAAAGTCAAAGCTTGAATTTTTTCTTCAGTTCCCCCAGCTTGAGAAATGTTGAGCATGTTCTTCCCTTTTGGTTTTCTGATTCCAGATCTTTGCACATTTCATTGTAATATTTGACTTTGTCTTCTCGAGCTGACCTTTGAAATTTTCTCTTAAGCTCTTGTATCTCCTCATTTCTTCCATTTGCTTTAACATCTCTGCATTGGAGAGCAAGTTTCAGCGTCTCTTCTGACATCCATTTTTACCTTTTCCTTCTTTCTTATCTTCTTAATGACTTTTTGCTTCCTTCCTATATGATGTTCTTGATGTCATCCCACAACTCTTCTGGACTTCCATCTTTAGCGTTTAACGTATCAAATCTATTCTTCAGATGATCTCTAAATTCAGGTGGGATATATCCAAGGTCATATTTTGGCTCTTGTGGACTTGTTTGCATTTTCTTCAGCTTCAGTCTGAATATGCATATGAGTAATTGGTGGTCTGTTCCACAATCTGCCTCTAGCCTTGTTTTGGCTGTTGATATAGAGCTTTTCTATCATCTCTTTCCACAGATGTAGTCAATCTGACTTCTGTGTATTCAATCTGGTGAGGTCCACATGTATAAGCATCTTTTATGCTGTCTAAAGAAGGTATTTGAAATGAACAAATCATTGGTTTGACAGAATTATGTCATGCGATCTCCAGCATCATTTCTATCACGAAGGCCATATTTTCCAACTACTGATCCTTCCTCTGTTTCCAACCTTTGCATTCCAATCACCATTAATGATCAATACATCTTGATTGTATGTTTAATCAATTTCAGATTGAAGAAGTTGGTAGAATTAACCTCAGTAACATAACTGCCACTAATCCTGCTTCATTAACAACACAGGATAATTGGAGGAAACTCTCGTAATACTGATACTCCTGGCCTAAGTGAGACACAGTTCAATCCCTACCAGATATCACCTCCCCAGCACTGCAATGCCGGTCTCCTGGGGAATTCCCACAGAGGGGAATAAAGTTCAACTGTGCTGTATCCACTGTTGTTTGGGATTGTTCTGTGCCTTGTGTTGTCACATGTGCACACACACACATACATGTACACACACATACTCACACACAAGCATGCACACCCATTTTCATACACTTAGGTAAACACTCGGGAGTCCTGATGTGGTGCTGTAGGATAAACACTGAACAGCAAGTTCGGTCTGAATCGCAAGGTTAGTGGTTCCCACCCACCAGCTGATCCTTGGAAACCCTATACAGGATCACTATGAATCAGAACTAACTTGACAGCACTTAACAACAACGCAATAATCGAACACTCACACACAGCCCCTCTGAAATGCAGCCAACAGGAGAAAGGTTGCTTGAATTGAACTCTTAGCTCCACCCTACTAACTCCTTGGCGTGGGGAGCTGGTCCGTTCCTTGGATGAGAGGGAACAGCAGGTGTGGGCAGCATGGAAGTTGCCTTCGTGAATAACACAAGTCTAATGACCCCCTCCTTGCGGCCACCAAGCCTGGCCTCTGGTAGACTCCTCAACTGCACCAGTAGAATATCTGGACTCAACATACCTCATAAACTATACCTGAGTTAGAGATGTTGGACACCTTCAGACACCTGTTTTAGGCCCTGCATAGGTCTGAATGGACAGATACACACACACACACACACACACACACACACACACACACACACACACACACACACATGAGTGGAGCTCACCATGGCCGAATCCAAGCCAGATTCAGGGTTCTGTGCACCCACAGGGAGCAGGCCTGCCCTAGCCCAGACTCCGGCCTCCCCGGTGCCCCCTCTTCTCCCAGCCAGGCAGCTGGGTCCCCTATCCCATGTGGGGGCTCTTCCCTGGGGCTCTAGCCTGCCCTGCCCCAGGCTACAAGGGGGCACCTGTGGGTTCTGCAGTGGTGGAGAAGCTGACACAGGAGATGAGAAACCTGTCTGTCCTCAGCCCCAAATATCTTCCCTAGCCCCTCAAAGCTCTCATCTGGCATCCACACGTACTCTGGGTTGGAAGGGGTGAAAATAGCTCTGCGTGTCATGTGACCCAGCTATTGGACATGGGAGCTGTCCCAATCCACCTGCGGCTGCTCAAGGTCACATGACGTCAGTGTCAGGTCTGGGCGTCCTGCCAACAGCAGTCGGCTTCTCAGGAGTGGCACAAGCTGGGACGGACAGGCGCCAGCAGGCCTGGAGGGACCTGGAGTGCGGATGCCTGCGAGGCGCCAATGCTTTCCCAAGCTGAGTCCAGTCTGGGCCAGGTGGGTCAGAGGTCCTCGACTGCTCACCAGCCATTGGTCACTGCCAGGACATTCTTGCTTGTCACAGAACCCAACACATGAGCTCCATCCCGACAAAGCCAGTGGCTGTGGAGGGCGCCTCTGCGGCAAGGCCACCCTCCTCCTGCCTGGATAGCACCGATCATCTGCGTGAGTTTCTTCCTGCGGTGACAAGGACCGCACACTCAGTGACTCAGGTCAACTGTCCCCGAGGCAGGTGTTGGCAGGACTGGCTCCGGGGGAGATTTGTCTCCTAGTCTTTCCCAACTTCTAATGGAACCCCAGAATCCTGGTGTGGTCATGTAAGATAAAACGCTGGACTGCTCCCTGCAAAGTCCCCTCTTCAAACTCATCAGTCTCCTCAGAAACCTGTAGAAACTGACTCGACGGCACTTAATAAGGGGTTCACGGCCCTTCCTCCATCTCAAAGCGCAGCCCCCTAACTCTGCTTCCATAGTTACAGCTTTCTGTGGTCAAACACCCCCACCTCACTCTGGCAAGGATCATGTGATTGCATTTAGAGCTGCCTGGATAATCCAAGGTCATTTCCCATCTCTAGACCCTAGATTTAATCTCAGCCACAAAGATCCTCTGTTCATTGAAGGTCACATTCACATTCCGGGAGTTATGACCAAAGCATCTTGGTAGGGACCCTTACTCAGCTAACCCTGTCTGGCCCGCCCTCTCCCCCCTCCGGACACAGGTAAGCACAGTTCAGCAGGGCTGTGACGGGGCTGTAGAGGAAAGGCCTCACACACGAGGGGGCAGGGCACAGTCTGAGGATGAGTAGGAGTCACCTAGCTGGAGGCTGGAGAGGAAAGGAGTGACAAAGGAAACCATGGGTTCTGCTGGAAACTAGAGTGGTGGGTGAGGCTGATGCTGGCAGGCTGCTAGGTGGGGTCAGGCTTACAGGGTAAGGACGTCGGACCCTCCTGGAACAGCGCTGTTGGATGAGTGCTGCTCCTGAGTAAGAGGAAAGCGTTCCCGGCACACCGGTGGGCCGAGAGGACGACAAGAACCCCTTCAGGATCATCGTCCAGGCTTCACTCTGAACAGCGGTCCTGCAGGGACAAGGAACTAGCAGCAGAGGGCGCCACCTGCACACAGAGCAAGCACCAGTCTGCGCTCGCCGACCGGTCCTGGCGCTGAGAGTCCGGTCCACGTTGAGCCACGTGAAACCCTCCACGAAATAGCGGCCAGGCTCGAGCGACCAAGGGGCAGAGGGCAGAGCGGAGTGCACTGGTTCTTAACAACACCGCCCCAAAAGCAGGCATACTAACTAGTTTTCAGTCCTGCCTCTAGAACAAGTCCCGCCCTCTCAACGCAGGTACCGCGTAGAAGCCCAGAAATGGTTTCAAAGCCCCGCCCCGCCCCACCCGAGCCCATCACGCCCCGCCTACTAAGTTCAGCCCACCCACTGAATTAAACTTCTAGAAGCTTGTCCCAAATAAAGCTGGGGCGCCGGGACGCCGGGGTCGTGGAGTTGTCCTGATCCTATGGAACTCATTACAAATAGCTGACCTGCTGTCTGCCCACCTATACCATCTCCTCCTACCCCCGACTTGGAAGACAGACCTGGTGGTCAGTTTCCGGAAGGGTCAGGAACTGTATGACGACCTCTGTCCACTTTTCTTTTGTTGTTGTTGCTGTTCTGGAGCTAGCCCTGAGTCATGGCAACCAGGTGCACGACAACACAAAATGCCACAGAATTCCTTTTGACTCATTTTTGAAAGTAGATCACCAGACCTTTCTTCCTACTCTCACAATATGGAAGCTCCACCATGATGGCAACACGGAAGCCTCCACTGGCAGATAAGTAGCGGCTGCACATTTGATGCCCTGGAGGGACTTCTGCGTGGGATGACCTCTGAACCATAGCTCCATGCTATACAATGTATACCTCACTCAGCCTCTGACGATCCAGTGTGGAGGGAGACCCGTGAATGTAATAAAAGTGGAGAAAGCCATCACATCATAAAATCCATCCCAGAAAGAAGAACACTGACCCACGTGGGGACGAGACAGAATCCCCACGGAGAGACACGGCAGAAAGTTCTTCCGGGAAGAAATCCTGTGAATGAAACGCATCCCACCACGTCAGAGTTCTCAGGACTGTAACCTCCTGAGCAAGCTGTCACTGCAGCCTGAACTCCGGCTTAGAGGCGGAGTCTAACGGGGCGTGGGCGGGACGGGGGAAGATGGGGAGGTCTGGTCAGGTGGGTGTGGCCACCTGGGCGGGGATTGACTGCTGAGGGGCGGGGTCTGGAGGAGGCGGGGCTTGGGGGCGGGCGGGTCGGGAGTGTGGCCAGCCCGGGACCTGAGCGGAGCAAGGGCAAGACTGACCCTGAGTAGGGCAGGTTCTATATGGTGTTGGGGCTTATAGGACATGATGGAATCTTTCGGGAAGGGGTGGGGGCGGCTGGTGGAACCTGCTGGAACCGGACTTCTGCGGAGCACCACTAAATGGCTCGAGCGTAGTGGTTACGAATCGGGCTGCGAACCGGAAGGTAAGCAGTTCGAAACTACCAGCTGCTCCGCAGGAGAAAGATGAGGCGATCTGCTCCCGTAAAGATTTACAGCCTCGGAAACCCTATTCAGGGTCGCTATGGGTCGAAACCGACTCGACGGCACTTAACAACAACAACAACAACGGTTCCTAGAGCGGCGCCGGATGGGGCGGGCCCTGGGTCGCTAAGGAACACTTTACAAATGGCAGTGATAACCTTGTCTGATATAGTGCAGGAAAATGAGCTTCTCAAGTTGGAAGGCACTCAAAATATGACTGGGGAAGAGCTGCCTCCTCAAAGCAGAGTTAACAGTGATGATGCGTATGGAGCAAACCTTCAGGATCTTTATTTGCTGATGGGGCAGAACTCAAAATAAGAAATATCTGAGAGAGAACAAACAAGATGGCGGATCGGGTGGACATATAGCAGAGAGCTCCGCCAACAACAACACAGAATACCCGACCAAGCAGGTTCAGGGATGGTCCCAGAACTCTGAACCACATATAAAGGAATACTTAGAAGGTTGGAAGGCTCACAGCTGGGGGAATTTGTAGCAGAAGCAAGAAATCTATT
>NW_006408519.1:52102801-52115691 GCF_000296735.1 Chrysochloris asiatica
AATCAATGTAATGAAACAAGTTATATGAATGGTTGAATGTGAAACTGATGATGTGCCCTGTAAACTTTCATTCAACCCACAATAAAAACCTTAAAAAAAAAAAAAAAAGAAAAAGAAATATCTGCAAAACCTCCACTAATAAAAATAACATGGAATGTTCAAAGCATGAATCTAAAAACAATTGGGATTTATCAAAAATCAAGTGGAATGCATAAAGATCAATATTCTAGGTATTTGTGAGCTGAAATGGACTGGTATTGACCATTTTGAACCAGACAATCATATTGTTTACTAAGCCAGGAATAGCAAATTGAAGAGGGATGGTGTCGCATTCATCATTAAAAAGAGCATTTTAATATCTACCTTGAAGTGCAATGCTCTCTGTGATAGGATAATTTCCATACATCTACATGGAAGACCAGTTACTACAACTATTATTCAAATTTATGATCCAATCACTAAAACAAATGATGATGAAACTGAAGAATTCTATCAACTATTTCAGTCTGATAAGGATCAAACATGCAATGAAGATGTTTTGATAATTACTGGTGTTTGGAATCCTCACTCAAGGGTGTAACTCTTCTTTTCACTAGAGAGCACACACACCTCTGGCTCTTGACAACTCAGAATGCTCATGTACCAGACATTTAACACTGTGTTCTGAGACTATTGTCCAGGAAGGAGCTGACTAGCTGAACCCCCAAACATTATTCTTCCTTATGAAAGAAATGCCTTCCAACAGGTGATGAAATGCAGATAGAATTGTGGTTCTGTCTGCTGGTCAGAGTCCATGCTGTTTCCAAGTGCTTATCATCTCCCTTGGGAAGGCCCAGGAACACCCTTCCTGGTGAGGTGTCTTCATTTACCTGGTACCCTGGCCCATAGTTTGATTAGGGTGGGGCCCTAGACCACGTGGTATCATCTGCCCCCCAGAGGTTCTGTATATTAAAGTCGGTCATTTGGTTGGTCAGCCATGCAGACTGGATGACAAGGCTCCAGTGCATGTGGCCACATACAGTACTGCTGGGAGAACTAAGTCCAGTCTGCATGGCTCCACTGGATGCTATGCCTGGTCTCTCCCAGACTCACCTCATGTGTATTTCCATCTGTATCCTTTCTCTGTAATAAACACAGCACTGGCCTCTCAGAGTCCGGTAGATCACTGACCCTAAGGGTGGGTTGGGGACAATGCAATGCCCTTTCCAGGTGCACCACAAGCTACAGAAGGGCACAAGATTCAGAAAAGGGAAGGCTGAGCAGAGTGAGGCAGGTAGGGAGGTGAGGTCTTCCTGCGACAGGAAATGGCTACAGCTTGGGTCAGGGGAAGCAAGAGTGCCCCTGGGGATGGAGAGGAGGTGCTGAGGCAGGACTCGGTTAGCAGGCTATGGACCTGGATCCAGGGGTTCTGCTCCCCCAGACCAGGGACACAGAGTCCTGCCTGGGGCCCAGGTATAGGCCTGGGGGCCAGTGGCTTCACTAAGGAGCTGCAGACCACACAGGGGACACTGTCAGAGTGCTGGCACCAATGTGACTGTAAGTTGCTGGGTTTTGTTCAACTTTTTATTTTGAATTGACTGAAGGTTTACAAAGCAGATCATCTTTGTCAGTTAGTTCCATACCTTTTTCCCCAGAAATGTTTTCTGTTTCTGCATCTTGGTCATTTGTTTGAGCCATTCTTTCTTGTGTCTCATGTGAGCTGAAATTACTGTTTTTGGGGCACTGTGGGGTTGTCATATTTGTAAAAACAGACAGTGCTGTTGTAGGACCTGGAGGGATCTTTAGGGAGCACCTGCAATTAATTCAAGGAGTTCATGAGGTGGTTGTGGAAGGGATGTGGCAGCAGAGTTCCGGGCCCTAAATGGAGTTCCTATTGGCCTGGGTGTTATGTATGTTCAGGGCACTCAATCCAGAAGTAGTGGGGACCTTGATGGGGCTGGTTTCAGTGTCTGTTAGGACCACAGGGAAGCTGGGAACAGAGTGATAAGTTAAATGCTGGTCTGGTGACTTTGTGGGTTTTGTAGATCTGGAACCAAGCCCACCTGGATCCAGGCACCAAAGTAGCACACCAAAGAAGCACAGCCGGCCCCAACTTCACACTGGTATGACTCCCAACCATGTGACTTCAAACTCCCAGTGAGCAGGGTTTGTGCTGGGGGCAGATGAGGCTGGGAGCTGGTCACACCCCAGGTCACCAGGGGAGCATGGAGAAAAAGAAGGCATCACATCTAGCTCATCACCTATGTGAACCTGTTCTGCCAGGTTCTGTTCTGTTACCAAAGCTGCTCCCAAGATAGTGCAGCCTTCTGCAGTCTCTCTAAGTCCCCGCAGCAAGCACTCTATCCACTCTTCTAACCTTTCAAGTTCAAGATGCCAGAACTTCCATCTGTGTCTGATCTCTCATATCTTTGTAGAGGGCTGGTGTAGTCTTCTATCTAGTCCCTGTCTATAAGGTTTCTGTGATGTTCCAACAAAAAATTCTAATTGAAAAAATGTTCCTGTAGCTAGTCATAACAAAACATTTTTCGTAAGCCCAGTTTACACAGATCAACATACCTGCAAGGTTAGAACTGCTCTACTAATTCATTTCTTGAGCCTTCTAATGTCCTAGGGACAGAGCTGCCGTTAGTACGCAACTCCAGTGCCGCTTTGAATTATGTGGCTGTGTCTGCACATGCTCTGTCGTTCACATTACTCTTGGTGATTTTGTGAAATTTTCTGGTATTTTACCTAAGGATTTGTTATGTTCCAGTAGGGGAGTAGGTCCGTGGGGATTAGTGATGCCAAGAGTTACTGCACTGCAAACGTAAGGCAGACATTTTATAATTAAGGAGGGGAGTAGTTGATCTTGCAACCCAGGAGCAGAGGACCCTGGGACCATCAAGGCAGAAGAGCAGAGTGTGGGACCTATCCAGAGAAGCAGTGATACCAGAGATGGAGGCAGAGACGATGCTGTGGAGAGATAGAGTGTCTGGGGACTCTGGACTCAGGGAGGGAGAGGGTGTGCTGACAGCCAGGGGCAGGCTTGCAGGGTGTGCCCTTTGGTTGTTTAAATGGTTGTATATTCCTGAGTGCTTGGTTTACATCAAAAAACAAAAAACCAAGCCAGAGGGAATGAAAGCAAATACAGTTGCATGATGATGCATGGAGGAGATTGTAATCATTGCAATGAAATGAAATATGATAGGATGAATGTAAAGCTGATGTTCTCCCATGTAAACTATCACTCAATTCACAATAAAAATCTTTAATAAAAAAAAAGTAGTGATAAGGACACACAAAAGGAAATAGAATTTAGATTTAAAAAGCTTTCAAGGGCCAAACTTGGACAATTTGATTATCACAGAAGACATTGAAAGTAACAGATAATAATCCATTCAATAGAACTAAAATATGTGTTCATATTTCAATCAGCTATAAAGAAGGAAGAAAGAATGAAAGAGAGAACATGAGAAAGAGAAGGAAGGAATGAAGAAAGGAAGGCAAGAGAGAAGGGAGAGAAGAAGAAAGGGATGGAGGGAGGAAGGGTAATCAAGTGGTGAGGAAAAATATAAAATGAAAATACATTTTATCCTTTGCTTCATTTCATTTCTGTATTTGCTTTTTAATTAAGAACACTTTAAAAACTGTAAAGTAAACCCTGTAAATTTAGTCAAGAACATTATAAATAACTTCTTTTTTTGCATTTGTGATTTTAAAATATATGTATAAATTGCTAAAAACAAATGCATCCAATCAAAGTACTTTGATTTAAACATAAAACAGGTTCAGATGGTATGTATTCCGTGCATAAGACAGAAGTGCCTACTCATTTGTAGGCATCCCCCTTTCTAATCGTATTCCTTTATACCTCAGTTACAGACAAGGTAGGGCACAATCTGTTAGGAAGAATATTCTGAAATTACACAGGTAGTGGTGGTTATGTGCCCTGAAGCCGATTCCAACTCACAGCGAGGGTACCCTGGACAGGGTTTCCGAGACTGTAAATCTTTACGGGAGCAGAAAGCCTCATATTTCTCCCGCAGAACAGCTGGTAGTTTTGAACTACTGACCTTGAGCGTCCCAGACCGATTGGTAGCCACTACGCTACCAGAGCTTCTAGTTAAATTGAAAATATTTTCCTAAGTCTTTTCCAGCACTGTAGTATGCGCTGCTGACCTCTTAGTATAATAAATTGACTTTCTATTTTGGAGGGGAGAAAAGTTACTACACTGGGTGACAGTTTCCTAGCGATGCCACCATCGCAGCTGCAGAACCTCGGAGCTTTCCCATCGCCTTGCCTGTGGACTGGGCAGCGAGGGGCGCGGTCCTCCGGGCGCCTAGAGCGTCCGCGAGAGCGTCTCGGAAGTGCGCGTGCGCGCGGCGGGCAGTGGCTGTCGGGGGCCGGGCATTTCCTGTGGGCGCGCTGCGGCCGCCTCGGGTTCGGAAGGTGAGTGGGCGCTGGTGGCTACGTTGGGTGTCCGGGCCAGTGAGCGTGCGGAGCCCCTTGCAGCCACCCCTCGTCGTGACCTCGGGCTCCAGCTGTGCCGCCCCGGAGCGCAGGGGAGCAGCCTAGTCCCGGGAGCCGCGGGCCGCCAGGTCCTTTGCGGTCGTGTGGTTTCCGTCTGCGGGTCGCCCAGCGGGCCGCTCTGGAGCCCCAGGGATGGGACTTGTCGCCACCCCCACTTGGCGACGGGAACGGGCGCAGGGAGGTACCCTGTCTGAGGTCATACGGCTGAGCCGGGGCGGCGGCTGCTTCCCGCGATCGTGTCCTTCTCCACGGGCAGAGGCGGCGGCGAAGTGACCCGTGACGCCAGGTCCTCCTGCCTCCGGCCCCCGACTCAGAGCCTGTGACCCCCACGCCGCATTGTCCACATGAGGGAACTGAGCCCCCAATAAGTTCTCTAACTGAAGGTATTGCTTAGGGGTGGGGGGCCTGCTGCCCCTCGCCCTCATGTGCGCATGCCCTTGCCCATCCTAAGTGATAAATAAGGTCAGCCAAGGGGTCTGACCCAGAGCCCCTGGTGTGCCAGGTCTCTGGGGGATGGTGTTCTTCCCAAAGCAAGTTTTGTCTTACTTCGGTCCCGTCCCTCAACCCACTGTTTCACAATATAAAAGGAAAAGAAAAAGACGTGTCATACTGGACGGATCTGGTGGCCCAGTGGATTAGGCATTGGGCTTCTAGCCACAGACTTGGTAGACAAGAGAAGGATGAGACGGCCTCAGTAAACATCCACAGCCTCAGAGCAGTTCCACTGTGTCCTGTACGGAGGGTCCCTATGACTGAAAGTCCACTGGGGTGGGTTGGGTTTGGGGTATCTGACCCCATATGAGCCCAGATGCAGTGAGCAGGGCTCTCTGTGTGTGGTAGGGGGTCCCAGGGCCAGCCCCTGAGGACTGCAGCTCTCCCCCCTCTGCCTCCAGGAGCGTCTCCGAGTTGTCACCTTGAGCCTGTTCCCAGTGTGGTGCGGGAGGCTTTTAGGACTGGGATGCTTTGTGTGTTTAAGGCCGAGGCTGGGAGTTGGTTCCAGAAGCTGTGCTGGGTCAGTCTCCGACGCTGCAGGTGCTCTTCACGAGCTGACAGCTGTTCACATTGCTTGTTTCTGAGTAAACCAGGTCCTGGAGCCCATGATCTCTGGCTTCACCTGTCACCAACTCTGAGCACACTCATTTCCCTGGTGGGCGAACAGGCCTGTCTCACCTGGTGCAGCTCGAGGCCTCCGGGGGCACTGGGGGCTGACATGCCTCCCAGCCCTCTTGGCCCCCTCATCCTGCCACGGTTCTCATTTTCCCCAGGTCCCAGGTGTGAACACCTTCAGGAGGCCTGGGGAAGATGGCAGCCCTGGGGGACAGCCAGGAGCCCCCTCCTGCTCTGCCCCATGTCAGTCTCTCGTCACCGGGGACACCACCCGGAGCCCACCAGCACCCTGGAGCCCTGCTTCACCTCCATGATCATCCACATGGTACTCACCTGCTGCCTGTGTACCTCCATGAGCCACAGCACCTGGCCCCTGGGAGCAGGTCAATCCCTAGTTTCCATGCTAGAAAGACGGAACATCTCCAGAGTCCCTGGGGGACCTGCAGAGTGGGCACTGCCAGCTCTTCACAGTCCTAATGGTCACCTGGCAGGGTCTAGGGTGTCAAGTGTGGGGGGTGGGCCTCACGGGGAGCCCAGTTGTCAGCCCTGGCCCACGTGTGCCTAGAGGAGACGTGCCCGGGACTCAGCCCCAGGACACAGGTGGCTGTGTGACTAGTGAACTCGGGTGGTTCTCATGTTCCACACTAGTGGCCCCACACACACACACATCCATCTCTGAGCACACACACCCTCTGGGCACTGACTGGTCTTGGTGTTCCCGTCCCTGCCTGGGAGTGGGTATTGCTCTCTCAGTGACTTCTCAAGTGGCCATGAGAGAGTTGGCTCAGGAGACCTCTTGGTGGCTCTCACAGGCAGGCTGTTGGGGGCACATGAGTCCTTTCCGGAGGAGCTGCTTGCAGAGCTCTTAAAAGGCCAGAGGTGGTGACCAGTGGATGCGCCCCTGCTGCAGGGCAGCCCCTTGGAGCCCTCACCTGGGGTTGAGGGTCCACACAGCCTCCCAGGGGGCTCTACTCCCTTTGGGACTTGAGCCCACCTCTCCTGCAGCCCCGCCCCATGGAGTCGGGGGCGGGAGTTACTGCCCTTCTTCCTGGGCCTAGTGGTCAGAGGACTCCACCTGAAGGCAGGGAGAGATCGCTGGCCACCGACGGGCCTGTCCCCTACAGTGGATGAGGCTGGGCAGTGCAGATGGACATGCCAGTGAGTGAGCATGGAGATGGACCCACACTGCAGGCAGTGAGCGAGGCCCTTCCAGACTCTGTTGAGTGGGCTGAGGGCCAACACATAGAGAGGAGGTACCCCTGAGCATGCTGGGAGGAAGAATTGAAGGCCTCTGTCAGGGAAGCTGTAGATGGCAGCAGCTGGTTTGTTGGGGGCAGGGCAGGAGCAGGGAGACCTTTTGCGCCCTGGGCTGGTTTCCTGAGGAGAGGGAGGGGTAGCACCTGGGTGGGAAATGAACCTCAGCCTCCCTGTCCTGCCCCCAGACATTCCTGGTTCCAGCCCTGAGGTGCGCTTCCAGCCCCAGGAGCTGTCAGACCTGGAGCCCCAAGACGAGCAGGAAGTTGACATCGGCAGAAACACCTGCTGGCCTGGTGAGTGAGAAGAGCCTGGAGAAGTGACCTGGGGGCGGGGCCCACGGAACTGTGTCCGCTGCTCATCGTGTGTTGGACCACCTGGCTCCCTGGGGCTCCCTTGCCCCTGCCCCTCACTTAATCCAGTTAAAGCCTCTTCCTGTGGCTAAGAATGCAGTCAGGACCCCTTCCCTGAATTCCAGACCCTCACTGCCTCTCCTGCAGGCCACACGGTGGATACCTCATCCTGCCTGTCTGTACCGTCTGGCTAGGATCTCTGATTGGTGGTACCATTGTTATCGTGTCTACCCCCCGCCCCCCCCCAGCTTCCCGTGACCCAGGCCAGCAGCAGGCAGCATTCTGGAGTCCCTGCTGCCGTTCTGCAGTGCCTGGTTTTCCCAGTGTCCCTCTCCCGTTCTTGCTTCCGTCCACCCCACCTGCTCGGATGCATGGTCTTCACATAGTGAGGTGATTCCATCTGGAAAGAACTCCTTCAGCATTCTGGGGTCTAGGGCTGTTTTTTTTCCTACAAGAAGAAAGTAGGTGGGCTGTAACTCATCACCTCAGTCTCCATCCTGGTCCAGGGGCTCACCTGGCAGGTGATGCAGCTTTTCTTCCCTGAGGCCCAGGCTGGGGCCGCCTCTACATTCATCACTAGAACTGGATGTGATTGTACAAAAGCCCCTGCCAGTTTCCTGCACACCTTCACTTGCCCCCGTTGGCAGCTGCCCTGCCTCCCTGATGGTCATTGGGCTAGCCTCTCTGGCTCTTCTGTAGAAATGGGAGCCTCCTCTCCTCAGCCTTCCACCCTACAGCTGACTCCTCACTGTCGGTTCTCAGGACGCACAGCCCCAGCCGCTGGTCATACACCCTCAGATGGGTGGGTGGGCATTATCTGCCACTCCCTTTCTTATTGCAGATTCTGAATCGGAGCTGGAGAAGGCACCACCATCTGCCCAGTGTGAGGCTCCCGAGGTAGTGGGGGGCCAGGGGGCAGGGGTGCTGAAGAGCCTGCTCAGGGCCCTTCCCCGGAGACCGAAGTGTGGGGACAGCTTTGGGCCAGAGGCCAGTTTGGAGTGGCCCACAGGCCAGCCATCAGGGACTGGACCGTGCACACAAAAGACAGGCACCTGGCACATGGCGCTCTTGTCACAGGGAACTCCGGGGAGCAGTGGGGGCTTGGGCCTGGCCTTCGGGGACCGGCAGGGTAGCCCACGAGGTGGAAAGCCGCACCCCTGTGAGACCTGCGGCAAGAGCTTCAAGTACAACTCGCTGCTACTGAAACACCAGCGCATCCACACCGGGGAGAAGCCATACGCCTGCCACGAGTGTGGCAAGGCCTTCCGCGGCTGGTCAGGTTTCATCCAGCACCACCGCATCCACACGGGCGAGAAGCCTTACGAGTGCGGCCAGTGCGGCAAGGCCTTCAGCCACAGCTCACACTTCACGCAGCACCTGCGCATCCACAACGGCGAGAAGCCCTACAAGTGTGGTGAGTGCGGCCAGGCCTTCAGCCAGAGCTCCAACCTGGTGCGGCACCAGCGGCTGCACACGGGCGAGAAGCCGTACGCCTGCAGCCAGTGTGGCAAGGCCTTCATCTGGAGCTCCGTGCTCATCGAGCACCAACGCATCCACACGGGCGAGAAGCCCTACGAATGCCACGAGTGCGGCAAGGCCTTCCGCGGCCGCTCCCACTTCTTCCGGCACCTGCGGACCCACACGGGCGAGAAGCCCTTCGCCTGCAGCGCCTGCGGCAAGGCCTTCGGCCAGAGCTCGCAGCTCATTCAGCACCAAAAGATCCACTTCCGGGAGTAGGCGGGGCGTCCGGCCAGAGTCCCCAATAAATCCTTGCTGGTTGCTGGAAGGGGTGCTGGCTACTCCCGTTACAGGAGAGGGTGACGGGATCGACTCCCAAACCCCCGCGCGGGGACCCACACTGCCTCCCTCTGGCCGCTGAGGTGCGGGGAGGGCCTTCAGCAAACAGCCTGCCTGGCCTGGCCGAGAGTCTTCTATGCACGCTCTAGCCTTGGCTCCACTTGGGCGGGGGTCTCGGGTGGGGTGGGGCTCCTGCTTCTAGCCCTCTGAGACCCTCCATTTCCTCTCTCGTCCCTCCTCTCTCCTCTTGCCATGACTTCCATATTGTAGACGAGACCTCCCTTCCACCATTCTCCCTGTCTCCTGCTGGGCATGGTTGGGGCCCCTGGCTGCTCAGGTTTTAACAGGTGTCTACTGTTAGAAGATCTACCAGGACTGCCTCGCCTCAGAACCCCACTGAACCCTGGATTTGTGGGAGCATAGTTGTGGAACACAGGAAGCAGCTGGGGTTGTCACTGGGTTCACTGTGTCCAACAGGGTCCACGGTGGGAGGGAAGCTGTGACACCTTGCCTTCTCCCCGTCCCTTCTGGGCAGATTTCGGACCCGCCTCCCAGTTCCTCCTTCCGTGAGCCCCCTTTTCAGTGCTGGACACAAGGTCCCTGGTTACCCCCACATTGCAACCTCACCTGGGCTGTGCACACCGTAGGCAGCTGTGAGACATTCGGGTCGTCTGTTATGCAGACACGGATACAACCTCGAGATAGAGATGGGGCTTGTCCTCCCTGGAGACAGAACAAGGCTCTATACAGGTCCCCATGTGGCCCCTTGAGTGTGAGCTGGGCCTCCACCACCAAGTATTTCCACTGGCCCTCTGGCCCCTCACCCGCAGCACTGGTTTCTTCCCTGTCCTCCCTGGGAATTCATCTGGAAACCTGAGAAGTAGGGGTGTAAGCCCTCACCTCTGCCCTCCCCTCAGCACATGGGTGCTGGGCTCCTGGGGGAATGACCAGAGTGATTCTGTTCCAGCTTGCCCATTTTATCACAAGTTCGCTCCTCAGGGACTTGGAGGGGTCAGTGACCTTGGACGTCAGAACTGCGCCAGTCAGATGTCTCCTTGTTGGGGTTGTTGGTCGTCGCGGGGCAACCGGAGAAGACCCCAGTCCCACAAAGAGATAATGCCTGACTTCCTAGGATTACCAGGGGTCAGCGGGGTAGAGAAGATGGAGAGTGGTTTTCTAAGTAACAGGAACAGTATTTTCAAGGGCGTGGAGACGTTAGGATGTCTCTGCAAAGAGTTGGAGGTTTCCGTGGGACCCCATGGGGTGCCCTGAAGGCTGAAGGGGCAGGTGCTGCGGACCCAGGACAGAGGGCCTCACTGCACACCTGCCATGGCTCCTAACACTGCAGACTGGGGAGAGGGTGGATGGAACCCAATGGACTTCGCCTGGAGTTGGCAATGTCCCCCATGATCTGAAAGCATTGCCTTACAAGTCACCCCAGCGCAGACCTGACAGCTGGCCACAGAAAGGACAGCCAGGAGTCCTCCAAGCCTCCAGGAAGTGCCCCGCAGGCCGTTTTGCTGGTGTGGTCCTGGCGGGATGGAGCCTACTGTGTAAGACGAACTGTTGGAAGTAGGGCGGGACCTGGCAGGACAGCTCTGGGACGGAGGCGGGGCCTTGGAAGGGGCGGGGCCTGCTGGAGCCTAGTAAATGGCTGCGCTGGAAATGGGCGGGGGCGGGTTGGGGTGGAGGTGGGGCCCTGAAACAGCCCAGCTTTTCCCGACCCCAGGACGACCCGCGAAGTTACTGAGCGGGTTCACACTGTCAGTGATGGACTTTACCCCAGCCAGCGAAGGTTACGAAATACCCCACCTCTGTGTTTGGGGAAAGTTTAGCGAGAACACTTTTCCCCATCGACAAAGACAAAGGGGTGCCCTGGGTTTAGAGGAGCCCAGACCCTCCACGGCCCCATTCTCTGCCTCACATATGACCCACAGATGAATGGGAACATGCGCTTGCTCGCCGAACTTTGGTGAAGTCTCCTTCACCAGATCCGTGAAGTTGGTCCTCCCTCAGACTGACCTAGCAGAAGCTGTCGTCCTGTAAACGCATCCTCTGCCCCATTTCGCCACCTCACACCCACTTTCCACACCCGCTTCATTCTTTCACAGAACAGCGCTTTTAGTCTGACCCTTAAGTTAGCTTAAGTTGTTCCTCTTTGGCAGTCCTCTCTCACGCCTGCCAACAATCCTTTTGAATAAAGCCTTTCCTTGCTAATCCTGGGAGACTATGATAGCACAATGGTTAAGCGTGCTCAGATGGTGACTGAAAGATTGGCAGTTCAAACCCACCATCAGCTCTGAGGGAGAAAGATTGAGATTAGTCTAGGAAACCCCACGGGCAGGTCTACTGTGTCACCCAGCGTCACCGTAAGTCGGAATGATTTGACAGCACCCAACAACCCTAAAGCCTCTGGTTTTGACAAGACCCTGAGCTCTGTGAACGCACTCACCACCCATAAGGTAGCAGGCATTGCCTCAGACACAACGACAACCTCTGAGTGTGTGGTAGACATGGAACATCAGAATGCAGAGCCAGTACTTTAGCTTCTGCACAACACTTTTTCTTAAGGCTCCCAGGATTTTCATGGCAGCACATAAAAACCCAACACACACAAAGCCACACCATAAGCATCAGAGAACTATACAGCCTTCTGGTATTTCCCATTACAGTTCTTTCTAAGTGGTAGTTGCAGCCCCCCACATTGCTTTCCTGGCCTGATGATGAGGCCTGGGGACCAATGAAGTACCAGCTGTGGGCTCCTCACTGAGACCTTCTTCTCTTCAATGGGGAACCCACCAGGACTTGTCAACGTTCCATTGCTTTCTCAACAGTTCAATTACCTTTTGTACATTTAATAGATTTTTAAAATGTCACTTTAATGTCAAATAAGCTCTCATGCCACAGGTATTTGGTGATGGTACAGGGTGATCCCCAGTGAGGGCAGCTCCAGACCTGGCCTTGTCACCCGCTGAATCTCCAACCTAACAGCGTTGTGAGCTCTTGCATAAAGTCGAGGACCTGTTCCTGACTCCGTACAGTCTTTTCTGAATCTCCTTTCTTTATTTTAGAGTGGACTGAACAGCAGGGACAGCATCCACAGGACAAGATCCTTGATGGACTGAGACCACATAGGTGCTGGTGGAAAGTCAGAGGTGGTCACTGAGGGCCTATCAGGAGTTGGAAGCCTCTCCAGTTATTCCAACTGAGAAATTTTAGAATACTGAATTGTGAAGCAGGTATAGTGGTTACTGCACACTGAAGTATTGTCAAGGTTGTATCCTTTCCCCATATGTATCCAATCTACATGCAAGTAATACTACAAGAGGCTGGACTATATGAAGAACACTGTGGCATCAGGATCGGAGGAAGACACAAAACAACATGAAATATGCATATGTCATAATCTTGCTCACTGAAAATGAAGAGGATTTGAATCACTTATTGATGAAGAACAAACACTACAGCCTTCAGTATAGTGACATCTTAACATAAAGAAAACAAAATCTTCACAACTACATCAACAAGCTTTGTTGTTATTTGTTGTTGTTGTTAGGTGCCATCAAGTGGCACTGACTCATAGCGACCTTATGCACAGCAGAACGAAACAATGTCAGATCCTGGGCCAACCTCACTACTGTTGCCACACTTGAATCCATTGATGCTTCCACCTGGCCAATCCATCTCATTAGGGGTCTTCCTCTTTTTTTCTGACCCTCCATCTTACCAAACATGATACCCTTCTCCAGCGACTGTTCCCTCCTGACAGTATGTCCAAAGTATGAGAGACGAAGCTTAGCCATCCTGGCCTCCAAGGAGCACTCTGGCTGCACTTCTTCCAAAACAGATCTATTGGTTCTTTGGGCAGT
>NW_006408519.1:52118285-52124641 GCF_000296735.1 Chrysochloris asiatica
GATCTCCAGCATCATTTCTATCACCAAGGCCATATTTTCCAACTACTCATCCTTCCTCTTTGCTCCCAACCTTTGCATTCCAATCACCAGTAATGATTGCATGTTTGATCAGTTTCAGATTGAAGACGTTGGTAGAATTCTTCTATTTCATCCTCACTGGCTTCAGTTGTTGGTGCAAAATTTGAATAATAGTGGTATTAACTGGTCTTCCCTGTAAGCGCATTATCCTATAGCAGGCAGCATTGTACCTCATGACTGATCTTGATATGTTCTTTTTGACAATGAATGCAACACCATTCCTCTTTAATTTATCATTCCTGGCATAGTAAACCATGTGGTTGTCAGATTCAAAATGGCCAATACCAGTCCACTGCCGCTCCATAATGCCTAAGATGTCAATGTTGATGCATTCCATTTCCTTTTTTACAATTTCCAATTTTCCTAGGTCCATACTTCATACGTTCCATGCTCTGATTAGTAATGGATGTTTACAGCTGTTTCTATTTGTTTTGAGTTGTGCCCCATCAGCAAATGAAGGTCCCGCGGGCTTTACTCCATTCCTGTCATCACGGTCAACTCTACTTTGAGGAGGCAGCTCTTCCCCAGTCGCATTTTGAGTGTCTTCCAACCTGAGGGGCTTGTTTTCCGGCACTATATCTGACAGTGTTTCTCTGCTATTCGTAAGGTTTCCTGTGACTAAATATTCGGAAATAGTTTATCTCTCCTTCTTCCTAGTCTGTCTTTGTCTGGAAGCTCATCTGAAACCTGTCTACCATGCGTGACCCTACTGGTTTTTAAAATACCTGTGGCATAGCTTCACGTATTTAAAATACCTGTGGCACAGCTTCACGTATTTAAAATACCTGTGGCACAGCTTCACGTATTTAAAATACCTGTGGCATAGCTTCACAGCAACTCACAAGCGATGAGTGGTGATTAAACAGCAGTAGAAAAATCAAAGGATATATTGAGCAAATCTGCTGGGGAAAAAACTCTTTCAAGTACTAAAAATCAAAAACTGTCACTTTATGGACTTAAACCAGGGCATTTTCAATTGCCTTATTTGCATGTGAAAGGAAGACCAGAGAAGAATTGATGCATTTGAATTATGGTGTTGGCAAAGAGTATTAAATGTATCATGGACTGCTAGAAGGAACCAATCTATTTTGGAGGAAGTACTGAGTACTGGTGTGGTGCTGTGGGCTAATGTGTCAGACTGCAAAGTCGTTTGAACTTCAAGGCTGGTGGTTCAAGCTTCCCGCACAGCCGGTCCCTAGCAGAGAGTCTGTTGCATCTTCTTGCTTAGATCTCTCCAGTGGCTTCACAAAGCGCTCACTGTGACCTTTGGATTCGGACACCCGGCCCCTTCCTTACTCCTGCACATTTGTCTCTACTTCCCCGGCAGTCCGTTCAGCACCTCGGACAGCGCCAAGCGCACCAAGCCGCGCGAGGAAGCCGCTCCTGGACCCCGAGCCGCTCGCTCGCCCGCCCGCCCGGGGGCTCCTAGCGAGTCCCCGGACACGTCCTCTTCCGACCCCCACTCCCAGAGCCTGTCTTCTGCCGGGGCATGGGAGCCGGGCCACCAGAGCGGGTCCTCCCAGCTTCCTAGAGTGCCCGGAAGTGTCCGAGCACGGGGCGGAGCCTGCTGGGGGCGGGGACGCGTCTTCCGGTCCAGCTCCGGTGGTGGCTCCCGCCGCAGCCCTGGGCCATGGCCCGGCTCCCGCCTCGCCACGTCCCCTCTGCTCTTGGACAGCCCTCTTGGCCCGGGCTGACTCCGTCAGGCGCCTGGCCTTCCCTTCCATAGCGCATGCCCGCAGCCCCCGCCCACCATCCGGGGACTGTGAGCTGGATCGTGGAGCGGGCCAGGAACCTGCACAGGGTTGGCGCCAGTAAGGAAAACAGCTCTGGATAGCCACCGCCTCGGGGTGGGGGGTAGGGGATGACCGTTGTCAGTTTCCACTTGTTATTTTTTGTCCCTGGGTAGTTCAAACGGGTAAACGAAAAGTTAGAGGCCACCCAGAGGCACCTCAGAATAAAGGCCTGGTGATCCATCTCCAAAAAGTTAGCAGTTGGAAGTTCCATGGATAAAGTTCTACTCTGACACACGTGAGGTCACCAAAAGGCTGGTCATGTGTGAAGCAGATGGACGGGAGGACTTGGAACTCCTCCTGGTGTTAGGACAGACTCTAAGTCCAAGCCATCAGCATATTTTTCACCTTTCCTTCTTCCTCTACTGCTGTAGGCTGGCTAGAGGATGGCCAGAAAGGGAAAGCAAGATCCCTTCCTGCACGGTGCTGGACAGTGGGGACCCAAGAGGCCCCATCCCCACCTAGTTGGGGTTTCTGTCTTCCTCAGGACCCGTCCCTGGAGCAGCAAGGTGTCTTCATCCAGCTGATGGCTGCCCTGGCACCCAGTCTGGCCACACTTCACCTGCAGAGGGGGCTCTGCCAGACTGTGCTCCTCCAGAGGCCGAGACCCAGCAGCACGGTACTCCCTTTTTTGCACCCTGCTTTCTGCCCTGGCCCTGGTCCTGACTTCACCCCTTTACTGGTGTACAGCCTCCTTGAGCTCCACCTGGCTCCCTCCTTGATGCCTGGCTTCCTCCCCCCAGGGATCCACGTACCCTGCCAGGTCCCAGATCTGAGGGGGAACAGTGGAAGGCTGGTCTTTAAGGAACAGATGTTTAACAAATTTCTTTTTTCTAAGTAGCATCTGGAGTCCTGGTGTGGTGCTGTAGGATAAGCACTGGACTGCTAACCCAATGGCTAGAGGTTGAAACCCACCAGCCACTCTCAGAAACCCTGTACAGGGTCTCTCTAAGTCAGAACCGACCCAGTGACACTTCACAACAAGTAACATTTGAGAATTTCTTTTCACTGTGAGTATTGGTACTCCGACAAGAAAAGTCGGAAAGTGTAGTAAAATGAGACAAACAAAATCTCCGGTCGCAAGTCTAGCAAGCATGGACACCAATTTCGGTCACTCCCTTGGTCTCAGCATGGCAAGTGACCCGGGCTGCTTTTTAATTGGATTGAGTCAATGCTTAGCCCCATTCCTAAAATAACTTTAGTGCCCTGAAAACATCAGACGTGCTGGGCACAGTGCTAGACGCCCAAACTCATTATCTCCCGTGCGCCTGTGTGTGAGGGCACTCAAATAGCTAAAGATCACTGGCAACTAGGGGTGACATACAGTGACATGGAGGGCAGAGAAGGGCTGCCCCTAGGATTTCCCAGACTGGGAATCTTTATGGGAGCAGACAACCAGCAGCTGCTGGGTTCAACTAGTGCTTAACCATTGTGTTATCAGGGCTGCTGGCATGGGGGCTCAGAAGAGCGCTTACCACAGCCTCAGTGTGGCCTCATGTCTGGTTCCCTGCCACACCTCCCACCCACCCATCCTCACCTGACCTCCTCTAACTGAAACGGTAAAATGCCTTACAGGAAAAGACAAGCTTGTGTGGCCAGAGAAGGTGGTGGGGAGGCAAGTGTCTGGGACTCTCTTGCCGTGGGGAGGGTGGGAGCGAGGGATGCCCAGACTAATGCCCGCTAGGTGTGCCATTACCCAGTGCAGGAGCACACTGCACCCTGTCCCGGCACCTACCGGCCCCCCTCCTCGCCTGTGGGAGCTCCTCAGAGCAGGTGGCATGTCCCCAGCCCCTCTGCCCTAGGCTGTTCTCTCCACTGGACTGGCTGAAGTACCTTCCTACTGCGATACTGTGGCTGCTGTCCGCCTGGGTTCTTTCCTCAGGTCCCCTCCAGGCTGTGGTGTTGGTGGTGCTGAGGTCTGCTCTGGACCCTGGGGTCCTGGGCACCGCATCGTGGCGGCTTCCACCTGTACCAGGCAGCAGGGATCGCCGGTGCCACATCTGCCGCCCACTCGGTTCCGCGGGTCATGTGCATTGATTGATCTCTTTGAACAGACCCATGACTTTTCTCGGAGCTCTTTACTGTGCTTGGGCCGCTGGTTTGTGTTTGGGGAGCTGGCTGAGGAGCCCTGAGTTGCTTGGATCTGTTTCCCCATCCACCCCGCTGTCCTGAATGGGCCTGGTCCTATTCTTAGTTCTGCGTCTCACATCCCTGCAGGGACCTACACCTGTCGGTGGTCAGGCGGGAACAGGATGGAGCACTGTCCTTAAGCTGGTCACCAGGTCTGCCCTGTTTCTTACCTGGGTTCCCTCTTCTCAGGGCACCTTCCTGCTTCCCCACCTCCCCAGCCTGTTTTCAGACTATGTCTCTGAGGTTCCCATCCCTTACAAGAGTCAATGGGATAGTGGAAACCCAGGGGCCACCACCCAGTGCGTATCTCATGGTATCACCCTTGCCCCCACCCCTTAGGGTGGGCAGGGCCTGCCTGTGGATTCCACCCCCCCCACCACCACCAATGGCAAAGTAGCCTGAACCAGCCCCCTGCGGTTCCCTGAAGCTCCTCCCCTCTCTCATTGACCAATGCAGAACTCCTCCTCCATGCAATGGCCAGCTGCTGGGATGGTGGGTGGGGAGGGGGACCAGTTATCATACTGGTTGAAGGGTAACATCACTCCCACCTGGGGTCATGTTGGTGTCACCTCCTCTAACAGTGATACCACTGGGGATGCACTGTCCCCACACTGGCTGGGGGTGGTGTTCATCTCCACATCCTTGGACGATTTCAGTGGTATATGGAGGTGAAATCTTTTATCTTTGGCCTGGTTTTAGAGACAGCTGGTTCCATATATTATTAAAATGTAGCTGGTCGTGGAGAGATAGAACAGCTGAGGACTCTAGACTCATGGCAAGAGAAAAGCTGTGTGCTGCGGCCAGGAGGCAGGCTTGCAGAATGTGCCCTTTGGTTTTTTAAATGATTCTATATTCCTGAGTGTTTGTGTACACCCCTCCCCCCCCCAAAAAAAAACCCTAGAGGGAATGGAAGCAAATACTGTTGAATGATGGGTCGCTTTGGGTCGGAACCAACTTGAAGGCACTTAACAACATCGTGTCGTCTGGGCGTCTTCCCTTCAATCCCATCTGGGTCCATTTTAACAGCTGCTAGAAACTGCCAAAAGAACTAACAGATCGGTGTTGGAAGAAGTGCAGCCGGAGTGCTCCTTGGAGGTCAGGGTGGCCAAACTTCATCTCTCATACTTCAGACATATTGTCGGGAGGGACCAGTCACTGAGAAGGATATCATGTTTGGTAAGGTGGAGGCTCAGAGAAAAAGAGGAAGACCCCCAGTGAGATGGATGACTCAAGCGTGGCAACAGTAGTGAGGTTGGCCCAGAATCGTTCTGCTGTGTAGAGGGTCTCTATGAGTCGGTACCAACTCGAGGGCACCTAACAACAAGAAACCAGTACACACCCATCCCCTCCATCAACCCTTTCAGTCTTTCACTGAGTTCTTGAGGGAGGCAGTGGGCTTCCTGTGCAGCAACTGTGGGGGTTTGGGTGAGCATCTGTGACCCTTTGCAGAGCCCGCATCCTCCCTGCCTCTGGCCGGCAGCCTCATCCCCCTCGGTTCGCTGTGAACCTCCATCCATACTCCTTCCCATCCCCCATCCCTGACTTACTTGCTTTGATTTAAATGAAATGGCTGTGCCTTCCCCAAGTTTGTTCCCTGGTCCGAGTCCTGTGACATTTGTCTGCTCTCTGGTTTCAGACTACGAAGAGAAGGACGCTACTCAGAGTGGGGAGCTGACTCGGGAGCAGGAAGTCTCAGAAGAGGTGGAGCCCCGGGGTGCCAAGGGCAGACCACCAGAGTCCAGGGGTCAGAGCCTAGGGAGGCCCGCGGGGCTGCAAAAGAGCACCCCGGGAAGAAGCAAGCCCTCGGATCTATGCCCAGACACGAAGCCAGACTGGCGCAGTGCCTGGGGGCTCCCTGGAAAGACCCTCTGGGTGAGGCCCCAGATGAGTGTGACTCCAGCCTGGGGGAACCCATAGCGCACGGCAGGCCGCAGGAGCCGATCCCTGGGGGGCAGGGCCTGGAGGAATGTGAGACGGCATCCCCGTACGGGGACTCCACGCTCAGGCACCCGCGGGCGCCTGGCGGGGAGAGGCCGCACACGTGCGGGGAGTGCGGGAAGGCCTTTGGCCGCCGATCAGACGCCCTGAAGCACCAGCGCATACACACGGGCGAGAAGCCGTACTCCTGCGGCGAGTGTGGCCGCGCCTTTGTACACAGCTCGCACTTCACGCAGCACCTGCGCTCCCACCGCGGCGAGAAGCCCTTTAAGTGCCCGGAGTGCGGCCAGGCCTTCAGCCAGAGCTCCAACCTGGCGCAACACCGGCGCGTACACAGCGGCGAGCGGCCCTACGCCTGCGCAGAGTGCGGCCGCGCCTTCAGCCGCAGCTCCTTCCTCCGAGAGCACCGGCGCATCCACA
>NW_006408519.1:52125084-52126443 GCF_000296735.1 Chrysochloris asiatica
CTTGGGTCAGGTGCACCTTAGTCCTCTAGTGACATCTTTGCTCTTCAACACTTTCAAAAGGTCTTGTGCAGCAGATTTGCCTAATGCAATACATCATTTGATTTCTTGACTGCTGCTTCCATGAGTGTTGATAGTTGATCCCAGAATGAAGTCCTTGGCAACTTCAATCATTTCTCCATTGATAAGAATGTAGTTTATTGGTCCAGTGGTGAGGATTTGTGTTTTATTTACATTGAGATGCAATCCATACCAAAGGCTGTGATCTTTGATCTTCATCAGTATTTTAAGTCCTCTTAACTTTCAGCAAACAAAGTTGTATCATCTGCATATCGTGGGTTGTTAATGAGTCTTCCTCCAATCCTGATGCCATGTTTATCCTCATATACCCAGCTTCTCAGATTGTTTGCTCAGCATACAAGGTTGAATAAGTATGGTGAAAGAATACAACCCTGTTGCACACCTTTCTTAATTTTAAACCATTCAGCGTTCCCATGTTTTGTTTGAACAACTGCCTCTTGGTCTATGTACAGATTCCTAATGAGCACAATTAAATGTACCAGAATACTCATACTTCACAGTGTTGTCCATAGCTTGTCACGATCCACACAATCGAAAGCCTTTGCGTAGTTAATAAATCACAGGTAAACTTCTTTCTGGTAGTCTCTGCTTTCAGCCAAGGTCCATCAGACATCAGCAATGATATCCATTGTTCCACGTCCATTTCTGAATCCTGCTTGAAGCTCTGGAAGTTCTCTGTCAATGTATGCTTGCAGCCATTTCTATATTACCTTTAGTAAAACTTTACTCACATAGGATATCAAAGATACTGTCTGATGATTTCCGCATTCTATTAGGTCACCTTTCTTTGGAATGGGCACAAATACAGATCTCTTCCAATCAGTTGGCCAGCTAGTTGTCTTCCAAATTTCTTGGCATAGATAAGTGAGTGCCTCCAGTGCCGCCTCACTTTTTTGAAAGATTTCAATTTTTATTCGGTCAATTCCTGGTGCCTTGTTCTTTGCCAGTTCCTTCAATGCACCTTGGACTGCTTCCTTCATTGGCTCATTGGTGCTTGATAATATGCTACCTCTTGAAATGGTTGAACAGCAACCATTTCCTCTGTACAGTGACTCTGTGTATCCCTTCCATCTTCTTTTGATGCTTTCTGTATCATTCAATAATTTGCCCAGAGAATCCTTCAATAATGAAATTCAAGGCTTGAATTTTTTCTTTAGTTCCCTCAGCTTGAGAAATGCTGAGTGTGTTCTTCCTTTCTAGTTTTCTGATTCCAGATCTTTGCACATTTTGTTGTAATATTTGACTTTGTCTTCTTGAGCTGACCTTTGAAATTTTCTGTTC
>NW_006408519.1:52133553-52145994 GCF_000296735.1 Chrysochloris asiatica
GGTGAGAGGCCGTTCCGCTGCACTGAATGCAGTCGAGCCTTCGCCCTGAGCTCGCACCTGATCCAGCACCAGCGGGTGCACAGCCCGGAGTGAGCGTAGGGCCCGCAGCGTTGCTCTCTGCTGGGAGGCCGGAATCGAAGCCGCCGGCAGCCTCCACGCTGAGCCTCTGACTCTAAGCCTCTGCTCCCGTGCCCTTCACACCGGTACTGTCCACCCAGGAGACCTATAAGGTCCAGGGGAACGCACCCGCGCCTTCCGAAGGCCTTCTCTCAGAAGGCAGGACAGAGGACCTGAATCACAAGCGAGGGTGGGACGTGCACAGAGGCACCACCTTCTCTCAGGTATCCGCCAGTGTTGCTAGAATACAAACCCTTGGGAACGCAGGCATCCATCCCTCCCCTCAAAAGCGTCTGAAAGTGCGGCCAGCGCCCCCGCCAGTCCCTGGCTTTGCGCAGCCTCCAGACTAAGACGGAATTGAGTTCCAGTGATGTGGCTCCTGCTCTGAACATTTCCTCCCCTTCATCTGGAAGGGGCGCGCGCGGCTCTTCGCGAGACTGGTTCTTTCTTGGTCCGCAGCGTCCCGGGGAGCTCACCCCTAACGGTGGCAACCCCAAAAGAACAGGGGTGGGGCCTCCATAGAGCGTGGGGCTTCCCAGAGGCGTCGGGAACTCCGAGTGTCCCACGCATGGGGGGCGGGGAGGTTAGGGTCACGTGCAGATCCAGCAGACTGAGCCGTTCCAGCCCGCCCAACTGCCCACGGAGGTGGCCCGGTGCCGGCTCTCCAGGAACAGAGACGCTGGGGCGCAGAGGGGAAGAGTTGTGGTGGCGCTGGGAGCTTCCTTCCCCGGAGTCTTCTACCTCCCTGTGATCTCGGAACTGAACTTCCAAAAGTGACAGCTCCCCTCTTATGGAGCCGGTGTGCTAGGCTTGGAACCACTGGATCGGTGGCACCCAGAGAACTTGGAGAATGGCCTTGTTCGGGGATCGCAGGCCAAGGAGGGGCGGTAAAGGGGTGTGGGAGAAGCGACGCCAGACCTTGTAGGACGGTCAGAGCCGGCAGGCTGGAGCTTCGTGGTCAGACTCGCGCTCTGAGAAGGTCACTTGCTGCGAGGATGGCGCCGAACCGGGCAGTGTTTGTTGCTATGAGTCGGAACCGACTCGACAGCACCTAACAACGACAGAGGAGCGATGATCTCTAGGACTCCAGAGAGATTCCCCTGGGATGTGCAGGAAAACGTGTTTTAAGTGTATTGTTATTTTTACATGTTTTATAATTTGTTATAAATAAACATACAGTAGGCTACATCTGCCCTTCAGTGGTACGTGATCTGTGGTCTACGTTCTACCTTGTGCTGTGCTCAGAGTCACTGCTAACTAAGAGGTTGGCGATAAGAGTTCATCCAGAAGTACCTCGGAAGAAAGACCTGGCAACCCACTGAAAACTCAGGCTTTGAAAGCCCATGTCTACTGTAGCACACAGGGTCACCGTGAATCAGTCACTTGATGGCAACAATGCCGCCCGTGGGCTTGGGAAAGTTTGTCAAGGCTTTGGGGTCAGGAAGTTGAGGCCCCGTGACAAAGGGCAGCTTTGCAGCTCCCTCGGCTCACGGCTTGTGTTTAGCAGTTCATGGAGAGGGAGGATGTTTCCCGCCATGGGCCCACCTTCTCTCTCCATTGATGTACACTTGATTCATTGTGCACTTTTTTTTTTATCCATCCCACACCTTGCCTGGCGTCCACTCGCAGTCCAGCTTCTCCACCGTATCCCAGGGATGTGACTCCAGGCGATGAAGCCTTAGACCGGGAAGGGAGGAGAGTTTCGGGCGGTGAGTCTCAAGGGACCTAGAGCTTTCCGGATGTGACCGAAAGTGGTGCCAGGAAAACCCTGGAGGCGAGACTGGGGGCAGGGAGGAGAAACTGGACAGAAGTTGGTCGAAGACAGGAAAGGGTCTTGCACGCAACGCTAGGGACTCCGAGGTGCGCGGGTCTTCCAGCTGCCTAGCCCCGGGCAGCGCGAAGATCCCACGGAGCTACCCCACCGCTGAGGCCACGCGCCCGCTCGGGGATCGGTCAGTGAGGCCTCCGAGCAGCGAGCGCGCGGTCTTCCAGCCGCCTAGAGCGTCACCGGAAGTGCTCCGGACGCGGGGGAGGGAGGGATGGCACTCTGGCCTGTAGTCCCGGCGGGCAGGTGAGTGGGAGTGGGAGCTGCAGGTGGGCAGGACCAGAAGGGGCTGGTGGGCTGCGGGGTCACCCCGAGCGAGAAGCGGAGGAGGCAGAGCCGCCGCCGTTTGCAGGTTCGATTTCCCCCACGCGGGGCGTGCCCGCTTCCAGCTCCTTTGAAATGCTCCTTTCGCGGGGCTTTTCCTTAGTGCTGAGAGCCGAGCTCGGGGGCCCCGCACCCCCTCACCACTGGGCCCTCTGCCACCTCGCCCTCAAGTGTCATCCAGCCCGCTAGGGGAGCCTGCCAACGTCCGGGATTCCCCCATCAGAGGGGAAAGGCGCAGGTCTGTCCGCGAGTGAGCGCCTCGTCCACGATCCCTGCTTGTTCGTGCCCAAGTAGCCCTGACTCAGAGTGACCCACTATAGGGTCTCCAAGGAGCGGCTGGTGGGTTTGAACCGCCGACCTTGCAGTTAGCACTCCAGTGCTTATCCTGCAACGCTACACCAGGAATCCAGGTTCCCTGCTAGTTTGTTTTTGTTTTAATATCTACAGCTTCATAGGGAAAATATAGTACTTAAAAATGCATTTCTTAGTTGTGTTAAGGTGGCAGATTAAAAGTGTGTTGGCCTTTACATGTTCTTATGTGAGAGACCTGTTCGGACCACTGCTGATGCTCTACCTATTGCTATACAGAAGTCTTTGTTGTTGTGAAGTGCCATCGAGTCGGTTCTGACCCTTAGCGACCCCGTATAGGGTTTCCGAGGAGCAATTGATGAGCGTGAACCGCCGACCTTGTGGTTCAAACCGCCTTTGCAGTCCAGCCCGTTAGTCCACAGCCCCACTCTATTAAAGGATTTCAATCTGTTTTGTAAATGTCCCCTTCCCCAGTTTATCCTTTTTCCCCCTACATTTTGGCTTGTAGTGAAATATCTCAGGCTTTACCTATGGTTTCAGGCTTAGAAAACTCCTTCCTCAACCCCAAACAGCACCAGTCACAAAATCTTTTCACGTACGTTTACATTTAAATCTGTATGATTGTCAGTATAATTTTAAAATCCATAAAAATTCTCCTGGCATTTGAAACAGAAGACACAGGACGTTTGGTGTGGAGCCAGACAAGCACAGCCCGAAACTAGCAGGCCTGCTCTGAACTGGGGTGGGGAGGCCTGCAAGGTGAGGCGGAGTCCCCAAGGCTGGCGCATGGGACCCATTTTGGGGGCATCAGAGTCTCCTTGCTTCCTAGTAATAAAAACTGTTCTCAAACTGATTGAAACACAAAATGAAACTTTAAAGTGTAAGGGTTCGGACTTGGAGGATGCATCAGGAGCAGCCTCTCCTTGGCTGGTGCCCCACTGGGTGGTCCCCTCCTTCTCTCCCACCAGCTCCTCAGCCCCTGTGGGAGGAGGAGGTCTGTGGAAAGAGCCAGGTCAGGGCCAGGTTGAAGCCGTACTAGGCTTGTGTCCTGAGCCCGGCCCCCTCTGACCTCCTCCTCCCCAGCCCTCACCCGTCCTGACTGCAGACTTCTCTCACACTCAAGCAGGAAACATCCCACTCCTCTTGCACGGTGGAGTGACGAGGAGCCCGGACCTAGTTTGCAGAGGGCAAGGGAGGCAGCCTGATGGACATGCACACAGGTGAGGACTGGGGGTGAGTGAGGGTCCCTGGGTGGGGGAACATTCTGGGTTAGGAGGGGGCAGTGCCATTTGCTGCCAGAGCAGGGCACTAAATAAACCCATGTCTTTCCTGGCACCACTCATTCATCCTTGCCAGCTGCCCTCCCCTCTTCCTGGGGTCTCTGCCCACGCTCACCTGGAACACCTCCACCTGGACACTTCTGAGTACAGTAGTCCCACATGCTGTGTCTCCAGGGCTCGAGAAGTGAAAATCGGCCTGGCCTCTTGGCCACCTGCCCTCCCAGGCTCCCCGCTGCAAAAGCCGGAATGAATCCACCGAGTCTTGCGCTGTTGCTGCAGCTGTAACACCCTGACATAAGGGTCTTCTGTGCAGACTCGTGCCCTGCCAGCCACTCCTGCTCACACTCACCCTTCCCTATGGCTCCTCCTCCTAGGTGGGAGCCTGGCTGGGTGTGGGACTGGAGCTGCCTACCTACCGGAGCATGGGCGTGCCAACACCCCTGTGCTTTGTCCTCATTGGTTCACAGAAGCCTGTGTTTGTGATTCGGCTGTCCTTCCAGGTCCCCAGAGGCACAGCCGGTTGAGATTTAGCTGCTTTGTCCCCTCACCTGCTGGGTTGTGCCTGCTGAGGTCTGTCCTTGGGCCAAGCCCCTGTGATCACAGCTCCTGCTCCTCGTGGACAGCACACACATGGCCAGCACTCCTGTCCCTGTGCTCACAAAGTCACGCCGTCTACCCATGAGCACACAGTACGGACGTACCCGGCTGCCTCTGCCGCCCCCACGTTCTCTCCACTTTCGGGGTACTGCTCCCGTGCTGGTTTCTGTGAGTGGGGCTCTGCTGGCACGTGGCCGCAGCCCTATGGGCTGGTGGTTGTGGAGGATGGTTAGGGGTATACACTGTCTCCAAGAATCAAAGTCCGGAGACCTAAGCAGACTGGCACACAGCCACTGTCACATGCTCCTGCCCTGTGCATCCCAGTGTATTGGTCCCACCATACTTTGACTGCCAACTAGATTTCTTCCCTTTCAGTTGGTGGCAGAAAAGGAAGCCTAGAACCTGGGTAATGTCTCCTCTCTTCATGTGCCTCTGAGGTTACAGGTTCAGCCTCCTAGAGACCCCCCATGTCCACTGTTAGGGAGTGGGCCAGGTGCACTGGGCAAGGACTTATTTTGGGTTTTATTATTATTCTTTGTTGTTGTTGTTAAGTGCTGTCGAGTCAGACCCGATTCATAGCGACCCTGTATGGGGTTTTCCAGGAGCAGCTGCTGGGTTTGAACTGCCGATCTTGTGGTTTGCAGTCCAGTGCACGTGGAACTACTGGCACCACTGCCTAGATTGCCATCTCACATCCGCACATGTCTGTGCATCATTCATTTGTGCTGTCACGTCTTAAATTGCACCTCACGCCTCTTTACTAGCTGATGGCGCTTCCTCCCCAACACCCGCCTCTGCCTGCCCGCGGTCAGCTGTGAATGGACGGGGTGTAAGCCCAGGGCTGACTCTGAAGCAGGAAACTTCAGAAGACACAGACACTCAGGGAGAGGCCAGGCCTGGACAGCTACAGGAATCTCTGCAGGTGCTGGGACTTCCACGCCTCTGTGAGAGCAACGATGCCATGGAGGGGCCTGGGAGCGCCCCTCTAGGGTCCAGCACCAGTGAGAAGCCTGGCGGAGCTCGGGGCCAGCGGAGCTCTGAGCCTGGGAGGCGGAAAGGACGGCCTTACCCGTGTGGCACGTGCCGCCGAAGCTTCACGTGTTCCTCGGATGCGGCGAAGCACCAGAGCGTCCACTGTGGCCAGAAGCCATATTCGTGCAGCGACTGCGGGAAGGCCTTCATCCACAGCTCACACGTGGTCCGGCACCAGCGGATACACAATGGGGAGCGGCCCTACGTCTGCCAGGAGTGTGGGAAAGCCTTCAGCCAGAGCTTCAACCTCATCCGCCACCAGAGGACCCACACGGGGGAGAAACCCTACTGCTGTGTGGAGTGTGGTAAGACCTTTGTCCAGCGGTCAGACGCCGCCAAGCACCAGCGGATTCACACTGGTGAGAGACTGTACGAGTGCCACGAGTGTGGGAAAGCCTTCATCCACAGCTCCAACGTCGTCCGGCACCAGAGGACCCATCACGGGGAAAACCCCTACCAGTGTCAGGAGTGCGGCCAGGCCTTCAGCCAGAGCTCCAACCTCATCCAGCACCAGCGCGTACACAGCGGCGAGCGGCCCTACGCCTGCGCAGAGTGCGGCCGCGCCTTCAGCCGCAGCTCCTTCCTCCGAGAGCACCGGCGCATCCACACCGGGGAGAAGCCCTTCGAGTGCGCCGTCTGTGGCCGCGCCTTCCGCGCCCTCTCGGGCTTCTTCCGTCACCAGCGCGTCCACAGCGGTGAGAGGCCGTTCCGCTGCACTGAATGCAGTCGAGCCTTCGCCCTGAGCTCGCACCTGATCCAGCACCAGCGGGTGCACAGCCCGGAGTGAGCTGCCGCAGGCGGGATGTGGGCACAGTTGCTGGGGATGGAGCAACACCTGTTCAGATAGTACCGTATCTGAGAGTTTGTGTGCACCGGTCCAGGTGTGGTGGGGCGGTGACATCGTCAGGGTTAACCTGCCTGTGTGAAGAACAGAGGCTGTCTCTGCACCTTCCTTGGGAGCACTCAGGAGAGTGGAGGGACAAGGCATGGTGCTGTGGCCGGAAGTGGAGGTTCCCAGAGGGAAGCAGGCACTCTGGTCACCAGCATGTAAGACCAGCTGTTCTGTGGACCGTCCTTGGCACATTGCTTTCCGGGCCGGTGCCCTATCACCCCGTCGTCTCCCCGCTCCATCCCTTCAGTTGCAGTGGGTGTCATCTCTGTAACACTGGTGTTTTCTGAGACACACTTTGCCACTGTGGAATGCATGACCCTTACCTGTCTGCTTTAGATGAGTTTGGACAAATATGACCTGACTTGATCTGTAGAACCACCCTGCTCTCAACATACAGGCTGTTCCTGTTACCCAGAGAGTTCCCTCATACCCCTGTCAAGCCAGCCCTCCCCAGCCCCACAGCACCCACTGACCTGTTTCCGTCACTATCATTTGTGTTGCTTGTTCTGAAACTTGATACAAACAGAAACATACCGTCCATACGCTTCATGTCTGGCTTCTTTGTTTAATGTATTGGAAATCTATCCATGGAGCAGTAGTTATTTCCTCCCGCCTTTTTGGATCCTTAACACTTTTTAAAACTCAGTAGTCAGGTTCCATCAGACCACCTGGGCCCGGGGCAGGCCCTCTGCAGGGAGTGAGTAAAGGAAGTGGGGGAGAATATAAAAGATGGGGGCGGGGAGAGGCCATACCACGTGGTAGCACAGTTACCTTGTGTGCAGGTGAGCAACAGGAGCTGCACTGATAGCGGGCTGGGCTGGGACAGATGCTGAGTGGCCTCGTGATAGCTCCGACTTCACATTGTTACAGTGTCTATTTGAAGTAAAGATTCTGGGGGGTTTGTGTCATATATGTGTCCCTACTGCTACAGAGCTCTGGTGGCAAATCAGACTGAAAGCTGCAAGGTCAGCAGTTCAAAACTACCAGCTGTTCTGTGGGAGAAAGATGAGGCTTTCTGCTCCCGTAAAGATTTACAGCCTCGGAAACCTTGTACAGGGTCGCTATGAGTCAGAACCGACTCCACGAAATAACCATCACCAGGCATATATAATAATTTACACCACCAAAGGGCACATTCTACAAGCCTGCCTCCTGGCCACCAGCTCTCAGTCCCTCTCTTCCCATGAATCTAGAGTCCTCAGCTGCTCCCTCTCTCCATGTCCCCACTCTTCCTGCCTCCATCTCTGGTGTCGCTGCTTCTCTGGATAAGGTCTCACGTGAGATTAACATTCTTAAATCACAGAAAGAGACAGAGGGAGAGGGTCTGGGGCAAGATGGTGGGAAACTGTACGCACTGGGTCAGCACTCTCTAACAAGGACATGGGAGACCGAGTGAGACAGGTACATATGGTGACCCAGAGGCTGGGATGGAGATGTGGGTTGAATGCTGCCTGGAAGAGGCAGCTGAATAGGGGCAATGAGAGAGAAGGAGAACAGGCCCACTGGGGGCTGGAATGGGCGCCACAGCTGTCTCGAATTGTTTCAAGTAGCTGTTCACAAGACACGACTGGAGGTGCCGGTCTCCCTTGTTCCTGTGCCTTCCTGGTAGACTGAGGTGTGGCCAGTCCCCGTCCTTGTCAGCCCAGTGGCCAGTGGTAGCCCTCCCATGCAGCTTCCGCTGTGCCTGGGGTTGGGCACCTGGTATACCACCTCCTTCTGGAGGCTCGTTAACCTGCCCTAACGTCATGAAATATGAGAAGATCGCCACTCAAGAAGTTGAACTAATCCCAAATTATACCCCAAAAGGAAAAAAGAAGACATAATCAAACTTTCAAAACCAAAGACAAGGAAAGACTCCTGAGAGCAGCTCAGGAAAAAACAAAAAGTTACCTACAAAGGAGAACTAATACGACTTAACTCTGATTTCTCAGCAGAAATCATGTAGGCAAGAAGACAGTGGAATGACATCTATAAAACGCTGGAAGAAACACACTGCCAACCAAGGACAGCAAAACTGTCCCTCAAATATGATGGCGAAATTAGGTCTGTTTCAGACAAGCAGAAATTAAACGAATTTGTAAAAACCAGACCAACCTTATAAAAACTACTAAAGGGCGTTCTGTGGTCTGAGCACCTATAACAGCAGACAACCACCTGAGACCAGCGTACGACGTGACGGTATCACCTTGACTTGACCCAGATAAAGAAGTATGCAACCAGGGATACGTTACAATAACACACAAATGTAAAGTCAAAAGAGGGAATAATGTTATTATGTAATTTCCAGATTAAGAGGAAACTAAATTGATTTCAAGAAAAATCTTAAATAAAGATAAACCTATTCATAACCCTGAAAACTAGACCAAGCTTTACTGGTAACCCTGGCCCAAGCGGTATTCCTAACACTAATCCTCATCCTAACCATAACCCTGGAGTCCTGGTGTGGTGCTGCGGGTTAATGTGCTAGACTGCAACCTAGGAACCACAAGGTTGGTGTCTCAAGCTCACCTATACAGGATCACTATGAGTCAGAATCCACTTGACTGCACTTAACAACTTAACCCTAACTCTAACAACAACCAAAATTCTAAGCCTAGCCAAGTCCAATCATTGTCCCAACCCTAATACTCACTCCTTACTCCTCGCACCCACTGCTCTCATCTTGTTTTAACTTACTAGAATCACCAACTGTGGTACAGGTCACAATGGCCCACCTTGGAACCACCCAGACGTCAGTACATCCATCAGCAGGACGACAGACACATCAGCATCAAAGGACAACCAGAACACCTCCAGCGCAAGGGCACCATCGGAGCATGGTGGTACACACATACACGTGAAGGTTAAACACAATAAAAGAATAACATTGAGCACAGCACAGTCATCTTTAAAGGACTCACACCAGATATTTCTGTTGCCAGGGCCAGAGAGATGCCACCAGCCCCCTCAGCTGGGTCCAGAGCTTGGGGAGGTCAGACTCAACCCTCCAGTCCTCAGAGCAAATGAGGAGCAGAAATCATCCAGAAGGTTCCAAGTGGTGCTGCGGAGACGAGCAGCCATGAAATGTTGTTGAGGCCACCCCACCCCCACCCCACCCCCGGTGCATGCTGGTTCTGACACCACTGCTTCCATCAGTTGCACCTGGTCAGGAGCATGTTCATGTACAGTGGTCACTGTGGCACACGGCTACCCCAGCTGTTCCAGACACACACCCCCAGCCCTCCACAGCCCAGAGGAGACTCACAGTAGCAAAAGTCAGCAGGGACAGCTCCAGTGACCACAAGGGGGTCTAAATGCTGCAGTGACTCCAGAAACATTCCAGCAGCCAGGGCATAGGGGAGCTGGAGGCCTTTGGAGACCCCCAGAAGATGGGGGGGGTGACAGTGTGCCTGAACCTGGACAGTAACTCAGGCCCCGCCCCTATGACTCATGAACTACCCCTCTCCCCACTCTCCTCCATGCCCGAGGCATGTTCTCCACCCGACCTGCTCCCCAACTGGCCCCACGCTCACAACTAGACCAAAAGGGGGGATGGGGACCTCTAGGGTCTGCCTGAGCTGGGGAGGGCCTTCCCTGAGTGGAAGGGGCTCACGCGTCGGTGAGTCATGAGTGATGGAGCTGCCGTCTCGCGACACCACAGGTCACACTTACCAAGGCAGACAAAGGGAAACTGAGGCTGAGGGAGGGCGCCCCCTCCCTGCCCAAACTGCCCCCACTCCCAGCTGGCACGCTTCTGCAGCTAGGGTCCCGCCAGCAACTTCGCGCCCAGGGCGACCAGGGCAGGTGTCCCGAACACCGAAGAACCCTCTCAAACTGCGTCCGCCGTGCGGGGTTTCCCGAGGCACACCTGCAGGAACCCATTGTTGTTGTGTTGTTAAGCGCTGTTGAGTCGATTCCGACCCATAGCGACCCTGTATAGGGTTTCCGAGGAGCAGCTGGTGAGCTTGACCCGCCCGACCTTGCAGCTGAACCGGCTTTGTAGTCTGGCACATTAACCCACAGCGCCACACCAGGAGTCCTACAGGAATCCATTACAAGATTCAAATTGGAGGCACCAGAGGCTGGGCGGAGGGAGACACCCCGTGTCTGTCGCGTCTATAGGAGACACAGTTTAGACAGCCTGTATAACCCGACACAGTGTGCGGACGCGACAGGAATCACTGCGTCACATAATGACAGCCCCCAGCGGCGCAGCCTCCCCGTAGCTAACACTTGAGACTCTCCGGCTGCGTGCACTTCACCCCAACAGACCAGAGCCCGGCAGTGGGGCCCTCCCCACGGCGCACTGCACCTACCACCTCTCGACCCGGGTCCCCTGGGTCGCCCCAACTACGCTGCCTAGCTTCTCCTCGCTCTGAGCATGCCCAGCACGCTGACGGCACACAGGCGCCAGGCTGGGGGGGGCGGAGCGGGCCGCACAGCCCGAGGGCCTCCACCTGCCTCCCCTTTCTGCATTTTCTACCGACCTCTAGTGGCCGCAAGCTCCAGGCTCCAAACCAAACACAGCGGCCATCCAGGACTGACGCGCCTGGACTCCCGGAGGACCCTTGGTGCTGGTGTCGGCGTCTGCGGGACTCTACACAGGGTTCTCATAGTCCCTTCCACAAGCCTGGAACGGCGGCACTCAACAGACCCCTGCCTCCTGAAACTACATGGTCCAGACTGTGAAAGGGACTGCGTGGGATACAAACCTATCATCAAAAGGTGGCCCACCAAACTCAACATTGCTGCTAGATAAAACACTGGAGATCAAAATCGGAGCGCGGGGCGGGGGCAGCCTGTTGCACAGTGTTTACAAATAACACACAACCTTCTAAACGCAGGGGTAAGACAAGGGTGTATCTGCTGTTCAACAGTGTACTGGGGGTCCAGCCAGGGAAAACAGGCAAGAAAAGGAAACAGGGCATCCAGACTGGATAAGTGCTGTTGTTAGGGACTGGCAAGTTAGAGACCTGGCCCTGCACTTCCTCACAATTATTATGCCTGAATCTACTGCTGCTGCCACTGTATCCATCCATCTCAGTGAGGGCCTTCCTCTTTTTTACTGACCCACCCGTCTTCCAAACATCAGGTCCTGCTCCCTCCTGACTACATGTTCATAGTTGTTGTTGTTGTTGTTGTGATGTGCTGTCGAGTCAGTTCCAACCCACAGCGACCCTGTATAGGGTTTCTGAGGAGCAGCTGGTGAGCTTGAACCACTGACCCTGCAGTTCAAACGGCTTTGCAGTCTGACGCATTAACCCACAGCGCCACCCACCCCAGGACTCCTGTTCACTGCTAAGGCGCACTCTGGCTTTACTTCTTCCAAACAGATTTGTTTACTTTTCTGGTAGTCCTTGGGACTTTCAATGTTCTTCACCAACAGCATAACTCAAATGCATAGATTCTTGCACGGTCTTCCTTATTCACTGCCCAACTTTCACACTCATATGAGGCAATTAAAAATACCACGGCTTAGGTCAGGCACACCTTAGTCCTCAAAGTGACACCTTTGCTCTAGAACACTTGAAAGATGTTTGCCTAATGTAATACTTCGTTTCTTGACTGCTGCTTCCAGGAGTGTCGATTGTAGATCCAAGTATTGGATATAGAAACTGGAAAAAAAAAAAAAAAAAAAACTATTAAAGCCAATAAACGAGTACAACAGAGTTACAAGATCTCTATACAAACCCCTCTACATTTTGGCATACTGTTGTTGTTGTTAAGTACCGTGGAGTCGGTTACTAGCAATGAGCAATTAGAGCATTAAATTCAGAAGGTAATTCCATTTCCCAACAGGGCGCTGTGGCAGCAGGCACAGCAAAGCGCCATCTCCACCTGCTGCGGTCGGTGACTTGGCCACTCCCAGGGTTTTCTTCTCTTTTCCTCTGGACAGCCCACCCCAGGCTGACTGTGGCTATGGCTCTAGCTCTCTTTGGCCCCGCTCTGCTTTGAGTCTCAGTGCCTTTCCTCTAAGGAGCCCTGGTGGTGCAGTGGTTAAGCTTGGCTACTAACTACAAGGTCAGTGGTCCCAACTTACAGCTGCTCCTTGGGAGAAAGATGTGGCAGTCTGGTTCTGCACAGAC
>NW_006408519.1:52146343-52149836 GCF_000296735.1 Chrysochloris asiatica
CAGAGCTGCTGAGTCATGTTGGACTTGGCAGCAGTGGTGTGGCCTTGCCTCTTCTTCTCCCCCATCCACCTGCCCAACTCCAGGACTCCATTCTCCACCTTGACCAGAAGTCCTTGCTGATCTACTTGCCCTCCACGCTCTTTCCTCTCTTCTCACTGTCGGCCTCCGAGCACCATCCTTCCCTCTCTTTTCTATCTTCCTTTTCTTCTCTTTCCTGGATGCCATGGTCTCTGATGGGTATTTGTTATTGTGTCTTCTTTTCCACCTTCAGGCCTGACCGTTCATCTTCTTTTTTAATGGTCTCCACCCTGGTTTCATCTCCGTCCTTGTTTGCTTCATCTTGCACCCTGGTCCTTCTCCAGTAGCTCCTCCATATCTTCCATGTGGACTAGCTTTGTCTTCCTGCAGCATGTGCCCTGTTGGGTCAGGCTTGCTTGGCTCTCCTTGGCCATGGCCTGCTGGCAGTCCACAGGCTCCCCACCCCAAACAGCTCCCTTCCTGCATTGCTGGTTTGCAGACCTCCCAGTACACCCTCCTTAAGCTCTCTCTTCCTTTTGACTTGAGAGATTTTCTTTATTTTTCCTGTGTGTTTCTAATCTTCATAGTCTTTTCCCTGGCAGCTGTCTGTCCCCGAGGACACTGGAACATTTGTGATTCCCTCTGACAGCTCCGTTCCATCACCAAGAGCATCCCACCGGAGTCCAGCCCCTGACCAAGAGCCCGTCTGCACTATGCTCCCTGAGTCCTTGCTCCATGACTGAAAGGCCACATGTCCAGACTTAGGCAGTGTCACCTCATGCACAGAGCAAGGCATTGCCCACGCAGATCTCCCCCACACCAGGACCCCATCAGAGGGTGGCCCACTGAGGGTCTCATCCTGACAGACACCTTTGACTAAAGTGTCAGAGTGGCACGCAGCCCGTCACCAGTCCCATACCTCATGTCTGCTGGTCTTTCTCCCTGAGCAGGTCGGTGGCCTGTTCTCAGTTTGCGTGGGCTAAGCTCTCCGCTCCCACCTGTGATATAAATGAGCATGTGATGGTGTGGGGGCTCCCTCAATTCCTGCAAGGAGCCCACCACGTTAAAACATAACCTGGCAGAGATCAATCTGTTGTGTACTTTTCTCAAAAGCATGTGTAATTAACATTCCCTGTGAGCCTGCCACCCAGCAATCGGTTCACCAGACTCGTCTAGATTTACCTCCTCTAGTAACAGACTCCTGGGGTGGCGCTGTGGGTCAATGCGCCAGACTGCAAAGCTGTTTGAACTGCCAGGTCGGTGGTTCAAGCTCACCAGCTGCTCCTCGGAAACCTATATAGGCTCTCTATGGATCGGAACCGACCCAACGGCACTTCACAACAACAACACCACTAAGGGACATGAGTCGGAACTGGCTCAATGACGCTTAACAACTATGGCTGTCACGCCAAGCAGTCATGACCACAGAAACACAAATGGAAAGTTGGCTGCTGGCTGGAGGAAATGGCCAACTAGATAGGGACAGAGATGAGCAGAAGCCAAGGACAGTGATGGTGACAGGAGAGGCAGGAGCAGGCAGGTAAAGAAAACAGGAGATGGGGTCCACACGCTGACAGATGCTCACTGCACACGATTGTTTCATGAACAAGACCCCACTACACGGCACAGTCTGTGACATGAGAGCGTGGGAGAAGGAGAGGGTAGGCTCTAAGTCACCAGCCCAGGGACCATGTATGTCAAACAGTGACTCCAAGAGTCCAAAGACTTGAGAAGACAGGGCACCTCTAATGACTGAACTCCACCACACTGACCAGTCACACCAAACTCTTCTAGATTTTACCTCCTCTACTAAGGGACATAAGAGTCCTGGTGTGGGAGACGCGGCGGGTTATTGCACTCAATGCACTGGACAGCAAAGTCGGCGGTTCAAGCTCCCCAAGCACTCCTCAGAAACCCTATGCAGGGTCACTATGAATTGGAGCTGACTCCCTGGTAGTGTAATGGATTATGTGCTGGGTTACTAACTGCAAGGTCAACAGTTCAAATCTACCAACTGCTCCACGAGAGAAAGGTGGGGCTTTCTGCTCCTGTAAAGATTTACAGCCTTGGAAACCTATACAGGGTCACTATGAATGGGAACCAACTCCACAGCACACAACCACCACCACCACTAAGGGACAGGGAGACAGGATCAGCACTGAACTGTTAACAACAAGGTCAGCAGTTCCGACCCACCAGCCACTCCTCAGAAGCCCTATGCGGGGCCACTGTGAGTTGAGACTAACTCCATGGAAATTAGCAATACCTAAGGGACATGGCGTCCTGTTGGCACTGTGAGCGGCCACTCAGCTGCTAACCCAAAGGTCAGTGGTTCAAACCCACCGTGGGAGAAAGATGGAACAGTCTGCTTCTGCCTTGGAAACCTGTGGGACAATTCTCCTCTGTCACATGGACACGAGGGTTCACAAGTGAAGGGACAGTCTTCAGACATATCCCCTCAGACTCCTGGCAGACACTCCCCCTCTCCCCCCCGACCCAGCACACCAGTCCTCAGTTCTTGTCCCTGCTGCGGGGCAGGCGGGCTGCTCAGGGGGGCACCGTGGACACCGGCCTGACCTGGACAGCTGTGAGGCCTCAGTGACATGGCCGGCCAGCAGAGGGTGCAGCGGCCTGTGTAGGGAAAAGTGTCATCCCGCCTCTGCAGCTCCCACGCTCCTCACACACACACACACCCCACCCCCACCCCGCACTGCTGGCTGTCGAGTTTGCAGAGAGCTTTTTCTCAGTTTTAAATTAATACAGATCAGGTCGGCGCTAATTTGGGTAGTCAAGTTCAGCACCCGTTCTGGGTTTCAGGAATACACAATGTGTTACCAGAACAAAGTTTTAACTCACGTGGAAAGTCTGCTGATCAAGTCAGCCCCCAGGAAAGTGGCAACATTCCACTCCCCAGACACTTGTTCAAGATGAACTCCCAACAAGGTGCACAAGTTCCTGGGAAATTTTCATTACCTTTTTTTTAAAATAGCAATATAAATACAACCAAACATTTGTCATTTCACCCATTTTTACATGCACAATCCAGCCATGCCAGCCACACCCCCGTGTTGCATAACCATCACTACTATCTTTTCCAAAGCTTTTCTGTCTCTCTCTCTCTCTCTCTTTGCCCCTCCTCCCATTTCCCTTTGTTATTTGTGGGAAAGCTCCCAATGGTTTGCCCTAATAAGAAAATAAATATACATTATTTCCCTTCCAGTACCTGGGGGGTGGGGAGGAAGACCACAAAAAAAGAAAACAATTCCCTTTTTTGTTTCTTTTTTCTATCCTTTTCTTTTTAACTGGCTTCTCTATCACTCAAATAAGCACACATCTACACTTTGTTGTTGTTGTTATGTGCCGTGGAGTCGGTTCTGACTCATAGCGACCCTGTATAGAGTTTCCAAGGCTTTAATCTTTACAGGAGCAGAAAGCCTCGTCTTTCTCCCACGGAACAGCTGGTAGTTTCGAACTG
>NW_006408519.1:52150163-52151930 GCF_000296735.1 Chrysochloris asiatica
GCAGCGTAATATCCTCCGGGTTCCTCCATGTTAGGTGGAGTTTTGCAGATTCATCATTATTCTTCAGTGTTCTGTGATATTCCATTGTGTGTATGCAACACAGTTTGCTCAACCATTCCTCTGCTGATGGACATCTAGACTGTCTTCATCTCTTTGCTATTGTGAAGAATGCTGCAATGAACTTGGCTGTGCCTAGACCTATTTGTGCCACAGCTCTTAATTCTTGAGCATCTATACCAAGTAGAGAGACTGCTGGCATTTCTAGCTTTTTGAGAAAGCGCCGGACCATTTTCCACAGTGGTTGCACCATCTGGCAGTCCCACCAGCAGTGTAGGAGGGTCCCATATGCTCCACACGCCCTCTGGCATTTTGGTGTTTTCTGTTTTGTTTTTTAACTTTGCTATTAATGCTGGTGTGACGCTGTTGGAGAACCACAAGGGCAGCAGTTCAAACCCACCAATCATTCTAGGAACCTTATATAGAGGGTCACTAGGAACCAGAACCAAATAGATGGCACACACAACAACATTAGTGCTGGGGAAAGATGGTTTGCATCTCTATGGTATCGTAGTGGTTACAAGTCGGGCTGCTAACCTCAAGGTCAGCAGTTTGAAACTACCAGCCATTCTGTGGAAGATGAGGCTTTCTGCTCTTAAAGATTTACAGTCTCGGAAACCCCATCTAGGGCCGCTATGAGTCAGAACCAACTCCGCAGCACTTACCAACAATAACAACAAGGGCAAATTGACCCCTGGTGTGGTGCTGTAGGATCATCACTGGACTGCTAACCACAAGGCCGGTGGTTCAAACCCCCCAGCGCCTCCTCGGAAACTCTATACAGGGCCGCTATGAGTCGGAGCCCACGCCACAGCACTTAACAACAATAGCAACAGTGGCCAGTGACCGTGAGACTGTCTTCATATGCTTGTCGACCTCCTGCATGTCTTCTTTGGTGGAGTGTCTGCTCATCATCTCTGCCCATTGGTTAATTAGATTCTTTGCCTTCTTCTCATTGAGGTGCTGAAGTGTTCGATACATTTTAGCGAGCAGTCTTGTGTCTGATATATCACTGCCAAAAATATTTTCCCAGTCTGTGGGTTCTCTTTTGACGCACAAAGTGCCTCATTTAGGAAGTTCCAACGACTATTGTGTCGGCTGCTGGTGGTGTTTACAGTTCTGTTTGATGTCGTGTGTCAGCTTCCTTGCACGTCAGTGTGCCCTTCTGTGGTGATGTGCACGCTGCTGTGATACCAGAAGGGATAGTACTAAGTAGTATTTGAAATTCCAGCAGGGTCACCCAGCGTGAACGGGTTCCAGCTGAGCTTCCAGACTCAGACAGACTAGGCAGAAGGAGAGGCGGACTACTCCTGAATGTGGAGCCGCTGGAAAGCCTATGATTAACGGTAGAACGTTGTCAGATATAATGCCAGAAGATGAACCCCTCAGGTTAGAAGCCACTCAGTGTATGACCGCCTCCTCAAAGTAGAGTCGACTGTGATGACGCAAATAGAGGAAAGCATTTGGGAGCTTCATTTGCTGATGGGGCACAACTCAAAATAAGGAGAAACACTATAAACATCGATCAATAATCAGAACATGGAATATATGAATCTAGGATAAATTGGAAGTTGTCAAAAATGAAATGAAGGCATAAAGATTGATATCCTAGGCAATGTTGTTGTTAAGTGCCATCGTGTCGGTACCGACTATAGCAACCCTGTATAGAGTTTCCGAGGAGCGGCTGGTGAGTTTGAACCGCCAACCTTG
>NW_006408519.1:52153110-52154959 GCF_000296735.1 Chrysochloris asiatica
TGGGAGAAAGATGAGGCTCAGAAGTGCTATACAGGATCGCTATACGTCAGAACTGACTCAGCGGCACTTAACAATAACAACAACATGGCATAAATATTGAATGACTCAGAAGGCATTAGAAGAAGATGAAAGGTATACACAGAGTCATTGTGCCAAAAAGAAATGGTTGATGTTCAACCGTTTCAAAGAGGTAGCATGTGATCAAGAGCCAGTGATACTGAAGGAAGACTTTCCAAGCTGCACTGAAGGCATTGGCAAAAAAAACAAACAAACAAACCAGGCTCCAGGAATTAATGGAATACAAATTGAAATCTTTCACCAAACTGATGCAGCACTGGAGGCACTTACTCATCTATGCCAAGACATTTTGAAGACAGCTACGTGGCCAACCTATTGAAAGACATCCATATTTGTGCCCATTCCAAAAAGAGGTGACCCAGCGGAATGCAGAAATCAACCAACAATATCATTAATATCACATGCAAGGAACATTTTGCTGAAAATGGCTGCCACAAATTCAAGCTGGATTTAGAAGAGGGTAGGAACGAGACCTAAGACGGACCTTGGTAGAAAGCAGAGACTACCAGAAAGATGTTTACTTGTGCTTTATTGACTATGCAAATACTTTCAACTGTGTGTATCATGACAAGCTATAGATAATATTGCGAAGAATGGGTTTTCCAGAACACTTAATTGTGCTCATGAGGAACATGTATACAGACCAAGAGGCAGTCATTTGAACAGAACAAGGGGATACTGACTAGCTTAAAATCAGGAAAGGTGTGTGCCAGGGTTGTATTCTTCAACAATATTTATACAATATTTGCTGAGCAAATAATCTGAGAAATTGGATTATATGAAGAAGAACATGTCATCAGGATTGGAGGAAGATTCATTAACAATCTGCGATATGCAGATGATACAACTTTGCTTGCTGGAAGCGAAGAGGACTTAAAGTACTGATGAAGATCAAAGACCACAGCCTTCAGTATGGAATGCACCTCACTGTAAAAGCAAACAAAAATCCTCACCACTGGACCAATAAACAACACCATGATAAATGTAGAAAAGACTGAAGTTGTCAAAGACGTCATTTTTGCTTGGATCCACCATCAACACTCATGGAAGGAGCAAGAAATCAAAGGCTGTATTGCAGTAGGCAAATCTGCTGCACAAGACCTCTTTAAAGTGTCCAAGAGCAAAGATGTCAGTCTGAGAACTAAAGTACTCCTGATCCAAGTCATAGTATTTTTTTTTTAACTTTTTAAAAACATTTTGATTATGATTTGAGTGAAGGTTTACAGACCAGATCATCAGTGCCCCATCCAACAGATCCTACACTATGTCATTACAATGATTGCAATTCCTTTACCATGGTGTTTTCAGTGGCCACGTTTTGCATGTGGAAGTTGGACAATAGAAGAACTGATGCATTTGAGTACGGTTTGAACAAAAATATTACAAGTCATTGGACCACCGAAGAGCAAACAAATCTGTGTTGGAAAAAGTTCAGCCAGAATGCTCCTTAGAAGCCAGGATGGTGAGACTTTGTACCCTCATATTGTGAACATGTTGTCAGGAGGGGTCAGTCCCTGGAGAAGGACATCATGCTTCTTGAAGTGGAGGGTCAGTGACAAAGAGGAGCTGGCTTGGCACAGTGGCAGTAGCAATGGGCTGCGCCATGGCAGCAGTTGTGAGGTTGGCACAGAACCGGGCTCTTTCGTTCTGTTGTGCACAGGGTCGCTATGAACTGGAACAGATTTCACAATACCTAACAACAGCAACAACAACAACAACAACAGCAACAGTGAGAGTCCCTACGTTTGTCCCTTTTTTTTTTTTTTTTTTT
>NW_006408519.1:52164766-52211027 GCF_000296735.1 Chrysochloris asiatica
CCGACTCGATGGCACTTAACAACAACAACAACAACAACTTGTCTTTGATTTTGGAGAGCTAGATTATTATATGTCTTGGTGATTTACTTTTGGGGTCTATCCTTCCTGGGGTATGTTTGGCTTCTTGAATGTTTATCTTCTCATCTTTCAAGATATACTGGAAATTTTCTTCCAGAAGCTCTTCAACTATCTCCTCTGTGGACTTCTCTGATTCTTCCTGTTCCAGAATGCCAATAATTCTTAAGTTGCTCCTCTTCATGTTATCCAGCATGAATCTTAGACTCTCTTCAGATTTTTTCATCCTTTTTTTCTGCTTGCTCTTCTATTTTAGCAGTATTGAAAGATTTGTCTTCCAGCTCGCTGGTTCTGGCTTCTATCTCTTCAGTTCTGCTCCTTTCCCCTTTCAGTGTATTGTCCATTTCTAATATTCTATTATAAATCATCTGGACCTCTTTTTGCAGGCTTTGAATTGTTTCCAATGCTGTATCGATCTTGTTTGATTGCTCCTGTAGTACTTTCCTGACTTCTTCCATGTTTTCCTCCACCCCTTTTCAGAGAATTTGAATTTGTTTCTATATCATTCTTCTGAATTCCTTCTCAGGCAAATCCAAAGCCTGCTCTTCCTCTTTTGGAAAGTCTTTGTCTGTCTCCATCTCATTTGTCTCAGCTACTCTTTTCTGTTTTTGGACATGTTTTGAGATCTTTTGTTGTGTTATTTTTTGGTGTTTTTGTTTTTGTCATTTTCAGTAGTTAGGTGGGTTTTTAATGCTTAAATGGACGTTTGTTGCTGTGTTGTTAAGCTTACTGAGTGTCTCCTCATGGATGTAATCAGGAGATAGGCTTCCCTTTTCACAGGTAATGCTTATCAGCTGTTATTGGCTCTTGTCTCAATGGTGGAATATTATGGGGTATGCTTGTAGCTTTGCTATATGTCCATGATTACTGTCTCTTCTTGGATAATGTAGGGAGAAAAGGGTCCCACCTCCAGGAAAAATGTGTGATCAAAAGGACCAAAATCAGAAACAATATAAAAGCAGAGACAAAACCCACCACTTTGAAACAAAAAAAAAAAAGTGGCTGCCTGTCCAGTCGCCTTGCTACACAGGCAGTGTGTTGTACTGTAGAAACCTCCAGCAGTGGGTGGGGGTGTCCACTCTCTTAGACCCCTCCTGTAGTCACTACCGCAGAGGTGTGCAGATAGATATTGAGAAGTTATTGGGAGAAAGATTGACTACTATTTTTGTCTCTGAAGGTCAGTTAGGTATCTACGTGTGCACAGCATAATTCTCGAAATAGCTGTGTCCTTTTGTGTTGGGGTTTTACAGATTGTTCATATGGTTTGTCTGTCAGACCAAACGTGCTTTTTTCTTGCTGGTAGGCAAAGGAAAAAGTCCCGCACAAGTCAACTGTAGGGTTGGGACCCAGAGTCAGACGTCATAAGCAACTGCCAAAGAATCTGCCCATGGGACCAATGGGGCTCTTTACCTCTGTGCTGTGGGAAAACTGTGGGCTCAATGCTGGACTCTTTTAGAGGTGTGGGCTCACCCTCCTGAAGGTGTCCTGGCTGGGCAGAGAAGGCGTGACAGGGAAGAGGAGGAAAAAATGTATAGAATCCCCCCACACCTTCTTTTGCAAATGTCCCTGAGCCGGTTTTAGCACTGGATCACTGTGCTGGTCTGGCTGTAGCCCCACCTTCTGAACTCAGCCTGGGTGGGGTGGCCGCAGAGGGAGTCCCGTGTCTCGATCGATTCCTAAATCACAATATTTTCCTTATACCGTGATTTTTCCACCAGCAGGTGTGGGAAAGTGATGGCCTGCACTTTATACTTTATCCAAAACTCTGGGGTTGTTCCGTAAAAGCTGCTTCTCTGGGTCTTCAGCCCCTCCCCCATGGTGCCTGTCCTACCTGACTCTGTTTCTCCTGCCTCCAAAACCAGAAGTGTCCCTATTTTTTCACTGATGAGTTTTATGTTATTGTTGTTGTTAAGTGCTGTGGAGTAGGTTCCAACTGATAAAAACCCAGTATAGAGTTTCCCAGGAGCAGATGATGAGTTTGAACTGCCAACCTTGTGCTTCAAACTGACCTTGCAGTCCTGTGCTTATCCAACAGCGCCACACCAGGATTCAGGTTTTACATTTAAGTCTTTGATCCACTTTGAGTTTATTATTATATACGGTGTGAGATGTGGGTCTTGTTTCATTTTTCTGCAAATGGATTTCCAGTTTTGCCAGCACCATTGATTGAAGAGACTGCCTCTTCCCCAGTTAATGTGCTCCATTGTCTCTGAATTTCATTGCCACTGACTTTTTGAAGTCCCCTCTTTTATTGATGGCATTGCTCTTCAAGTGGATGGTCCCTAACAACCCATTTGCAGTCTGGATAGCATGGTGAAGCGTTAAGATTTGACCCTAAACGGTTTAGGTAGCCTTGGAAGGGGTGTCAGAACCCTGGTGGTGTTGGACTGTGGTGTCATTGCAATGTGAGGGATCTGAACGTACCAGCCCTTCCAGGGGAGAAAGATGAGGCAGTCTGGGTCCACAGAGACTAGAGCCTTGGAGACTCTGTAGGGTGGCTCTGCCCCGTCCTGTGAGTGGCTGGGTTGGGTTTGGATGAGTGGAACTGGAGCCCTGGGGACACTGGGTTTGGAGTACACTGCAGAGGGTCCTGCTGGAGGGACCACTGCCACCATCACAGGGAATGGACGTGGTTTATCATACGAGAATCATACTTTAGTAAAGCCGGGGTTTTCACTGCCCGGATGATGGGAGCATGGATCCCAGGAGACCAGGAAGGTGGTTACCTGCCAGCCCTACCAGGCACAAAAGGAAGAAACCGCATTCTACTCCCACTGTCCCAAACCCCTCACAGGAGTGGGCGGTACCTAGGACAACTTCCCATCCATGTCACCCTCAGCAGTGGGGTTCTCCCCCTGCACATGGCAGCCCAGCCCCCGCCAGAGCCTGAACGTTTGTGTACCAACAAAGGAGCAGCAGATGTTGGAGGGAAGTCAGGAGGGGGACAGCCTTGGTGGAAACCACCTGCCCTCTGTGGAGCCTGACTTTGAAGTCAGAGTCTGAGGTGGCCCAAGACCCTCACCTGGTGTCCAGCCGCCCAGCAAAGGGAGACATGTGACCACAGATCCCCTTTAAAAACCGCCTCCTCTTGGCTGGTGTAGGGGCTGAGCAGTCCTAACACTGGCTGGAAGAGGTAGGGGTTGAGTGGGAAGAAGCTGGAGGACTTGGAAAATGGCCAAAAGGACACAGAGAGTCCAGTCCTATCTGCCCAGCTCCTCAGTGAGACACAGACTGGGGCCCATGGAGCCCACCTGACCTCCAGGTCCATAGTAACTGACTAGGGAAGGAGCCCCAAGGACACTGCCCTGAGATGCCCCTGCCAGAGGGACTCTCCTTGGGACCAGAACCTCCGCAAACTCCGTACTGCTCAGTGCCAAGGGCATCTTCCAGGAAGCTGTTCTTGTCAGTTTCCAGGAGATCTGCTCATGAGAGACAGCGAGAACAGTGTGTGTATGTCCTCCAACCCTTCGATGGGAACAGAAAGAGCAGGAGGGAGGCCTTTCCCCAGCCATGACCTTCACATCCGGCCACTGGAGAGATGGACAGCGGCTCTCATTACAAACCCTCACCAGCTCTGGGTGCCAAACTGGCAATGAAAATGGGCCCTCAGCTCGAGGACCTGCTGCAAGGGCCAGACTCCCAGGACAGAACAGAGTCCCAGTAGGTCCCACATCTGGTCCACAGCATGCCCTGACCACCCCATTCTGTCTCCTCCAGGAAGGAAAGGGGGAAAGGGGCACACGCACCTGCTGAGGACACACTCCAGGAGTCTGTCCACCGAACGTCCCCACGTCACAATAAACAGAAAACACAGAGCTTAAACCAAACGCTGAAAACAGTTTAACTTAATCTAATTGCTTATATACATTTTCCCATGTGATTTTGCCAATTTGCATAGTCATCAGCAGTTTATGAATGTCGAAACGCTTTGCATCATTCTCACACTTGGTGTAATTTCTTTTCATTGTTGTCAGCCCTAGTGCCCTGGTGGTGCAGTGGGTTATGCTTTGGGCTGCTAACACCAAGGTAGGTGGTTCAAGCCCACCTCCTGCTCCAGGAGAGAAAGATGAGGCTATCTACTGCAGTGAGGATTTATGGTCTCGGAAACCCTATACAGGGTCACTGTGAGTCATAACCGACCAGACGGCAGCAGGTCTGGGTGCGTTAGTGAAGATGTAGTTGTGACACTGCAGGATAAGCTCTGGACTGCTAACCACAAGGTCATCGGTTCAAACCCAGCAGCCTCTCCTTGGAAGCCCTATACAGGATTGCTATGAGTCAGAACCAACTCCACAGCACTTAACAACAACATGCTTCTGTTTGCACATCTTTACTAAAGCCCACCTGCTTGCACGTGGAAATAAGATAGAAAACTAAAACACACACTGAAGGTGAACTAGACAGGAGCCCTGTTCTCCCCACATTCCCCTTCTTCCTGGAGCTGCACCTGCTGGCATTCTCTGCTTCCTTTAACAATGAAACATTGTAACGTGATGCAGGTGAAAGCAGTTGCCAGTCTCTGCAGACCAATCTGGTGAGGGCTCAGCCCTGCCTTCAGGTTACAGCTTCCCCCACAGAGGCCGGCACCAGGCAGGCCAGATGGCCACCAGCTCTGAAATAGTAACATGTGTGCCCTGTGAATGAGGTCACCACGCTGCCCGCCAAGGCTGCTGAGGCTTGTTCCCAAGAGGATTCTGTTACCTGCAGAGGCAACCCTAGCCTTGGCCACCATCTACTTGGAGCTGACTGTCACGTCTCCCACCGACTGTCTCTTCAGGGTCTGGAATTGTGTCAACTGCAAGACAGCCCAGGTCAGAGACAAGGAGGACCCAGAGTCGAGAGTGGGCCCCACCTCAGAGACTCTGCAGCCTGGGGTGCCTGCGGCCGACCAGGCTGAGTCCCAATGGGAAACATCAAAAAAGAGGACAGTGGTGGCGCAGTGGTAAAGCGCTAAGCTGCAATCTAGAAGGTGGGTGGTTCAAAGTTGCTCCATGGGGGAAAGATGAGGCCCTCTGCTTCCTTAAAGATGTGCAGCCTCAGAATCTGTCTGGGGCAGCTGTGCTCTGGGGGTCAGAAAGGGCTGGACACCAGTGGATTTGTTGTTGTTTGGGGTTTGACCCAGGAGTCCCCGCCCTGAGCGTTTTCCTGGGCTGAGTGTGTTGTCATGCTCTTAAACAGCACAGCACGGTATTGTGAGTGCAGACAGGCCCCCAGGATACAGCGCATTTGCAGCTCAGTAGCTCTGGCTTCAGAAGCAGCCATCCCATAGAAACAGCAGCTGTAAACTGGAGATGTAACAAGGTAGCTGCTGGCAGGGTGACAAAGGGGCGGGGGGCCAGGGAAGACACAGCCTGGCCCGACAGCAAGAATTCGCTCTCCCTAAGGTGGGCTGGGGTGGAGGCAGACAGAGGGACCCAGAAGTCAGCAAGCAGGTGAACATTTCAAATCACAAAATTCATTGGGTTCAAGCCCCAACTGCCACTGGCTTCCTAAGAGCCCCTCAAAACCTATCAAGCCTTGCTAGACTTCAGTTTCCTTATCCACAAAGGGGGGGAGGGCAGGGAGGCTCATGCTTTTTTAATCGGATAATGTTTGAAGAAAGCGTACAGTGAAAGTTCTTAATAACCCTCTGAAAAATCCATTCAAAAATGGGCAAAAAGACCTAATAGATAGTATGCAAACAGGTTATCCAAATGCTAAATAAACATATAAAAAATAATAAATTAACTGTGTAACTCTAAAACTTGACCAAACTCTATTCTTAACCCTAGCCCAAGCCCAACCCCTGCCCCTGCCCCTAACACGAATCCTAGTCCAAAGCATTAAACGACAGAGCACTACATCAAGTGTGACAACCACACACATGAAGGTTCTTAGTGGATGTGTCCACCTGTCTGACTGTGTGTCATCCTGTGGTCCCTTGCATATGCTGTGATGCTGGAAGCTATACTGCTGGTATTTCAAATGCCAGCAAGGCCACCCATGTGGGGCCGATTTCAGTGGTGCTTCCAGACTACGAGAGACTATGAAGCAAGACCTGGAGGTGCGCTTTTGAAAAGCAGTCGATGAAAACCCGGTGGATCGGAACAGCCTTATGTGGAGATGAACCCCTGGGTTGGAAGGTGCCAGAACATAAAGTGACAGTGACAGGGACAGTAACGGGGACGGTGATGGGGATGGTGACAGGGACAGTGATGGGGACGGGGACGGGAACGTTGGTACTAGAACAGACAGCATTTCATGCTGCTCAACACGGAGTCAGGTGACAAGTGCCAATGGGAGACTGCTTCAGGTTTTCAGACCTTGCCAACCGGTGTCGTTGCACTGGGCTGGGTACTGGGGGGTGAGAGGGCATCTGAACATCACCCCAGCAAGAGATCAGTCAAGCCAGCCGGGGGAGTGGTCAGCAGAAGTGACCCCCGAGCTGAGTCTGGGCAGCTAAGGCTTTGTCCAGGAGGCAGAGGGCAGGCAGATGGGGGCTGTGAGCCAGTGCCTACAGTACAGTTCCATGGGGGCTCATCCGGGAGGTGGTCCTAGGAAGCCAGGGGGCATGGGGTGGTAAGACAGGGAGGGTTAGTATATCGGGCAGCTGGGGGACTGGAACACACGTCCAATGAGCTCGCTCCAACTCTGTTCCCAACCAGTCCTGAGCACCCACCTCCCACTGGGGCAGACAGAGAAACCCTAAGGCCGAAAGTGGAAGGTGCTGTGGGATGAGAACGGGGTGGCCCGTGCGGAGGGATAGGGCCAGGATGGAGAGTACTGATGACAGTGTGAGCGGGTGTGCACAGGTGTGTGATGTGTGTGTGCACCCAGGGAGACATGCATATGGGCATCATGTGCATGAGTATCCGTGAATGTGTACCCGTGTGCCCGTGTATGTCTGTACACACATGTGTGAGTGCATTCTGAGAGTCCATGGATATTTGCATACGTGCATGTGTGTGCACACGTGTCTGTGAACATGTGTTCACATGTGTGTTTGTGTGTGGCTATTGTGTTCATGCATGTTGCACACATGTGTCGGTGAATTGTGTGCACATGTGTGCATACATGGATATGTGTTCTGCATGTGTGCGTGTGTATGCACAATTATCTGTGGGTGTTATCTGTGGACATGTGTACACGTGTGAGCGGGCACACGGATATGTATGTTCCTATATGTGTGCATGTGACCACACACATGTCTATGCATGTGTTTCTGTGAATGCATGTACACGAGTACATGGGGGGTGTTCCTGCATGTGTGTGCACACATGTCTGTTGGTGTGTTGCACACATATAAGTGTGTGTGAGTGTGTATGGGTATTTGTGCTCCCGCATGTGTGCATGCATGTGTGCACACATATGCATGCATGTGTATCTGATTGGATATGCTTGTGAGCATGTTTATATGTACATTTCTGAATGTGCATATATACACATTTGTGCATTCGTGTACGTGTGTGTACATGTGTGTATACATACTCAATGTGTCTGCGTGCATGTGTCTATGAGTGTCTGTGTGTATTCCTGCTTGGGTGTGCATTTGTGTGTATATGTGTGTCCTTGCCTTGTGCTGCATGTACATGTGTATGGACACGTTTGTTTGGGCTGCAGTGGGACTGTGTTGGCCATGTGCACACCCATGAGTCCACTCCCATTCCAGGAAGACGTGGCATCAGAAGAACTGGTGTGGAGGGGTCACAGCCAGGCAAGGGGCAGCAGACCCCTGACCCGAGGATCCCAGGGAGTGTGGGGTGGGATACAGGATGTGAGGCCAGCACCGAGGGTCCCGTTCTGGTGGCCAGGTGGGTGGGGCTGTCTCTTAACCCCCACCAGTAGGAGGAAGATTCCTGAAAAATGTCACCTGTCCTGGAAAACAGAGGAGGCTATTAACTCACGTTCCACAAGGGGGCCCAGCCCTCACTTCCCGATGCAGTGATTAAAGACCCCACGTCCAGCCTTCTCAACAAATGGACTTTTGGTAAATAGCTGTTTCCGGGACTGGTGCCGGCTGGCTGTGGAGAGGAGCCTCGAGCTGTCAGCGCCCGCAGGAAGATGCATCTCATCTGGGCCGAGCCGCATGTGCGGGAGCCACACTGAGCTGCACCCGTCTAATTCCGGACGTCACAGGAACAATAACTCTAACCGACACCATGAAGCCAACATATATCACACGCTTCTCAGAAAGCCCTGTGTCAGCATCCCCGACCTGAGCCTTGACACTCACTCACCAGGATTAAAATTAGTCACACGGGGAAGACGGAAGCCAGCTTTCAGCGAGAAGGAGGGCTCGTTCCACCGAATAAAGCCCCGCTCCTGCTTGGTGACTAAAGGGTCCGGAGCTCTGCTGATGTGTGTTTACCACAGTGGAGGCCTGCGTGGACCCAGAGTTTAGGCAGGTGTCACAAATATTCCATAAATTGTTTGGAAACAGGCCTGGAAACACGGTGGTCTGGAGGCAGTAGATGCGCGCCTCCTGGAATCCGGGCCATGGGAAGCGATGGTCATCATGGGGGGCTCTCACAGACCTGATCTTCTACTTCCCCCCTCCCCTTAGAATTGCACTGCAGCTGACAGACCCAACCATACAGGCCTGTGACCTGGGGCTGGCCGGGGAGGGAGAGGAGGCAGAGTACAAGTGTCCACTCAGGGGTGGTGGTGGCAGGGAGCAGGTTTGAGGAGGATCAGGGGTTACTGAGGCCCACAGGGCAAGCAGAGCTGGGGGCCCAGAGCTGGCAGATGGCAGGAAGGTTGGAGGGGCTTGGCTCAGGGTAAGCACACAGCCTCCTCCCTCTCCTCCTCACACTGCCCCACTCATCCTCAGCATCACATCCTGGGTGCCGGATCCTGTGGCCCCTGACAGAGAGGCCACCCACCCACCGGCTGTCCATCTGTGACCTGCAATGAGGGCATTAGCCTGTCTGTGCCTCAGTTTCTTTGAGGGTAATAGTGACCCCACAGGGAGTCCCCTCATCAGCCCTCCCTGGGGTTTCTGTCCTCTCACTGCCCATGCCTCCTAAGTGCACTTCCTGAATCCACCTGCTATCTCCATTCCTGTGTCCACTGCTCGGATTCACTCCTGTGTCCACTTTCTCTTCTCTGCCTCGAAGTGGCCTTGTGGTCTCACACCCGCTGAAGCCACGCCCATCAAAGTCTTCACTGGCCTCCACATCCCACGTCCTCACCTCAGTGACCTTCTGCCACTCTGAACACATGGGTCACTGGCTACCCTTGGAACCCGGCCCTCTTTGGGCATCAGGAATGTCCTCCCCTGCTCCTACTGCCCCAGCCTGCCCCACTGCTTTCTAACCATGGCCTTGAGCTGGCCCAGCCCCCAGCCCCTCTACTCTGAGCTCCATACTCAGTTGCCTGTGGACGTATGCACAGAGCTGACCCTAACCACCACTGGCTCCATCTAGCAGTCCCGAAGCCCAGCTTCTGTGAAGCTCCCACCTCGGGGATAGGCTGGGTCTGTCTCCTGGCTACTCAGCGAAGAGCACGCTTACTCATGCCCAGCACTGCCACAATGATGCATCACTCTGGGGGGGCCAGGCACAGTGGGCCTATCTGAGGCTCAAGTAAACACAACAGGAAATGTTATCAGTTTCCCAGTAGCTTGAGAATTGCCCCCAGAGCCACTCTGGGAAATTTATAAGGACAATGATTTCCCTCCAGAATCCTTTTCCCTTCAAGTCCCAGAAAAGTGCCTCCAGGATGCAGCAGAACGGCTCCCCGCTCCCACCTGCAACCTGAGCAAAGACTTGAATGGCCTGGAAGGTTCGGCATGCAGTGGCAAGGTATCTGTCTGTCTGTCTGTCTATGTGTCTGAGCAGGCTTTGAAGAGTTCTCCCACGTGACCTTCCACTGACCAGCAAATGCTCAGAGCCACCTTTTTTTTTAAAAGTAACTCAGCTTGTCTTCAAATGAAAACAAATTCTCAGCATCTGCTCTCTGGGTCGCACTTCCGCTGGATTGATGAAGCCGGCTCACCCAGAACCCAGGTGTGTCCTTTACCCAAGGGGGTTTCCAATGATTAATAGCCTTCTGACCAACAGGGAAGTGTTGATCGTATTTACAAACAATTCATTTTTTACATCCCCTCAGCCCTCTGCCCGACTCTTGCAAGACACCCTCTGCAGGTGATGCATTGGTCACTATTACCACCATTGATTTAGGGTCCCCACCCGGTCCCCTGTGCCTGTCCCTCCATCCATCACAGCCGCGCGCCAGCACACTGCTGTTTGCCTCTCGCTGCCCAGCTCCGCCGTGGACAACAACTGTCTAATTAAATTCTTCAGCCTCATTCAGCTCGCGTCTCCCATGCCTTCCTCCTCTGCGTGTCCTCTTCTGGAAAAATGTAAATGTAAACAGAGTGCCAGCAATGTCGGCTGACGAGTGTGGAAGAATGTCCACGTCAGCACCCCATTCAACAAACGTCTGCAGACTCAGAGCGTGTGGTGAGCAAGATACGCACAGCTGTCCTCCGGGTTGGCAGCTTATGTGGGTCACGACCCACGTGTGCAGGACACGGCTCCACTGAGCCCCTTTACAGCTTCTATTTCATGAGTGAAGAAAGCAATAAATATTTGATGCACACATGCAAGCAAAAAATCCTCGTAACAATTACAGTCCTCAGTTCTGTCACTGGTCACCTGGCCATAGCTGATGTTTAGAGCTACCTCCTTCTACTACCCATTCTGTTTCTCCTTGGCCCTCAGCTAGCACCTCAGTTGGTCATGGTTCTTTCGCTGGTGGGGTGACCCAACCCTTCATTCCTCAAGTTTGGGTTGCTGTAGTTTACCACGGACTTGGACCCTAGGGTCCAGTAGTACTAAGAGACAGCCTAAGACATTCCTGGGTTCCACATTTGTTCTTGATTACTGCCATTCTGTAGTGGCAATCTGATTCCCTGTTGGTAACCAAGAGCGTTCATGCCATCCAGTACAGAAAGTCCCTTTTGAGCGAGAGGCATGAGGAGCGCACAGTGACCAGGAGGCCATCTTAACATCCAGTTCCATGGAATCCATGTTGTGGCTCCAGATGGGACGATTCCTCCCTTTGGGACTATAATGCCAAGTCCTGAAAAGAGTAGTATCGCAGAGACAGGAAGCAAAATGTTTGCAAGTGGGTCCCTAGGAGTAACAGTGAGCAATGCCATTCCCAGTTCTGGCCCTTGGTTCCTGGGCCTGTGAATCCTGGATATTGGAGAAATAGCAGCATATATTGGATGCTGGATTCGGGCATATGCAGCCTCCTGGAGAACACTGCCCCAACCCTGTAAGGTACTGCCACCTAGCTGGTGCCTTAGCTGTGTCTTTAAAAGGCCATTCCATTGTTTGATCAAGCCAACTGCTTTAGGATGATGAACAGCATGGTGGTGGTGGCTGTGTGCCGTGGAGTCGGTTCCGACTCATAGTGACCCTGTACAGGGTTTCCGAAGCTGTAAATCTTTATGGGAGCAGAAAGCCTCATCTTTCTTCCGTGGGACAGCTGATAGTTTCGAACTGCTGACCTTGAGGTTCGCAGCCAGATTTGTAACCACTACGCTACCAGAGCTGGTAGACCCCACAAATTCCATGAGTATGGGCCACTGCCACATTTCATTTGCTGTGAACTGAGTGGGCCATTGCTCCAAGGTAATGCTGTGTGAGACACCATGACAGTGGATAAGGCATTCTGTAAGCTTGTAAATGTTAGTTTTGGCAGAAGTATTGCCCGAAGGAAGGCAAATCTGTACCCAGAGTAAGTGTGTACTCCAGTAAGAACACACCGCTGCCCTCCTATGATGGACATGGTCAGATATGAGCAACCTCTCACCAGATTGCTAGCTGATCTCCCTAAGGAATGGTTGCATACCTGGGCCTCAGTCTTGGGTTTGGCTATTTGCAGATTGGATACTCAGCTGTGGCTGTAACCAAGTCAGCCTTGGTGGCAGAAGTCCATGGTGCTGAGCCCATGAGTAGCCTCCATCCCTGCTACCAAGGCCACTTTGTTCATAAGGGATGGAAAAAGAGCAGGACTCGTTCCCACAGAATGTGTCAACCTGTCCCCTTGGTAGTTAAAATCCTCCTCTGCTGAGGTAACCCTTTGGTGAATGCTCATGAGAGACACAAATATCTTCACTTCTTTGGTCCATTCAAAGAGATGGATCCACATACCTCTTGTCCACACCTCATTGTCACCAATTTCCCAGTCATGTTCTTCCATGTCCCTGACCATACAGGCACACCACTGACCACAATCCCTGAATCTGTAGGCAGCCAAACATCTGCTCTTCCAAGCAAAATGAACAACCAGGTGTGCTGCTCAGAGTTCTTCCCATTGGGTCAATTTGTCTTCCCCACTGTCCTTCGGGGACGTCCCAGGAAGGCTACTGCCACTTCCAAGGGGAGCCTGCATACTGTACAGAATCATCTGTAAACCAAGCCCGAGCCGAGGGAGCATAAGGAACTCACTCCCCTGAGGCCCTGGGTGTAGAGTGGCAGAGGGAAGGGAATGTGACAGCAGCATTTGGGCTGTTTCCTCATACAATTTACTGTGCCTTCAGGTTCCCCTCGAGTCCCGTCCATTACACAGCACTTCCATTTAACCACGGAGCACTGCTGTGCACATCCAACTTTAAGACTCTGTGAGTCAGACAACATGCAGTTCATGATAGGCAACTCGGATCATGTGTGACTTGGGGGCCCCATGATTAGACATTCAGTATCTACTAAGGCCCACTAAGAAGCCAAAAGCTGTTTCTCAAAAGGAGAGTAGTCATCTGCAGAGGGCGCTATAAGCCACCAACAGGGGTGTGCCCCAAACCTCAAATTGCATCTCTATCTGTCACTGCCACTTGGAGCACCATTGAATCTGCTGGGTCACATGGTCCAAGTGACAGGTGGCGAGCCTGTTGCAGAGCCTTCTTTTTCCCTGGGCCCACTCACAGCAGCTCTGTTAGACACTTGACCAACAGGCTGAAGCAGCACACCCAAACTTGTGTCTAGTGGGTTATGCACTGGGCTGCTAACCCAAAGTCAGCAGTTCAAATCCACCAGGCTCCTCAAGAGAAAGATGAGGCCTTCTGCTCCCAGAAAGGTCCACGGCCTCAGACTCTCTGTACAGGGTCACTGTGAGCGGGAACTCGCTCGGCAGCACACAGCCAGCACCCCCAAACGAGAGATATGTGGCCTCCAAAATCCAAAGACGCCCAGCAGGCATTGTGCCTCCTTTTTAGTTGTGTGAGGGTCTGCATGCTTACCTTTTCCTTCAGTAGGAATCTCTCACTGAACTCCCAGAAATGTCACTGAGGTGGAAGACACCTGGATTTCTGTCAGGTTAATGCCCCACTAGCATGCAGATGTTGTAACAAAGTCCTGTTAAATCCAGAGTCATTGATACTTCTTCCTTACTACGTCCAGTCAGTATAATGTTATCGATATAGTCAGCCAGTGTGATGTGCCCAAAGTCCCTATAGACCTGACTTAGTGCTGGGGAGTTAATATATCGTGAGGCAGGACAGTGTAGGTGTATTGTTGGACTTGCCAGCTGAAGGCAAACTGCTTCTCATGATGCTTCAAATACAGCATTGAGAAAAAGGCATTAGCCAGACCAATAGCTGCATACCAGGGCCTGGGAGATGTATTGATTTGCTCAAGCAATGAAACCACGTCTGGTACAACACTTGCAACTGGAGTCACCATTTGGCTAAGTTTACAATAATTCACTGTTAGTCTCCAAGACTTAAGGAGCTTTGGTAGCATAGTGATTATGAATCAGTCTGCTAACCTCACAGTCAGCACTTTGAAACTACCAGCTGTTCTGCGGGAGAAAGATGAGGCTTTCTGCTCCCGTAAAGATTTACAGCCTCGGAAACCCTGTACAAGGTCGCTATGCGTAGGAACAGACTCCACGGCACATAACAACAACAAAGTCTCCAAAACCTATCTGGTTTTAGCACCAACCAAACGGGTGAGTTAAATGGGGATGTGGTGTGAATCATCACCCCTGCGTCCTTCAGGTCCTTGATGGTGGCATTAAATCTCTTCAAAATCCCTCCGAAAACGCAGTATTGCTTTTGGTTTACGATTTTCCTGGGTAGAGGCCGTTCTAATGGCTTTCACGCGCTGTTGTATCGTCTCCAAGGAGCAGCTGGTAGGTTTGAACCACTGACATGTCAGGAATGCAATGTGGGGGCGTTACTGAATATGTCTATCCCAATGCCCCATTCTGGAACTGGGAAATTACTGTAAGAGCGCGCGGGCTCCTGGGGTTCGTGGCTTGAGACACCTAGCGTGGGCCTGGGCGTTGGCATGTGTGTGGCAGGGGCGAGCCCTGCAGGGCGAACAGGCTCTGGGAGGAGGAACGTTCTGGAAGGCGGCGGATTCCCAAGCAGGCCTGTCCCGCGGGGCTTGAGAAGAAAGACGCCTTTGTCCAGTACTCCACAAGTGCTCAAAGCCTCCAACAAAACCGTTTGAAAACCCCTTTGTGAACTCTTTAGAACAAGCCTCACGGAGAGTCCCGTTGCCGCGGTGACGGGATCCCGGGGTGACGCGGGATCTCCGAAGCTTCGGAGACTGTGAAGTCGGCGATGAGGCACCCTAAGGGTGACCCTGTCGCCGGCTCCCACTTTCAAGTCACCTCCACTCAAATTCGGCCCGCGGGCCGGGGCCCTGGCGCAAGCGCACTGCACACCCCGCCCCCGCGGCTCTCTGGACCCGCCGTTGCCTCGGTTACCGGACTCGCCCTGAGCCCTTCTTTCTCGCGTGTTGGTTGGCCGCAGCTACTGTCCATCAAAATCGCTGCCGCCGCGGGTTGGACGTGGCGAATTTCGCACGCTCTGGCTCCCGGCCCCGCCCCCGGCCCGGGCCGCCGCCAGGGGAGAACTAGGAGTTCAGCGCGGGCGGCCGAAGGCGGCGGAGGGAGCGGCCGATCGACCGGCCGAGCCCGCTATTGGGCGCGCAGGGGTGGCGATGATCCTTGAGGAGAGGTTGGACAGCCCGGGCGGCGGTGAGGACAGCGTTCGGCTGCAGGTGGCGGGCAGCGGCCGCAAGGTGAGGGCACCGGGTGGGGGCAGCGAGGGGTTGCGGGTGCCGAGAGGCGCAGGACGACCGTGCAGGACAGGGGCCTGGGGTCGGAGGGAGGTTCGAGGCAGGGGATTGGGGCCAGAGGACTCGCGGGGTGCCGTGGTGCAGAGCGAGGAGCATGAGGGTACAGCTGGGGGGGTCGCGAAATGACGGGGTGTTGCAGGGTGTGTGGATCATGGTAGTCTGCAAGGATGCAGGCCGGACGGACGGGGTGCCAAGCGCCGGTCAGTGGGGGTGCGGGCCAGGGGCATTTGGTCATTTGGTCGCAGGTAGGGTTCCCGGGGTGCAGAGCACAGCACTGGAGAAGTCTCAGGTGAGGCCCTGGCGCAGTGTCTCCCTAGCTCTCAGCACTGCCAGGGTGGGGGGATTTACACTGACCTTTCTAGTCCCACCCAGCCCGACTACCTTCTGGTCTTCACCCAGAGTCAGGCAGGGCTTTACTGCTGAGGCCCGAGAAGAGTCCCTTTCTGCCGCTGTGTGGGATCACAGCATGTCCAGTGGCCTCCCAGGACTGGAGCCTTGTGAGTCTGGTGGTCAGCCTCTCAGAAGCCACTGAGCCCCTGTCCTCCTGCAGGGCTCCTGTGGCTTTCCTAGAACCCCCGTCTGCAGGTGCTGAGCTCTGGGTGTACCATGATTTTACTCCTTCCTATCTCCGCCCCCTTTGCCATGGGACAGCTGTGTCATTGGACATTGATTGTCACTGGACCACTGACCCTTCTGGGTGTGGACATGGCTGGACAGTGTGTCCTTGCATCACATTCTCAAACCTTGGCTCCACCTTGAAACCCCTAACTCCACGGTACTGACCAGGAGACCCTAGTGTGCTGAGGTCGTTCTGGGACATGGGGACCTGTTGCAGGGGATCCCTGAGGTCACTACGACTTCCCTGTGTTCCGTGTCAGCACCCTGCCCCCTACCCATGGGCTCTCCATCCATCTGGGGCTGCTGTGCTCCAAGCTCAGGTGTCCCTGCCGTGGTAAGCCACCGTCTTCCTCTCCCGTGTCACACTGTGTGTGATTCCAGCTTGCTGAGTTCAGGAAGAGGAGAGAGGCCGGCTATAGGCCAGGTGAGGTAGCCTGATCCTGCCGAGCCATGGGGCGCTCGGGGAGAGACAGCAGCGCCAGAGAAGCCGGACGTGCCATAGGCCATGGCCTGACCCTCTCTGTGTCTCTGTCCTGCCCTGGAAGGCTGACTGGTTCTGCCCATAGGCTGGGACTGGGAAGTGGGGTACAGGAGCTTGTGGTAAAGTGGTGGCACCCAATCTTGCTGGGGGCAGGCAGTGTGACTTGTACACTGCATAGTGCCAGGTCCTGCCACCATCCCTGGGCCTCAGTTAGCACACATGAAGAATGGGTTGAATAACTGCCCGAGGTGACCCCCCAGGGGTGCCCCAGCCTGGAAGCTCTGGTGTGAGTGGTGTTGGGAAGTGCAGTCTTGGCAGCCCCCCTCCCCCGTGCTAGCTTCCTCTGGTCCTGATGTCCTGTTTGCCTGCCACAGGTGCACCCCGACCTCTGCCACAGGGTAGGAGCGAGGCGTTTGTTTCGCTTGCTCCCATCCCTTTCCGTTGGCCTTGCCAAGGTCCTGCCCTAGTGCAACCCCATAGGAACAGCCAGAAGCCATGAGCCAACTTGGTCCATGGTGGGACAGACAACAGGTAGAACCAGACCCTTTGTGTGCAGGGGACAATGGGAGACTAGGCAGCCCCTGGACCCAGCTTGAGGGCTCTGGCTCTCCACGATATCCACACAACTGTTCCCGACGTTCCTGCGTGGGCGGCTTGGCCTAGGTGTGGGCGGAGTTCTGGTGCCAAGTCTGAGGCCGAGCTCTCCCCTTCCAACACGTCTCTCCAGGAGGACGTGAGAGCAGTTGGACCAATGGACTCCTGATGGTCCTTGCAGAGGAGGCAACCTGAGAACTGGGTGGCTCTGTTCAGCACATGGACCTCCACCCTGGGCAGACTCCCCCCTGCCCCGACTCAGGATTCATAGTCTGACCGACAGGAGACGGTCATCAGCCTGGCTCCTGAGGCCTGCTAGAGGGTTAGCTGCCTGTGTTCACAGAACAGGCCTGGGGTCACCGTGGAGAAGGGGTGCAGGCCCTGATGTGAGGAAGACAGACAGCGTCACATATAGAGTGGTGGGCGGTGTTTGCTTCCTTCCCTCCTCGTCCCACCCACCTTTGCTTCCCCTGCACATGGGAGCTGCCCAGTCCCAGGGAGAGTCTGCGCCAAGTCCACATTCCTGGGAACCACAGGGACCCCTGCCCTCTAGGCCCTCAGGCATGTGCTTGTTGGGATCTGGAGGGGGCCAGGACTGTGGGCAGAAGCGCCAGGTCAGCAAGAGTGAGGTCACAGCCCCAAGTGTCCATGCCGATGGGGGCTGACCCACAGTACCCGTGGAGCATGGGACTTGACTGATGGCCCAGTGACCAGGGAGGAGGGTTCTGGCTGTGGTCCGAGCCCTGGGGGCATGGAACACACAGGCCTAAAACCGGATATGGCCCCCCAGTTCGTACCCCCTCATTGGTACGTAGCTGGCTCTCATGGTGGCCTCCATGTTTCCATAGTGTGAAGGAGGGAGGGTGAGTGGGGGAGGGGGGCCTCCTGGCTGGGTGGGCTCAGCCGGGACCTCCATGGAGAGCAGAGGGCTCAGATGACCCTGGGGTGGGGACAACACGCCATGCCCAGGAACCTCCTGGGAGACAGTCCTGAGCGAGCCCATGTAGAATTCAGCACGTTGACTGTCCCCACCCTCTAGTGTGCTGTATCAGAAATCCAGCAAGTGAGGGAGGGCTTACACTACATACAGGGTTAGTCTCCCAGCTCTGAGGGCAGGCTTGTCCACTCTCCACTCTGTCGGCTCTGGGGGAAGGCCCTTGTCTCTCTAGCTTCTGCACGGGGATGATACCCATGTGGCCTGGCATCTCTCTTGCACATCTTGCTGTCCCCTTGTCTGTTTCATCTCCTTTATATCTGATCCGGTTTCTTTCAACAAAGACAGCCCACTCCCAAAGGGGAATAGGCATAGGGGCTAGGATTTACAGCACATGTTTTGGGGGACACAATTCAGTGCATACCCCACTCCCCCCTGTGTGTTCTCCCTGCAGAGCTGCGACCCGCTGGCTCAGTCCCAGCGCAGTCGGCTGCAAAGCCGCCGGGCCCGGGTTCACCAATTGATCAACAAGGAGCTGCGCATGCGTACAGGCGCCGAGAACCTCTATAGGTGGGTGCCCTCAATCACCCCTAGGTCCCTGCAAACCAGTTCCAGGCTGGGTGTGGGAGGGCCCTGGGCTGCTAGAGCAAAACACCTCATGGGAGTCCATGCCCAGGGTGCTGGTGGGGCCCCACTCACTCTGGAAGCTCTTTGTCTTTTCCAGCTTTTAATGATTATGAATCGGGCTGCTAATCTCAAGGGCAGCAGTTTGAAACTACCAGCTGTTCCGCGGGAGAAAGATGAGGCTTTCTGCTCCTGTAAAGATTTACAGCCTCAGAAACCCTGTACAGGGTTGCTATGGGTCGGAACCGACTCCACGGCACATAACCACCACCACCCAGGATCTCTAGTGGCTCAGTGGGTTAAGCCTTGTTCTTGTAACCAGAAGGTTGGTGGTTCAAACCTACCTGCTGCTCCTTGAAAGACAGCTAAGACAGTGTGCTTCGAATATATTTACAGCCTTGGAAACTCTATGGGGCAGCTCTGCTCTGTCCTGCAGGATCGCCGAGTCAGAACCGACTCCAGTGGGTTTTTTGGTTTGGGTGCTAGTTTTTGGTTTGGGTGCTCCTTGATTTGTGACCGTATCTCTCCAAGCGCTCCATGCCTCCACACCCCTCTCTGTAGGGGAAGCTGAGGCTCGGGGGCAGCCACAGGATGTGTGTGGGGCTCTGCTCTAGTCCAAAGGACCCCTCCCCAATTCCAGCACCATCTGCCTCCCTGTCTACCCCACCCCCACCCAGCCTGACCTTTCCTGCTGACCAGTGCCCCTGTCCACGCCCCCCAGACACAGGCATGAAGGACTCAGATCCCACCTCCCTCCAGGGATGGTGATCTTGAGCCACGTGGGCATCAGCCTATGTCCTGGGGCTGGTCAGAGGAGGTGTGGAGGAGACATGCCCCCCAAGACCTGCCTTGGGGGGATGTGACCTGTAGGAAGGGAACTGGGGGCCACGAAACCAGGTAAAGGCTGTCCATTTTGGCACCTTGAGCCCTTGGGCCCCCCGCTCATCTCAGACTGTTAGACCAGGGTGGTGGAGTTCCTGGCATGAGTGTGCCTCAGGGCAGGTTCTGACCTCTTTCCCTCCCCCAGAGCCACCAGCAACAGCCGGGTCAGGGAAATGGTGACCCTGGAGCTGAGCTATGTCAACGCCAGCCTGCAGCTGCTGAAGGAAGAGCTGGAGGAACTAGACAGCAGTGCGGAGGAGCCGGGGTTCCAGGGGTGCGTGTGTGTGCGCATGTGTGTGCACGTGTGTGCATTTGTATGCGCGCGTGCATGTGCGTGCAAGTATGTGTATGTGTGTGTGCACGTATGTGTGTGTGTGTGTGTGTGTGTGTGTGTAGATAGGGGAGAGGAGGCGTGTCAGTGGAGCAGCTGTGGCGGGTGGCCCTGGTCCTCAGGCACGCAGGGATTCATTCCTGGTCTGGAGCGGGCTCTCTGCTTACAGGGAAAGCATCAGCATTCCCATGATCCCTCTGGGCTTGAAAGAGACCAAGGAGCTGGACTGGTCTACACCCCTGAAAGTAAGTGCTGCCTCATTTCCTGCTGAGGGGCCTGAGGGGACACAGCCTCTCCTGGAGGTGTGAGGCATACATGAAGCCCTCCTCCAAGGGTTTGAAGGGACCTAGTCCTGCCCAGGGGCCACACTGGTGCCCCCTTGAGGTGGAGGTGGTCTGCCTGGTGGGGAGGCTGGGTTGAGGGGTACCCTGCCTTGGAAACCCCAGAGTGCCTGCTTTGAGCCCTATTCTGGGCCCATGATGGGGATGGTCCCAGCACAACCACCCCGGCAGATCCCCTCCCTGTGCCTCAGCGGGGTCACCATGGAGATTGGTAGGAGGACGCAGCAAAATAGAGCTGCCAGCTCTCCAGCCCACATCTGGGGATGGGGGGGTTGATATCATCTGTGAGGAACCTGGGGTCAAGAGAGGGGGACCCAGCTCAACACCCAGCCCCGATACCCACGGTGCCCCCAACTGTGGAGACCCCAGGAGGCTGCCTGCCACACCCCACCCCTGCCCCCTCAGGAGCTGATCTCGGGCCATTTCGGGGAAAACAGTGCTTCCTATGAGGCTGAACTCAAGGAGCTGGAGGACCTGAGACAGGTGTGTCTCCTACTCCCTGCCCCCACCCCCTCCCCACCGACAGGAACCAACCAGTTGCTCAGTGTGGACACCGGGAAGCTGGGGGACAGACAGACACACTCACGTGTGCAAAGAGGGTGGCAGAGACCAGGGACCCTCTGGCCATCCTGGGGTTCCTCTTAACCTCTGACCCCAATGCCGACCTCTGGGGGAAGATGGCACGGCCTCCATTGGGAGTGGAGGGGCGCCCTGCTAGTGGACTCCCCAGGCAGTGAGGCCTAGCCGGGCTACTTCCTGCAGGCCGTGCGGATGCCCAGCCGGGACCAGACCGGCCTGGAGCTGCTGATGACCTACTACAACCAGCTCTGCTTCCTGGACGCCCGCTTCTCCACACCTGGCCAGAGCCTGGGCCTGCTCTTCCACTGGTAAGGATGAGGGCCGGGGGCTTCCCGAAGGTCTCCCTCCCACTATCCTCCCACTCTCCGGCCTCACCAACCCTGTCCCCGCCCCTCAGGTATGACTCGCTCACAGGGGTTCCAGCCCAGCAGCGGACCCTGACCTTCGAGAAGGCCAGCGTGCTCTTCAACATTGGTGCCCTCTACACCCAGATAGGGGCCCGCCAGGATCGTTCCTGCTCCCAGGGCGCAGATCGAGCCTTCAGGGCTTTCCAGCAGGCTGCAGGTGAGGGACCCCAGCGTGGGGATGGTGGGCCCCCAGCCCCGGATGAGTGCTCCCCCCCAGGTGCTGCTGGATGCTGGTTGTATAGGGTGCAGGGCAGGGACCCCGGCATGGAGGCTGAGCGGGGGCCTCGTCCTGGGGTGAGTGCTCCCCTCCGCAGGGGCCTTCAGCCTCTTGAGGGAGAACTTCACACACGCGCCAAGCCCCGACATGAAGCCCGCCTTGCTCCACGTGCTGGAACGACTCATGACTGCTCAAGCCCAGGAGTGTGTCTTTGAGGGCCTCTCGCTGCCCGCCCCTGCCACCTCCCAGGACAGCCCGGCCCAGCTGCAACTGGCCCAGGAGGCTGCCCAGGTGAGGAAGGACAGCCCCCACCCCACCCAGAGTCTCGACCCCCAGTGGGCAGGAGGGTTTGGGAGTGAAGGTGCAGCAGGGAGGGGCAGGGCCTGGGTGGACAGGTCAAGGTAGCCATACGGGGTTCTCAGAGCTGGTGTCCTGCCAGAATCCCGGGATCCGACCCCAAACCACACGTTCCACAGCCGTACTTATGAATGGAAACCCCGACTTCTATCAGCGTAGTAGCTTCTGCCCATCTTTTGGGGAGGGGAAGCATCAAACAGCAGTTTGGGGTGGGGGACTGCTGGACCTGGCTTGGGGTAAACAGAGGCCAGGCCCTGGACTGGGGTGGGTGAGGCTAGAGAAAACCCCGCTGGACTCCCCCTGTGTCTGATGGTAGGTGGCATCTGAATATGGCCTCGTACAGCGGGCCCTGGCCCAGCCGCCTGCCCGGGACTGTGTGCCTCGCTCCTGGGCCGCCCTGGTTCTGGCCAAGGCTGAGTATTTCCGGGCCCTAGCCCACTTCCACATGGCCGTAGCCCTTTGCGACAGCCCCCGTGAGTGTCCTGCCCTGTGTGTCTGTGTGGGAGGCGGGGAACAGGCACTGGGGGCCAAGCTTACACTGTCTCTGCCCCCAGCGTCCACCCAGGGAGCCCTCCCCATCCTAGAACAGGGCTTTGGGCCCATCTGGGCCTCAGAGCCGGAGGAGCGCAGGAAGCGTGGTAAGCATAAGGGAAGGTCAGTGGGAAACTTACAACCTGCCCAGTGGGGGGACCTAAGGGGTGGGGCACACCTGGGGCAGCATTCCTGGACTCCTAGTGGCCTGGCAGTCCACTCCCCAAGCTAACATCAGATGCCCTCCCCTGACCCTCTCTTGCCTGTCTGACTGGGACCGTCCCCACACCATGTGACCGCTGATTCCTGTCGCAGGTAAGGCCCACCTGAGACGCGCCATCCTGGGTCAGGAGGAGACACTCCGGCTGCATGCCATGTGTCATGTGCCCCGTCAGGTGGATCTGCTGCAGGCCGTGGTGACGCAGGCATTACGGCGCTCGCTGGCCAAGTACTCGGAGCTTGACCTCGAGGATGACTTCTTCGAGGCGGCCGAGGCCCCCGACATCCAGCGTGAGTGATGGGTCTGAAACCCTGGGAGCTCCCCTACCCCCTCAACTCCACCTGTCCTGCCCCAGAGAGGGACACAAAGCCACTGCCACCTAGCCCAGCCTGGTGGCCCCCCAAGCCAGACTTCCGGGAACACTTCTCAGTGAACCCCTATGGATCCCTGTGCAGACACCTGAGCAGGCAGCTCCTCTGGGTGACAGGTGACAGGGGCCGGCTGGCCTCTGGCTCCCCTTTGTCTTCCCCCTTTCAGCCAAGACCCATCAGAAGCCAGAGATCAGGCGGCCCAGCTTCTCCCAGGTGAAGGGGGCCGACATTTTTCACAGGCTGGTGAGCGCTGACCCCGGAGCCAGCCCCCCACTTGAGCGAGGCCAGCCTGGGGTGGACGGTGGGGGAGGGGGGATAGTCAGGCCCAGGGGCTCTGACCTCCGACCCAACCCCGCCCCAGGGGCCCCTGTCTGTGTTCTCAGCCAAGAACCGGTGGCAGCTGGTGGGGCCAGTGCACATGACCCGAGGAGAGGGGGGCTTCGGCTTTACCCTGCGGGGAGACTCACCTGTGCTCATCTCTGCCGTCATCCCCGGGGGCCAGGCTGCGGTAAGGGGCCGCCCACCCACCCCCAGCCCAGTCACCGGAGCATGAAGCTTCACCTGCTCACCCACATCCCCGCAGGCAGCTGGCCTCAAGAAGGGCGACTACATTGTGTCGGTGGACGGACGGCCATGCAAGTGGTGGAAGCATGCGGAGGTGGTGGCGCAGCTGCGCAGTGCCGGTGACGAGGGCGTGGACCTGGGCGTGGTCACGCTGCTGTCTGGTGCTGAGCCACTCGGCATGGTGAGGCCCAGCCACCCGGCCCACCAGTCCCACACTGATGTTCTAGAGGGACACCCCCAAAAAGAAGGAGTGGGCAGTCAGCCTGCACTAGTGGGCCCTTTCAGGTGGGCTCCACCTCCTGCAGGCCCAGCAATCCCTGTTGTTTCTTTGTGGACACTCCTGTCCAGCCATCAGCTGCGCCTGTGTCCCCAGCACTCACTGGGGGTCCTGGCAACCCTACCCCAGAGGGGAAGCAACAAACCGGGCCCCAGTGTGCACGCAGCCTGCCCTGTGGGGTGACTGTGTGTGTCTCTCCGTGCAGGGGGGCCGCCGGCTAGCCCTGCTGGCCCCAGGGAGCCTCCTGAGAAACCAGAAGGAGTGTCCTCTTGAGATGGCAGCACCCCCCCGGGCCAGCCCCAAGCCCCTCCTCAGCTGGAACCACAAGACCCAGGGAGGCAAGGCCACGGGCTGTCCCTAAGGGCTGTCCACCATGCCGGCCCCTGACCCTTGAGGGCCCCCCTCACCTCCTCAGTGTTCATGAGGCCATGAGGGGCTGGTTCTTCCTGGGGGCCCTTTAGACCAGTGCCAGCCCTGCCTAGACCCCAGGGTTTCCAGGACCCCTGCCTGCCATTAAAGACCATCTTCAAACCAGTGAGATGTCTGTCCAGTCCTGGCCACTGTGCATCCCTGCTACCCCGGCTCCCTCAAGCCAGCTGCCTGTGCTGACCCCGACCCAGCTTGTCCACACCTAGCCCTGCTCCAAGTTCCAGCCTGGTCCCAGTGACAACTCCATCTGCCTCCCTTGGGAGTGGATGGGGGTGGCTTCATCCCCAGGCACCAGGCTGCCCTGCCCTGCCCTGCCCATCTAGGGGAGGGCCCAGCAGGATCCCAGGCCGCCTCCACGCTCCATGGTCTCCTCTCCACCCTCCACTTCCCCCCCACACCCCATGACAGACAAGCTTTAGCAGCTGCGTGTCAAGGACAGCAGGGAACCCTCAGCATCTGTCCAGCCCCTGCTCCTCCAGCCATGAAACCCCCAGGTCCCCAAGCTGGGAAATGAGGACAGTGGACAGGCCCCAGAAGGCCATAAGGTGGGAGGTGAGGTGGCTGTGGTGGTGGTTGTAAATACGACTGGTCTGAGCTAGGAAACATTGATGTAGGTACTCAGACCTGCATACCTCACCAAGGGTTCCCAAATACCGGGCATGAGGAGGAGAGAGGTGGATAAAGACATCACCCCCTTGTAGCCACCAGGGGGCAGCCGATACATGCGCAAGTGGCTACAGGAGGCAGAATTTCGGGCGTGCTAGGTTTGGACTTCTGGTGTGATGCTGTATAATCAGCACTGGCTTGGGAACCACCAGATCCTCAGTTCAAATCCACCGGCTGCTCCTCAGAAAGCAAAGGTCGCTATGAGTCGGAATCGACTCGACTGCACTTAACAGGTTTGGGCTCCTGATACGGTGCTGTAGGGCGAACACTGGACTGTTAACCTCGAGGTGGGTGGTTCAGACCCATTATCTGCCCCTTATGCAGGGCCTCTATGACTCCACTCATCAGCATTAACAACAGGTTTGGGGAAGATGAAGGGCAGGAAGGAAATCAGGAAGCTCTCCCCAGGCAGAGCTCCCTACCCCGTGCTGTCTGCTCCAGGCTCAGTGTCCCTCTGCACCCTTCCTGCTTTCTCCGCGAAGTCCTAGGTGTGAGAATAGAGAGCTGTGTTGGGGTGCCCTGGTGTGTGTGCATGCTCCTGTGAGCAGGGTGTCAGTACAAATACACACGTGTGTATGCGTGTTGTCTTGTGGTTGCTGTCGCGTCAATTCCAACGCATAGAGAGACCCTCTATAGGGTTTCTGAGGCTTTAAATCTGCTGGGAGCAAAAGGCCTCACCTTTCTCCTGCTGAGAAAGTGGGCTCAAACTGCCAACCTTATGGTCCGCAGTCCAGTGTTACTGCATGGAGCTACCCTGCTCCCAGGTGTGCATGGTGGCTATGTGCCGTGGAGTCGGTTCTGACTCATAGCGACCCTGTACAGGGTTTCCACGGCTGTAAATCTTTACTGGAGCAGAAAGCCTCATCTTTCTCCCGCAGAACAGCTGGTAGTTTGAAACTGCTGACCTTGCGGTTCGCAGCCTGATTCATAACCACTACGCTACATGAGTTGGGCATAACTGAGGGCCCTGTCGGGGTGGATCTGCATAGGGCGCGGGGGGCTTAGGGGGGCGTAGTTGAGTGTGTGTGTGTGCGTGATGTGGGTGGGAGCATTGAATGCCATGTGTTGTGTGTAAGAGACTGCATGATGAAGGTGTGGCTGCAGCTGCATGAATGGGTGTGTGAGACACAGTGTGGGGGTGAATTGTGGGTGTCAGACTGGGTGTGTGTGAGATTGCGTGGGGGGGGTGAAGGTGTGGAAGTGAGACTGTGTGTGAGGGGAAGATGTGGATGTTGGGGGGCACCGGCGGCTGGATTTAAAAGTGTGAGGGCCAGGTGTGCCCCCCCTCAGGGAAAATCCCCATCTCAGCAGAACTGGCCAAGGTCGCCCAGGTCTCCCAGCTCTTATTAATTTGATTAATAAAACTGTGTGTCAAGGAGGCCATTACACGCTAATCGGGGCTGACAGGGTTGGCAGGGCCTGTCCGGGAGATGCAGAGGGGTGGAGGGTGGGAGTTGCCCTCAGCTGGCCACTTCCAGATGGGGGGATGGGGGTCCGTTCCCCACCTGGAGATGGACTGGAGGGGCCAGGGTAGGGTGGACACTCTGTGCAGCCTCCCTGGCGTCTCCTCTCAGACGGCTGAATCGGCAGTCGGGAACTATGGCTGCTCCAGGAGGCTGGGTGGGGTGGACAGCATGGTCCCTTGGCCCCAGAAAGACCCCGTCCACCCCCGGGGGCCAGGACTCAGGCCAGAGGGTGGAAAAGGCCTTCAAGGTGTGGTAGTGGCTGTGCTCTGCACCCACAGAACCTAGGTGTCCAGCCGGGCTGCCTATGGGACCGGCTGCCCGTAAGAACTGGCCTAGCCAAGCCTTTCCCATGTGGGCAGCGCTGACTGACCAGGAGCCCGTATGTGCATGCATGTTAAAATCAAGGTGGACCTCTTCTGCTACCACACCGCCCCTCCCCCGGCTCCCAGCTCCAAGTCCCGACTGGGGCTCCACTCCCGCCCTGCAGGAACCGGCTTTTTATGATGAGCGCTTCTGTCAACACCCTTGGCCCCGCTTGCCCGCCACACCATCGTAATGTGCTCAGCAATCTTGGACCAAACACAAGGCCACACGGGCTCCGACAGCGGCCAGTGCTTCTAGAAGATTCCAGGGAGGTCTTCAGTGCCTGACAGAAAGGGGCGCGCCCAGAGCCCCCGTTGGCGCTGGGCTCCGCTTGGTCCCCATTGCCAGCGTGGTGAGGGGTGGGAGGTGCGCGGGCACGCGGCGCGGCCTGGGCGCCAGCAGGACTGAATACGCGCCCGGAAGGCGCGGACCCACGCGGAATATTTCATCTTCCAGAGTGGCCCCCCTGGGCGGCGAGGTCTTTTTTGCTTCGCCAACAGAAAACTGGCGAGCTGGGAAAGGCATGCTCTGTTTCGCTTGGGTCAGCAGCAGCAGCAGCGAGCCGCAGCGCGGATATTAACGCGGGGAGAGGAGGCCCGCCGGAAGTCAGGAATGGTTAGGGAAAGGACAGCGGGGTCCCTGCTCTGCCCCACCCTGCTCTCTGGGTTTGGAGTTAGCACACTCCCCCAGCTTGACTGGGGGCGCCCAGTCCGGCACCACCCACCCCACCTGAGTCTAACCTGGATCCACCAGCGGTGGGGGGCTCAGAGGAGCTTCCAAAGCAAGGCCAATCCAGTCTGTACCCCAGCTAGAGCCCCGGAAGCAGGGTCCTCTGAGCCTGGACCCCTACTGGTGCCTGCACTCCCCATCCACCCACCCCCAGGACCCTGGGACAGAGAAGCAGGCAAGTGGGCACTTGGAAAGCATGCAGGGGTCAGAGGGGTAAGATGCCCCAAAGCCTCCCCACCCCACCACCACCAGCTTCTCTCTAGAGGCAGAGCTAGTGTGATCCCAGATCCTGGGTAACCAGATGCCAATGGGTAGGGGGCTGTAAGGGGGAGAAGCCATACATATCATGAGGGGTCTATCTCAGGACAGAGCAGGGAGCTGAGTTTGAGGTGGGCTAGACCCTGAACCTCCAGATGGTCACAGAAAGGACATTACTGTCTTGGTTTCCAAACCTGCCACCCTCTGCGGTGGGTTGGATGATGGTCTGAAACAATCTGGCCATCCAGAGCCTCAGCATGTGCCTTGTTTGGAAATGGGTCTTTACAGGCAATTTACATAAAGCATCTCCGGGTGAGACCACCCTGAATCAGCCAGGTCTAGAATCCAATGACTAGGTGCTATGGGATAAACACTGGCCTGCTAACCACAAGGCTGGCAGTTCAAGCCCACCAGCCGCCCTCAGAAACCCAGTTCGGGGTCAACTACAAGTTGGAACAGACTCGATGGCACAACAGCAGCACAGAGACTAGCAGATACGCAAGGAGACAGCGTCTGAAAACAGGAAAGACCACCAGGTACAGCAACCACCCACCAGGAGCTGGAAAAGGCCAGGCAGGACTGTTAGAGGGCTTCAGAGCAGCCTGACCCTGCTACCTGACTCCCAGACGTGTGGCCTCCAGGGCTGACGGAGAGTGAGGGCCTGCTGTCTGAAGCCTGGCTGTAGTCACCCTGGAGGGACTGCGGAGACGGTGGGCTGGGCAGCTGCTGCCTTGACGCCTCTCCAGAGAGTCCCTCCACTGCCCTCTGTGAACCCCAGCATGGCCGCACTGGGTGATCTGCTGCTATCTCTGTCGCCAGGGCCCTGGCATCCACTGTCACCCCCGTGAAGCCCACCCCCTGGGAAGAGCCAAGCTAGAAGACAACTCTCAATAGTCCCTGTACCCCAACACCACCTTTTCCATAGATTCTACCCTGAACACCTTGGCCGAACTCAGACAGACACCACCAGCCCTGGAGCCTCCCTCCTCCCACTGACGGGGAACCGGGCCAGGATGGAGTGAGGTTGTTGTTAGCACCATGAGCTGCACAGGGCTACAGAAAGCCAGCCCCCTCAGGGGTCAAGATGCAGCCAGTCCTGAGGGTTTATGGAGAGGAACCAAGGAGCCGATAGACAAGCAGGACTGAGGCAGTGGGCTCTGACGTCGGTACTCCTCACACCACGTGACTGTAGGGTAACAGGATGCTTCAGGGTCCTCTAGGGCTACTGAGGCTGCCCGCCATGACACCAGCTGTGTCCCTTCTGCTCCGTGACACTGACTCCCAACCCCAGCCTGCCACTAGAAGTCTGATGAGCTGGAGTACACATCAGTGAGCAGAGGGGACATGAGACCAATGAAAGCTAGGCAGTGGCTGGGGACACTAGGGGACACCAGCTGAGCCCCTAGAGTAAGAAGAGGTGTTGTTTCTGACTGGACCCATTCCACACTTGCAAGCTCAGGCTGTGGTAGGAACGTGTCCCAAGCTCTGCTTGACCCTTCATGGAAGAGGCAACGGCAGATGTGTCCATCTCCACATCTCAAAATGCCCATTACTGAGATAGTCGGCTGACGCACACACATGTGCCAATAAGCACATGTAGACTGATTCGGGCACCCACACACCAAAGTGCACACACAGGTACACTTACAGAGGGTGAGCCCTCCTTAACTAGATTTTGATGTTTGCCCCCCATCTCCAGAAGCTGTATGGCTACTGTGTGCAAGCCAGGAGGACTGGCTCCTCAGAGGAGCAGAGTGAGACAGACAGACATTACCCACCTGACAGACATTACCTCTCCTCTCTGCTGCCATCAGTATGACCACCCATCCTCCCCTCCATGTCCTCACCACCATCACTAATGTCAACATCTGCATCACTACTCCAATTTCAGCATTAATCAGCATCACCATCATCTCCAACATCAACAGCAGAATCACCATATCTCCAACATCAGCATCAGCATCACTATCACCTCCAACGTCAGCATCAGCATCACCATCTCTAACATCAGCATCAGCATCACCATCATTTCCAATGTCAGCATCAGCATCTCTAACGTCAGCATCAGCATCACCACCGCCCCCTGCAACATGCACATGAGCATCACCTCATCACCAACGATGTCCCTATCAGAATCACCACTAAACTAACCCTCCTCTTGGTCCTCTCTGTTGTCTCAGGCCTGCCAGTCCTGCCAGCATGCCAACTCCTTAACCAGCCTTATCAATTCCCGCACCATTTTCTGTGCTTCTAAGAGCAGACAGGATAGGGAGGCATCCTTGTGAAGGCTGACCGGGGAGACCCTGAGGATGGGGAGGAGTTTCTGGCCTAGGTTCAGGGGCCATGGGACTCTAAGAAGGAGCAGGTTGTGGCTGCAGGAGGCTGCTGGATACCGGGGGGGGGTGTCCCTGACTCCAGAGAGAGGTTGGATGGACTTCAGGGGATAGAGAGGGTAGCTGGAGGCCCGGCAGGAGAGGTCAGAGGAGAGCCGTGGGAGGTGGACTGGGGCAGGAATAAGGAGGAGGACATGGTTAGGCTGGGGGGCATTCCCCCACCCAGAGCAGGCAGTATAAACCAAGCAAGTAAGTTTCCCCATGCCCCACCCCCACCCTGTTGCTAAGCGACAGGGGCTGGCATTGCAGGAAGCAGCCCCCTCCCTCAATGGAGATGGGCGTGGGGGCATAGGATCCCAGGACCACTGGGCTGCAGAGCCCACAAGCAGGTAGCTAGAGGTGGGGTCCTGTGGGGTCAGGGGTCTCACCTGACCTCAACCCCCAGAAAGACCTCAGCAGGCCACCCCTTCTGGGAGGTGAGGAGGGGGTTCTACTATCTCAGTTTCTCTAGCTATCTCTGCCCAGAAGATGTGGTCTTCTCCAGGAACCTGGGGCCCATCCCAAAAAAAGGGCTGTGACGGGAGGTCTGGTCGAGTGGCCCCACCCACACACCTCACACGCAGCCTCCCTGCGGTGCATAATGCACTATTTACCTGGGGGGGGGGTGATTGACAGCGGAGGCCCCTCTTCCCCCCCCCCCATGGTAAGCCAGACATGCATTAAGGCAAGAGTGACTTATCGAGCTGTCAGGGGGAGCGTTTTAAGACAGAATTATAGGGGAGAGGAAAAAGATTTTTACCAAATTAATGAAAAATCAATCTGGCCTCAAAAATCCATTAGCCTTCATAATGCACGGGTTACAAGCAGCCCGCACAATCTGCTATCGGCTGTTAAATACCGCCGCCCCCGCCAGCCGCCATTCATTACCTGAGCTCGGTGTTTACTTCTAAGAGTGACAGCTGCCCCCCCACCCATGTCCAGCAGCTTCCGCAGGGCCCTGACCCCTGGACTAGTGTCTCCCCCAACACACACAGGCCAGCAGGGTGAAGACCTGGGGCCCAAAGACTAGGGAGAATGGTGGTGACTGAGTGTACACGAAGGTGGGGTGACCATGTGGAGACGGCAAGGTGGTGCTGTCAGGACACTGGGTCCACAGTGATGACCACCATGGTGTCCTTCTGTGACTGGGGAGACCAACAATGGTGGTGGTCAGGGGCCATGTTGTGAGTGACCGTGGCTGAGTCACTAGAACGGTGTTGCTGGAGGTCTGGAGAGCTAGGGGAGGGGGTTGATGAGAGGTTGTCATGGGTCACGGGGCAGTAGTTACAAGGACTGTTATGTATATTTCTGGTAACTGGGTTAATGGTGGTTAATGGTGACCACAGGGAGTGGGAGGGTGTGGACACATCATGAAGACCAAGTGTGCCCTGCTTACTAAAGCAGAAAACAGCAGCGGTGTGGGCAGCCAAGACCCAGGGCCCCTAGGGAGAGGACAGGGTTGGAGCTAGTCCACGTCTCTGGTGGTGAGAAGAGTCTTGAATTCCTAGAGTGGCCAGGGGCCCTAGGAGAGCAGGAGGGCCCTAGGTAGACCAGTTAGGCCAGGCCATGGCCAGGGGATGCTGCCCCCCTGGGGGAGAGTGGTGCCCTCTTCTTGCTGGCAGCGTCTGGTTGGTTTGAGGCGGGGAGTCCCCATGGCTACTTCATGGGCAAACATCTTCCTCCTTTTTCTGGAATTCTGCTTCAAGCGACTCCTCCTGGCACCTGAGTCACCCCCTCCCTCCTGTCTCTACCCTGGAAAACCCCACCCATTGTCTGTGTCCTGCAGGGCCTCCCAAACCTAGAAAGGGACCCCTCATACCCTATACCCTCTTTCCTGAAACCATGGCCCCAAAGGTGCCACCCCTAAGCTCAGACTCCCACCTAACCCCATTTGTTCATTCCCCAGACCGTTCCTGAGCGTCTCCCTGGAGTTGCTAGATAGCAATCTGCCCGGGCCCTACCTTTCAGGAGTGGGGGCCCATGGGTATGAAGCAGAGGTTCCGGGGAGCACAGAGCCCAGGGAGCAAAGCTGCTGGGAGAGGCAAAGTCTGGGGTCCAGGAAGGTGTCGGTGGAGTCTGCCTTGGGCTGGGCAGGGCAGTGAGTCCAGGGAGACTTGGGGCAGAGCAGAGCTGAGGAGACAGTCCTTCCCTCTCCTGCCTGGGGTACCCTCCAGTCCTGATACTCCAGCCCTGAGGGTCCCCCCGCCTGCATCGAGGGGTGGGCTCTGGACATGAGTGACCACCCCCTGCCTTTCACCCCAGCCCCCTGGAATCAGGCGGTTCAGAGCCGCAGGCAGGGCTGTGGTCTCAAGGATGAAGTCCCAATTCATTAGTGGTGAGGCTGGGCAGGGCCACGGCCAGTCTGCGGTTTCCAGTGGCCTGGCTGCCCAGCTCCTGAGGCTTTCAGACCCCTCCTCATGATCCTGATTCCAACAGTCTGAGGACAGCGTGTGCCAACCATGAGCTGCTCAGGTGGGCAAGCAGGCAGGTGGGCTGCAAGGCAGAAGGCAGGGACCACCACCAAAATGACTGTAGTGAGATGCCCTTGCCTGCAGGGGGCAGTCTCCTCACTTGCCTCCCTCTGCTCCCTCCCTCCCCGTCTCTGTCTGTCTGTCTCTCTCAGCTCTGTCAGCCTGTGGGCTCTTGTCTCAGGGTTGTGGTGGGTACTTGGGAATCTCCCTCGGCCTTTTCTCTCAGGGTCTATGTTCCCCCTGTCTGGAGGCTGTCTGGAGCTTTGGTCCCCTCCTCCTCCCTCTGCTTCTGGGATCTCAGATGCATGGAAATGTCTGTCTCTCCCTCTTCACCCTGGCCCACTCAGACCCAGGGAAGGCTCCCAGGTCCTGCTCCCCCGGCCCCTCCTTCACTGGGTGGAAAGACATGTGGGATGAGTTCCAGGCCCCCTGCCCAGTTCAACCAGTATGAGGGAGGGGTTGGGGGGTTCTGGGTTGTCCAGGGATGGGGTGAGGCTGCTCAGAGGTGAGGCACCAGAGGCCTGTGGGTAGGGACCTCGGGCAGCTAAAGCTGCACAGTGGGGGTGGGAAGGACCTCTGCCCCCACCCCCACCCCAGCCTCACCCTTCCGATCAATGGCCAGGCACATGCTGAGCCTGGTGGGTCTGCTGACCCACCACCATCCCATCCCATCTGTCAATAGAAGCGGGGCCGTCTGGTGCCTCGATGCCTTCAGTTCTCCAGGGAGCCCAGCAGGGACAACGGCCAGCCTGCAGTCACATGGGTGTCCTCTCCCGCTACCCCCAAGGGCTCCAAGGTCTGCACCTCAAGGCTGCCCGGAAGCCTCTGCCAGGTCCCCTCCCAGGGCTCCTGTCCAACTAGGACCTCTGACCTCTGAGGCATGGCCTGCTGGGACAGAGAGCTAGGAGAGTCAGACAAGGTTGAGGAAAACCTTGAGCAGACGGCATGACAATACTGAAAGGGACCCAATGTTGAGAGGTGGGGCCCTACCTGCCTCTCCTGCCTTGATTTCCCAGGGGGCTTCTTAGGCACTCCGCAAGAGTATGAGGGCTTCCCAGTGGGTGGGCCCTCTGTAGTCGGAAGGTCTAAGCATGTGTGGACAGATGGGCAACAGGGGAGCCTCTCTCACCCCTGCTGGTGTCCCCTGTCAGACTGCCAGGGGACAGACAAACATTCAACAAGCTGGCTTTGGGAACAGGCTCACTGTGGGAGCCTGTGGCCCCAGTGCCCACATAACTGGGTTCAAACTCTAGTTTCTAAGAAATTTCCAGCTCAGAACCCAGCATGCACCCCAATGCCTGTGGAGGAGACAGCAAGTCGGCCACCCAGGACAATGGCACAACATGGAACCACTCAGAACAGGAGGCATGGTGTCTCTAGGAGAGGCAACTGGAAAGGGTTTTGAAGGATGAATAGAAGTTTTCTGAGCCAACTAGAGAGGAGCCCTGAAGGCATTGTAGGATAAGCATGGGACTGCTGACTGTAAGGTTAGCAGCTCAATTCCCCCAGCCACCGTGAGGGAGAAAGATGAAGCTTTTGACTCCTGGAAAGAGTTACCGCCTCAGAAACCCTCTACAGGGTCGTCCTGAGTCAGGCTCCACTTGCTGGGTTTAGTTTGGGGCCAGCTAGAGGCTAGGAACACACAGTGATGCGGACAGGCACCCAAAGCAAGCAGGAACGGCCAGGGCCATTCAGGCATTTCACAGTGAGCACCTCCCTGGCAGGAATACCTAATGGCTGTCGGGGGGTTTCCTGGACAGTGAAATAGCCCCGTGGTCTTAAGGCTGGACTTGCATGCCGGTGTAGCTGTCCAGAGAGGTTCTGAGACCTGTCCGTTCACATGGAATTGGAAGCAGACTGGTGGGACTCAGCATTCAGCTTTAGGCCTGTTTGGGGTGGTGGTTGGGGGCTGGCAGTCCCTGAGTCAGACCAGTCTCTGCCCCATCTCCCCTCCCCAGCCCTGCACAGGGTGGGAGGAAGGTGAAAAGGGAGGAGGCTAGGGTCAGCGTCTGGCTGCCCGCCCCACTGCCAGCCCCTTGGGATGACCAACTCGGCACAGGATTTATCTGCGCTTGGAGCCAGTGTTTATGAATATTCTTAAAGAGGAAAAGCGATCAATTCTCCCCGGATCATTTCTCTAACCGGGAGAACAAGCAGTTTTACCCCCTCGGAAGCCGCCGGGGTCGATGGGAGGGGAGCTGCCCTCTCAGTCTTCACTGAGGCTGGCGGCCAGCCCGGCCCTGCGGGAGCGTCCATCTGCCCACTGGGCACCCGCTCTGCCAGCTCAGCAGCCCCCACCGCCTGGCCTTGGCCTCAGAGAACACCGGACACTGGCCATGGGGCAGGTCTCTGGGCCGTCAGCAGCCAGCCCCAAGTCCCCCTGGCCATGCCCCTTCCCCTTTGGGGTCTGTCCCCACTTGTATGGTGAGGTGAGGGTGAATTCAAGAGGCTCTGGGCCCTGGGTGCTCCCACCTCACCCCCTGCCCATTGATAGCTGCTCTGTCCAGTTCGGTGAGCGTGGTTAGGAGACCACCAACTGGACACAGACAGTAGGGGGTTGTTAGCTGCAGAGAGTTTAAAGCTAACAATAAACTGACTGGAATTTTTTAACTTTGTCTAAAAATTGATAATTTTTATTCTAAACGTTGTCTCCAATGAAGTACCTGTGGGTCCCTCTTGCCCCCCAAGCATAGCACATGTAGCTGCCCTTCCCAACCCTAAAGCTGGGCCTGGGCTCTTGGCTGCTCCAATGCTGTGGCCTCTAGGGAAGCAAGCTGCCTGCCTTGCCCTCTTGTCCTCTCTCTGCCCATTGTCCTCCTCCAGGTCTCTGGGTCACAGCATCCATAGATATCGGCTCTGACGGAGTTCAGGCCTGGGGGCCACATAAAGGCAGAACTGGGATGAAGGTGTGAGGACTAGCCCCTTCCGGCTTCGGCTTCTGTGGACCAGTGGGTCCTGGCTCTGACTAGGGGCCAGCTAGGCTCTGAAGCAGGATGGTGGTCCTCTGGGGGTGGAGGACAGCGAGGGAGCCCTCAGAGGAGATGGAGACCCCAGGGAGGAAGTAGGGGGTAGGGCACAGTGAGCATCTCCCTGCAAAGCCTTGTCTCTGGGCAGCAATTGCTGTTAATGGTCCCTGAAACCCCAGTCAGCAAGCTCAGCTCAGCATCCCACTCTGAGGCTGGGGGCCTGGGCAGCAGTAGCCCACCTCAGACTGCACCACCCCCCACCCCCTGCCGTCCCCCCTGCTATGGGCTCCAGACTCCTGGACTGACCCTTCCTACCCTCTCCAGGTACTATGGAAACTCCCTGCCTTCCACAACTATTCGTCATGGGACCCATTAGGTACTCTCAGCTGCTCCTCATCCGCCCATCCGTCCATGACCCCCGAGGCTGCGGGCCGCTGTGAGGTCTGGCTGGGGCCTGAGGGCACTCCCCCTTGGGGCCCCCAGGGGCTCGTCCATCTTTGTCCAGGAAGAACACTGGGCTTGTGGAGAGGAGGCAGCCCCACCCCCGTTCTACTGGCCAGGGCTGCTCATCTACAGAAGCAGGACCCCAGGCCCCTGGCACTGCCCCTCCATGGGAAGCAGGTCTGGGGTGCTCCGTCCTTAAGAAGTGGCTGAGGCTGGGGGTTCAGGGAGGAGTCCCTGTGAGGGGCTGTACCAGAGAGCCCCCAGCCTCCTGCTCCCCTCCCTGGCTCATCTTCCAGACCCAAGGCCCAGGCCATCTAGTGGCCCCTCGCCCTTCCTAAGAAGGGTTGGAGACCAGGTGCGGGACGCGGCCTGACTGGGCATGCCTACCCTGGGGTCAGAGCTGTTGGCAGGCTGGGTCTATTTATACTACGGGATTCATTTATTTATAGGGCTGCCGTAGGCGGTGCCACCTTGGGCTCTCCAGCTGCCAGAGGGCTCAGAGCCCCACATACTCCAGGCCCCACTATAGAGGGGCAAATGTCCACCACCCCTCAGGACAGCCATCCCCAAAGGCCCCTCCCTGTCCTTCCCCTCCCAGATGGCCTACCCGGGTTGGGAGAGCGGACACTGGAGGTGACGTCAGTGAGAGGTGTCTGGTCAGGACGCGGGGCATGGTTCTGAGGACTTAACAACAACAACATCATATCTGCCGGCACCTAGGTATGGGTGCTGGACCGTGCTGTGGGGGTGGGGGGTCATGAGTCCTATCAGACCCTGTGGACACAGACTTCCCTTCCGGCTAGGGTCACCACACCAAAGAGAAGACACCCGGGCACACAACTTCCAGATAAACAACAGTGACTCGCATGGGATATACTTACACTAAACTGTCGCTTGTCTGAACTCCAAACCTAGTTGGTGCACTGTGTTTTTTAAACTCTTTTTTTTAATTGTGGTAAAATATGAGGGAACTTCAAAAAGTTCATGGAAAAATTCTGTTCTCGTTCCATTCCATTTTTTTATGAACTTTTTGAAGCCCCCTCATATTTTACCATATAACAAAACATAACAAAACGAACGCTTGGGATACTGAGTGTGTTCACAATGCTGAACAACAATGACCACTGTCCAAGTCCAGAATCTTCCATCACCCAAAATAGAAACCCATGTACCCCTGTCCCCAGCCTGTCCCCATGGACGGCCTATGGGACCCTACGTTTGTCCTCACTTGGTATGGCCCACCCTCTCCTTGTAACTGCACAGCCATCACTGAAGGAGCTCTGGTGGTGTAGGGGGTTAAGCGCTGGACGCTGACAGAAAGATCAGTGTTGGAACCCACCAGCTGCTCCGTGGGAGAAAGATGAGGCAGTTTGCTTCTGGAAAGATTTGCAGCCTGGGCATCTTGGGGACAGTTCTCTGTCCTTAGGCCGCCAGGAGTTGGAACCCCTCTGATGGCGGGGCAGGGGGCATTGTTTTAACTATTCGTCCTGTGGACAGCCATACTGTGTGTTCACATCCAGGGGATACACCTTGGGGCTGGTGTGAACCGGCCTCAGTAAACACTGGAATGAACATGTCTGTCTGTCTGAACACCTGTTTTCAGTTATTTGGGGGGTACAGCTAGGAGAAGCCAACATTTTCAATGGTTGCATCTGACACTTGTGCCCTGAAAGGGAAGGATGAGGAGCTGTCCTCTGCAGGGGTGAGGGAGTCAGGTCAAGGGTGCTGCCCAGGTGTCCACCATCACCCCTGCCCAGGTGCCCACCACCACCCCTACCCGGGTGTCCACCACCACCCCTGCCCGGGTGCCCACCACCACCCCTGCTGGCCTCCACCCCATATTTCAGGCTCCCACTTGCCCTCTGCCCTGCCCCCACAGGCAGGATTAATTTGGGAAGGATGATGTTTCTATTAACCATTCACTTATTGATGTAGCTTGCTGGGTCAATGGCCAAATTTATTGTCTCCTGAGATGGGCTGTATCGAACCAGGTGCAGCCCCCCACAGCCCTCTGTGGATGGACGCTGTCAATATCTAGACTGCTGACCTTGGGCTGGTCAGTCTCTTCAAGATCCCCCAGACCCCAGCAGGCCTAGGGATGTGGAAAAGGGTGGTACCCACCATGGCTGCATCCGTCTGTCCACAGGCCCAGGGTCAACCAGGGGGAGAAAGAGGGTCCTAGGGGCCAGTCCACACCCCAGTGGACACTACTATGGGACAGCCCCAGGCTGCCAGCCTGGTGGAGGAGGCCAAGGAACCCATCTGTAATTTCAAGTGTGGTGCCTGGGAGGGGTCTTGGCATATCCCAAAGGGGTCCCTTCTTTGGAGACAGCACCCAGCCTGGCCCATTGGGAGACACCTGAAGTAAGGAGGCTGCAGGGAACCAAAGGAGAGCGGAGGCCCCTGCCCCTACCTGGCAGTGCAGATGGTCATTGTAGAGCCCGGGGCCAGCCTGGGCAGATTCAGGCAGACCAGGAGGGAAGCACAACCCGGGGGCTGACCCCCACTCAGCCTCTCCCTGGCTAGATCCTGCATCACTTCAGTGCCTCCTCCAAGCTGGCCCTGGGCCTGTAGCCCCCCACCCCACCACAGGGACCCTCCCTGGACCCTGAAACTCCATTGGGAGCATTGTCCTCATTGCCACCCCACTCAGGGAGGTCAGGGCAGTTGAGGGTCAAGGGAAGCAAGGCTCGTGGCCACTGGGAGCTGGCCCTGAGCTGGATCCTTGTCTTACCGTGCATTTACCAAGCTCCTACTGTGTGAGTTCTGGTGTTGGAGAGGAATATTGAAAGTGCCATGGGCTGCTAGAAGAACCAACAAGTCTGTGTTCCAAAAGGACAGAGAGTGCTCCTGAGAAGCAGGATGTCCTTTGGACATGTTGTCAGGAGGCCCAGTCCCTGGAGAAGGACATCGTGCTTGGTCAAGTGGAGGGTCAGTGGCAGCAATGACGGGCTCACAGTTAGCAACACTTGAGAAGCACACAGGACGAGGCATAGCTGTGCACCAGGGTGTTATGAGTCAGAGCCGACTCAATGGCACCTCACAAAAACAACTTCATTCGCCCTCTAAGGAAGTACACCCCACCACCACCCGTGGAAATGCAGGCTACACTAGGGGCGATCTGGACTTGGATGAACAGGTGAGGTGGGCTTACAGACGTTGGGTGGGGAGCAGATGTCTGCACAGAGGAGCCGCAGCGGGTAGGAATCAGCCTGTAACAGAGCCCTCGTTGGAGAGCAGACCTTGTGAGAAGGCTGGTGCCCAGGCAGGGCCACGAAGAGTGGTCATAGCTACTTTGTTGGTGGCACCTCTAGGGCTAGGAACTATGCCACACAAGGGACTGCAGAGGCCTGCCCCACCCCTCCCTCTGGACTATGGCTCCATAAGCTGTCCTGCCTTCAACAACCACTAGGCGGCGGGCGAACGCTGGTAGGCTTGCCTTAGCAAGGGGGCGGGCGTGGGCTGGTCAATGGCCTCATTTGTCGGCCGGGCAGGCAGTCGATGGGCCCTGGACAGCCGCTTGCTGATTAAGATGCCACAGTTGAGTTAGGACCTCCTGCTCATGATGGTGAGCAATTGATCAGCTTGTCAGGGGCTGGGGCCAAGACAGAGACGGGGGAGACAGGAGGGACACAGAGAGAGAGAAGGAGAAAAAGAGAGAGGGAGGGAGCGAATAAGAAAGACAGTGGCTGAGAGACAGAGAGGGGCAGAGACAGTGTTGTAAAGGAGAAAGTCAGAGAAAGAGACGGAGAGTCAGAAACACGGAAACAGTGAGCTGGAGGGAGGGGCAGACTGGGTTACCCCTGAGGGTCACTTTCCCCACTCTTGATACAGAAGGATTGCGGACCCTCAGGGTAGGCGAACTCTGGCCCCTCCATCCCTTCCAAAGGGAGCGGGTGGTCCAGGTCCCCACACCTCCGACACTTGGTTTTGTAGTTGGAAGTAACTGGCCCATGCATTCTTCCTTAATCTTTCACTGTGGATTGGGTGGGGCTTGCCTCCTTCCTGCAGAAATCACTACTCTTGCCCTTCCCCCACCACACACACCACTCCCTCGCTCCCCACGGCTGTGGTCACCAGCTGCCCTTGTTCATCCCCACACTTGATGGGACAGCGCTCAGGGGTATCCCGGAGTGTCCCTGCTGCCCCTCTACCTCCATCCCCCTGGGGGGACCCATGACCTCTGTTGTGTTGGATCTCCTCTTGCTGGGGCCCACGTCTTCCGCGTCCCAGGGTACATTGTTCCCTCGCATCCTCAGAAAGCATGGAGTAGAAGCATGCTGGAACTTGGCACACCTGAAAACATGCTTGCTCACGATTTCTGTGGACAGCGTTCCCCACCCAGACACAAGTTCTAGTCTGGAAACTGCTGGTAATGGGCCAGCTCACAGCGAGGTGTCTTACTTCCAGATTTCCTTCTTTGTAGGTGATTTTCTCCATGGGGAGTTTTTTGGATCTTCTCCTGGTCCTAGGGTTCTGGATGTGTGGAGCTCTTTCTCCTGGGCTTCCGGATTCTTGGTGAACCTTCTCATTCTAGATTTCAGACTTGATCTAAGATGTTTCTCTGAGAATCCCTCCAAGGGGTCTGGGCTCTTGTCCCTTCTCCTATCGTGTGCACCTGCACCACCTCCACCTTCTCCTTCCTCCCCCTGCTCTCTGGGAGGCTTCCTCCGCTTTACCTTCAGACCTGCACTGCGCACCTCACCTCTGCTTCAGATTTTTACTTTTCAAGAGCACTACTTGTTTGAGGTTCCTTTGGATGGCTTCCTGTTCTTGTTTCAGCAATGCAATATGAGGGTGAGTCAAAAGTATTACTACGAAAGCATAGAAGCCTTTATTAGACAAAAAAATACATAAAATGTGAAACTAGTATTTCTCAACATCGCCTCCATCTAGGCCCGAACAGTTCTGAAGTCGGTGCTTCCATCTTTCGGACCCTTTTCCATTTAGACAATGCCAAGATGGCAGTTTGACATCCTCAAAGGACTCAAATTGTGTTGTTTGCCTTTAAAGAACACAAGAAGTGTGAATCACACAATCAGGGCTGTTGGGTGGATGGATAAGCTTTTCCAGTGAACTGCTCAGTAGGACAGTCCTTGCTACGCTAGTCATGATGGGAAAACATTCCTGGGGGCAACTTGGCTGACCTTTTTCCCACCAATGCAGTTTTCTATTTCAGAAAACTTCGTAGTACATCCTGATGGTCATCTTGTGTCCTTGGAGAATATCCATCAAGATGATCCCTTCAGAATTTCAAAACCTTTTTAGCTGACCTCTCTGTCTCAAATTGAATGGGTCACGCAGATCCCCTCAGAAATCACTGTATTCATTGGACCTTTTTTTTTTGAAGGCACCCTAAAGAGATCAAGACAGATATATTCCCAAGAGACCTTTTCGGCATCCATTCACGATTGCAGAGACATATCTAAACCCAGTTTGTTTGGAGGAAACCAGTGCAGGCACAAACTGCAACCCAGTAAGCTATGCTCTTTGACACATCCAGATACTGGTTCTTCATGTTATTGTTGTTAAGTGCTGTTTACTCAGTGACCCTGTATAGGATTTCCAAGGAGTGGCTGGTGGTTTTGAACTGGCGTCTTAGGTTCCTTGCATTGTGCCCATCTCCTCCTTGTTGTCTTTGTGTCTTGCCACTGAAGGCTGAAATCCTAGGTGTGTAGCTAGTGGTTAAGGGGGAGGCACTGAGAAGTTGATTTGGGTGGGTCAGTCAGAGGTGTCACTGTGTCAGGACCCTCTGGGCTGAGTGACCGCTTATGTGTGCCCTGTGGTATGTGTTGAGGTCTGCATGTATTTGTCCATGAGCACTGGGCCTGTCCAGGTGCCCTTACTCTAGTGGCCTCACCTCTTCTTCCGGAAAGTTGAATTGGTGACTGGACTTCTGATGGTTTCCTTCTGCCCCCGCCTTCAAGGTCATGACTGTCCCCCATCCAACCAACCACCGATGGCAGCTTGAGTGCCAGGAGATGGTCCCCTGGATCCCTTGTCTTCTCTCACTTCTGAGCAGGCCCTCACTGGACACCAGGGAGACCAGGGGAAGCGACAGGTGACCAATCCTGAACTTACAGAGCACAGTCACACTCTGTCCTGTGCTTCATCTCCCACTGTCCAGAGCTCTGATCAGACTGGGTCAGGAAATCATGAGGTGGCCGGAGGCCCATTGTACAGACAGGCACACTGTGCCCACCCCTGAGACCCAACCAAGAGGAGACAAAGGAGTCTCCTGTGGTGTTTGTTGGGGGGTGGGGTGGCGTAGGCCTGTCCTCAGAGAGAGTGCTGTGGGACTTGGCGGCCAGAGGAGGCTGGAGGACAGAGCCCAGGCTGGGGAGTCCCAGTGTCCTGGTCAGCAGGGGCAGGGCAGCTCTGGCGGTGCGTCCCCACTCCCAGTTGAGGTCACCTTCCAATCTTGGTGATGGCAGCATTATTTGTGGCCTGGCAGAACTGTCTGAAACCTGAAACCAAGGTTCGAGTTCCCTCACCGGCCCCGGGCCAGCCGGACACACTTCAGGGTGAGCGGTGCTGGGGATGGAATCATGGGTCAGGGCAGACGAGGGGGCAGTCTGCAGGGTCAGAGCCTCTGAGTCCCAGGGAATGTCAGGCCTTGCTTACCCCCCTAGAGCAGTGGCCCCTGCTCCCCTTAGGCCTTAGCCTCTTTGCCCTGACTCTGCCCCCCTTCTGGGTCACTGCACCCCAGGAAGCCTCTTTTTCAGTCATTGTCCCTCTACTTTCTGTCACGTGGTCAGCCTGGGCTCACCCCCTTGGGAATGCCTGGCTGTTTCGGTCCTCAGCCTGGCAGAACCCCATGAGTGATGTCTTGATGCCAGGGGTCCCCAGGACATGTGGCAGGTGAACTAGTTGAGGTTTGCAAAAATGAAGGTTCTCAGGCAAGCCCTAGGTCTTGGCACCTCCAGTGAGCATCCCACAGTCTCCTGGTGAGACTCCCATCATTTGGGGACCCCACCTGACCTAGACTCAGAGTCCCAGGAAAAATATGAAGCCAAAGCTAGCTACTACCTGGGTCCTCGGTCTCCCGCCCTATCTGCCTCTTCTCAGCCCTGAGTCCCAGCTTCGAGCCCACCCGTCCGCACTGTGCCGTCCACAATCACTCTGTGACATGGGACTGGATACCGAGACAGATGGAGCTGGATCCCACAGCTTTGATAAAGCACATGAATGCGGATCTGCGTTCAGCCTCGGCACTGGGAGCCCCTGTGGGACACCCCTGCTGCGGATCCTTAATCCCTGCTACTGTGCTCAGCCAGCTCCATGGGAACCTCCCTGCTAAGCTCTCACCATCCAGCCCTTCTTGTCCCCAAAGACGGAGAGATCCTCTTCAGGAGCAGTGCCAGGATGAAGCCAACCCATACCCCACCCCAGTATCCAGCACAGGGCACATGGGGTTTATTTAGTGGGGCAGGGGCAAGGTGGAAGAGGGGTGGGTCCTGTAAACTCAGAAGGCTGCTCCACTGGGACAGGAAGAGAACTTGGCCAGGGGTCTCCTTCCTGAAGAGGCCCCCTTCCTGAGGAGGACCCTGGGGGACTGCTGGGCAGGCTAGGCCTGGTCACTGGCTTCCTGCCTGTATCCCCAGGGGGTCTCAATTATTCAGGAGAAAGCCCAGTGGCCAGCCCGTGGCCTCCCTCCACCTCCTTCCTGGAAAACCTCTTCAGCCGGAAGCGTGCAGGGGAGGGGCGCGGGGAGGCTTCAGGCTGAAGGGACCGGGCAGGACCCCAGATGGGCACGTCTAGATCGGGCGGGCTGCTCACACTTTTTGCTTCTCATCTTTAAGAATATTTATTTACTTTCTGTCACCTTTGGGTTTCCTTCACCTCAAAACCTGGTGTCCCCCCATCTGTCCATGCCCCAGGCCAGGCTCAAGGCAGAGAGCCCACCTGAGCCCACAGAAGCAGCCTCGTGGTGGGCATGGGCGCAGTGGTCGGGGCGGGACGGGAGCAGCTCAGGGGGCAGCAGGGGACAGCGCGGAGCGGCCACTGGGGCGCGCACCTGCATTCAGCGCCCCGGCGGCGGCGGCGGCGGCGGCGAGACAGCTGCGCTTCTGTGCGGTTCCCACCTGCCCCGCCTGCTCGCATCGGGCCGCCTCGGGCGCCGGCGGTGGCAGCTCCGCGTGTCACCTCCCGTGCCACCCGCGCGGCGCAGCGGGCACGCGGCCTCCAGATGCACAGAGCCCAGGGCCGCGACAGATTCCCCGGTGCAGGCGGGGCGGGGCGGCCCGGGGCGCCGCCATCTGACGCGCGTTCCCGGCGCCGACGCACCCCCACCTCCGCCATCTGTCGGCCGTGGAGCCGCGCCAGGCCACCGTCCCACAGTCCCTGCCGGCCCCCAAGTGCCCTTCTTGTCGGGGGCGCCCGATCCCCAGGCACGAAGATAGAGCCCGTCCCTGGCCTTCCTGAATGTGGCCAGGATTCGGGGCTGGGGGAGCAGGTGGAGGGAGGACACTGGCCTCTGAGAACAGCAAGGACCTTCCTCCCCACCCCACCCCCATCACAGCCCTTTCTGAGGGATGCCAACAAGGTGGCCCCTCACCAGCCAGGCTTAGTATTTCCGTGGCTCTGGTCCACCTGGTCTTCCCTTCAGGGACTCAACTCCAAAGCCAAGGCCTCCGTGGCCTGCCCACCTAGATCCAGGACAAAATCTCCAACAGCCATGCTTCCTCTAGGGACCAAGTGGTGACACCTGGACACCCTGACCTGAGGAGGCTGGAGCAGCCTTGAGGACGTACCTTCAGGGCCCAAAGGCCAGCTTGGCCCAGGTGTGGGGAGGGCGGAGACTTGTGGGCCTGGGGCTCTGGAGCAAGAGCTGACTGCAGAGAGGTGGGGCGGGGGCGTACATGACAGGACCTACCCTGCTTCCTCCAGCAAATGACTTGGTGTCAGGAGGGGCAAAGAGAGAGTCCAGGCAGGACTCAGAGGGGGCAGGGGACAGAAGAAACAGACACAGAGAGTGACCAACCCTCAGTCTGACTGTCCTTGGCCCCAACATGGCTGAGACAGTCAGAGAAGATGAGAGAGGCTGCGGGGAGCTCTGCAGCTGTGTGGGCTGGTGGGCGGGCTGGACTCCAGGGCTGAGGGGCTGAGGTAAGGGCCAGGCAGGGATTGTAGCCAGTGCAGCAGGGCACCTCAGTACCAAGGTTGCCCTTCACCCTCCTTCAGTTGCAATAAAGCCACTAATTAGCATCCTGACCACTCAGTTAATTAGTCCAGCATGCTTAATTATGACATAGTGTGTCAGTGGGGGGGGCAGCACTGTCATCCCCCCAGGCTCCCCCAGAAGCTGGGATTTATTGACCAGAAAAGACAAATGACCATCATGGCCACTGGTGGCCCAGCTTCCCCAGCAGCTGGGCTGGGGTGGAGGAGACAGGCAAGGCAATCCCAATCCGTGGGGGACATTCCCACAAACTCAGTGTGGCTTCCCCCAAGGCCCATGTAGGGAAATCCTCCCCATTCACCTGTGGTCTGTACCTGCCTCTCATCCTCAACTCCAGTTACCTGCAATGACCCAAAGGAGTGGTGGGCTCATAGCCAGTCCCTCCCCTCGGAGTAGAGGCCACACCCCGGCCCAACCCCTATCTTGGGGTCTAGAGCAGGTGTGTCCAGCTTTTCCATGCAGCCTCTGTCTTGGGCTGTCGTGACACCAAGAGTGTCTCCTCCTGCCACAACCCCATCCCCATCCAGCCACACGGTTCCATTCATCCACCATTTCCCCAACTCCAACCCCGGCGGATCACACTCAAGTCCCTCCCAGACAACCCAGCTCAGATCCACCTTGGACAGCAACAGTCTTTCTGTTGGGGCTTAGTTTTTCTCTCAGAAATTCGAGAGGCCATGTCTATCTCTCTACCAGCCTGAATGCTCTGGAGTCCTGGAGTGCCACTGGGTTAATGCACTGGACTGCAAAGTTGTTTGAACAGCAAGCTCACCAGCTGCTCCTTGGAAACCCTACACAAGGTTACTATGGGTCAGAACCGACTCGATGGCACTTAACAAACCAAGAGTTGTGCAGTAAGTGCAGATGATGGAGCCTGCAGTAGTGATGGCAGTGGTAATGGTGATGGAGGTAATGATGGTGGTCGTGATAGCTATCATGTGATGATGGTGAGGATGGTAGTGATGGTGAGGATAGTCATGGTGATGATTATAGTGGTGGTGATGGTTATGATGGATGCTGGTTGTGAAGGTGATGGTGATAGTGAGGATGATGGTGGTAATAGTAGTAGTAGTGGTGATGGTGATGATACAATGATGAGGGTAGTGGTGATGATGGTGGTAATAGTGGTGGTAATGATGGTGATGGTGGTACTTACTGGTTGTGGTGATGGTGATGATGGTGATGATGATTATGGTGATGGTTGTGATGGTGGTGATGGTGATGAGGGTAGTGGTGGTGATGATGATGGTGATGGTGGTGGTGATGATGATGGTGGTGATGGTTGTGATGATGATGATGATGGTGGTGATGATGATGATGGTGATGGTGGTGGTGATGATGATGGTGGTGATGATGGTTGTGATGATGATGGTGGTGATGGTTGTGATGATGATGATGGTGATGGTGATGATGATGATGATGATGGTGATGATGGT